>NC_052944.1:34365283-35565283 GCF_013358895.1 Oreochromis aureus
CATCAGAACTTCCTGATGAGGCATCGATAGAAACTCTGGATCTCTACAAGACTGGTTCCACTGCTTTGAAATACCTAAAGAAAGTGAGTATAAGCGAAGGGCAAAGCATGGAGACCACACATGACATAACTTGTATGAGAGGCAAATTTATTAAAACCCAAAAGTTGAACACGTCATAAATTGTAAGCAAATCAACAGATAAAGCAAGCTAATGACAAATACAGCCAAATGACTTGAAAAAGAGAAAGAAAGAGAGGCATAGACTGGTAAGATATATTAACCAAGATGGCAACTATTACTCTAAATAAGCTGCTTCACTACAAGCCACACAAACCTACAAGTGGATGTAGGAGCCTAAGAGCACCACAGGGCCCTACTTGTATATTTTTTTAATGCAAATTCAATTCATTTGGTGAATTTGGAGTTAAGTTCTGTGTTTTGTTTTTTTTTTATTTGTAATCTACATTTAATTGCTAATCTTTTTCATATAATCCAGAACCATCTTCAGAGTCACATCTGTTAATTGAATGAGGTTCATAAATATTAATTACTGTTTGTTTTTTTTTTAAACTAACAAACAGGAAACATGAGTACATATTCTATGATCATTATAGTATGATGCTGCGATACAATATAACAAGCGATTTAGATCTGGCATTCAGTTGTAGACTATGACGCTCCATTTGGTGACCAAACTGTCAGTTATATATATTTATGTATATGTATATGAAAACTATTAGTAACTTAGAAGTATTCCGATATGCAGTATATTGTTGACCTTTACTTTACAGTTGTGACATTCTTGGTGCTGTAGAAGTCCACTCTTTGCACATTGTCCCCAGCACCTAAATGAACAGAAGGTAGAGTAATTAATCCTCAGAAGCACAAAACTTTCTGAGGAACAACAGTGCACACATGCATTAGCGTCGTCTAAGCCCGACCTGATTGGCAGATGAAGTTGAGGTGTTCCCCACAGTGCAGGTCCTGCCACAGGAAGTGCTCTCCATTGCTCATAGCTCCACACATGCTGGAGTAATAGTAAGGGACAAAATCTTGTGGCCAGTTGAAGAAATTCATGGAGTGTCCGGACATCCAGAACCAGTCGTCTCCACTCAAGGATCTGTTGGACATAGTGAATCAAAATACTGCCATTTATGTAGCCTATGGATTTTAACTGCTTTTTCACATTTTCAAGTTATGTGGTCTTTATGATATAACACCAAATCACTCCAAGCATTCATTCATTTTCTTCCTCTTACCCAGTTCAGCATCATCACTTTTCACCTCGACCCCATCAAGAACTGCACTCTTCGGGGGGATCCCTGCCCTGAGAGCTCCAAATACCATGAGGACCGCTGCTGTCTTCACCCTTCACATCTTCTCTAGTTCCTCTTTCAGTCCATGGTACTTCTGCAGCTTCCCATGTTCCTTCTTCCTGATGTTGCTCGGTATAGCTACATCTACCACAACAACCGTACTATTTCTTGATATAGCGCTTTTCTACTCTGAGTGCTATCAAAGCGCTTTATACAACTAATTCATTCACCCAATCACACATATATGAAAACTATTTTAAGTGCTTACACATTTAACAACTTAGACTCCGATGGATGCATCGGAGAGCAATATGGGGTTAGTATGTTGCCCAAGGATATGGAGTGGAGGAGCCTGGGATCGACCTGCTCTACCACCTGAGCTACAGCCACCCCATATCAGCCACTGTTTTCTATCTGACAGTGGTACATACTGTACAGTAGTCTATCCTTTCTTCCTTCCTCTTCTTTCTCAGGTTTCTGCTGACTGAAGTGTTCACTTACGTGATCAGTTGTAAGTGGATGAGACAACAAACATCCATGTTTGTTGTCTCATCCTGGAGAGTGGTTCTGACACTCACTAGTCCTCGGCGTCTCAGGGTGCTGGACTAAGATGAACACTTCATTCCTGGTAATGAGCTTCCTTGTCTTGATGTAAGTAGCTTCTACCTCCTCTTTTGGCCTGCTTATTATCCCAGCACAGCACAGGTGTTGACTGCCAGAATCTTATTCTTCCCATTCAGCAGACTTCTTGTGACTCGCCTTACACTCTGAATGTTTTGCATGGTTGCAGCTGTCCTAGCGGCCTCTTCATGCTTCCCATTTACCTGTGGATTCCTTGGTGCTAGCAACTATCCTTGATGTCTGTAATGTAATGCCTTCTGTCTGTGTAAAAGTGGAAATCAAAACCGTAGGTGAGACTGGAGTTCTGACAATCTTCGCTCTCTTTGTTACCATCCGACTCCACTTCTCCTGTCTAAATGTTATTCCGATCTCATTAACACACACACACGTTCTTAATTTGCATAAGAAAACTTGAACTATGACCTTTTGAATCCTGGATGACTCTGTGTCCTCCCTGTTCATTCATTGAGCTGTTAGAAGTATCTTCTGTATAAGTACCTGCGCAGTCCCAACCAGACGTGGTCTGTGAGGGAGAAAGGAATGAGGCCCAGCAGCTGCTCCAACTCGCTTTGCTCCTGTTGGCTGTGAAGGCTGAGCAGGTCCCAGTAATAACGTCTACAGTACATCAGAGCATCAGACCAGCAGAGCCTCTCTCCCACCACCGTCACGTTCCTGCCACCAAGCTGCACACTCACAGTGGGAGGTGTGGGAGGAGGTGTTGGAGGAGGAGTCGGTGAAGGAGTAACAGCTTCTGGTGCTGGAGAGCAAAGTTTGTTAGGTTTCTGTTTGTTTCATCTGTGTGTGTTTGTTTTATTTTATTTTAACAGGTTCAATTGTAATGTTGCCTTCAGCTCCAAAAAAAACCAAAACACAAACACTGAAACCTAGAAAGTCAGAAAAGTGCCTCAAGTTCAATTTCTCCACTGTACAATGATAAATATGAGAAAAAAATTTTTTTAAACAAATAAAAACAAGCAGCTTCCACATATACCACTAGAAAGAACGGCTATACCAGGCAGAGAAGCAAACACCTCCACTTCACACAGCGTCAGAACTCTCAGAGGTGCTGGCATGAACACATTGATGTAGCGACCTTCCATTTCATTACAATGGAATGTGTATGTTGGTGTACCATCCAATGATTCAATAATGCCACACCTGATGGAGTTGTAGAAACATCAAAGAGAAATGTGTCAGTTTTACCCACCAATTAATCTTTGTCCAACGATTAATCTGTTGCTTAAACGGGAAGAAAAAAATGAACAAACAATTATGGAGAAATGTTCCAGTTCTCAGAAATCACGTCTCACCTCGGGTTTTGATTTCCACTTTGATCCAGTGAGTCCCCGATCCGAATCTCTACCCCAAGAATCCTTTCAGAGCAACAGTCTTGTCTGTTGATGATGGTGACAGCATTGACTTTATAGACAGCTAACAAGTCTACTCTCCACCAGGGATTTGTTTCTTCCTTAGTGTGGGAAAAGCCTGCACCACGTATGTTTCCATTTTTGTACCCATCAACAGCTTTTGATGACAGAAAAGGTGGTGACGAAGTCGATGACTGTACTGTTGGCTTTTTTAAGGCCACATTTTGAAGTGGCTCCACTAAAGTGTTGAAAAGGAAAAAACAAGTATGAATCAGTATCAGGCAGATGTGTTTCAGTAGATCAGATCCAGTCACTTAAAGCTCTACCTGCTGGGGCAGCATACACCTCCACTTCACACAGGGTGAGAGTCTTCTTCTGTCCAGGAAGAAACACGTTCACAAAGCGACCCTCCATGCTGCCTCCGTCACACCGGTATGTGTAGGTTTTACCTGCTTTGATATGTGAGATGGAAGCACACCTGACAGCAGAAAGTGTGGGGGCAGCATTATGTTAGTATTATGGGCCTCATGTTAAAAGAAATGTAACATAGACGGCCAAAATGAACATCACTGGGTTCTTATAAGTTTTCAAAAACTGTATCTAAGAAGTTATCGGTGAATTAGGTATTTGATCCTGAAGCAAAACAGGGCTTGTTGTAGAAACTCTTGTTAGGAAGCACAGCAGTATGACATGTTTTATAGTTGGTCACCAGGTTTGTGCACATAACAGGAGGGACTCTGGCCGACCCCTCCTTGCAGTTTCTTAGCTGCCACTTGGCACTCAAAGCTTCAGCTCCCTCCACAGAAAAGTTTCTTTGTTTTTTATTTAACTGTTGAAAAGGTGGGATTGAAAGACATTGAAGTCCCGCAGCTTTCCTCTTATCACATCTGAGACATCTTGAAACCCAGCATTTTATGTTTAAAATGACATAGAGTGCTATAACAGAGCTTTTCCATATTTGCTAATAGTAAATCATCTTTATTCTTTTCTCTTACTCTTTAAAGTGTACGATTCATACAAAGAAACTGTATTGAGAAAACTGTGATTGACAAAAACAGAGTTTTAAAGAGACAAAGTAAAAGGAAGTATTTCTATATAACTGGATTAAAGTGGATTATGTTTAAATGAATGTTTTTGTGAAAATGTGCTAATGAAAACTAATTGAAGAAAGATAAACTGAATAAAACACAAAGCGTATTTATATGTGCCTGAATATTCAAATGTAATGGAATTTTCTGTGTTAAGAATAATAGAACATTAGAAGAAAAGAGAAAATGTAATGAGGTGATTTTAAAGTTTAAAGTGTTAAACTTTGTCTTAAATCTTCTTGATGCATGCTCAATCATCCAGGTAAGTAAATCTCCAAAAGTTTGGAGATTCTGTTCATCTGGATGTAGAGTTTTCAGTGGCTCATCCAAGTGACTCATCCCAGTCATGGAAGCGTTGGAGGTAGTCCGTAAGAGATTACAGGATGACCCCAACCTCAGTAACAGGACCACTCTCAGCATCGACCAAGTGTGTTTGCTTTTTGAACTGTGTCTTCATTCCACCTACTTCACATACAAGGGCCAGTTCTACAGGCAGAAACATGGGTGTGCCATGGGCTCCCCAGTTTCACCCATCGTGGCCAATTTGTACATAGAAGAAGTGGAAAAGAGGGCTTTGTTATCCTACCCTGGAACACCACCAAGTCATTGGTTCAGGTATGTGAATGACACCTGGGTGAAAATCAAATCAGGACGTACCACACTTCACGGATCACATTAACTCGCTGGAACAACACATCAAATTCACCAGGGAGGACATGAAAAGTGGCAGGTTAGCCTTCTTAGACTGTGAGATTTCCATCAGTGATGGGGGACATCTAAAAGCTGATGTGTACCGTAAACCTACACATACGGATCAGTATTTAAGGTTTGACTCTCATCATCCACTGGAGCATAAACTGGGTGTCATCAGGACGCTACAACACAGAGTGAACACCATCCCCACTGACACAGCGGCCAGGGAGGCAGAAGAACAGCACATCAAGAAGGCCCTGAATAAATGTGGTTATCCCAGCTGGACTTTTGTCAAAGCTGGGAAGTCGCCAAAAGAAAGCTCCAGGAGAGAAGGACAACCGCTGACTAAGGCTACGTTCACACTGCAGGTCTTAATGCTCAATTCCGATTTTTTGATCAAATCCGATTTTTTTGTCTGCTTGTTCACACTACACATAAAATGCGACATCAAACGCTCACCAGTGTGAACGCTCAAAGTGGCCCGCATGCGCAAAAGAAGATGTCACACACAACTCGCTCTGTTTAGACCCAGAGCAAACAATATTGTTTGACTGATTGGCCTTAATATAAAGACTTCGGACCTTATGTTTCCAAATTTTTGCTTTAAGTTATTTTGTTATTTACATAATAATGCAAATAACCTAATAATGATCCTTTTTGCTGTTTTAGAGGAGCGGTGCTTCAAAGGATAGTTGCAGATTTCTGTCAGAATCTGCAGAAAATACAGTAAAAATAAAATGTTCACATTTCTCCAACGTGGTCTTCCTAACAGTTTCACCGGATGGGAAGAAATCGTTCGTGATGTCCTATCGGGCGCTTCTCCGGCGCTGATAATTGGCGTCTGTCTTGTGTCAGTGACGTAAAAGACGGATTTAATGCGACTTGACCGTTCACACAGCAGTCGCTTTCTAAAACATCGGATACGTATCGGATTCAGTACCACATACGAAAGTGACCCAGATCGGATTTGAAAATATCGGATTTGTGCCGTTCACACTGTCATACCAAGATCGGATACGGGTCGCATAGGGGCGAAAAAATCGGATTTGATGCGCTTTCGCCTGCAGTGTGAACGTAGCCTAAGTGAAAACCTGTAGTGATCCTGTATGTGTCAGAAGTATTGGAACAGCTGAGATGCATTTTTTCGTAACACAGCGTCTCTGTGGCTTTTAAACCCCAAAACACGCTGCACCAAAAATCCCAGGGATCGGGTCCCTCGACACAAACAGAGTAATATAGCGTACACTGTTAAGTGCTAGGAGGATTGCAGGATTTATACATCAGGGAAACCAAACAACCTCTGGCGAAGAGGATGGCACAACACAGAAGAGCCACCTCGTCAGGCCAGGACTCTGCAGTCTATTTACACCTACAGGCCAGTGGACACTCTTTCAATGATGAGGATGTACACATCCTGGACAGGGAGGAACGCTGGTTTGAGCGCAGAGTCAAGGAGGCCATTTACATGAAAAGGGAAAGACCATCTCTGAATGGAGGAGGGGGCCTAAGGGTACATCTTTCACCATCTTACAATGCTGTGATTGCAGCCATTCCCCAACTCTCTGTGAATGGTACTCATGGCCATTGATCAGTGTTCTTTGATCAGTGGGTTTTGATCAGTGGTTGTTGATCAATTGTCATGAGAATTTGCATAACTATGATATCTTTCATATTGATGAAAGATGGGCTCTATTGAGTAAGTCATGACACTTGCACAGAAGAGGGACAAACCTAGTTGTTGGTGCGTTATACCCCCATGGCAGGGCATATGGGATATGACAAAACTCTGGAGCTAGTCCAATTTTATTGCCCAGAGTGTAACCGGGTTACCCCGCCAGCCGTTCCAAAAGCGCCTTTGCACCCATTACCATTAATGGAGGTCCTGTTTGAATGGATTGGCATGGACCTTGTCAGGCCATTTCACTGGAGTGCATGTTGGTATTTCTTTGTGATATCTGGTGGACTATGCAATGTGATATCCTGAAGCAGTGCCACTGCGCAACATTTCTTTAGGAGATGACACTGTTTGAGGTCATTTCCCACAGTCAGTTTCCCAAAAGAAATCCAGACTGACCAGACTAATTTCTCACACACTAAAAGAACTGTACAAATTACTGGGCATTAAAGCTGTTCAGACCAGAGTCAACCGCCTTCAGACTGCTGGGCTGGTGGAGCAGCTGAATAAGCCACTCCATTCATAATCACCATTTGTAGGTTCATTCACAAAGATAAAAGCAATTAGGATTGCCAGGTAGATTCTCTGTTGGGAGGAAGGTCCAAGACCAGTGAAGAATGAAATTCAGATTCCCTTGTCTGCAGGAAAACTGCCTTCTCCACTTTATTGGGTTGTACTAATTTGGCACACTTCTGTTTGGCTTGTTCAGAGCCCAAGTCACTTTCCAGCGCCTCATGGACTGGGTGCTGCACTCACATGCTGCATATGCTGCCACCCACCTGCATGACGTTATCATCAACAGTAACACCTGGGCAGAGTATATGCAGTGGGTGGCCGTGGTCCTGGATTCTCTGAGGCAGGTGAGGCTCGAAGACCAACCCAAAGAAGTGTGCAGTTGGACGGAGGGAGGTACAGTATCTGGGGTACCACTTGGGAGGCGGGCAGGTGCATCCACTGGTAGACAAAACACAGCAATTGCATCCTGACCGCATTCCAAAACAAAGAAGGAGGTAAGGCAGTTCTTGGGGCTGGCTGGATACTACCACTGGATGGTGCCAAATTTCGCAGACCTGATCAGCCACCTGACCGACATCACTCAAAAAATTGCTCCAGATCTGGTCCAGTTGGCGGACCAGTGCCAGGAAATGAAGACTCTCTGTGGAGAATTTCTGCTCCACATGCCTAATTTTTCCCTCCCTGTTGTTCTGCACATCACTGGGGGCTGGGGGCAGTTTTGTCCCAGCAGGTAAGTTGGGTCGACCGCCCACTTGTTCCAGAAAAAGAGAGAGTGCCTCACGATACAGTGGGTGGTCAACTCCCTTCGTTATTACCTCCTGGGCCACTGCATTCTTCACAGAACCAAGGGGGCCGAGCAGGACCTATCACTCATCACACAGACTAACTGCACAGAGAGAGGAAAGCAGCAGCAACTGGGATTCTGTTACACAGGAGCACATCTAAGGAACCAATTCAGTCAAAGTATGGTGCTATTGGAGGAAGAAAGTGGCTGATTCAGTCTGCAACAGATAGATCTGCTGCACTGAGGGGGTCCTGGGGTCCCACATCAAGGCTGGCACCAGCTAAGAAATCGGGACCAGAAGCAGCCTTTAAGATATCCAGTGTCCTCAGCTGCTGCCATGATGACATTCCATTCCCTGACATCTGTTCTTTGGGTTATTTCTAGAATCACAGTGATTACCCAAGTAAGTAAAAAGATATCTACAAGACAAACAGTGTGTACGATGTGCTCTGTCCTTATCACCTATGGCTATGTTGGAACACAAAGTAAGAGTGAGAGGTGAGGGCATGCTTCAATGAGAGCGTGCCAAGCTCCAGCCCAACAAGGTGGTTTGCAGAGCGAGACTGTGTCATCGACAAGCGATCAGCAGTGAAGCGTAAACGACAGAGGTCAGGGTGGTTTCAATTTTCCTTAAGTTCCTGCTAAAGAGGAACTTTAGCATGTCAGGAGTTTTAGGTTTCTTAGCTGCTTTGCGTCACCTCAAAGCCTTAGCTCCTTCCACAGATTTTCTATCTGGAGACTGGCTAGGACAATTACTAGTTTGTTGATTTGGCCGTATGTCTGGTGTTCTCGACAAGCCTATTGCTGATGCTCCTCTAGCTCTTTCCAGCCTTTTCCAGTCTTGTCCCTTTAAAAGCTTTTTGCTCTTGCCCACTGTGGTGGAGAGGTCGGACTGGATGAAATTGATTTTCTGGAAAGGTGTGCTTTATACTCAACTAAGATCAGTTTTATCTGTAACTGATTAACTGATTTGTGCCTAATAGGAACTGAGTCAGTCTATGAAAGCCAGAAATCTGGATGATTTGTAGGGGATCAAATACCAAACCAATGTATAACTTTTATATAGTTTGTTTTTTCATTTATATTATGTTTCCTGCCATTAGAATTAAACTACCATAAATTGGAGCCTGTTGATTTCAGCGGGGGTTTAAATTATTATTAGCCCTCACTACGTTAGTTGTCATGTTCCAGATAGTATATATCTTGTAAACTTTAACATATTGCTCTTCTAATTATTCTAAAATTAACTAACTTCTCATCATTACCTGGGATTATTGTTTCCATTGTTCTCCAGTGAGTTTCCTATTCTGATCTCAGCTCCATCCAGTCTTTCAGCACAGCAGTCTCCTCTGTTGGTGACTTTTACAGCAGTGACTGTAAAGTTTCGCTGCAGGTCCACCCTCCACCAGGGGTCGGTCTCGTCTTCAGCCGTGTGACTACAGAACCCATCGCTGTAGAACGAGATCCGTCTGCCATCGATGGCTTTGGACGCAGTGGCAACAGAGAGTGTAGATGACTGGGTAGCTTCTCCTTTCAGTGCCACATTGGGTAATGGGTATCCTTGAAGGAAAAACATTATGAGTCAGTTTCTACAGAAGGTGCACTGTGTGGTGATTTTAAACATCGCATTTGGCTGTCAGGGCACAATCTGACTCAAAACACTTTCACCTATATACTTTCATAAGAAAAGTTTCTTATATCAGAAACAACCTGAAATGATTCACTGTTTAAATTTTTTCTTTGGTATTTGACTCTGTTGCTCAAGTTCATGGAGGTGGAGAAGTAAAAGTGATTTGAACAACCAAAGCCAACATGGCCGGGGAGTCTGTGAACTATCAGACTTCTGTATCAGCATCAGAATAAAAATGTGATTACCATAGTACACTTCAACCTCGCAGAGATTTAGGACCTTCTCACTTCCTGGGAGAAACACAGTGACATAGCGTCCCTCAATAGAGCTACATGGAAAGTAGAACGTCTGTCCACTGGGGATGTGAGAGATGACGGCACACCTGTGTATGAACAACAAAAGAAATTGAAGGAACTATGACTGACTGCACCTTTAATATCTGAGTCTGTATCAAGCTGTTTCACCTCTCACTCTCAGGGTCACTGAAGTTTGTTGACTTTCCAATCCAGATTTCTGCACCATCCAACCTGTTTTCAAATCCTGCACTATTGGTTATCACAACAGCACCAATTGTATACACTCTTGCCAGGTCTACCCTCCACCACGGATCAGACTGTGATAGAGTAAGTGTGCAGGACCCTCCTTGATAGTTCTCGTCTCTGTTGCCATCGACGGCCTTGAAAGCCAAACCGATGTTGTCTCCGTTTGAAGACTGCACAGCTGTCTTCTTCAGTGCCAGGTTAGGAAGAAGATGCCCTCGATGGGAAAAACAGACATAATTAGTCAAAATACATAGATTGCACTGGGGGCTTGGGGTGGTGGGACAGGGGTCAGGGTAAGGCTGTACCTGCTGGTAGTCCCGATGCATTCATGAAGGAAATGCCTGTTAACAAACAAGATTCATTGATTTTTAATGACTGTTCAGCATGAACAGAAACTCCTGGGAAAAATAGATCGCAGCAATAACTTATCCATAAAAAAGATAGAAAATTAAAAGAAACAAAAAATAATAATAAGTGCACATGCATTACAACCTGGCCTGATTGGTTCTTTTTTTGGTCAACATTAATTTATTGCAAATCTGTTTGTTTTATTTGTGCACTGCGAATGTGAGAGATGACCCCATACCATTATTGTTTATTATATTATATGGGTCCTGTATTGGGGTTGCTTATTTTTTTTACAGTTCTGATCCAGATTTCAGAACCAGTTTCAATTCCACTTTATTGGTTATCACTGCAGCACCAATACACTTTATCCAGGTCTACCCTGCATCAGCAGTTGGATTGTAAAGTGTTAAATGAGCAGCATGGAAAAGAGCATGTCAAGTGTGAAGGTCAGGAAGAATTCCAGTATATTACACACCCAGGGATACACCCTGTTTGGGATATTTAAAGCAAGCAGTCAAATTACTTTTGCCGTTTCCCCAAATCACAAATTATCATTGACTGAAAAGGGGATAGCTTTTTAATTCAGTGCTAGGTAATGAAGATACTGAGATAAAAATAAGTAATTATTATTTAAAATAAACAGATTGTTTTCAAAAGAGGAGAAAAAAAATCTTTACCTGGTAATGTTCCAGTTGTCATCATGAAGAAAGTGCCTGTAAACATGTGCAGTCATTCTAAAAAACATTTAAATGGTGACATGAACATAAAATATCATTTATATCAAATTAAACTGTAGTTTCGGAATTAAATAGAAAGGTGCTATGTGACAAATCGTCAGCATGTTACGCTGTTACGCATCTGTATGTTACACGTTTGGAAACATGAGAACCGTTTGGAATTAACCAACACATGTACATTTATTTTACTTTCTCATCATGAATCAATTTGGAAAACACTATCTAATACCGTTAAGGTTGTCGTTAAGGTTAGGGATAAGGTTACGGTTAGGACTAGGACTAGGGTTAGGGCTGGAATACATGGCTGGAACGTGTGTTATGGGGCGTCATGCTATTGGATTCCATACACAATCTGGCGCATATCATAGGGACACGGAAGGTTACCTTTGCGTTCCTATTGGATGCCTTGAGATGTTACATGTTGGGAATGAGAATGGAGGAAATCTTGTAATTGTATGTTTTCTACTGCATAGCTGTGGTATTTGGTCTGGGTTTGGTTTAAAGGATGAAAAAAGTACAAAATATCTGGTAATGATTATTTTTAAAATTAAATAAATTTAGGCTTACCAGTCAAGAGCCAAATATAATCCATTCCATTCATGTCTTCTCACAATCTCACATCAATTATGACATTAAAGAAATGACACTAATTACTGGTATATCCCTGCTGACTTGTAGATCGGCTTACTTTCCCTGTAGTTTCTTCAGAGTACTTCTAATACCACACTGTACTAATTTATATAGTCTGAACATTTCAACAGCACAAGTCAATGTTTGCATAAAGAATAAGACTCCCAAATGGATATTTGCATTTTCCAAACAAATTACTTTGTGCTTTCCTATAAAAAACTTTGCATGGGAACACCCCAATATGTCTTTTCAGCACCAGCCAGGATGACAAGTGTCACTAAGTACAAGAACTTTAACGACTGTTGAATCAATTTGTCATGGTACCTGGATTGTTGACACAGTGTTCTGACTTTGGACTTTTTGTCATTGTTTAGTTTTTCCGTGTCTTGTCCTGTTTTATTGTGATAGTCTTATTTCCTGTGTGCATTATGTTTAGTTTTAATTCCTCTGCTTCATTAGTTAGATTAAGTCCAGCCGTCTTCCCACCTGTTTGCTATCCTTCTGCTATCCTGTCTATTTAAGCCCTCAGTTTGTCTCTGCTTCTGGTCACATCATCATTTCGTCCTCATGTTTGTGTGCCCTGTTCGCAAAGTTGTTTATGTTCAGTTCACCGAGTTTTTCTGTTCTCTCTCTGTTTCACACACATGTGATGGTGACCTAACTTCAGTATTTTTTTAAAGCAATTACTTGAAGCAGCAGTCTTACATAATTATGGGCCACCCACTAACTTCCTTTTATCTCAAAACATTTTTAAAGAGTATTTATAAAACTGCAAACTGTTGATCCACACAGGAGTGGCTTATTTGAAAACTCAGTCACATTTCAGAACTCATCACGGTACAGAAACAGCTCTTGTGGGAGTGGACTCATCTCTGTGCTTGTCCTCCTAGACCTCAGTATAGTGCTCAATAATGTTAACCATTATATTTTATTACAGAGACAAGAACACAACATTGTTTTTAAAGGACCTGAGAGCAGTTGTTTAACTATATCTATCTAATAGAGTCCAGTGTGTTCTTGTAAATGTGGCGTCATACACTATCGTTAATTATGGAGTTCCATAGGATTCAATGTTAAGACCATTTCTGTTTACATTATACTTTAGGCAGTATCAATAAAAGGCATAGCATGCATTTCCCTGCTATGCAGATGATACCAAGCTTTACCTATCCAGGAAGCGAGATTCGGAAGACGGACGCTATCTCTACTTTTAAGATTAGGCTAAAAATGTTCCTTTTTCATAAATCATATAGTTAGGACTGGATCAGGTGGCCCTGAATCTTCCCTCAGTTACATTGCAACAGGTGTAGGCTGCCGGGGGATTCCCATGATGCACTGAGTGTTTCTTCTTCACTAAACTGTTTTTGGTCTCTCTCTCTCTCCATATAGATATATGTATATATATATATATATATATATATATATATACGCCAGAATCTCAGGTTAAACCTCACAAAATTTCAACAACCACCAAACAGCTAAAACAGTAAATGAGAGCAGGTACACGGATTCTGCACAAACACGTAAACACAAAGCGGACCCTCAGAAGATCTACTAGATTATGTGAATGCAGCACTTCGGACGATACCTACCGCCACCATTACCAAGCTCATCTACACCACGGCAGCAGTGAACAGTGAGATGCTTGGCTGCAAGTTTAACAGCCACAAGGAGCAGTACCCTCCATGGAGAAGGAGACTAGAGGCGAAGATCAAGGTAGCACGGAAGGAGGTTAGGCAACTATCGGAGCTGCAGAAAGGTGCGATGAAGAAGGTGCCTAACAAGTACAAGCAAGCTGTCCATACCTGAGGCCTTGAAACTGCCAAGCAAAGACTCACAGCCTTGGCCAGCCACTTGAAGAGGTACACCAGAGAGATTGAAGGCAGGAGAATAAATCAGCTGTTCTCCACAGAACCAGCCAAGGTGTACTCTCAGCGGCAGGGGAACAACATGTGAACTGTACCACCAAGGCTGGAGACGAAGCAATACTGGAAGAGCAAATAGGAGGACGACGAAACCCATAACGGCAATGCTCAGTGGCTAGTGGATCTGAGGGCAGACCACAGCAACCTCCCTGAACAGGGTCCAGTAACCATCACAGTGAAAGACATCCAAGAAAGGGTCTCCAGTATGAAGAGTTGGTCAGCACCTGGCCCGGATATAGTTCCCGCTTACTGGCTGAAGAAGATGACAGCAGTTCAAGAGCGCCTGGCAGCACAAATGAACCAGATGCTAGTTGACGAGAGACACCCAGAATGGCTAACCAAAGGCCGGACAGTCCCATCCAACTACCAACCAATAACCTGCCTCAGTAACAATAATAAGAATAATAATAATAATAATAATAATGATAATACTGTCATGGTCCTGAGTCCATGACTCAGGGATTTTGTGTTTGGGGTATTTATTGTTATTATTTGTGGGCTGTTTTGGGATGGTTTGTGTTTTGGGATTTTAGATACTGGGTTTCTGGGTTTGTGCTCCCTCTGTTGGTCTCTGGTGTTAGTGTTCCCCTGTCTCGTCAGGTTAATCAGGTCCAGCTGTGTCTCCCACCTGTATGTGATTGCCCAGTGTCCCTCTGTGTATTCTGTGTGTTTCCCTCAGTTCCTCGTCGCGTCGTCTGTGTTCATCCCCTGTGTCACCCTGCCTGCTCTCCCTGCTGTCTTCCCTCCATGTTCAGGTTTGCTGCTCTTTGGTTTAGTTTTATTTGAAAGCGCCTTTCAAAACACTCAAGGTCGCTGTACACAGTAGAGTAAAAAAGCAACATAAAAGCAAAGAGTTTACACAATCATAAGACATAAACAAATTTAAAATAGCCGAATGGAGAGGTTATGTGGGATAAGCTATTTTGAACAAGTGGGTACCACATGGAAGCTCCTGTCAGGCATCTTAGCGGCTAATATGAACAGGCACAAGAATCCATACATGAGTGGGGCACAGAAAGGAATTGGCAAGAATACCAGAGGCGCAAAACACCAGCTACCAGTAGACTGAACACTCAGCCGAGACAGCAAGACTAGGCTGACCAACCTGTGCACTGCCTGGATTGATTACAAGAAGGCCTACGACTCAATGCATGTTACATCCCCCAGGAGGATGTTGGTTTTCTTCTTTCAACTAACTCCTTATGTTCTGTCTAGGCTCCACCTCCTCTGTCCTGATTGGATGCTGCTCACAAAATCCAGCTAATTGTCAATCAGCAGAGCACTACTTAAGGCCTGTGGAGCTGTGTTTCTGGGCCCTCTGGCCATTTTGATTGCCATACAGGGAGTGCAGAATTATTAGGCAAATGAGTATTTTGTCCACATCATCCTCTTCATGCATGTTGTCTTACTCCAAGCTGTATAGGGCTCGAAAGCCTACTACCAATTAGGCATATTAGGTGATGTGCATCTCTGTAATGAGAAGGGGTGTGGTCTAATGACATCAACACCCTATATCAGGTGTGCATAATTATTAGGCAACTTCCTTTCCTTTGGCAAAATGGGTCAAAAGAAGGACTTGACAGGCTCAGAAAAGTCAAAAATAGTGAGATATCTTGCAGAGGGATGCAGCAGTTTTAAAATTGCAGAGCTTCTGAAGCGTGATCATCGAACAATCAAGCGTTTCATTCAAAATAGTCAACAGGGTCGCAAGAAGCGTGTGGAAAACCAAGGCGCAAAATAACTGCCCATGAACTGAGAAAAGTCAAGCGTGCAGCTGCCAAGATGCCACTTGCCACCAGTTTGGCCATATTTCAGAGCTGCAACATCACTGGAGTGCCCAAAAGCACAAGGTGTGCAATACTCAGAGACATGGCCAAGGTAAGAAAGGCTGAAAGACGACCACCACTGAACAAGACACACAAGCTGAAACGTCAAGACTGGGCCAAGAAATATCTCAAGACTGATTTTTCTAAGGTTTTATGGACTGATGAAATGAGAGTGAGTCTTGATGGGCCAGATGGATGGGCCCGTGGCTGGATTGGTAAAGAGCAGAGAGCTCCAGTCCGACTCAGACGCCAGCAAGGTGGAGGTGGAGTACTTGTTTGGGCTGGTATCATCAAAGATGAGCTTGTGGGGCCTTTTCGGGTTGAGGATGGAGTCAAGCTCAACTCCCAGTCCTACTGCCAGTTTCTGGAAGACACCTTCTTCAAGCAGTGGTACAGGAAGAAGTCTGCATCCTTCAAGAAAAACATGATTTTCATGCAGGACAATGCTCCATCACACGTGTCCAAGTACTCCACAGCGTGGCTGGCAAGAAAGGGTATAAAGAAGAAAAACTAATGACATGGCCTCCTTGTTCACCTGATCTGAACCCCATTGAGAACCTGTGGTCCATCATCAAATGTGAGATTTACAAGGAGGGAAAACAGTACACCTCTCTGAACAGTGTCTGGGAGGCTGTGGTTGCTGCTGCATGCAATGTTGATGGTGAACAGATCAAAACACTGACAGAATCCATGGATGGCAGGCTTTTGAGTGTCCTTGCAAAGAAAGTGGCTATATTGGTCGCTGATTTGTTTTTGTTTTGTTTTTGAATGTCAGAAATGTATATTTGTGAATGTGGAGATGTTATATTGGTTTCACTGGTAAAAATAAATAATTGAAATGGGTATATATTTGTTTTTGTTAAGTTGCCTAATAATTATGCACAGTAATAGTCACCTGCACACACAGATATCCCCTAAAATAGCTAAAACTAAAAACAAACTAAAACTACTTCCAAAAACATTCAGCTTTGATATTAATGAGTTTTTGGGGTTCATTGAGAACATGGTTGTTGTTCAATAATAAAATTATTCCTCAAAAATACAACTTGCCTAATAATTCTGCACTCCCTGTATCTGTGCAGGCTTGCATGCCTCTTGACTTGTATGTGCCTTTTGTGTTTTCATGTTCAGACTGCCTGTAGGGGAGAGCTGCCTTTTGTTTTGACACCCTGTTTTCTCCTGTTTATGTGTTGTTAGGTAGGTTATGGTTACAGGTTGTATATTTTGTTTTCTTTGGAGTTAGGTAAGTTTCTTTTCTTTTCATATCAGGGATGTTTTGTTTGTTATGTTGGCCTTGACCTCTCCCTGAAGTTAACCCTCAGTCTGAACCAGAATTTCAACACTAGCATGAAATAAACCTTTTAAAATTACCATCTTGGCTCCTCCTTCACTATTTACTTTTATGTTAGTCCTTCAAACCCCTAGACTAGCCAGGGGACATAACAATGCCCCACACCTGGATCCTGAAATACCTAGAACTGTACAAGATCAACAGGACCCTAAGAGCCTTCATCAGGAACTCAATGGGGATGTGGGGACAACACTAGAGGCCAACTTCAGGCCCATAGCACAAGTCACCATCAAGTGCGGGATCTACCAAGGTGATGCTCTGTCCCCGCTGCTATTTTGCATAGGCCTGAACCCCTCAGTGAGATCATTGACAAGGCTGGCTACGGATACCGACTATGGAATGGAGCAGTTGTCAGTCACATCCTGTACATGGATATCAAGCTGTATGCCAAGAGTAAACACGACATCAATTCAGTGATCCACACTACCAGGATATACAGCAATGACATTGGAATGTTGTTTGGACTGGAGAAGTGTAGTCGGATGATAACAAAGTGAGGGAAGGTAGTCAGAACTGAGGGGATCGAGCTACCAGAAGGAAACATTGCAGACACTGAGGACAGCTAAAAGTACCTGGGGATCCCGCAGGCGAATGGGAATCATGAAGAGGCCGCTAGGAAAACTGCAACCACCAAATACCTGCAGAGGGTCAGGCAAGTCCTGAGCAGACAGCTGAATGGTAAGAACAAGATCTGGGCTATCAACACCTACGCCCTGCCCGTGATCAGGTACCCTGCTGGGATAATAAGTTGGCCAAAGGAGGAGATAGAAGCCACTGACATCAAGACAAGGAAGCTCCTAACCATTCATGGAGGGTTTCGCCCCAAATCCAGCACCCTGAGGCTGTACGCTAAGCGGAAGGAAGGAGGCCGGGGACTGGTGAGTGTCAGCACCCAGTCCAGGATGAGACAATGAACATCCACAAATACATCAGGAAGATGGCCCCAACTGACCGTGTGTTCAGTGAATACCTCAGGCAGCAGAAACCCAAGAAAGAGGAGGAACCATCATGGAAGGACAATCCCCTGCACAGTATGTTCCACCGGCAGATAGAAGAGGTGGCATGGAACGCCTTAACCAACTGGCCTGCATAGTATACAGAAGCATCTTTGCCGATATAGACGGAAAAATGGTCATGTATTGACCCATGTGTCTGTTCATCTTAGCCACTATGATGCCTGACAGGTAGTTGGATGGGTCCGGTCCCTTGTGGGGTCCTTGAGGATCAGGACTGTCCGGCCTTTGGTTAGCCATTCGGGTGTCTCTCAACAACTAGTGCTGCCAGGTGCTCTTGGAGTGCAGTCAGCTTCTTCAGCCAGTAGTGTGAATCATTTTGGGGCCTGGTGCTGTCCAGCTCTTCATACTTGGATGTTTGCACACTGTGATGTTTACTGGACCCTGTTCAGGAGGTTGCTGTGGTCTGCCCTCAGATCCACTAGCCACTGAGCATCCTCTTCCAGTATTGCTCCATCTCCAGCCTTGGTGGTGCTTTTCTCATATTGTTCCCCTGCCACTGAGAGTACACCTTGGCTGGTTCACCTGGTTTAAGTGGAAGCAGTCCACTTAAAACAGGGGTAGGCAACTCCAAGCCTCAAGTGCCAGTGTCCTGCAGGTTTTAGATATCACTCTGGGTCAACCAATGATGGGAATAACAGCGTTACTAATGGCGTTACTTTTTTTAGTAACGTGTAATCTAACTAATTACTATTCCTATCGTTACAATGCCGTAACCTTTACTAACAAGAAAATGCGGTGCGGTCGCATTACTATTTTTCAACAAATAGACAGTTAAAGCTGTGGGAGGAGTTTTTTTGTTTCCTGTTCTCATGCTGTCCTACCATGGAAGCACAGCATGGGTAGGGGTCTCTTTTTTTCCTCCTGTACTTTCCCATTGTAATGTACATTTCAATGTTTTTTCTCTAATGCTACCAATCTCTGACCTGTATCCCCATGTAATGTCTGTGTTGTATGTGTAAGGTCGGAGGGGTCCCATTTCACTGCAGGGCAACCTGCATGTGACGAATAAAGCTTTGATTGATTGATTGATTGATTGATTGATTGATTGATTGATTGATTGATTGATTGATTGTGTTCAGCTTACCGCATCTTATATCAGTTGCACGGAAGTAGCTGTAAGTAATCTGGGCGCTACAGCTTTCAGCAGCTGCGTGCTCTCGCAGATGGCAATCACCTTCTGGCAGACAAATCACTTTTTGGAGCCAAGGGGGCAAAATAATCGCATGAGTGCTGCTGTTTGACTGAGGACGAATAAAGTACCACTCCAAGATGACAAAGCAACAAGGTGATATATACCAGTTTTTAAATTGTGTTGATAGGCCACATAAAACCAGAGTCATGATAAACAATATATCGTGTGTTTTTCCTCAATAGTTTCGTCACATTTACTGTCTAAGGACAGCGCTAGCAAGCACTCTCTGCTTATGAGCAAAAAATAAAAAAACAAAACAAAAAACAGCCCTTTTGTGTTGGTGGAAAAATGTACCATGTTGATCAATCAAAAAATGATATGGTAACATGACATTTGGTTGTTTAGGAAGAGGGGAAGTTTTAGGAGTGATAGAGAGAGAGAGAGAGAGAGAGAGAGAGACAGCAGAAAAAAGAGAGGCGCATTTTGAGATGTTGAAATATTTGTGATGTTTAGCGTGTTTGGAGTGTGTAGGTCATGTGTTGTCTTGTGTAGTGTTGTGGACAGTTTTGTGTTGTGTGTCAGAACAATGAGGCGACTGCTGTCTCCAGGTAGAAAACAGGAGGAGTGATACACCTGCTGCTGTCAGACCTGCAGGTATCAGGCTGTGATGTTCTCCTTTATAGTGGACAGAAATTAATTTTTGAAGAAGTAACTAGTAACTATAATTAATTACTTTTTCAAAGTAACTTATGAAGCTTTTCCCCTGTTTGCATCCATTCTTTAAAATGCTGCCATCTTGTGGCTGCAATGGCTGTCGTCTGTGGAAGCAGGCTTGACCCTGCTTCCTTCCGATCCCACTACATATTGCTGTGGGATCGGAGAAATATTGACTTTTCTTTTTTTTCATGTGGATGTCCATGGACAAGCTGAGTGGCCAACACATTTTTCTGCTTGTGCATTGTAGATAAATCTAAATTAATTTCCTAGTTTTCCTCCATGGTTGCTGGCTAGATCATAGAAGCAATCTACAAACAATTAATTGATGGATGGCAGAAAAAAACTTCTATAGAAGGTTTTTACAAATTTTCATCAGCTGTTTTGCTAATACAACACCCTAATTTTTCCTTCATGTTTTTAATCCCTTTGACAAACGCAACACACAGTGCTAAAGCCTTTTATTTTAGCTGTGCTTGATGCATAAATATGTTTCCAAGCTCATTAAAAGCTGTTTATTTATTTGTATTTTATGTACAGTTTGACAATCCTACACTTTTTATTTGTAGTCCAGCATTTTCATTGTGTTTTATTAATACTTTTTAAGGAATGGGTCTAAATAAATTACCCACCATAAGTCATAGGGAACATTATTCTCCAGAATAATTACTTTCATTTTTGGTACTTTATGTACAGCGATCTAATAGTTAATATTTAGATGGTGGACTGGTTCTTACACAGTTCTCGACTCTGAGCACTCAAAACGCTTTACAATTTACAACAATCACCCATTCTCACAAGCACTTTCTATCTAACATTCTCACACATTCATACTCCAATCAGAGAGCAAGCTGGGTTTAGTATCTTGCCCGAGGATATTTGGTATGTGGACTGGAGCAGATAGGGATCAAACCACCAACCTAGGTAGGTGACCTAGGCCTAACCACCTCCTGAGCTTCAGCCACCACTGATAGTAAATAAGAAAGAGAACTGTTAAGTGTGTCACTTGATTAGCATGCAGGTTTACTGCTTTCATCTCAGATATAATTTTGTAAATTATTAATGTGTCAGTGAAAAAGCAGAACAGCTTAAAGATTTTGGCAAAATTTGTTACTTTTATTTCTTTTCCATGTTTTACCTTTATATATTTCCACTGTATTGAACTCATGACTGCATAATTACATAGTATTTGACTATAAACAGTTAAAACATCTCATAGAAATAATAACTTACAATCGTTAAACTATGATGCTATGATACCATTACATTGTTCCATTTCATTCTATACTATTTCATTCTGTACTATGACATTCTATTCTGTGCTCAATTGAACAGGTGTACATCTATCTATCTGTCTATCTGTCTGTGTGTGTGTGTGTGTGTGTATGTGTGTGTGTGTGTGTGTGTGTGTGTGTGTGTGTGTATATATATATATATATATATATATATATATATATATAATGCAAGAATACCAGAGGCGCAAAACACCAGCTACTGGTAGACAGAACAGTCAGCCGAGACTGCAAGACCAGACTGACCAACCTGTGCACAGCCTGGATTGATTACAAGAAGGCCTATGACTCAATGCCCCACAGCTGGATACTGGAATGCCTAGAATTGTACAAGATCAACAGGACCCTAAGAGCCTTCATCAGGAACTCAATGGGATGTGGCACACAACACTAGAGGCCAACCCAAGCCCATAGCACAAGTCACCATCAAGTGCGGGATCTACCAAGGAGATGCTCTGTCCCCACTGCTGTTCTGCATAGGCCTGAACCCCCTCAGTGAGATCATTAACAAGACTGGCTACGGATACCGACTATGAAAGCGGAGCGGTTGTCAGCCACCTCCTGTACATGGATGACATCAAGCTGTATGCCAAGAGTGAACGAGACATCGATTCACTGATACACACTACCAGGATATACAGCAATGACATTGGAATGTCATTCGGACTGGAGAAGTGTAGTCGGATGGTAACAAAGTGAGGGAAGGTAGTCAGAACTGAGGGGATTGAACTACCAGAAGGCAACATTGCAGACATAGAGGACAGTTACAAGTACCTGGGGATCCCGCAAGCGAATGGGAACCATGAAGAGGCCGCTAGGAAAGCTGCAACCACCAAGTACCTGCAGCGGGTCAGGCAAGTCCTGAGGAGTCAGCTGAGCGGTAAGAACAAGATCCGGGCCATCAACACCTTCGCCCTGCCCGTGATCAGGTACCCTGCTGGGGTAATAGGCTGGCCAAAGGAGGAGATAGAAGCCACTGACATAAAGACAAGAAAGCTCCTTACCATGCATGGAGGGTTTCACCCCAAGTCCAGCACCCTGAGGCTGTACGCTAAGCGGAAGGAAGGGGGCCGGGGACTGGTGAGTGTCAGCACCACAGTCCAGGATGAGACAAGAAACATCCACGAATACATCACGAAGACGGCCCCAACTGACAGCGTGCTCAGTGAATACCTCAGGCAGCAGAAACCCAAGAAAGAGGAGGAAGGCGAGGAACCATCATGGAAGGACAGGCCCTGCATGGTATGTACCACCGGCAGATAGAGGAGGTGGCTGATATCCAGAAATCCTACCAGTGGCTGGACAAAGCTGGACTGAAAGACAGCACAGAGGCACTAATCATGGCAGCACAAGAACAAGCTCTGAGTACAAGATCCATAGAGGCTGGGGTCTACCACACCAGGCAAGACCCCAGGTGCAGGCTGTGTAAAGATGCCCCAGAGACAATCCAGCACATAACAGCAGGGTGCAAGATGCTAGCAGGCAAGGCATACATGGAGCGCCATAACCAAGTGGCCGGCATAGTGTACAGGAACATCTGCGCCGAGTATAACCTGGAAGTCCCGAGGTCAAAATGGGAGATGCCCCAAGGGTGATGGAGAATGACCGAGCTAAGATCCTGTGGGATTTCCAGATGCAGACGGACAAAATGGTGGTGGCTAACCAACCGGACATAGTGGTGGTAGACAAACAGAAGAAGACGGCCGTAGTGATCGATGTAGCGGTTCGAATGACAGCAATATCAGGAAGAAGGAACACGAGAAGCTGGAGAAATACCAAGGGCTCAGAGAAGAACTCGAGAGGATGTGGAGGGTGAAGGTAACGGTGGTCCCCGTGGTAATCGGAGCACTAGGTGCGGTGACTCCCAAGCTAGGCGAGTGGCTCCAGCAGATCCCGGGAACAACATCGGAGATCTCTGTCCAGAAGAGCGCAGTCCTGGGAACAGCTAAGATATCACAATGAGGACCCTCAAGCTCCCAGGCCTCTGGTAGAGGACCCGAGCTTGAAGGATAAACCACCCGCAGGGGCGTGCTGGGTGTTGTTTTATATATATGTATACATATATATGTATACATATATATATATATATACATATATATATGTATATATGTGTGTGTGTGTGTGTGTGTGTGTGTGTATGATTGTGGGATTTGTATCTAATATTTGTACACGTCATATAGATTTTGCCATTCATGGTGACCTAGGCAATGTTTATGCAAAGTTTCATCACTCATCTAGGATGAAATAGGGAATATACAAACATACATAGATACATAGATAAGTTATGATGATTATAGTATGATTTTACCTCTCTGATTTTTAAATCAAGTAATCAAAACATGATTTGACTGCACTCTTTCAGATTTCATTTAAAGGTTAAAACACAAGGTACCATACTAACTGTTTGAGAATTACAGCTAAATTCAGTATGAAAGTTTTTATTGAGTCTTCTACAGAATGGTTTACATTGTTAAAGTGAAAAAAACACACCAACAAAAAAAAGTTTCACTTGTAAAATCTAAGAGTATGGCTTTACTTTACAGTTGTGACATTCTTGGTGCTGTGGAAGTCCACTCTTTGCACATTGTCCCCAGCACCTAAATGAACAGGAGGTAGAGTAATTAATCCTCAGAAGCACAAAACCTTCTGAGGAACCCCAAGTGTACAATAAAGTGTGCAGATGCATTGGTGTGGTATAAGTCCAACCTGATTGGCAGATGAAGTTGAGCTGCTCCCCACAGTGCAGGTCCTGCCACAGGAAGTGCTCTCCATTGCCCATGGCTCCACAGATGCTGGAGTAATAGTGAGGGACAAAATCTTGTGGCCAATTAAAGAAATTCATGGGATGTCCAGACATCCAGAACCAGTCGTCTCCTCTTAGGGATCTGTTGGACATAGTGAATAAAAATACTAATTATGTAGCCTACTGATTTTAACACTTGTTTCACATTTTCAAGTTATATGACCCAAATTTATCTTTATGACACTGTCTTTATGATGAACAACAAAGAACACTCCAATTATTCATTCATCTTCTTCCTCTTACCCATTCAGGGTCATATGAGGTTGGGTTAGGGCATTTAAAGCTATCTGTTTGGCATGGCAGTGATGAAAATAAGAAAATGCAAGCATTCATTGTCTGAACGGTTGTGACTTTGATTTGCAACAGTAACAGGACATCTGCCCTGTCACTATTTTGCAAGCACTACGAAAGAAATTTCCCACAACCCCGATCTTTATCCTTCAAGAACTGCACTCTTCTGGACAGAGATCTTGTGTGGTTCCTGGGATCTGCTGGAGCCACACGCCTAGCTTGGGGGATCACTGCCCCGAGTGCTCTGATTATCACTGACCACTGTTGCCTTCTCCCACCACATCTCCTTGAGTTCCTCTCTCACCCCTTGGTACTTCTCGATCTTCTCGTGTTCTTTCTTCCTGATGTTGCAGTTACCTGGTATAGCTACATCTGTCGCAACAGCTGTCGTCCTCTGCTTGTCCACAACTACCATTTCTGGTTGGTTAGATATCACCAGTTTGTCAGTATGTATCTAGAAGTCCTCCATTTTGACATCTGGACCTCATGGCCATTCTCAGCACATATGTTCCTGTATACTTTACAGCCCACTGGGTTATGGCTTTACATGTATGTCCTGCCTGCCGACATCTTGCACCCTGCTGTTATGTGCTGGATTGTCTCAGGGGCATCTTTGCACAGCCTGCACCTGGGGTCTTGCCTGGTGTGATAGACCCCAGCCTCAAAGGATCTTGTGCTCAGAGCTTGTTCCTGTGCTGCCATGATTAGTGCATCTATGCTGTCTTTCAGTTCAGCTTTGTCCAGCCAATGGTAGGATTTCTAGATGTCAGGCACTTCTTCTATCTGACGGTAGTACATACCATGAAGGGGCCTGTCCTTCCATG
The DNA here is from genome assembly GCF_013358895.1 of Oreochromis aureus. Classification (NCBI taxonomy): domain Eukaryota; kingdom Metazoa; phylum Chordata; class Actinopteri; order Cichliformes; family Cichlidae; genus Oreochromis; species Oreochromis aureus. The sequence continues at coordinate 34,390,405 of NC_052944.1, forward strand.
ATGGTTCTTGTGAGTACAAGAAAATAATTATTAGAATGTAATGTGTTAAATTTGTTTAGATCACAGTAATAAGGAAGGATTGGTCTGTGTTTTAGTTTGGCTTAGCTGTAGGCTTGAGAGTGTGTGTAATTGTTTAGAGGGAAAGGAATTTATTGACACTGAGGGTCTGCTGTCATAAAAGGAGACAGGAAGCTACAGTCGGGGGTTGCTGATGCTGATACCTTTAATAAAAACTCATAATTGCCATAACTTAGAAGCAGGCTTGCAGGAGACTCTCCACCTTATCTGTAAATGTAAGACAACAAGAGGCCAATGGCCCAGTGGATGCAGAGTGGGGGTCTCAGTGTTTGTAATATGTTAACTCTGTTTTCTATGTTGTGTAGAGGAATTTGGTTTAACCTGGGTGAGGAGATTACTTTTATGACCCCCAGGAAGTCACGTATACAGAGACACACACAAATAGTGCTTTGACTGTTATGACGCACCCACACCTACATGCACATTCACTCACACTGACATGCACATTCACTCACGTGCACTCACATAGACACGCGGGTATGCGCACACACAGGCACTCACGTGCTCGTGCACATAGACACAGACACAGAGTTTGCAGCACATTGTGGGGGGTTTTATGATGGGGTCGCTCCTATAAAGCTGCCTGGAACTAACAAAGGGGTGAAGATTGTTTCAGAGGGACACCGGCCTCGTCTTCCCTTCTAGAAGTGCATGCTTAAATGAAGATGAATAAAGAGTTTGTAAAAATAACTACTGAGTTCCGGTGCCGTTTCTGGATCCCTCGACGAATAAAGAACCGGGGTAAAAACTGATTTTGCAACATTACCCACAGCTACATCCACATCTCTCAGGCCTAGGCTGCTCACTAGGGCTGGGTATCATCACTGATTTCTGTAATCTATTTGATTCCAATTCACAAGTGTCGATTCAATTCATTTAAATTTTTCCTCAGAGTCAGAAATATTATAATTCTGATCATTTATCAGTACTGATACATGTGAAATTTCATCAGAGAGCTAGTAGCGCAACTGACGCGTTTGAAGCGTGAATAAAAATACGCTCGGCAGTTTGTGTGGTGCATTTTGTGCATTCGCACGTATCGTGTCTACCGCTCAAGTTGGAAAATTCTGAACTCCAGCGTCAAGTTGCGCCGCAACAACCAATCAGGAGCCTGGTGACATGATGCTCTGACCTAGTTCAAAGGGGCAGGTCCAGCCAAAGCCATTCATTCTTCATTCAATATGGAGGAAAGGCTAATCAACGCCATAGCAAACCACCCGGAGCTGTACGACATCAGCTGCTTTCTCTACCGAGAATTTTAATATTATTTCAAATACATTTTTGTAATGACTAATGTCTCAGTTCTACTACACAGCAAATATTGGCACACAACTTGACACATGTAGAATTTATTTCATATTATACTAATGAAAAAATATACTACTATATAGGAACATAGTGAAGCCCAATTATTTAAGAGAATAAAGAGAGGTTAGTTTATTTTGGAGGCAAGCTCCATTTATTAAGAACATTTTTTTAAAAAGGCAGTAATGATCTTTAGAGATTTGTGGGTGGCTCTTAAAAGAGCCGTTGTGGGGCAAATGAGCATATATTAGCACACGTATCGATAAAGGACTACCGGTATTAAAAACTTTTACTAGGCAGATGGACAGGCGCTCTGCAGGTGGGATTGCGCGCCTGTAGTTGGTGTTTAGGCGGGCGATGCTTGGACCGACGCAGGACAGCAGCTCCTCAAACTGGGCGAGGGAAAGACGGTGGTACCGCTGAAAGTGGCCGTCATCCAGACGCAGCTCCTGGAGCAAGTGGTGAAACTCACTAAACTGCTCACGCTTCTGGAGGACCTGATGGACCCAGGTACGACGTGGACGTCCTTTACGCTGCTGCTCTGCTCTCCACAGTAAACAGAGAAGGGAGACTCTCTCTTCAAACGCTAGATTGACAGCTGCCATCTTGCAAACATACCGTCTGGCACTACTTCCTCCCACATTTCTGCTTCATGCACGTGAAAATTGCATGTTTTGAAGAACGACCAATTCGTGTTCGTCACGCGTCGAGGTGCAAATGTGCACGTGACTAGGGCAGCTAGGGGCGTCTGGCGCTTTTTGGTCGCGTCTGTCGCGTTCGGTGTGAACGCACCGTAAGAGCTGCTTTGTTCGCGACCGACACGTCACTACCAATCATAGAGGTCTCGCGATAGGGGCATAATGTGTGTCAGTTGTTGACCAAACGGAGACTTTAAGAGTTGCGGAGACTTTTTTTTTTTTACTGAACAGCTGATCGCACCGGTGCGACCTAGGATTTTCTTTAGTCAGACCACTGAAAAATTTTGTTGCACTTGCGACAAAATTGGTGGCACTCTAGAGCCCTGCTTCGATGGGACCCAGCTAGCTTTTGGGGGCCCTCCATGTTGCCACCCCTAACTTGCAACCAACCCTTCAGCCCACTTTTCCATTCCCTTCCCTCAGACGCCAGCGCCCTGGTCTCGCAGAAAGCGCGCAAGACGGCACCGGGAGGATTACTACGAGCCCGCGAGCAGCCATCTAACGCGAGCACAGGCGTTTTACAAAATGTTGGGGATTATCTTTGTGCCACCCGGCTCTCCCAGCGTTTTCACACCGCAGCAGGAGCAGCCACAGTGGAGTTTTTACTTGTAACCTTCAAGCACCCCTGCTCCTTCTTCCACAGGGACGCAGCGTACGTGCAATCGGCGGCCCCAGCTCCAATGGGAGTCCAACTTCCCTCAGGGATGTCCAGCTGGGGTGAGTGACAAAGACTCCGTTCTTCCACCTTTTGTGTCAAGGGATAAAGAGACTGTTTCCCAAGGCCGCTAACGCCAACTCTATGAACTTTATGAGTTTGTGTTACTCCTGTTCGTGAAAATAAAAGGAGTGTTCATTTTGAGAATAATTATTTCCCTCTGGGTTCAAAAGACTGTGCTTCTCATGTTCCTTCAGAGCCAGGAGTTGTTAAGACTGTTTCATCTGGGACTGTTTTGCATTCTAATGCAAGCTCAATTAAGGACTCAATGTGTTTTGCTCCTTCTAAGCTTCGATTTATTTCTGTAGAATCTGTTTACGGTGAGCCTGTTAATTTTGTGTCAGTCGCTTCTGGTCTTGTAAGTCTTGAGCCTGTCCAGCTGGTTAGTGCATGTTCTGAAGACTCAGGAGAACCTACACCACCACCTATTCCACTTCCACCACAGTCACCAGCCTACAGCTCAGCTGCCCTTGTTGTTATCAGCTCAGCCACCTGCCCTGCCGTCAGTTCAGACTCCTGTTCAGTCGCCCTCAGCTCAGGCCCCTGTTCAGTCAGCCACCCCGCCTGTAGCTCAGTCAGCCATTCAATCACCTGCTTCGCTTTCACCACAACCACCACTTCAGCCTGAAGCTCTGTTAGCCGCCTGGCCTGAAGCTCCATTTTCACCTCAACCATTACTTCAGTCTCCATTAGCTCAGTCTCGTCCAGCTCAGTCTCCTGCTCTGTCCCTAGCATGGTTACCTGTTCCGTGGTCTGCAGCTCAGTCACCTACTCAGGTTGCAGCTCAAACATTAGCTCAGCTATCAGTTCAGTCTTGACTCAACCACCACCTTCACCTGCTTTTCCCATACAGGAAGCTGTAGCAACATCATCTGTAAAGGACTGATTTTTAACACTCATTCTAAGCAGAGCGACAAACCCGTTAAAACTGTTAAGTTCCCTCAAAAGCTGGGCCCCTTAGATTAGTCACTCTCTCCAGGGCTTCCCCAGGGATTAAGTCTCAGCCTTCAGCTGACTCTGGAGCCATGGAGGCTGAAAGGCCAGCTGAGGAATACTCCCTGCTGCCGCTGCCTGAGCAAAGCCAATGTGGTGCTCAGCCCCAGCCAGCGTCAACACTGCCAGAGGTCCCTGAACCTGCTGATTCTGTTTTGTGCCTGCCAGAGGTCCTCGTACTTACTGGTTCTGTGTCTGTCTCCGCTGGAGGGTCCGAGGGGCCCGTTCAATTCAATTCAACTCAATTTTATTTATATAGCGCCAAATCACAACAACAGTCGCCTCAAGGCACTTAATATTGTACAGTATATCCTATAATAATAGAGACAGAGAAAAACTCAACAATCATATGACCCCCTATGAGCAAGCACTTTGGCAAAAAACTCCCTTTTAACAGGAAGAAACCTCCGGCAGAACCAGGCTCAGGGAGGGGCGGGGCCATCTGGCATGACCAGTTGGAGAGAGAGAAGGAAGACGGGATAAAGACATGCTGTGGAAGAGAGACAAAGATTAATAACAGGTATGATTCAATGCAGAGAGGTCTATTAACACATAGTGAGTGAGAAAGGTGACTGAAGAAGAAGTACTCAGTGCATCATGGGAATCCCCCATTGCAGCATAACTAGGGGAGGATTCAGGGTCACCTGACCCAGCCCTAACTATATGCTGTAGCAGAAAGGAAATGTGGTGTGGGAAAGAGTAAAAAATGAGAATGATTTCAGAGTACAGGAAGGAGTGGAGATGTGCAGAATATCAGAGAGATTATGGAGACTTGAAAGTTCGAAGCAGAATCTTAAAATCATCGCCGTATTTTACATGAAGCCAGTGAAGCTGCTGGAGGACGGGGGTCCATTGAAACCTGTTCTAATAAAAACACGAGCAGCTGCATTTTGAATCCGCTGAAGTCTGTGTGGTGAGGCAGGAAGGATAGAATTACAATAATCAATATGAGATAAAACCAGAGCCTGTACTAGAATAGCATTACTGTTAGCTGTGAGGGAAGGGCAGCACTGCTATGTCTGTGTAGAGATGTAGAGTAACAGGAAATCTGATTGTTTCTATGTAATTTTACATGTATTTCTCTGGAAGGATGTAAAAGTAAAGAATGGAAAAGAAATAAAAGTAAAAACTGCAAAAATGTCCAAGCTGTTCTATTTTTAACTGACACAATTAAAATTTACAAGATGATATCAAGGAGAATAAAGCAGCTGATGCTGATTAAATGGTACACTGTACAGTCCTTGTTATCGTTTCCTTCTCCATAATTGTAACATCGCAAGTAAAACACCAGGGGGCGCTATTGGAGTGTTTAAGGCCAGACTGTCATTTTAGGTAGCGCTCACTTCTATTTTAAGTGGGCTGAAACAATGAAACTCACCTCTCTGTCAGCGTAAAGAAGTTTAACTGCACCTTTGAACTCTGAGATATCTTAATATGAGAAAAAGAGTTTTAATTCACAGAAAATGTCCCATTTTATTTTATTACAATTTTATTTCATTTGTATTTTTTTTATTATGTTACACATTGTTAAAAAAAAAAAAACCCTGAAACTTTAATCATAGAAAGAATAGAAGAAATTGCAGTTAGAAGTCCAAAATGAATGCCCTCACTCACATTGTCCAAACCTGTCCAGTGGGCCAGATTGGAGTCATTGTGGGTCTGACTCTGGTCCCTGGGCCTTATATTTGACAGCCTTGGTTTAAGACCAATAGTGAGGCCACTCCTTAATGCAACCCCCGACAGTTAAATTTAACATCAATAAATGAACCATAGTGTAAATCAAATTTGCTTATAATGGCTCTAGATTTGAGTAAAGAGTTGTTGTTATTGAGTCATTCATGTAACATCAAGCAACAACACAAAACCATCTTCAATCTAACTTTAATTTATTTGCTCCCTTATTTTAATTTTCCTTCAATAATTCAGTTATCATTGAGAATTCACCAGGATCAGGATGTGAGAGATACATCTGGCTTTTCAGCTGATCACTGAAGCCTCATCAATGGGCAGTGAAAGGGTGGCTGTCAAGAAATTATTCTTAAGGTAGAGAAAAGGCTGAGGTATGGAAATTACTTGGAAAAAAAACCTGTTGTCGGATGAGCTGATTAATCCAAATTTGACATTTTTGTCAAAGTCCGGAGGAGGTCAGGACTAAAGTACAATTAGCCGCAAACGATGGTGCAGGTCGTGGCACTGCAGGCTGGACGGATCTCTAGGACCCTCCAGCGGAGACAGGCTGCTGAATAAACGATGTGGGCTTCATAGATAATTGGCAAACCTTCTGGAGGAAACCTGGTTTTGTTAGGAGAGACGGCATCCATCCCACTTTGGATGGAGCAGCTCTCATTTCTAGGAAAATGGACACATTTATTAAACCCCCCAAAATATGACTATCCAGAGTCAATTTGGTAAAAATCGATTTACTCTGCCTTACAGAAACCTGGTTGCAGCAGGATGATTATGTTAGTTTAAATGAATCAACACCCCCGAGTCATTCTAACTACCAGAAATCTCGAAGCACAGGCCGAGGGGGTGGTGTGGCAGCAATTTTTCACACCAGCCTATTAATCAACCAAAGACCAAGACAGACTTTTAATTCATTTGAAAGCCTGATGCTTAGCCTTGTCCAACCCAGCTGTAAAACTCAGAAACCAGTCTTACTTGTTATCATCTATCGTCCACCTGGGCCTTACACAGAGTTTCTCTCTGATTTCTCAGACTTTTTATCTGATTTAGTGCTCAGCTCAGATAAAATAATTATTGTGGGTGATTTTAACATCCATGTAGATGCTAAAAATGACAGCCTCAACATGGCATTTAATCTGTTATTAGACTCAATTGGTTTCTCTCAAAATGTAAAAGAACCCACCCACCACTTTAATCACACTCTAGATCTTGTTTTAACGTATGGCATTGAAACTGAACATTTAACAGTGTTTCCTGAAAACCCTCTGCTGTCTGATCATTTCCTGATAACATTTACATTTATGGTAATTGATTACACAGCAGCGGAGAGTAGACTTTATCACAGTAGATGTCTTTCTGAAAGCGCTGTAACTAAGTTTAAGAATATAATCCACCCACTGTTATCATCTTCAATGCCCTGTACCAACATAGAGCAGAGCAGCTATCTGAACACTACTCCAACAGAGGTCGATTATCTAGTTAATAATTTTACCTCCTCACTACGTACGACTCTGGATACTGTAGCTCCTGTGAAAACTAAGGCCTCAAATCCGAAGTACCTGACTCCGTGGTATAATTCTCAAACACGTAGCCGAAAGCAGATGACTCGTAAGCTGGAGAGGAAATGGCGTGTCACAAATTTAGAGGATCATCATTTAGCCTGGACAAATAGTGTTGCTTTATAAGAAAGCCCTCCGCAAAGCCAGAACATCTTACTATTCGTCACTGATTGAAGAAAATAAGAATAACCCCAGGTTTCTCTTCAGCACTGTAGCCAGGCTGACAAAAAGTCAGAGCTCTACTGAGCCAACAATCCCTTTAACGTTAACTAGTAATGACTTCATGAACTTCTTCACAAATAAAATTTTTATCATTAGAGAAAAATTACCAATAATCATCCCACAGATGTAATATTATCTACAGCTACTTTTAGTACCATTGATGTTAAGTTAAACTCTTTTTCTCCAATTGATCTTTCTGAGTTAACTTCAATAATTAATTCCTCCAAACCATCAACGTGTCTTTTAGACCCCATTCCTACAAAACTGCTCAAAGAAGTCCTGCCATTAATTAATTCTTCGATCTTAAATATGATCAACCTATCTCTAATAATCGGCTATGTACCACAGGCCTTCAAGGTGGCTGTAGTTAAACCTTTACTTAAAAAGCCATCTCTAGACCCAGCTGTCTTAGTTAATTATAGGCCAATCTCCAACCTTCCTTTCATATCAAAAATCCTTGAAAGAGTAGTTGTCAAACAGCTAACAGATCATCTGCAGAGGAATGGCTTATTTGAAGCATTTCAGTCAGGTTTCAGAGCTCATCACAGCACAGAAACAGCTTTAGTGAAGGTTACAAATGATCTTCTTATGGCCTCTGACAGTGGACTCATCTCTGTGCTTGTCCTGCTAGACCTCAGTGCTGCGTTCGATACTGTTGATTAGGGCTGCCACGATTAGTCGACTAGTCACGATTACGTCGACTATTAAAATCGTCGACGACTAATTTAATAGTCGACGCGTCGTTTGAAGCTTTGTAAGATCCCAAAAGACGCAGGAGTAAGTAGTAGGATTTAAGAGTGTAATGACGGACTGAAACAGAAGATGGCAGCACTGCATGCACAAGGATGCCAGCTGCCGTTAAACCCCGAAGAAGAAGAAGCTGTGTCCCAGAATTCATAGCGCGGCCCTGCTCAGTTTTCAACAATGGCGGCAGCTAATTAGTTTTAATATCACTCTTATTATTCTTTCTGGGTCACAAAATAAACGTTTAACATATTTTCAGGCGAGAATATAGCTGTGTAAACCTCAAATATCTGCTCAGTTTATCAAGACATCACATATTTTCAAAAGCGCTCCGATGTTTTCGGAGATGTCTGTTACCCACCAGCTCGATAGCTAGCTGGGGTTGACGGCTCACTAGAGCCGGTGAAAACACCGGACTCCCGGCAAATCGTTTTCAAACCCACCGCCGTCTTTCGCTACTCAGGTTAAACATGATATATAAGTCACTTAGATAACTTAAAAATGATATTGTTTGGCTTTTTTTTGTATTTTATTTGTTCCTGAGTAAATCGGGTTGGCTGAGATTAAAGTTATAGTTTTTACACAGCTGAATAAACGTCAAGCAGACAACTGATTATCAGAAGTGTGAGATGCTCGAGAATATACTCCAGTGTCCTGTTATATTTTAGATAGCAAGGAGCAGACGGCTGAGTTTATTAAACTTCACCGAAACAATCTGCAAATTTCATTAAAATTTAATAAACTATCATCTTGTCTTTATTTTTTGCTAGCACATACCTTAAACACTTAAAGTTGTAAGCTAATGATAGTTATACAAGAGCAGATGCATGCTGGTGCGATAAGCTGTACGCGTTTACGTCCAGTGGATGCATGATCTGATTAGTCGACTAATCGCAAAAATAATCGGTGACTAGTCGACTATCAAAATAATCGTTTGTGGCAGCCCTACTGTTGATCATAATATCCTATTAGAGCGATTAGAGCACGCTGTAGGTATTACAGGTACTGCGCTGCAGTGGTTTGTATCATATCTATCTAATAGACTCCAATTTGTACATGTAAATGGAGAGTCCTCTTCACACACTAAAGTCAATTATGGAGTTCGGTAACAATAATTGTGTCAGTTAAAAATAGAACAGCTTGGACATTTTTGCAGTTTTTACTTTTATTTCTTTTCCATTCTTTACTTTTACATCCTTCCAGAGAAATACATGTAAAATTACATAGAAACAATCAGATTTCCTGTTACTCTACATCTCTACACAGACATAGCAGTGCTGCCCTTCCCTCACAGCTAACAGTAATGCTATTCTAGTACAGGCTCTGGTTTTATCTCATATTGATTATTGTAATTCTATCCTTCCTGCCTCACCACACAGACTTCAGCGGATTCAAAATGCAGCTGCTCGTGTTTTTATTAGAACAGCTTTCAATGGACCCCGTCCTCCAGCAGCTTCACTGGCTTCATGTAAAATACGGCGATGATTTTAAGATTCTGCTTTGTACTTTCAAGTCTCCATAATCTAAAAAAGCAGGAACTCCAGCAACACTTGAGAAACAAAGAACAGCTTTAATAATAATAATTATTATTATTAAAGCTGTTCTTCGTTCTCAAGTGTTGCTGGAGTTCCTGCTTTTTAATTCTTTCATCTTCTCCATGCACCTTGGAAGCAGGTGAAGTTGTGCCAGGATCTTTTGCTGTGAAGTCTCCATAATCTCTCTGATATTCTGCACATCTCCACTCCTTCCTGTACTCTGAAATCATTCTCATTTTTTACTCTTTCCCACACCACATTTCCTTTCTGCTACAGCATATAGTTAGGGCTGGATCAGGTGACCCTGAATCCACCCTTAGTTATGCTGCAATGGGGGATTCCCATGATGCACTGAGTACTTCTTCAGTCACCTTTCTCACTCACTATGTGTTAATAGACCTCTCTGCATTGAATCATATCTGTTATTAATCTCTGTCTCTCTTCCACAGCATGTCTTTATCCCGTCTTCCTTCTCTCACCCCAATCGGTCGCAGCAGATGGCCCCGCCCCTCCCTGAGCCTGGTTCTGCCGGAGGTTTCTTCCTGTTAAAAGGGAGTTTTTTGCCAAAGTGCTTGCTCATAGGGGGTCAAATGATTTGGGGGTTTTTCTCTGTATGTATTATTGTAGGGTCTACCTTACAAGGTCTACCTTGAGGCAACTGTTGTTGTGATTTGGCGCCATATAAATAAATTATCTCCTTTTAGTCTTTAAAGAAAGGCATAAAACACATTTTAATCTCACCAATTCTATTTGATTATTATTTCATGTTAATATTCAAACATTATTATTATTATTATTATTATTATTATTATTATGCTAGACCAAAATGTAAATAAAGATATGCGGTATGATTGGAGTTTGTCTTTCTCAGCTTTAAAAAGTTTTATATGTGTAGCTATTGTATTATAATGTTACTAAAAAATGAATTAAAAAGAACAAAGTTCTGACTTGTTGCTATCAAGTGTCATGAAACGGCTGTGGCTGGCAGGATGTAGCACCCAAAATGCAGGACACTCAGCCAGAGGAGTAAACTCAAAGAGGTTGCTTTATTGCGGTTGCAGGAAAAAACTCCATAAACAATAAACTTGCAAAAACAAACCAAAATTAGAAACTAATACTAAACACTAAGAAACCTGGAGACAAGAAACTAGGGCCATGGACCACAGAGGAAACACACACAGCATGAGGGGAAGACACAACACTGACTGAGAGAAACACAGGGCTAAAATACACTGAGGGATAACAAGGAATGGGACACAGGAGGAGAGCACACCTGGGAGTAATCAAACACAACAAGACCAGGGGAAACCAAACTAGACCCACTGACAGGAGACACAGACAAAGTAAAACAGGAAACATAACACATTGACGTGGACTTGACAAGGGGATACAGCTGACAAGGGAGACAGAGAATAACAGCGTTACAAGTAGCGGCGTTATTTTTTCAGTAACGAGTAATGTAATTAATTACTATTTCTATCGTTACAACGCCGTTACCGTTACTAACAAGAAAATGCGGTGAGGTCGGCGTTACTATTTTTCAACAAACAGACGGTTGAAGCTGTGTTCAGCTTACCGCATCTTATATCAGCTGCACGGAAGTAGCTGTAAGTAATCTGGGCGCTACAGCTTTAAGCAGCTGCAAGCGCGGCCCGCGGACGGCAATCACTTTTGGCAGATGATCACTTTCTGGCACAACACCTGGAGCTAAGGGACAAAACAATCGCATGAGTGCTGCTGTTTGACTGAGGAAGAATAAAGTAGTCGTGGTAAGCCAATCACATGACCACTTAAAGACGAAGCAACAAGGTGATATATACCAGTTTATAAATTGTGTTGATAGGCCACGTAAAACCAGAGTCATGATAAACAATATATAGGCGGCGTCCTTTCCTCAATAGTTTCATCATGCTTAATGTCTAAGGACAGCGCTAGCAAGCACACTCTCTGCTTATAACCAGTGTTGGTCAAGTTACTTGAAAAAGTAATCAGTAACTAATTACTGATTACTTCCCAAAAAAAGTAATCCCGTTACTTTACTGATTACTTATTTTCAAAAGTAATTAATTACTTAGTTACTTTTTAAAAACACGATTTACAACCTGAATAGGTGATAAAGTGATAGATCTTTCAGCCCAATTCTACTTTTTCTGCATAATCCATCATACAAAATGTAATCAAATGGAAAAGTCTCTTTTTAAAACTTGTTTTATTAGTTTTAATCTTTTAACTTTATGCATCAAGCAAAATTAAATTATATGCAACATTCTCTGACTGGAAGAAATTTGTTTAACATTTAAACCTATTTTCTGCACATTCCAGCACATAAAATAAAATATTTTTTGTGTTTACACTCACTCTTTCAAATAGATGCAAGTAAAACACAACAGAAAATAAATAAAGTCAAAGGCTAGTTGCTCTATTTTCACCTGTAAAGCAGGACTGGGGTAGGCGGAGGTTTATCCTGGTGCAGGTGTGCCGCAGCGGTCAGTTGAAGACTCCATGAGTTTCTCTGTGAATTTCCATTACAGTCGTAGCACACTTGGCGCTTTCTTGGAAGTTAAGGGGTTTTTTTGCTGTAAAAGAAGTTTTCTTCCCACGCACAACGGACACTAATGTTTTGTCACTTTTTATGGAATCAAACTCAAAGTAAGGTCAGTACTTCCACGCTTTAAACGCTGCACGCTCATACTCTCTCCGCTTTTCGATATATTATCCATTGTTGATCTGCAGACAGCTGTTGTCACGAACGCCGCACTCGCCACGTCACTATCATGAGACATTCTCGCTTAAAAAACTCACGGTTTTAGTAACGCAGTAACGCAGCGTGCCCTACGGGAAAGTAACGGTAATCTAATTACCGCTTTTGCAATGGTAATCCCTTACATTACTCGTTACTTGAAAAAGTAATCGGATTACAGTAACGCGTTACAAGTAACGCGTTACTGCCCATCTCTGCTTATAACAAAAAATTTAAAAACAAAACAAAAAACTGCCCTTTAGTGTTGGTCAGTGTTGGTCAAGTTACTTGAAAAAAGTAATCAGTTACTAATTACTGATTACTTCCCCCAAAAAGTAATCCCGTTACTTTACTGATTACTTATTTTCAAAAGTAATCAATTACTTAGTTACTTAGTTACTTAGTTACTTTTTAAAAACACGATTTACAACCTGAATAGGTGATAAAGCGATAGATCTTTCAGCCCAATTCTACTTTTTCTGCATAATTCATCATACAAAATGTAATCAAATGTAAAAGTCTCTTTTAAAACTTGTTTTATTAGTTTTAATCTTTTAACTTTATGCATCAAGCAAAACTTAATTATATGCAACATTCTCTGACTGGAAGAAATTTGTTTAACATTTAAACCTATTTTCTGCACATTCCAGCACATAAAATAAAATATTTTTTTGTGTTTACACTCACTCTTTCAAATAGATGCAAGTAAACACAGCAGAAAATAAATAAAATCAAAGACTAGCGGTCCTGTTGCTCTATTTTCACCTGTAAAGCAGGACTGGGGTAGGCGGAGGAGGTTTACCCTGGTGCAGGTGTGCCGCAGCGGTCAGTGGAAGAATCCATGAGTTTCTCTGTGAATTTCACATTACGTCGTAGTACACTCGGTGCTTGCTTGGAAGTTTAGGGTTTTTTCGCTGTAAAAGTAGTTTTCTTCCCACGCACAACGGACACTAATGTTTTTGTCACTTTTATGGAATCAAACTCAAAATAAGGTCAGTACTTCCACGCTTTACGCGCTGCATGCTACACTCTGTCCCGCTTTTCGATATATTATGATCTGCAGACAGCTGTTGTCACGAACGTCGCACTCGCCACGTCACTGTCATGAGACGTTCTCGCAAAAATCACGGTTTTAGTAACGCAGTAACGCAGCGTTCCTACGTGAAAGTAACGGTAATCTAATTACCGTTTTTGCAATAGTAATCCTCACATTACTCGTTACTTGAAAAAGTAATCAGATTACAGTAACGCGTTACAAGTAACGCGTTACTGCCCATCTCTGGTGTTGGTGAAAAATGTACCATGTTGATCAATCAAAATGATATGATTAGGAAGAGGGGAAGTTTTAGGAGGGTGGAGAGAGAGAGAGAGAGAGCAGAAAAAAGAGAGAGCGAGTTTTGAGATGTGAGATTTGTGACGTTTAGCGTGTTTGGAGTGTGTAGTTAATGTGTTGTCTTGTGTAGTTAGTGTGTAGTGTTGTGGATAGTTTTGTGTTGTGTGTCAGAACAATGAGGCGACTGCTGTCTCCAGGTAGAAACAGCAGTGATACACCTGCTGCTGTCAGACCTGCAGGTATCAGGCTGTGATGTTCTCCTTTATAGTGGACAGAAATTCGTTTTTGGAGTGGCACAAATACTTTGTGTGGCATCTTATTGAAGAACAGCTGATTGTTCTGTAAATAGTTTGAAATGGTTATTTTAAAAAGGGTAAAAGGTAAATGGATGCAAATAACTTTGTTGTTTGCAAAACTTGTGCATATGAATTTAAAATTGACAATTTATATTTGCATTTAAAGTTATGAAATATGATTCATTAAACATGTTTGTGGTTGTTACAGTAAAATATAACTTTTTCTACTCTGATTTTATGTTTTTGTCCGATTTTAGATCAATTGTGTTAATACAGTATGTCAAAATGAAAACATAACTGTAAAATCAGACACATGAGGTTGTGCTGAAAAGATGATACCAAACAAGTAAAGTAAATGGTTTTTAAAGGTGAAATGTGGAGGAAAATCAAAAGTAGTTAAAAATGGCCAATTATACCCTGGACCCCAGAGGGTTAAATGTTTTTTTTAAGTAACGCAATAGTTTCTTTTCAAGTAATTAATTACTTTTAGAATCTTGTAACTCAGTTACTTTTTTGAAGAAGTAACTAGTAACTATAATTAATTACTTTTTCAAAGAAACTTGCCCAACACTGAAACCCAGAATACTAAGAATGCTAATATTGAAACCAAAGAACTAGAAATGATAAATACTGACAAAATCAAAGTCAAAATCAAAACACTGGGTCACTGACCCAGGACTGTGACATCAAGATCATTATAATTAACTAAAAATAACAAATAAGATGAAACTTTTACATACTGAAAGAGTTTTGTGATGTAACTAAATCAAAAGTGACATTATAGAGGAAATAAATGTAGTGTTTGTTAATTTGGTAAAAATGACATCAGAACTTCCCTGATGAAGCATCGATAGAAACTCTGGATCTCTACAAGACTGGTTCAACTGCTTTGAAATACCTAAAGAAAGTGAGTATAAGCAAAGGGCAAAGCATGGAGACCACACATGACATAACTTGTATGAGAGGCAAATTTATTAAAACCCAAAAGTTGAACACGTCATAAATTGTAAGCAAATCAACAGATTAAGCAAGCTAATGACAAATACAGCCAAATGACTTGAAAAAGAGAGAAAGAAAGAGAGGCATAGACTGGTAAGATATATTAACCAAGATGGCAACTATTACTCTAAATAAGCTGCTTCACTACAAGCCACACAAACCTACAAGTGGATGTAGGAGCCTAAGAGCACCACAGGGCCCTACTTGTATATTTTTTAATGCAAATTCAATTCATTTGGTGAATTTGGAGTTAAGTTCTGTGTGTCGGGGGTTTTTTCATTGTAATCTACATTTAATTCCTAAAGTTTTTCATATAATCCAGAACCATCTTCAGAGTTACATCTGTTAATTGAATGAGGTTCATAAATATTAATTACTGTTTTTAAACTAACAAACAGGAAACATGAGTACATATTCTATGATCATTATAGTATGATGCTGCGATACAATATAACAAGCGATTTAGATCTGGCATTCAGTTGTAGACTATGACGCTCCATTTGGTGAGCAACCTAACTGTCAGTTATATATATGTATGTATATGTATATGAAAACTATTAGTAACTTAGAAGTATTCCGATATGCAGTATATTGTTGGCCTTTACTTTACAGTTGTGACATTCTTGGTGCTGTAGAAGTCCACTCTTTGCACATTGTCCCCAGCACCTAAATGAACAGAAGGTAGAGTAATTAATCCTCAGAAGCACAAAACTTTCTGAGGAACAACAGTGCACACATGCATTAGCGTCGTCTAAGCCCGACCTGATTGGCAGATGAAGTTGAGGTGTTCCCCACAGTGCAGGTCCTGCCACAGGAAGTGCTCTCCATTGCTCATAGCTCCACACATGCTGGAGTAATAGTAAGGGACAAAATCTTGTGGCCAGTTGAAGAAATTCATGGAGTGTCCGGACATCCAGAACCAGTCGTCTCCACTCAAGGATCTGTTGGACATAGTGAATCAAAATACTGCCATTTATGTAGCCTATGGATTTTAACTGCTTTTTCACATTTTCAAGTTATGTGGTCTTTATGATGGGCTAAAAAAACAAAACAAACCAAATCACTCCAAGCCTTCATTCCTTTTCTTCCTCTTACCCAGTTCAGCATCATCACTTTTCACCTCAACCCCATCAAGAACTGCACTCTTCGGGGGATCCCTGCCCTGAGAGCTCCAAATACCATGAGGACCGCTGCTGTCTTCACCCTTCACATCTTCTCTAGTTCCTCTTTCAGTCCATGGTACTTCTGCAGCTTCCCATGTTCCTTCTTCCTGATGTTGCTCGGTATAGCTACATCTACCACAACAGCTGTACTATTTCTTGATATAGTGCTTTTCTACTCTGAGTGCTATCAAAGCGCTTTATACAACTAATTCATTCACCCAATCACACATATATGAAAACTATTTTAAGTGCTTACACACTTAACAACTTAGAATGTTTTGCATGGTTTTGCATGGTTGCAGCTGTCCTAGCAGCCTCTTCATGCTTCCCATTTACCTGTGAATTCCTTGGTGCTAGCAACTATCCTTGATGTCTGTAATGTAATGCCTTCTGTCTGTGTAAAAGTGGAAATCAAAACCGTAGGTGAGACTGGAGTTCTGACAATCTTCGCTCTCTTTGTTACCATCCGACTCCACTTCTCCTGTCTAAATGTTATTCCGATCTCATTAACACACAAACAGGTTCTTAATTTGCATAAGAAAACTTGAACGATGACTTTTTGAATCCTGGATGACTCTGTGTACCCCCTTTTTAATCACCAAGCTGTTAAGAGTATCTACCAATAAGTACCTGCGCAGTCCCATCCAGACGTGGTCTGTGAGGGAGAAAGGAATGAGGCCCAGCAGCTGCTCCAACTCGCTTTGCTCCTGTTGGCTGTGAAGGCTGAGCAGGTCCCAGTAATAACGTCTACAGTACATCAGAGCATCAGACCAGCAGAGCCTCTCTCCCACCACCGTCACGTTCCTGCCACCAAGCTGCACACTCACAGTGGGAGGTGTGGGAGGAGGTGTTGGAGGAGTTGGTGAAGGAGTAACAGCTTCTGGTGCTGGAGAGAAGTTTGTTAGGTTTCTGTTTGTTTCATCCGTGTTTGTTTGTTTGTTTTATTTTATTTTAACAGGTTCAATTGTAATGTTGCCTTCAGCTCCAAAAACCCAAAACCCACGAACACTGAAAGCTAGAAAGTCAGAAAAGTGCCTCAAGTTCAATTTCTCCACTGCAGCAAGGTGAATTGAGTCCAGTTTTTCTAATGTAAAATAATAAATATGAGAAAAAAATATAAAAGGGAAAATAAAAACAAGCAGCTACCACATATACCACTAGAAAGAACAGCTATACCAGGCAGAGAAGCAAACACCTCCACTTCACACAGCGTCACAACTCCCAGAGGTGCTGGCATGATCACATTGATGTAGCGACCTTCCATTTCATCACAGTGGAATGTGTATGTTGGTGTACCATCCAATGATTCAATAATGCCACACCTGATGGAGTTGTAGAAACATCAACGAGAAATGTGTCAGTTTTACCCACCAATTAATCTTTGTCCAACGATTAATCTGTTGCTTAAACGGGAAGAAAAAAAATGAACAAACAATTATGGAGAAATGTTCCAGTTGTCAGAAATCACGTCTCACCTCGGGTTTTGATTTCCACTTTGATCCAGTGAGTCCCCGATCCGAATCTCTGCCCCAAGAATCCTTTCAGAGCAACAGTCTTGTCTGTTGATGATGGTGACAGCACTGACTTTATAGACAGCTAACAAGTCTACTCTCCACCAGGGATTTGTTTCTTCCTTAGTGTGGGAAAAGCCTGCAACACGTACGTTTCCATTTTTGTACCCATCAACAGCTTTTGAAGAGAGATGTGCATACGCAGTTGATGACTGTACTGTTGGCTTTTTTAAAGCCACGTTTGAAAGCGGCTCCACTAAAGTGTTAAAAAGAACAAGTATGAATCAGTATCAGGCAGATGTCTTTCAGTAGATCAGATCCAGTCACTTAAAGCTCTACCTGCTGGGGCAGCATACACCTCCACTTCACACAGGGTGAGAGTCTTCTTCTGTCCAGGAAGAAACACGTTCACAAAGCGACCCTCCATGCTGCCTCCATCACACTGGAATGTGTAGGTTTTACCCGCATTGATATGTGAGATGGAAGCACACCTGACAGCAGAGAGTGTGGGGGCAGTATTGTGTTAGTATTGTGGGCCTCATGTTAAAAGAAATGTAACATAGACGGCCAAAAGGAACATCACTGGGTTCTTATAAGTTTTCAAAAACTGTATCTAAGAAGTTATCGGTGAATTAGGTATTTGATCCTGAAGCAAAACAGGGCTTGTTGTAGAAACTCTTGTTAGGAAGCACAGCAGTATGACATGTTTTATAGTTGGTCACCAGGTTTGTGCACATAACAGGAGGGACTCTGGCCGACCCTCCTTGCAGTTTCTTAGCTGCCACTTGGCACTCAAAGCTTCAGCTCCCTCCACAGAAAAGTTTCTTTGTTTTTATTTAACTGTTGAAAAGGTGGGATTGAAAGACATTGAAGTCCCCCGCAGCTTTCCTCTTATCACATCTGAGAGACATCTTGAAACCCAGCATTTTATGTTTAAAATGACATAGAGTGCTATAACAGAGCTTTTCCATATTTGCTAATAGTAAATCATCTTTATTCTTTTCTCTTACTCTTTAAAGTGTACGATTCGTACAAAGAAACTGTATTGAGAAAATTGTGATGGACAAAAACAGAGTTTTAAAGAGACAAAGTAAAAGGAAGTATTTCTATATAATTGGATTAAAGTGGATTATGTTTAAATGAATGTTTTTGTGAGAATGTGCTAATGAAAACTAATTGAAGAATGATAAACTGAATAAAACACAAAGCGTATTTATATGTGCCTGAATATTCAAATGTAATGGAATTTTCTGTGTTAAGAATAATAGAACATTAGAAGAAAAGAGAAAATGTAATGAGGTGATTTTAAAGTTTAAAGTGTTAAAATTTGTCTTAAACCTTCTTGATGCATGCTCAATCATCCAGGTAAGTAAATCTCAAAAGTTGATTCTGTTCATCTTGACATAGAGTTTTCAGTGGGAGAAACGTTTTCGTCACTCATCCAAGTGACTCATCCCAGTCACGGAAGCGTTGGAAGTAGTTCGTAAGAGATTACAGGATGACCCCAACCTCAGCAACAGGACCACTCTCAGCATCGACCAAGTGTGTTTGCTTTTGGAACTGTCTTCATTCCACCTACTTCACATACAAGGGTCAGTTCTACAGGCAGAAAACATGGGTGTGCCATGGGCTCCCAGTTTCACCCATCGTGGCCAATTTGTACATAGAAGAAGTGGAAAAGAGGGCTTTGTTATCCTACCCTGGAACACCACCAAGTCATTGGTTCAGATATGTGGATGACACCTGGGTGAAAATCAAATCAGGACGTACCACACTTCACGGATCACATTAACTCGCTGGAACAACACATCAAATTCCCCAGGGGGGATATGAAAAGTGGCAGGTTAGCCTTCTTAGACTGTGAGATTTCCATCAGTAATGGGGGACATCTAAAAGCTGATGTGTACCGTAAACCTACACATGCAGATCAGTATTTAAGGTTTGACTCTCATCATCCACTGGAGCACAAACTGGGTTTCATCAGGAAACTACAACACAGAGTGAACACCATCCCCACTGACACAGCGGCCAGGGAGGCAGAAGAACAGCACATCAAGAAGGCCCTGAGTAAATGTGGTTATCCCAGCTGGACTTTTGTCAAAGCTGGGAAGGCACCTAAAGAAAGCTCCAGCCAATCCAGGAGAGAAGGACAACAGCTGCCTAAGCGAAAACCTGAAGTGATCCCAAATGTGTCAGGAGTATCGGAACAGTTGAGATGCATTTTTTCTAAACACCGGGTCTCTGTGGCTTTTAAACCCCAAAATACGCTGCGCCAAAAATTGGTCCACCCCAAGGATTGGATCCCCCGACACAAACAGAGTAACATAGTGTACGCTGTTAAGTGCCAGGAGGATTGCCAGGATTTATACATCGGGGAAACCAAACAACCTCTGGCGAAGCGGATGGCACAACACAGAAGAGCTACCTCATCAGGCCAGGACTCTGCAGTCTATTTACACCTACAGGCCAGTGGACACTCTTTCAAGGATGAGGATGTACACATCCTGGACAGGGAGGAACGCTGGTTTGAGCGCGGAGTCAAGGAGGCCATTTACGTGAAAAGGGAAAGACCATCTCTGAATTGAGGAGGGGGCCTAAGGGTACATCTTTCGCCATCTTACAATGCTGTGATTGCAGCCATTCCCCAACTCTCTGTGAATGGTACTCATGGCCATTGATCAATGGTCTTTGATCAGTGGGCTTTGATTAGTGGTTGTTGATCAATGGTCATGAGAATTTGCATAACTATGATGATATCTTTCATATTGATGAAAGATGGGCTCTATTGAGTAAATCATGACACTTGCACAGAAGAGAGACAAACCTAGTTGTTGGTGCGTTATACCCCCATGGCAGGGCATATGGGATATGACAAAACTCTGGAGCTAGTCCAATTTTATTGCCCAGAGTGTAACCGGGTTACCCCGCCAGCCGTTCCAAAAGCGCCTTTGCACCCATTACCATTAATGGAGGTCCTGTTTGAATGGATTGGCATGGACCTTGTCAGGCCATTTCACTGGAGTGCATGTTGGTATTTCTTTGTGATATCTGGTGGACTATGCAACGCGATATCCTGAAGCAGTGCCACTGCGCAACATTTCTTTGGGAGATGACACTGTTTGAGGTCATTTCCCACAGTCAGTTTCCCGAAAGAGATCCAGACTGACCAGACTAATTTCTCACACACTAAAAGAACTGTACAAATTACTGGGCATTAAAGCTGTTCAGACCAGAGTCAACCGCCTTCAGACTGCTGGGCTGGTGGAGCAGCTGAATAAGCCACTCCATTCATAATCACCATTTGTAGGTTCATTCACAAAGATAAAAGCAATTAGGATTGCCAGGTAGATTCTCTGTTGGGAGGAACTGGGAGGAAGGTCCAAGACCAGTGAAGAATGAAATCCAGATTCCCTTGTCTGCAGGAAAACTGCCTTCTCCACTTTATTGGGTTGTACTAATTTGGCACACTTCCGTTTGGCTTGTTCAGAGCCCAAGCCACTTTCCAGCACCTCATGGACTGGGTGCTGCACTCACATGCTGCATATGCTGCCACCCACCTGCATGACGTTATCATCGACAGTAGCACCTGGGCAGAGCATATGCAGTGGGTGGCCGTGGTCCTGGATTCTCTGAGGCAGGTGAGGCTCGTGACCAACCCGAAGAAGTGTGCAGTTGGACAGAGGGAGGTACAGTATCTGGGGTACCACTTGGGAGGCGGGCAGGTGCATCCACTGGTAGACAAAACACAGCAATTGCATCCTGACCGCATTCCAAAACAAAGAAGGAGGTAAGGCAGTTCTTGGGGCTGGCTGGATACTACCACTGGATGGTGCCAAATTTCGCAGACCTGATCAGCCACCTGACCGACATCACTCAAAAGAATGCTCCAGATCTGGTCCAGTTGGCAGACCAGTGCCAGGAAATGAAGACTCTCTGTGGAGAATCTCTGCTCCACATGCCCAATTTTTCCATCCCTGTTGTTCTGCACATCACTGGGGGCTGGGGGCAGTTTTGTCCCAGCAGGTAAGTTGGGTCGACCGCCCACTTGTTCCAGAAAAAGAGAGAGTGCCTCACGATACAGTGGGTGGTCAACTCCCTTCGTTATTACCTCCTGGGCCACAGCATTCTCCACAGAACCAAGGGGGCCGAGCAGGACCTATCACTCATCACACAGACTAACTGCACAGAGAGAGGAAAGCAGCAGCAACTGGGATTCAGTTACACAGGAGCACATCTAAGGAACTAATTCAGGCAAAGTATGGTGCTATTGGAGGAAGAAAGTGGCTGATTCAGTCTGCAACAGATAGATCTGCTGCACTGAGGGGGTCCTGGGGTCCCACATCAAGGCTGGCACCAGCTAAGAAATCAGGACCAGAAGCAGCCTTTAAGATATCCAGTGTCCTCAGCTGCTGCCATGATGACATTCCATTCCCTGACATCTGTTCTTTGGGTTATTTCTAGAATCACAGTAATTACCCAAATAAGTAAAAAGATATCTACAAGACAAACAGTGTGTACGATGTGCTCTGTCCTTATCACTTATGGCTATGTTGGAACACAAAGTAAGAGTGAGAGGTGAGGCATGCTTCAATGAGAGCGTGCCAAGCTCCAGCCCAACAAGGTGGTTTGCAGAGCGAGACTGTGTCATCGACAAGCGATCAGCAGTGAAGCGTAAACGACAGAGGTCAGGGTGGTTTCAATTTTCCTTAAGTTCCTGCTAAAGAGGAACTTTAGCATGTCAGGAGTTTTAGGTTTCTTAGCTGCTTTGCGTCACCTCAAAGCCTTAGCTCCTTCCACAGATTTTCTATCTGGAGACTGGCTAGGACAATTACTAGTTTGTTGATTTGGCCGTATGTCTGGTGTTCTCGACAAGCCTATTGCTGATGCTCCTCTAGCTCTTTCCAGCCTTTTCCAGTCTTGTCCCTTTAAAAGCTCTTTGCTCTTGCCCACTGTGGTGGAGAGGTCGGACTGGATGAAATTGATTTTCTGGAAAGGTGTGCTTTATACTCAACTAAGATCAGTTTTATCTGTAACTGATTAACTGATTTGTGCCTAATAGGAACTCAGGCAATCTATGAAAGCCAGAAATCTGGATGATTTGTAGGGGATCAAATACCAAACCAATTTATAACTTTTATATAGTTTGTTTTTTCAGTTATATCATGTTTCCTGCGATTATAATTAAACTACCATAAATTAGAGCCTGTTGATTTCAGCGGGGTTTAAATTATTATTAGCCCTCACTACGTTAGTTGTCATGTTCCAGTAGTAATCTTGCAAACTTTAACATATTGCTCTTCTAATTATTCTAAAATTAACTAACTTCTCATCATTACCTGGGATTATTGTTTCCATTGTTCTCCAGTGAGTTTCCTATTCTGATCTCAGCTCCATCCAGTCTTTCAGCACAGCAGTCTCCTCTGTTGGTGACTTTTACAGCAGTGACTGTAAAGCTTCGCTGCAGGTCCACCCTCCACCAGGGGTTGGTCTCGTCTTCAGCGGTGTGACTACAGAACCCATTGCTATAGAACGAGTTCCGTCTGCCATCGATGGCTTTGGACGCCGTGGCAAAAGAGAGTGTAGATGACTGGGTAGCTTCTCCTTTGAGTGCCACATTGGGTAATGGGTATCCTTGAAGGAAAATCAGTATGAGTCAGTTTCTGTAGAAGGGCAATGTGTGGTGATTTTAAACATCGGATTTGGCTGTCAGGGCACAATCTGACTCAAAACACTTTCACCTATATACTACCATAAGAAAAGTTTCTTAAATCAGAAACAACCTGAAATGATTCACTGTTTAAATTTTTTTTTGGTATTTGACTCAAATTCATGGAGGTGGAAAAGTAAAAGTGATTTGAACAACCAAAGCCAACAAGTCCAAGGAGTCTGTGAACTACCAGACTTCTGTATCAGCATCAGAATAAAAATGTGATTACCATAGTACACTTCAACCTCGCAGAGATTTAGGACCTTCTCACTTCCTGGGAGAAACACAGTGACATAGCGTCCCTCAATAGAGCTACATGGAAAGTAGAACGTCTGTCCACTGGGGATGTGAGAGATGACCGCACACCTGTGTATGAACAAGAAAAGAAATGGAGAAAGAAATTGAAGGAACTATGACTGACTGCACCTTTATTATCTGAGGCTGTATCAAGCTGTTTCACCTCTCACGCTCAGGGTCACTGAAGTTTGTTGACTTTCCAATCCAGATTTCTGCACCATCCAACCTGTTTTCAAATCCTGCTCCATTGGTTATCACAACAGCACCAACTGTATACACTCTTGCCAGGTCTACCCTCCACCAAGGATCAGACTGTGATAAAGTAAGTGTGCAGGACCCTCCTTGATAGTTCTCGTCTCTGTTGCCATCGATGGCCTTGAAAGCAAATCCGATGTTGTCTCCGTTTGAAGACTGCACAGCTGTCTTATTCAGTGCCAGGTTAGGAAGAAGATGACCTCGATGGGAAAAACAGAAATAATAAGTCAAAATACATAGATTGCACTGGGGGCTTGGGGTGGTGGGACAGGGTTCAAGGTAAGGCTGTACCTGCTGGTAGTCCCGATGCATTCATGAAGGAAATGCCTGTTAACAAACAAGATTCATTGATTTTTATTGACTGTTCAGCATGAACAGAAACTCCTGGGAAAAATAGATCGTAGCAATAACTTATCCATAAAAAAGATATAAAAGAAAATTAAAAGAAACAAAAAATAATAATAAGTGCACATGCATTACAACCTGGCCTGATTGGTTCTTTTTTTGGTCAACATTAATTTATTGCAAATCTGTTTGTTTTATTTGTGCACTGCGAATGTGAGAGATGACCCCATACCATTATTGTTTATTATATTATATGGGTCCTGTATTGGGGTTGCTTATTTTTTTTACAGTTCTGATCCAGATTTCAGAACCAATTTCAATTCCACTTTATTGGTTATCACTGCAGCACCAATACACTTTATCCAGGTCTACCCTGCATCAGCAGTTGGATTGTAAAGTGTTAAATGAGCAGCATGGAAAAGAGCATGTCAAGTGTGAAGGTCAGGAAGAATTCCAGTATATTACACACCCAGGGATACATCCTGTTTGGGATATTTAAAGCAAGCAGTCAAATTACTTTTTGCCGTTTCCCCAAAACACAAATTATCATTGACTGAAAAGGGATAGCTTTTTAATTCAGTGCTAGGTAATGAAGATACTGAGATAAAAATAAGTAATTATTATTTCAAATAAACAGATTGTTTTCAAAAGAGGAGAAAAAAATCTTTACCTGGTAATGTTCCAGTTGTCATCATGAAGAAAGTGCCTGTAAACATGTGCAGTCATTCTAAAAACATTTAAATGGTGACATGAACATAAAATATCATTTATATCAAATTAAACTGTAGTTTCGAATTAAATAGAAAGGTGCTATGTGACAAATCGTCAGCATGTTACGCTGTTACGCATCTGTATGTTACACGTTTGGAAACATGAGAACCGTTTGGAATTAACCAACACATGTACATTTATTTTACTTTCTCATCATGAATCAATTTGGAAAACACTATCTAATACCGTTAAGGTTGTCGTTAAGGTTAGGGATAAGGTTATGGTTAGGACTAGGACTAGGGTTAGGGCTGGAATACATGGCTGGAACGTGTGTTATGGGAACGTCATGCTACTGGATTCCATACACAATCTGGCGCATATCATAGGGACACGGAAGGTTACCTTTATGCGTTCCTATTGGATGCCTTGAGATGTTACATGTTGGGAATGAGAAGGAGGAAATCTTGTAATTGTATGTTTTCTACTGCATAGCTGTGGTATTTGGTCTGGGTTTGGTTTAAAGGATGAAAAAGTACAAAATATCTGGTAATGATTATTTTTAAAATTAAATAAATTTAGGCTTACCAGTCAAGAGCCAAATATAATCCATTCCATTCATGTCTTCTCACAATCTCACATAAATTATGACATTAAAGAAATGACACTAATTACTGGTATATCCCTGCTGACTTGTAGATCGGCTTACTTTCCTGTAGTTTCTTCAGAGTACTTCTAATACCACACTGTACTAATTTATATAGTCTGAACATTTCAACAGAACAAGTCAATGTTTGCATAAAGAATAAGACTCCCAAATGGATATTTGCATTTTCCAAACAAATTACTTTGTGCTTTCCTATAAAAACTTTGCATGGGAACACCCCAATATGTCTTTTCAGCACCAGCCAGGATGACAAGTGTCACTAAGTACAAGACCTTTAACGACTGTTGAATCAATTTGTCATGGTACCTGGATTGTTGACACAGTGTTCTGACTTTAGACTTTTTGTCATTGTTTAGTTTTTCCGTGTCTTGTCCTGTTTTATTGTGATAGTCTTATTTCCTGTGTGCATTATGTTTAGTTTTAATTCCTCTGCTTCATTAGTTAGATTAAGTCCAGCCGTCTTCCCACCTGTTTGCTATCCTTCTGCTATCCTGTCTATTTAAGCCCTCAGTTTGTCTCTGCTTCTGGTCACATCATCATTTCGTCCTCATGTTTGTGTGCCCTGTTCGCAAAGTTGTTTATGTTCAGTTCACCGAGCTTTTCTGTTCTCTCTCTGTTTCACACACATGTGATGGTGACCTAACTTCAGTATTTTTTTAAAGCAATTACTTGAAGCAGCAGTCTTACATAATTATGGGCCACCCACTAACTTCCTTTTATCTCAAAACATTTTTAAAGAGTATTTATAAAACTGCAAACTGTTGATCCACACAGGAGTGGCTTATTTGAAAACTCAGTCACATTTCAGAACTCATCACAGTACAGAAACAGCCCTTGTGGGAGTGGACTCATCTCTGTGCTTGTTCTCCTAGACCAGGGGTCTGCAACCTTTTACACCCAAAGAGCCACTTGGACCCGGTTTCCACGCAAAAGAAATCACTGGGGGCCGCAAATACTTTTTGACATCTAAAATGAAGATAACACTGTATGTATTGTTTTTTACCTTTGTGTGAACAACTAAGGTGTGCTGCTTATGAAATCCATGAAGTGCTATAGAGAAAATTACATTTTATTTATGTAATCAACACATTTTGAACTCTTAAAGAAATATAACAAAAGCAAAGACACCCAGCTGAACTAAAATGATCCATGTAGCAAACAAAAACTGTTGTGAGCCGCCACCCTTATATCTCCTTTGGGCTTTTGGAGCCTTGACCTGACTTTTAAAAAATAATTGGAAAAAAGCTCTATGCTGCTGAAAAATTGAAAATAGATATTTGCAAAATTCTGCCTAAATATGTATTTTACCTGGTTAATGCGTCTTGGCGGGCGTGGTCTGCAGCGCCGCTGCAGGGGAGGCGGACGCACCTGAGCGGCACCTGCAATCACGCTCGCCGCCTTAAAGTCTGTGCTCTCTCTGCTGTTGTGTTGGTGGTGTGTGTGGGCTGTGAGCTGCGGCTACAGCCGGCTGTATGCATACAGCAACCGTGTGTGAAAAGTGGTCAATAAAGAGATGCTGAAAAGCGCGTTCATGCAAACATCGTCGGGTTTGCCGTGATATGTTTACAATGGGACTTCTGCTCCTGAACCTCTGCGCACAACGTCTGCTAATCGGTGCTGTGCGAAGTCAGTTTATGCAGGACTGTAAGCTGTCATCTGTCGTCTGTGAGGCGTGAGCAGTGTTTGTCTTTAACATAGTTCACGGTGGAGCTGCTGACATAATGTGGATCCAAAGATCCATAATTGGCCTACCTGGGGTTGAAAGTCTCGATAAATGCACGGTGTTTCAAGGGAATACCGGCTTCCATGAGTGTGACGCTTATATTGAGCGAGGAAAAAATAATAGAATATAATTTTATATTTATATTTCAATATCACAATAATCTTCCAATTGAGAACTACAAGTTTAAAAGAACTAACATAAATAAAATACACTTCAGGGAAATACTTCTAATTTATTTTCCCAAACCACGCGGAGCCGCACTATAAGGACTAAAGAGCTGCATGCAGCTCCGGAGCCGCGGGTTGCCGACCCCTGTCCTAGACCTCAGTGTAGTGCTCAATAATGTTAACCATTATATTTTATTACAGAGACAAGAACACAACATTGCTTTTAAAGGACCTGAGAGCAGTTGTTTAACTATATCTATCTAATAGAGTCCAGTGTGTTCTTGTAAATGTGGAGTCATACACTATCGTTAATTATGGAGTTCCATAGGATTCAATGTTAAGACCATTTCTGTTTACATTATATTTTAGGCAGTATCAATAAAAGGCATAGCATGCATTTCCCTGCTATGCAGATGATACCAAGCTTTACCTATCCAGGAAGCGAGATTCGGAAGACGGACGCTATCTCTACTTTTAAGATTAGGCTAAAAATGTTCCTTTTTCATAAATCATATAGTTAGGACTGGATCAGGTGGCCCTGAATCTTCCCTCAGTTACATTGCAACAGGTGTAGGCTGCCAGGGGATTCCCATGATGCACTGAGTGTTTCTTCTTCACTAAACTGTTTTTGGTCTCTCTCTCTCTCCATATATACATATATATATATATACGCCAGAATCTCAGGTTAAACCTCACAAAATTTCAACAACCACCAAACAGCTAAAACAGTAAATGAGAGCAGGTACACGGATTCTGCACAAACACGTAAACACAAAGCGGACCTCAGAAGATCTACTAGATTATGTGAATGCAGCACCGGACGATACCTACCGCCACCATTACCAAGCTCATCTACACCACGGCAGCAGTGAACAGTGAGATGCTTGGCTGCAAGTTTAACAGCCACAAGGAGCAGTACCCTCCATGGAGAAGGAGACTAGAGGCGAAGATCAAGGTAGCACGGAAGGAGGTTAGGCAACTATCGGAGCTGCAGAAAGGTGCGATGAAGAAGGTGCCTAACAAGTACAAGCAAGCTGTCCATACCTGAGGCCTTGGAAACTGCCAAGCAAAGACTCACAGCCTTGGCCAGCCACTTGAAGAGGTACACCAGAGAGATTGAAGGCAGGAGAATAAATCAGCTGTTCTCCACAGAACCAGCCAAGGTGTACTCTCAGCGGCAGGGGAACAACATGTGAACTGTACCACCAAGGCTGGAGACGAAGCAATACTGGAAGAGCAAATGGGAGGACGACGAAACCCATAACGGCAATGCTCAGTGGCTAGTGGATCTGAGAGCAGGCCACAGCAACCTCCCTGAACAGGTTCCAGTAACCATCACAGTGAAAGACATCCAAGAAAGGGTCTCCAGTATGAAGAGTTGGTCAGCACCTGGCCTGGATATGGTTCCCGCTTACTGGCTGAAGAAGATGACAGCAGTTCAAGAGCGCCTGGCAGCACAAATGAACCAGATGCTAGTTGACGAGAGACACCCAGAATGGCTAACCAAAGGCCGGACAGTCCTGATCCTCAAGGACCCCCACAAGGGACAAGTCCCATCCAACTACCGACCAATAACCTGCCTCAGTAATAATAATAATAATAATAATACATTTTATTTGAAAGCGCCTTTCAAAACACTCAAGGTCGCTGTACACAGTAGAGTAAAAAAGCAACATAAAAGCAAAGAGTTTACACAATCATAAGACATAAACAAATTTAAAATAGCCAAATGGAGAGGTTATGTGGGATAAGCTATTTTGAACAAGTGGGTACCACATGGAAGCTCCTGTCAGGCATCTTAGCGGCTAATATGAACAGGCACAAGAATCCATACATGAGTGGGGCACAGAAAGGAATTGGCAAGAATACCAGAGGCGCAAAACACCAGCTACCAGTAGACTGAACACTCAGCCGAGACAGCAAGACTAGGCTGACCAACCTGTGCACTGCCTGGATTGATTACAAGAAGGCCTACGACTCAATGCATGTTACATCCCCCAGGAGGATGTTGGTTTTCTTCTTTCAACTAACTCCTTATGTTCTGTCTAGGCTCCACCTCCTCTGTCCTGATTGGATGCTGCTCACAGAATCCAGCTAATTGTCAATCAGCAGAGCACTACTTAAGGCCTGTGGAGCTGTGTTTCTGGGCCCTCTGGCCATTTTGATTGCCATATTTGTGCAGGCTTGCATGCCTCTTGACTTGTATGTGCCTTTTGTGTTTTCATGTTCAGACTGCCTGTAGGGGAGAGCTGCCTTTTGTTTTGACACCCTGTTTTCTCCTGTTTATGTGTTGTTAGGTAGGGTTATGGTTAAAGGTTGTATATTTTGTTTTCTTTGGAGTTAGGTAAGTTTCTTTTGTTTTCATATCAGGGATGTTTTGTTTGTTATGTTGGCCTTGGCTCTCCCTGAAGTTAACCCTCAGTCTGAACCAGAATTTCAACACTAGCATGAAATAAACCTTTTAAAATTACCATCTTGGCTCCTCCTTCACTATTTACTTTTATGTTAGTCCTTCAAACCCCTAGACTAGCCAGGGGACATAACAATGCCCCACACCTGGATCCTGGAATACCTAGAACTGTACAAGATCAACAGGACCCTAAGAGCCTTCATCAGGAACTCAATGGGGATGTGGGGGACAACACTAGAGGCCAACTTCAGGCCCATAGCACAAGTCACCATCAAGTGCGGGATCTACCAAGGTGATGCTCTGTCCCCGCTGCTATTTTGCATAGGCCTGAACCCCCTCAGTGAGATCATTGACAAGGCTGGCTACGGATACCGACTATGGAATGGAGCAGTTGTCAGTCACATCCTGTACATGGATATCAAGCTGTATGCCAAGAGTAAACACGACATCAATTCAGTGATCCACACTACCAGGATATACAGCAATGACATTGGAATGTTGTTTGGACTGGAGAAGTGTAGTCGGATGATAACAAAGTGAGGGAAGGTAGTCAGAACTGAGGGGATCGAGCTACCAGAAGGAAACATTGCAGACACTGAGGACAGCTAAAAGTACCTGGGGATCCCGCAGGCGAATGGGAATCATGAAGAGGCCGCTAGGAAAACTGCAACCACCAAGTACCTGCAGAGAGTCAGGCAAGTCCTGAGCAGACAGCTGAACGGTAAGAACAAGATCTGGGCTATCAACACCTACGCCCTGCCCGTGATCAGGTACCCTGCTGGGATAATAAGTTGGCCAAAGGAGGAGATAGAAGCCACTGACATCAAGACAAGGAAGCTCCTGACCATTCATGGAGGGTTTCACCCCAAATCCAGCACCCTGAGGCTGTACGCTAAGCGGAAGGAAGGAGGATGAGGCAATGAACATCCACAAATACATCAGGAAGATGGCCCAAACTGACCGTGTGTTCAGTGAATACCTCTGGCAGCAGAAACCCAAGAAAGAGGAGGAACCATCATGGAAGGACAATCCCTGCACAGTATGTTCCACCGGCAGATAGAAGAGGTGGCATGGAACGCCTTAACCAACTGGCCTGCATAGTATACAGAAGCATCTTTGCCGATATAGACGGAAAAAATGGTCGTGTATTGACCCATGTGTCTGTTCATCTTAGCCACTATGATGCCTGACAGGTAGTTGGATGGGTCCGGTCCCTTGTGGGGGTCCTTGAGGATCAGGACTGTCCGGCCTTTGGTTAGCCATTCGGTGTCTCTCAACAACTAGTGCTGCCAGGTGCTCTTGGAGTGCAGTCAGCTTCTTCAGCCAGTAGTGTGAATCATTTTGGGGCCTGGTGCTGTCCAGCTCTTCATACTTGGATGTTTGCCACTGTGATGTTTACTGGACCCTGTTCAGGGAGGTTGCTGTGGTCTGCCCTCAGATCCACTAGCCACTGAGCATCCTCTTCCAGTATTGCTCCATCTCCAGCCTTGGTGGTGCTTTTCTCATATTGTTCCCCTGCCACTGAGAGTACACCTTGGCTGGTTCACCTGGTTTAAGTGGAAGCAGTCCACTTAAACCAGGGTAGGCAACTCAAGCCTCAAGTGCCAGTGTCCTGCAGGTTTTAGATATCACCCTGGGTCAACCAATGATGAGAATAACGGCGTTACTAATGGCGTTACTTTTTTTTAGTAACGTGTAATCTAACTAATTACTATTCCTATCGTTACAATGCCGTAACC
The DNA here is from genome assembly GCF_013358895.1 of Oreochromis aureus. Taxonomy (NCBI): domain Eukaryota; kingdom Metazoa; phylum Chordata; class Actinopteri; order Cichliformes; family Cichlidae; genus Oreochromis; species Oreochromis aureus. Next base: position 34,422,000 of record NC_052944.1, read on the forward strand.
TTTACTAACAAGAAAATGCGGTGCGGTCGCACATTACTATTTTTCAACAAATAGACAGTTAAAGCTGTCTTTAGCTTACCGCATCTTATATCAGTTGCACGGAAGTAGCTGTAAGTAATCTGGGCGCTACAGTTTTCAGCAGCTGCGTGCTCCATGAGACGGCAATCACCTTCTGGCAGACAAATCACTTTTTGGAGCCAAGGGGCAAAATAATCGGATGAGTGCTGCTGTTTGACTGAGGACGAATAAAGTACCACTCCAAGATGACAAAGCAACAAGGTGATATATACCAGTTTTTAAATTGTGTTGATAGGCCACGTAAAACCAGAGTCATGATAAACAATATATCGTGTGTTTTTTCCTCAATAGTTTCGTCACATTTACTGTCTAAGGACAGCACTAGCAAGCACTCTCTGCTTATGAACAAAAATAAAAAACTAAAAAAACAGCCCTTTTGTGTTGGTGGAAAAATGTACCATGTTGATCAATCAAAAATGATATGGTAACATGACATTTGGTTGTTTAGGAAGAGGGGAAGTTTTAGGAGTGATGGCGAGAGAGAGAGAGAGACAGCAGAAAAAGAGAGCGCATTTTGAGATGTTGAAATATTTGTGACGTTTAGCGTGTTTGGAGTGTGTAGGTCATGTGTTGCCTTGTGTAGTGTTGTGGATAGTTTTGTGTTGTGTGTCAGAACAATGAGGCGACTGCTGTCTCCAGGTAGAAAACAGGAGGAGTGATACACCTGCTGCTGTCAGACCTGCAGGTATCAGGCTGTGATGTTCTCCTTTATAGTGGACAGAAATTAATTTTTTGAAGAAGTAACTAGTAACTATAATTAATTACTTTTTCAAAGTAACTTGCCCAACGCTGGGGTCAACATACCTGAACCAAACGATTGATTCATTACCAGACCTCAAGACATATTGAGGAGGTAATTTAGCCATTTAAATCAGCTGTGTTGGATCAAGGACACATCTAAAACCTGCAGGATACCAGCACTTGAGGCCATTAGTTGCCTACCCCTGACTTAAATGAAGTGGATGGGTCTTCAGTTATCCTCTACCAGAACCTCTGGGCAGGCGTGCAGAACCATATAACATGCACATAGTTGTCAGCAGAGTTGTCTCTGCAATGGGTGTATATGTTTGAGTGTGTAAGGCCAATGTGGAACATCCTTTGTCCTGTATGGTGTGTTTTATGGAGAACTCTGTATTGTATAAGTTTTAGTTGGGGCTTTTGGTAATTTTGAAGGTGTTTAAGTATATTTGTGTCCAGAAGTTTTGATCCGGATTGATGGAAATCCAGATTACTCCCACTTTTACGGTCGGGAGAGAAATTTGATTTTTAAATAATGGCTTATACGTTTTTGATAGCCATTTGGGTGTACCAATATTTGAAAGATATTTATCTCTGCTTAAATATCAAGCTCCTGTCTGTTAGCATTGTTGCATAAGTAAATGCACACAATTCTTTGTGAAGTTTGGGGAGGGTTACTGTGCTTTGCGTGCAAATTATAATGCATAGCACATTATTAAACCTGAAATATAACAAATTTTGAGTTTACCTGGGGCTTAAGGAGACAGCTGGTAGATGTCAGCCACGGAAATATTGAGAGTGGAACAGGGCTCACCTATACTGCCACTTTTTCCACCATGATCATCCACAGTACTACAACAAAAAGCATTGTTGTAGTACTGTATCCCAGACTGTTGATACAGTTACAAACAAGGTCAGTGTTTGCTTTGGTTTGTCAGACCTCCCCAACTCTACAGGCTGAGAAGAGTATAATGTTCATATATGTGCAGGAACCCAAAATTTAAATAGACAAGCTGTATTTTAAGTAATGTATCACCGTCTTTGTGTCTGGTGTCCACTTCATTTTCATGCTAAATATCTATGCAGGTTTGAAAATATTTACTGACCTACATCAGGCTTTAACAAATGACACAGTCGTTGTCTCTAGAACACAGTTGTGTTTGTCTAAGTCAGAAAGCAGTTTTACCAACGTGGAAGAAATTTCTCTCTTTTCATTGCTAACACTGTTCTCTTATGAAGCTTTTCCCTGTTTGCATCCATTCTTTAAAATGCTGCCATCTTGTGACTGCAATGGTTGTCGTCTATGGAAGCAGGCTTGACCCTGCTTCCTTCCGATCCCACTACATATTGCTGTGGGATCGGAGAAATATTGACTTTTCTTTTTTTTTTCATGTGGATGTCCATGGACAAGCTGAGTGGCCAACACATTTTTCTGCTTGTGCATTGTAGATAAATCTCTGTTTTTAGCCAGGTTAATTTCCTAATTTTCCTCCATGGTCGCTGGCTAGATCATAGAAGCAATCTACAAACATTTAATTGATGGATGGCAGAAAAAAACTTCTATAGAAAGTTTTTACAAATTTTCATCAGCTGTTTTGCTAATACAACACCCTAATTTTTCCTTCATGTTTTTAATCCCTTTGACAAATGCAACACACAGTGTTAAAGCCTTTTATTTTAGCTGTGCTTGATGCATAAATATGTTTCTGAGCTCATTAAAAGCTGTTTATTTATTTGTATTTTATGTACAGTTTGACAATCCTACACTTTTATTAGTAGTACAGAATTTTCATTGTGTTTTATTAATACTTTTTAAGGAATGGGTCTAAATAAATTACCCACCACAAGTCATAGGGAACATTATTCTCCAGAATAATTACTTTCATTTTTGGTACTTTATGTACAACGATCTAATAGTTAATATTTAGATGGTGGACTGGTTCTTACACAGTTCTCGACTCTGAGCACTCAAAACGCTTTACAATTTACAACAATCACCCATTCTCACAAGCACTTTCTATCTAACATTCTCACACATTCATACTCCAATCAGAGAGCAAGCTGGGTTTAGTATCTTGCCGAGGATATTTGGTATGTGGACTGGAGCAGATAGGGATCAAACCACCAACCTAGGTAGGTGACCTAGGCCTAACCACCTCCTGAGCTTCAGCCACCACCGATAGTAAATAAGAAAGAGAACTGTTAAGTGTGTCACTTGATTAGCATGCAGGTTTACTGCTTTCATCTCTTAGATATAATTTTGTAAATTATTAATGTGTCAGTGAAAAAGCAGAACAGCTCAAAGATTTTGGCAAAATTTGTTACTTTTATTTTTTTTCCATTTTTTACCTTTATATATTTCCAGTGTATTGAACTCATGAATGCATAATTACATAGTATTTGACTATAAACAGTTAAAACATCTCATAGAAATAATAATTTACAATCGTTAAACTATGATGCTATGATACCACTACATTGTTCCATTTCATTCTATACTATTTCATTCTGTACTATGACATTATATTCTGAGCTCAACTGAACAGGTGTACATCTATCTACCTGTCTGTCTGTCTGTGTGTGTGTGTGTGTGTGTGTGTGTGTGTGTGTGTGTGTGTGTGATTGTGGGATTTGTATCTAATATTTGTACACGCCATATAGATTTTGGCATTCATGGTGCCCTAGGCAATGTTTATGCAAAGTTTCATCAAGATTGGGCCACTCATCTAGGATGAAATAGGGAATATACAAACATACATAGATATATACATAAGTTATGATGATTATAGTATGATTTTACCTCTCTGATTTTTAAATCAAGTGATCAAAATGTGATTTGACTGCACTCTTTCAGATTTCATTTAAAGGTTAAAACACAAGGTACCATACTAACTGTTTGAGAATTACAGCTAAATTCAGTATGAAAGTTTTTATTGAGTCTTCTACAGAATGGTTTACATTGTTAAAGTGAAAAAAACAAACCAACAAAAAAAAGTTTCACTTGTAAAGTCTAAGAGTATGGCTTTACTTTACAGTTGTGACATTCTTGGTGCTGTAGAAGTCCACTCTTTGCACATTGTCCCCAGCACCTAAATGAACAGGAGGTAGAGTAATTAATCCTCAGAAGCACAAAACTTTCTGAGGAACCCAGAGTTTACAATAAAGTGTACAGATGCATTGGTGTGGTATAAGTCCAACCTGATTGGCAGATGAAATTGAGCTGCTCCCCACAGTGCAGGTCCTGCCACAGGAAGTGCTCTCCATTGCCCATAGCTCCACAGATGCTGGAGTAATAGTGAGGGACAAAATCTTGTGGCCAATTAAAGAAACTCATGGGATGTCCAGACATCCAGAACCAGTCGTCTCCTCTTAGGGATCTGTTGGACATAGTGAATCAAAATACTAATTATGTAGCCTACTGATTTTAACACTTGTTTCACATTTTCAAGTTATATGATCCAAATTTATCTTTATGACACTGTCTTTATGATGAACAAAAAAGAACACTCCAATTACTCATTCATCTTCTTCCTCTTACCTATTCAGGGTCATGTGCGGTTGGGTTAGGGTATTTAAAGCTATCTGTTTGGCACGGCAGCGATGAAAATAAGAAAATGCAAGCAATCATTGTCTGAACTGTTGTGACTTTGATTTTCAATGGTAACAGGACCTCTGCCCTGTCAGTATTTTGCAGGCACTATGAAAGAAATTTCCCACAACCCCGATCTTGATCCTTCAAGAACTGCACTCTTCTGGACAGAGATTGTCTCCCACCACATCTCCTTGAGTTCCTCTCTCACCCCTTGGTACTTCTCGATCTTCTCATGTTCTTTCTTCCTGATGTTGCAGTTACCTGGTATAGCTACATCTGTCGCAACAGCCGTCGTCCTCTGCTTGTCCACAACTACCATTTCCGGTTGGTTAGATATCAGCAGTTTGTCAGTATGTATCTAGAAGTCCCCCATTTTGACATTGGGACCTCATGACCATTCTCAGCACATATGTTCCTGTATACTTTACAGGCCACTGGGTTATGGCGTTCCATGTATGTCCTGCCTGCCGACATCTAGCACCCTGCTGTTGTGTGCTGGATTGTCTTGTCTTGCCTGGTGTGATAGACCCCAGCCTCAAAGGATCTTGTGCTCAGAGCTTGTCCCTGTGCTGCCATAATTAGTGCATCTATGCTGTCTTTCAGTCCAGCTTTGTCCAGCCACTGGTAGGATTTCTAGATGTCAGCCACTTCCTCTATCTGACGGTAGTACATACCATGGAGGGGCCTGTCCTTCCATGATGGTTCTTCTAGTTGCTCCTTTTCTTTCTTGGGTTTCTGCTGTCTGAGGTATTCACTAAGTGCGCAGTCAGTTGTGGTCATCTTCCTCATGTATGTTGTGTTGTTTCATCCTGGAGAGTGGTTCTGACACTTACCAGTCTTCACTTAGTGTACAGTCTCAGGGTGCTGGATTTGGGGCGAAACCCTCCATTCATGGTAAGGAGCTTGTTTGTCTTAATGTCTGTGGCTTCTATCTCCTCCTTAACCCATCTTATTATCCTAGCAAGGTATATAATCACCAGCAGGGTGTAGGTGTTGATTTTAAAAAGATGGCGCCGGTGTGTATGGCAGGCCGTCCTCGCCCCCGCCTTGGCTTAGTACTCCTTATTGTTTTGTTTTTGGTTTTATGCTCACTAGGTGGCTGTGCACTAATAACTTACGACAGACATATGCTTTTGAATCTCCGATTCTCTTACTCCCATCGCCCGGATGCATGTTGGACCCTAGGTGACGCCACCCTTCTATGGCCAGACTCCCTCACCAGTATGTCCTGCCTACCTCTCTCCAACCTGCTCAGGAAACGTTACAGGAAACGGGGTAAAAAGAGTGGTTTTCTCGTCCGTCTTAAGGCTTACTTCAAAGCCAAGGTTACGGATTATCCATATGCAAGCCGGGATATTCTACGCTTTATCCCCTACTTCAGAGGTCGCCCTGATGCTAAACTGCTGAGGAATCGGTGGATCTGCCCCGCTGGATTTCAAGCCTACCCAGCCCTTCCAGTGGCTTGCCTCCCTGTTCGGTCCTGGATAACGTCCTCCGGTCGTGGTGTCCATCACAACAACCTCAGCGTCCTGCGACGTGCCACCGCTGGTGACCTAGCTCCTCGGACACGGATGGCCTTATTTAATGTCAGGTCGCTGGCGAACAAGGCTTTTCTTTTAAATGACCTTTTCCTCACCGCGGGACTGAACGTTTTACTCCTGACGGAGATGTGGATTTCTCCTGGTGAGTTCATCCCCTTCTCTGAGCTTCTCCCCCAAGACTGTGTCTTTTTTAGCTCGCCGAGGCTCACTGGCAGAGGTGGTGGCTTAGCTTCGGTTTTTAAAAATAAACAAAGTTCGGCTGCTACCCTCCCCTACCTACCCTAGCTTTGAAGCACAGCTACTGGAGATGACTGACTCTTTGACTAAATACAACAAGACTTTCATCTCTGAATTCGCTGACTTTTTAGGATCTGTTCTTTTTAAATATGGCTGTGTTCTTATTACTGGCGATTTTAATATACATGTCTGCTGTAAGAACAACCCATTAGCTAAAGATTGACTCTTTTAACCTCACTCAGCGGGTTAATGAACCAACCCATGCTAAAGGCCATACCCTTGACCTGGTCTTTTCATATGGCTTGGACATTTGCATCAAGGATATAAACAATGCTGGGTTCTCTGACCACTCCCGGGTCATCTTTGATGTTGACTTAGGTAATACTGAACTGCACCTTGAGGCCCTCCTTCGCCCTATGCGTATAGTTAATGCTGAAACTGTGGCAAATTTTTCTGCTCCTTTTTTGAATTCTGCATCCACTACGTTTGATTGCTTTACCTCTCATATGGTTGAGGACTTTGCCAACACCTTGTTAACCATATGCTCCTCTATCCTTGACACTGTTGCACCTATTAAAATGAAGCGCCCTACAACTTATTCCCAATGTTGGTTAAACAACTCTACACGCGCCTCACGACGTATGTGTCGCCGCGATGAGAGGAGGTGGAGAAAAGATAAACTCCAGGTATCTTATGAAATCCTACGTACCAGCCGCTCGAAATTCCAAACTGCTGCCAAAATGGCCAAAGCGGCTTTCCTATCAAAAATTATCCTAGCTAATGGTCACAACCGCCGAACACTATTTAAAATTTTTAATTCAGTGGTCAATCCCTGCCCTGTTATGCCGCTGGTGTGGTCTCCGGCTCTTTGTGAACAATTTTTAAATCATTTCTTAGATAAAGTTTGTTTTTACCCCTGGTTGTTCGTCTACTTTCCATCAGTTTGAGCCCGTGTCACTCCTTACTCTTAAGCGTTTAGTTGAACAACCAGTGTTGGGTAAGTTACTTTAAATTAGTAACTTAGTTACATTACTAGTTACTTCTCTAAAAAAGTAACTCAGTTACTTCAAGTTACTCGTTACTTTCAAAGTAACTAGTTACTAGGAAAGTAACTTTGGTTTTACTCAGAATTCTCTTGTTAATGTGTTGCTTCCGTAACTGGATACCCAGCCAGACTGCCAGTCTTCTAGCTTGCTTAATTGCCACAAGTGCATTGTGCCACCTACCAATAGAAAGGAAAAATAATGTGCACATTTCACGAGAGAAATCCCACGCCTGGACCGTCGTTGACCGCCGCCATGATTCTAGCCTGCTTTTTACATCCAACACAAAACTGCAGTCGTGGTGCTTTTGATTGTACTCAGAACTTGGAAATTCTGCCTTCTGAATAGGAAGATGTAGGTAACACCAGACTGCAGATGAGCTGCATACAGAGCTGGACTGGGACAAAAAAAAATCGCCCCGGGCATTTTGACTAGAGACCGCCCACCATTATAGGAAAAATCATAAAGCCTTTGAATGAAAATAAACACTGTTGTGACAGTGATGTACACTGTTCTGATGGTATATATGTATCAATCTATCAATTGTTTGTTGTAAGACTCAGATAATTATTTTTTTAAAAGCTACACATTTTAAATGAGAATAAGAAAGAAAAGTATTTCCTTGTGCCCCCCTCTCCCTGTTAATGCCCTACCTGGCCCCCTGGCAAAACTTTGCTAGACCCGCCCCTGCACAGTTACCAGCTGTCAGCTACATAGAAAAGGATCCTGGTGTTATTTGTCTCTCAGAAACAGTTCATAACTTCCCTTCAACTCATCCATGTCACCTAAAAGGTAAACCTGTTTCTCCATCACCTGTTCAGCTCTGATGATTCAGTAAGGACATCTCCTGGTTTCATCTGCATGTTTCCCTCTCACCAGATAACCAAACCGATATCATGACCAGCAGCTTTACAGCTGTGGCTCCAGCAAACATCAGCTGATACTAGAAATTAATATTAAATAAATTCTAACAACAGCTGATCAAGCTTAAACGTGCTGCTGTTGTTTAACGCGACATCCGCTGGTTTCCTCTTTCTGGCGCAAAGTGAGCGATAAATAAACAAGAGAGAAAAGCCGATCAGCTGATCACTGATCAGTTTTCTGATTGAAGTAGAAACGGGAGAGAATGAGAGAAGAAGAGGCAGCTGTGCAGCTTCAGCTTTGTGTCTTTTTCATTGTAGCTGAAGTCCGGGACAAACTGTGTTCCTTTTCACCTCAGTACGAAACGCGTAATATTTTCTCTGAATACCAGACGATTCTGTTTTTTACGGGACGGTTGGCAACTCTAATAATTAACCGTATGAACAAAATAAAGTTCAACATCAGTAACATAGCACCCACACAGCTGTATAGAAACTCCGTCATGCTAGCTAGCACGCAGTACAAAAAAGTCAGCATACCGAAAATAAACTCCACCTAAACTTGGTTTATATCTGACTCAGATAGACTGCAGGTCATAACTTCTTACCTGAAGTTCAGTTCACCTGACACGCGGACCGCGGCCGCTTCGGGTCTCTCCTCTTGCCTCCCTTTTCCTTCATCCACCTGCTGGCTTCCACCAATTGCTAATGTTATTGAATCTGTGGAAGCTCCGCGATATCCACCACACAAAGTAACGAGTAACGAGCCTATCTAAATCCCAGTAACGAGTAACGCGTTCCTGGTTTTGGCATAATAACTAGTTACCGTGCTCGTTACCACAAAAATAACGTAGTTACTGTAACGCGTTACTTAATAACGCGTTAGTCCCAACACTGTGAACAACTGAACAATACTAATCCTATACATGATACTCTCCCATCTCGCATAGTTAAGGACTGCTTCGATGTAATTGGACCCAGTATTTTATCGCTATTGAATTCTTCCTTACTCTCTGGCTGCGTCCCGTCAGCTTTTAAACATGCTATAGTTCAGCCTGTTCTTAACAAAAGGAACCTTGATTATAACGATTATGTGAATTACAGGCCGATCTCTAAGCTCCCGTTCCTGTCCAAAATCCTTGAGAAGATAGTTCTTCTACAACTCCAGGTGTACTTGGATGAGAACGACATTAATGATAAATTCCAGTCTGCCTCAAACCACATCATAGCACCGAAACAGCGTTGCTTAGAGTCCTTAACGATCTTCTTCTAATTGCTGATAATGGACGCTCTGCGGTCCTAGTTTTATTGGATTTATCCTCGGCCTTCGATATGGTAGATCACAACATCTTATTAGCGAGGCTTGAGCATACTGTAGGCATTAAAGGTGTTGCCCTTGATTGGTTTAAATCATACCTCTCCAATAGGTCCTTCTCGGTCAACCTGGGCACTTGTTCTTCCTCTGCTGCACCTGTCTGCTGTGGCGTGCCTCAAGGATCTGTGTTGAGCCCTATTCTTTTCTCACTGTATATGCTCCCTCTAAGTGCAATCTTTGAGAAATACCGCACCGCTTTCCACTGCTATGCTGACGATATATAGATCTACTTTGAACTAAATGATGATCTTGCTTTGTCCTTGCACTGCTTTCAAGAATGCATGCGCGAGGTCAAAGAATGGCTTTTAGCAAACTCTCTTATCCTAAATGATAAGAAAACTGAAATCGTAGTATTTGGCAGCAACGTTCCTCGTGGCCAACTTTGTGATGCCTTTGGTTCCCTTACCAGCTCCCTTTCTGACACTGTTAGCAGTCTGGGCGTGTTGCTTGACAGCTCGTTCAAATTCGATAAACAAGTGTCTGCTGTAGTTAGAGATGAGACGCAGTTGGTAGAAACTAGATCTAAGGCTAGGCAGTATGTTCCGCATAAGGACCTGGAAAAGCTCATCCACACCTTTGTGACCTCAAGGCTGGATTACTGCAATTCACTTTACTTTGGTCTTCATTCTGCCCTCCTTCATAGACTGCAGACAGTCCAAAATGCTGCGGCACGCATTCTGACCGGAACTGGGAAGTTTGCCTGTATCACCCCTGTTCTAGCTGACCTTCACTGGCTACCCATTGAATACCGCATGCAATTTAAAATACTGCTGCTTACGTTTAAAATTACCAACAACACAGCACCGAGCTACCTTAGGGAACTCCTTAAATCATATGTTCCTGCCAGAGCATTAAGATCATCTACTCAGTTACTCTTGGTGCAGCATAGATCTCGGCTGAAGTCTAGAGGTGACCGGGCGTTTGCCCTGGCTGCACCAGAGTTGTGGAATAACCTTCCGATTGCAATCCGGGCATCCGATTCTATCCAATCTTTTAAATCACGGTTAAAAACCTATTTGTTTAATCTCGCCTTTCCCGCTTGTTAATGCTCGCACCTGACTTTTAGACTTACTCTATTTTTCTTTATACATATTTTTTATGGCTTGTGCTTTTACTATGTTTTTACTTGATATGCATTTTATACTACCCCTGTGTATTAGTGGCACTGACCTGTGAGTATATTTGATACTTTGCTGAGGCCTTATAATACTCATATTACTTCTCTGTCTTTTATGTTAAGCACTTTGGTATACCGCTGGTTTTTAAATGTGCTCTATAAATAAAGATTGTTGTTGTTCTTGTTGCCTGGACCTTGTTATTCTCATTTAGATGACTGTTCAGGACTTGCCTTACTCTCTGTAGGTATTTAATGGTTGCAGCTTTCCTAGCAGCCTCTTCATGGTTTCTATTTCCTGTGCAATTCCCAGGTTCTTGTAGCTGTCCTTGAAGTCTGCAATGATGCCTTATAGTAGTGTGATCCCCTCACTTCTGACTACCTTCCCTCGCTTTGTTACCATCCAACTACACTTCTCCTGTGCGAATGCTATTCCAATATCAGTGCTGTACATCCTAGTGATGTGGATCAGTAAATTGATGTCTTGTTTACTCCTGGCATTCAGCTTGATATCATCCATATAGAGGAGGCGGCTGACAATTGCTCCATTCCATAGGCAGTGAACGTAGTCAGTCTTGTCAATAATCTTATATGCAGAGCAGCAGTGAAGATGGAGCATCTCCTTGGTAAATCCCACACTTGATGGTGACTTGTAATTGGATTGAAGTTGGCCTCTAGTGCTTTTTGCCCCATCCCCATCGAATTCTAGAAGGTTCCTGTTGATCTCGTACAGCTGACTCCCTCTTGACATATGATTTGTGTTGTACATCACGAATCTCTAGATGTGACAGTTGTAAATCATCAGTTGGTTCTTCTGAATTTTGGAATACTTGGCTACTAGTTGTTTCACCGTCAGTCGGGATGCTGGGTATTAATGATTCCATAGGTCCCACAACCTTTTCATGGAACCCCTTCCGCTGGTGTTATTTGCATAGTACCATTCCAACAGCACCCTGTCCTCATCCCTTGTCCACCTATGCCTTCTTGGCATTCTTGGTCCAGTAGCCACACTTATCAGGGTGTCCTGGTTCCTTAACACCTGATGTAGACCTTGTTAATCCAAGCACCATCCGAGCTGGTATGGCTTCAGTTATATCTCTCTCGCTCATATCCGAGGTAGGCTTGGGGGCCTAGCCTGGGGACCCTTAGTGGATACAGATGCCCTGGTAGGGAGTGAAATTATTTTGATGTGTTTTTGATATCTGTGTTTTGATAGTGTACTATCAGGGCTAATTTGGTGGAATTGAGTACCTGCACAAGAAAACTTGAACTATGACCTTTTGAATCCTGGATGACTCTGTGTCCTCCCTGTTCATTCATTGAGCTGTTAGAAGTATCTTTTGTCTAAGTACCTGCGCAGTCCTAGCCAGACGTGGTCTGTGAGGGAGAAAGGAATGAGGCCCAGCAGCTGCTCCAACTCGCTTTGCTCCTGTTGGCTGCGAAGGCTGAGCAGGTCCCAGTAATAACGTCTACAGTACATCAGAGCATCAGACCAGCAGAGCCTCTCTCCCACCACCGTCACGTTCCTACCACCAAGCTGCACACTCACAGTGGGAGGAGCAGTAGGAGGTGTTGGAGGAGTTGGTGAAGGAGTAACAGCTGCTGGTGCTGGAGAGCAAAGTTTGTTAGGATTCTGTTTGTTTCAACCGTGTTTATTTGTTTTTATTTTATTTTGACAGGTTCAACTGTAATGTTTCTTTCAGCTCCAAAGTAAATGAAAATGAACACTGAAAGTTAGAAAGTCAGCAAGGTGAATTGAGTCCAATTTTTCTAATGTAAAATAATAAATATGAGAAAAAATATAAAAAGGGAAAATAAAAACAAGCAGCTTCCACATATACCACTAGAAAACAACCACTATACCAGGCAGAGAAGCAAACACCTCCACTTCACACAGCGTCAGAATTTTCTGAGATCCTGGCATGATCACATTGATGTAGCGACCTTCCATTTCATTACACTGGAATGTGTATGTTGGTGTACCATCCAATGATTCAATAATGCCACACCTGATGGAGTTGTAGAAACGTCAAAGAGAAATGTGTCAGTTTTACCTAATATTTGTTCAAACATTTATCTGTTGTTTAAATGGGAGAAAAAAATGAATAAATAATGATGGAGAAATTTTCCAGTTGTCAGAAATCACGTCTCACCTCGGGTTTTGATTTCCATTTTGATCCAGTGAGTCCCCGATCCGAATCTCTGCCCCAAGAATCCTTTCAATTAAATTATCTTGTCTGTTAATGATCGTGACAACACTGACCTTATAGACAGCTAACAAGTCTACTCTCCACCAGGGATTTGTTTCTTCTGTAGTATGGGTACAGCCTACATCAACCAAGTTTCCATTTTGTACCCATCAACAGCTTTTGATGACAGAAAAGGTTTATTGGGCCAAGTCGATGACTGTGCTGTTTGTTTGCCTAAGGCCATGTTTGGAAGCGGTTCAACTAAATTGATGAAAAGAACAAACAAGTATGAAACAGTATCAGGCAGATGTGTTTCAGTAGATCAGATCCAGTCACTTAAAGCTCTACCTGCTGGGGCAGCATACACCTCCACTTCACACAGGGTGAGAGTCTTCTTCTGTCCAGGAAGAAACACGTTCACAAAGCGACCCTCCATGCTGCCTCCGTCACACCGGTATGTGTAGGTTTTACCTGCTTTGATATGTGAGATGGAAGCACACCTGACAGCAGAAAGGGTTAGCGCAATATTATGTTAGTATTATGGGCCTCATGTTAAAAGAGATGTAACAGACTCAAGGACTAGAAAATAAACTACCCCCCGAAGTATTCTCTTGTTATCATCATCTTGTCTCAAGAACCAGTATGAACATGTCTGAGTTTTTGTTCCAAAACTGAAACTAAGAAGTTATCACTAAAATAAGTATTTGATGCTGAATGAAAGCATAACTTTATGCTTGGTAGAGAAACCCTTGTTGGGAAGTACAGTAGTAAGATGTTTTTTGTAGTTGGTCCCAGGTTTACACACATCTCAGGAGGGACTCTGGCCCACTCCTCTTTACAGAAACGCTCTAAATAATTTAAGTTTTTCAGCTGCCAACTTGAAGCTTTAGCTCCCTCCACAAATTTTCTGTATTACTGAGTTCTGAGACTCGTTAGGCCACTCCATGGCTTTAATATGATTCTTCTTTAGTCATTATTTGTTTATTTGGTGGTATGTTTTGGGTCTTTGTCATGTTGGAAGACCCATTCATTACCCATTTTCAGTGTTCTGGCTGAAAATGTGCAAGTTCTAGTGTAATATTTTATGGTACATGGCCTGTCTATTGACCCCTCAGTGTGGTGAAGAGTTGTCCTGTACCTCTACGACGACAACGACAACAACGACAACAACAACAACAACAACAACAACAACAACCTTTATTTATATAGCACCTTTAAAAACCAGTGGTATAACAAAGTGCTTAACATACGAGAGGGTCAGATATAAGTAAAAGAGAAAGATGAAGGCCATGGCAAAGTACCAAACATGCCAGCAGGTTAATCGCATTACAAACCTTTGTGCTTGAATGTGGAGTTGGTGATCATACTCAGCATTTCTCTTCTAGCAATTAAAGCAGGTCAATTTGATATTAAAGAGCTGAGTTTTAGTTTCATCTACCAAAGCACTTTCTTTCAATCCTTCTCATTTACATGTTTACTGGCAGGCTTATGACAGGCCTGTACTGCGCCGTCTTGAGCAGAAAGACCTTGCAGGTGCTGTTACGACCCGGCTCAAAAGCTGCAACATAAATATGGAGACTAATACCAGAATTTCACAGAGAAGAGGTTTTATTTTAAATTACATAACAACTTGGCTAAAATAGCTGGTACCACTAAGACAAAGACTAGTGAGCCTTTACGAAAGCCCTCCTCAGGTATGCCTTTATCTACACCTGACTAGGTGTGGTCAATTAGCAACAGCTGAACATTCTTGCACTGCCACTGCAAAGAGATTAGGGGCTGCAGAGGGGTGTAACAGGTGCTGTAAGATTTCAGTCCATTGTGGCATAGTAGGTTAACAATAGTGTTCTTGGTGATTGTGGTCCCAATTTCCTTTACATCATTAACAGGTATAGTTTTGGGCTCATACACCACCTTTGTCATGATCTTCTTCTGCCCATGAGTCAATAACTTGCATGGCTCTCCAGACCAAAGGCAAGTGATGGTCATTTTGCCTTTCTTCCATTTGCGAATAACCACATCAACCAACCTCTAACCAAGCTTCTTGCTGATGGTCTGGTAGCCCATTCCAGCCTTGAGCAGGTCTATAGTCTTATCCCTCACATCCTTAGTTATCTCTTTGCTCTTGCCCATTGTGGTGGAAAGTTTGGAATGGAAGAAATTTATTTTGTGGACATGTGTGCTTTATACACATCGAAGATCACGACTGTCTGTAACTGATTGACTGATTTATGTCTAATTCAAACTCATTCTATGAAAGCCAGAAATCTGGCTATTATTAGCACCACAGTATGCTAGTTGTCATGTTGCAGATAAACTTTAACATTTTGCTGTTCTACTTATTCTAAAAATGAATTTCATAATAAAAATGGACCAATATTAATTCACGTCATTACCTGGGATTGTTGTTTCCGTTGTTCTCCAGTGAGTTTCCTATTCTGATCTCAGCACCATCCAGTCTTTCAGCACAGCAGTCTCCTCTGTTGGTGACTTTTACAGCAGTGATTGTAAAGCTTCGCTGCAGGTCCACCCTCCACCAGGGGTCGGTCTCGTCTTCAGCGGTGTGGCTACAGAACCCATTGCTGTAGAACGAGATCCGTCTGCCATCGATGGCTTTGGACGCAGTGGCAAAAGAGAGTGTAGATGACTGGGTAGCTTCTCCTTTGAGTGCCACATTGGATAATGGGTATCCTTGAAGGATAATCAGTATGAGCCCATTTCTGCACAAGGTGCACTGTGTGGTGATTTTAAACATTGCATTTGGCTGTCATGACACATTCTGGCTCAAAACACTTTCACCCATATTCTCCCATAAGAAAACTTTCTTAAATCCGAAACAACCTGAAATGAAACACCGATTGATTTTTTTTCTTTAGTATTTGACTCTGTTGCTCAAAGTCAACCAACAACCAAGGCCAACAAGTCCAGGGAGTCTGTGAACTATCAGACTTCTGTATCAGCATCAGAATAAAAATGTGATTACCATAGTACACTTCAACCTCGCAGAGATTTAGGACCTTCCCACTTCCTGGGAGAAACACAGTGACATAGCGTCCCTCAATAGAGCTACATGGAAAGTAGAACGTCTCCCCACTGGGGATGTGAGAGATGACGGCACACCTGTGTATGAACAACAAAAGAAATGCAGAAAGAAATTGAAGGAACTATGACTGACTGCAAATTTATTATGTTAGTCTGTATCAAGCTGTTTCACCTCTCACGCTCAGGGTCACTGAAGTTTGCTGACTTTCCAATCCAGATTTCTGCACCATCCAACCTGTTTTCAAATCCTGCACTATTGGTTATCACAACAGCACCAATTGTATACACTCTTGCCAGGTCTACCCTCCACCACGGATCAGACTGTGATAAAGTAAGTGTGCACACTGTAAAATATAACTTGTTGTTTCAACTTAAAAATATGAGGTAAAGGGCTGCCTTAAAATTTTAAGTTAAGTCAAGAAATAGAGTTTGTTCTTATAACACAACCAATTGTTATCTTAATGAAAAATCACATGTTGTCTAAACTTTCATCTTAGTTTAGTTGACTGAGATTTGTTAGTCAGTTCAACTCCTTTAATTGTCATTTTACTTGGGAAAACCCTTTCAGCTAAATTAAAATAATCTATTGTTTAAACTCTTGTCCTAGTTCAGTTGACTTGGGTTTTTAGTTAATTCAAATACTTTAGTAGTTCTTTTAACTTAGGAATCTATTTTAGCTTAACTAACATAATCTGTTAGCTAAGTTGATTTAAGTTTATTAATTAACTGAGCTCCTTAAGGTAGCTGAGTGAACTTGTAAATCATTTTCATTTTAATTATCAGAGTTGATTGACTGGATGTAAAGAAAAATGTGTATTAAGCATCTTAAGTTTTGTTTTGTTTTTTAGCTTTCTAACATCCATTTCAGCAAAACTACCTGTTAGGTTCATCTTAGAGCTCAGGTTTAAATACCTACATTCCTTTAAATTAATTTTCTGTTGTTTACAGAAAAAAAAAATAAACCCCACAGATTCCATTAAAGTCTATCTGATCATTTCATACAGAAAGTTTGTTTTAAGAACATGACAAGACAATTACTCATGAGCACCCAACATTCACCATTTATTGTGCCATCTTAGTCATCTGAGAAACAGAAAAATCAGTGACGTAGCTCATCAGGCTCACAATCCATCAAAACTCAAAGGCTGCTCCCTGTGAAACAATAAATTTGAACTTGGTCTTGAGCCCAGTTTGGGTGAAGATTAAATTCTGACCAATACTCTAGGAGCAGTAGTGATTCTTGTGAAGTAACAACATAAAGTCTGCATTAATGTAATGTATCAACGGGACAATTGCTATTTTAGAAAAGTTATTCTTTACATTTGCAAAATTTTTAAACTTCATTGTGCTCAGTCACACCTGTTAGCATAAAACTTGAAATATTAAAATAGTACAAAACCTTTGATAAGTGACAGTAAAGATCAGTTTATAACACGTAAGACATCAAACTCTTGTATTTGTCTTCGTTTACAATTGCAACAAATTCCACAGAACCAATATCTCTGAAAATGAGTGCATGCTTCTGAAACATTTGATAATATGGATATTTCAGAAACATCAGTTTGAGTCTGCTCAATTGCAAAACAAAGGAAAACTACTGACTTGCATGAGATAAGCATCTGCAAAGTCCAGCATTATATTGTTGTTCACATAAGTTTCTTAAACCATGAACAAATGAGTAATTGTCTAATCTGGAATGTAAAGTGTAGTCATTTAGTGACATACAAAAGTGAGAATGAGAACTTGCAAGAATAAAAAAAACAAACAGTAAAATAAAACTGTCCTTAACACTAAGGAACATACAATTACAGTTCTGCATGGCTTTCTGCAAGAGTCTGTTTCTTAGACCATGCACTAGTGAGATGCACTGCCTTCCACCAATGTTCATTAGGATGTTCTGAATGACTTCAAAGATGTCCTTAAGTTCCTTTGGATAGTCTATGTTGAGGGCAAAAAGAAGGCCCATCAGCATGGAAATGGCACTTGAGACATCCCTCAGATTAGACAGGATTACTGCCGCCTCAAGGACAACCAACACATCGATGATGTCTTCTTCTTTCACCATCGCAATGCCAACTTTCATCCTCTTAGAAAACGTGTCTTCAATACCTGTCGGCTATAAAAGGGTTCAAAGACAAAAAAAAAAAAAAAAAAATTACACAATTACAATTACACAATATCCCTTGTGCTTAAGAATTCATGTCTTTCCAAAGAAGAGCCATACTGATGCTTTGGATGATGGTGATTGGCTTTGGGTAACACTTATTAGTTGTTAAAGTTTTTTCAGAATGAGATATGCACCCCCCATGTTACAAATCCATTTCTTGCTTTAAACAAAGACCATGTTCATAAATAACTGAGCATGTCTTCAATTGCAGAATTCAAACAAAATTTTCAATTTAAATGGTAAATGGCCTGTATTTGTATAGCGCTTTACTAGTCCCCTAAGGACCAAAGTGCTTTACACATTCAGTCATTCACACACATGGGTGATGACTGAATCGTGACTCAAGAGTTGACAGTTCGTCTTATAATTGGAAGGTTGCGGTTCGAGCCCCGGCTCCGACAGTTTCAGTCGTTGTGTCCTTGGGCAAGACACTTCACCTGTTGCCTACTGGTGGTGGTCAGAGGGCCCGGTGGTGCCAATGTCTGGCAGCCTCACCTCTGTCAGTGCGCCCCAGGGCGGCTGTGGCTACAATGTAGCTTGCCATCACCAGTGTGTGAATTTAAATCTACTTATGCTAAATATTGGCTGTGCTCTAAACCAAATCTGGCTGAGAATACATGAAATGTGCAAACTGCAGCTACACTACAGGATCAGATTGTGGCTCCATAGACAATGCTTCTTTAATCAGTTTATTGATTAAAGTTTATTTTTCCCCTATATTAACAGCATGAAAAAGAGCATATAGACGTGGCTGAACAGGTTGCATAATTGGCACTGAATATCAACATCCACCTTTACCCAGCTGCCCAATGACTCTCGGCCAGTAACCTTTAATTGCTTACCCAGTCTACACAGTCTCTTTTCCAGGGTCCAGGACATTTCACCAAAGTATTGCCCCCACAGCTGTAGCAGCCACTGCAGCCCCTTAAATATCCTAATATCTCTGCCATTACAATATACAATGTGAGAAATCAAACGTAAAGCTGAAGTGAACAGTACAGCAGCGAAATGTCAAAGACCCTGGTGAAGACATGAATAAACACAAGACACTAATAATATCAATGCTAGCTTGCCAGTTAGTTTCTCTGAAACCCAGACCAAATCCAGTGTCAAAGATCTTGTAATAATACATTTGGTGAGGAAAAAGTACACGTTTCATTTAAAATCCACTGTGGTGCTGTCATTATTAAATTTACTAAAAGAAACAATGCTAACCTTCACAGTCTTGAAAGTGTGTGAGGGCTCTTCCTTTAGAAAATGAGGTCCTCTGTCCTCTTCCTTTGTGTAGGGCTCTGGTCAAAGAAGTCAAAAAGAAAACAAAAACACTTTTTAAACAGTGTTTATGAAGCATGTAGACAGCTCCAAATTCACAGCTTTTTGATACATAATTCCATCAATATATGATTATCATTGGAGATTTTGAATCAGGCTTATCAGGACATTCAAGTAGAATATGATATCCAACCTACCACCAATATACACAGATTCTGTAAAAGTTACCACACTAAATGTCCAGTTGTGAAATATGATGACAGACTTTACTTATCAGCTTTCTTTCAATGAGTTCATCAGTTGAACTGGATAACCTAAAACTTAAACAAAGGAGAACATTTCGCAGTTGAACACTTACATCATCTCCGAAGCATTTTATGAGCCTAGTTAGCCCTCCTATGCCGCTCTTGATTTTGTACAGCTCCACGAACCTCTCCATAATGGTCAAGCACAGCAAAAGGAACCCTTTCAGGTCAACAGATGTAAGACGGGCAAATTCTGCTTCAACCTGAGCAATAGAAGAAGAGGGGTGGAGAGTACAGGCAGAATAAAAAAAAAAGATTCTTTGAGACCCAAATTTAAGCAAACAGTCATCTGAGGCCCATTAGAGAAAACACAAACACACAAAAGCAAACAAACAAAAGATGCACTTTACCTGCCGTTCAGCAAACAAGGAAGTTCAGAGAACAATAAGCTCTGTCTTGAAATCTTTTAAAGTAGAATGATTGTGAAAATGACTTATGTGATGTAAAACTTTAGTAAACGTGCGATTAAAAGAACACTGAGTAAAAGGACAAGTAACAATTTCCTTATTCCTCAGATGTTTACCTTGATGAGCAATACTGTTTTAGTCCAACTGCCTCATTAAAGTTACACAACAGGCTTTTTACATTAAAGCCAGCAAGTCCATTACATGCTCCCTTTTAGATCTGAAATACTGTGCACATTCTGTGTATATGTAGTGGACAACAATTTACCCAAAAGAGTGCAAAGTTTGCAAGTCCACCTCATTTAAATGACAAAGACAGATGTGATCATCTAGATCTGTGAAAATAAATTAATGACAAACTTGCAGTTATGGATGTTATTACAACCACAAGAACCTAAACAGTCTGCTCCATTGCTTTTGTTAATGAATCACTTGTTGGTAACAGGTCTGAATATTTAGTTTATGCCACCTGCATGTGATCATCAATAGTGCCATATTACTTCTTAAGAAGTACCCTGACACTACAATCTTTATATCATTTGTTCTACAGAGCTATTAAGTTACAATATAATCTGTGGTGTTTCCAGTATGACAAAATGCACAAATTGTAACTTACCATTTGACTCCACTGACAAAAATAAATCCCCAGCATCAAGTTTGGCTTCACAGACCTAAAATAAGTAAAATAAAAATATATGTTATAATTATATTGTTTTCGCCATTTATTCATGTTTGCTAATTTTCTGACATATAAACAATGTTAGTTTTGTTACAATACAGAGAATGCAGTTTAATTAAAAGGTAAATTATGCAAAAAAAAAAAAAAACTTCTGCAGTATACCATGCCAAAAATCAGTGTCTCTGATGCCAATTATTTTATCACTACAGCTCTTTTAGTATGGAAACTCACACAAACTAGTCATACTGATCACAAGAGTTCAAAAATAAGTCAAAATAGTGAGCTGTTGTTAAGCATAAAGCATTTCAGGGTAACAAATAACTGCACAATAGAATTAAAGCAAAAACTAAACACACTGGAGGACTATCTGATAAAAACTAATATAATGCTGGTTTGTAGACCATATTTTGTCTCAGTCCTCAGTGCACTCTTTGCAGCTTAGCATGCAGCAGTTCATAACAACTTAAGTGATTACATAGGGGTAAACAGATGACAACAAGCATCCGAGTCCTGCCAAAAGTTCTTTTTGAACCCAGCCAGTTATTGGAAATATTGCCAAAATGAACTTCCACCAAAATACAACAGCCTGTGAACTTGAAAGAAATTTACAAGTACAGAGACAATATGAAATAAGCTTTATTAATTAGCTGAGTTAGCTTGCTAATATCGCAACAGTGGTTGAGTGCACAACCTTAAAGCTAGCGGCACAATACTTGTGATTTGGTCAGTGCCACATTAAACCCATAAAAAGGCCATGTCAGTTTATTAGCTCAAGTTTGGTCATGACATACAAGCTGGACCTTGTCCGCTAAAGCTACATTAGCTAAAGCAAACATTTCGGTAAAAGAAAAACACACATCATGCCATAGATTCAAAACATGTTCCAACTTTTGTAGCTCTCTTTCCTTATAGTTATAACCAATGTTACTCACCTTGAAAGCATATTCCAAAGAAGGCGATTAGAAAAGCGTCCAAGTAAAGTGAGCATGTCGTTAACCGCCAATTCCCCATGATGCACCTCGGTAGCAGTCACGTGAGGCAGTTTTGAATCCTGCTGTGCTCAACTTACCCACATTGTCAAGTTCACATAAGTTGCTGATTTAGCTGAACATGAGTTTTCAAGTTAGCTTTTTTGGTGTAATTGGGACGTTTTAACTTGTAATTCTATGTTATAACAACAACTTCAGTCATCTATCGTCAAACTGATATAGAATAATATGTTGAAATAACAAACAGCTAGAATTACATTTTACAGTGCAGGACCCTTTCTGATAGTTCTCGTCTCTGTTGCCATCGACGGCCTTGAAAGCAAAACCGATGTTGTCACCGTTTGAAGACTGCACAGCTGTCTTATTCAGTGCCAGGTTAGGAAGAAGATGCCCTCAATGGGAAAAACAGAAATAATAAGTCAAACTAGAAAGCGAAAATTTCAGAAGAAATTTTATGTGTGCCTATGCCGCTGCTAATCTGTGTAGTTTTCCATTCATACGGCTACAGACAGCAAAACTCAGAAGAGCAGCCATTCTCCACCATGAATTATGGTAAAACAAACACCGCTCGCGCCTCACAGATGACAGCTTACAGTTTTGGGTAAAGATGAGGTCACTTTGTACAGCCCGGATTTGCAGGCGCTGTGCACACAGGTTCATAAGCAGAAGTCCCTCTGTACCACGGCAGACCCGACAATGTTTGCACGAACACACTTTGAACCAGTACGTTATGGACCACTTTTCACACATGGTTGGTGTACCCTCCCAGCCAGCTGTAGCTTTTCAACTCACAGCCCGACACACACCCAAAAACAGCCGAGAGAGCACAGACTACGCCCGAGAGGTGTGATTGCAGATGCCCCTCAGGTGGGTCCACCTCCCTGCAGCGGCACTGCAGACCACGCCCGACACACATATCAAACACGTAAAATAAATATTTATGCACTTTTGCATTCACTTTTTGTTTTTGTTATTTTTACACAGTGTTCTGAATGATGAACAATGGTCTACAGCCAATCTTGTGTATTATTATACAAACTTTGGTTGTAAGATTCAGATAACTATTTAATAAAAGCTAAATATTTTATACAGGGAGTGCAAAATTATTAGGCAAATGAGTATTTTGTCCACATCATCCTCTTCATGCATGTTGTCTTACTCCAAGCTGTATAGGCTCGAAAGCCTACTACCAATTAAGCATATTAGGTGATGTGCATCTCTGTAATGAGAAGGGTGTGGTCTAATGACATCAACACCCTATATCAGGTGTGCATAATTATTAGGCAACTTCCTTTCCTTTGGCAAAATGGGTCAAAAGAAGGACTTGACAGGCTCAGAAAAGTCAAAAATAGTGAGATATCTTGCAGAGGGATGCAGCAGTCTTAAAATTGCAAAGCTTCTGAAGCGTGATCATCGAACAATCAAGCGTTTCATTCAAAATAGTCAACAGGGTCGCAAGAAGCGTGTGGAAAAACCAAGGCGCAAAATAACTGCCCATGAACTGAGAAAAGTCAAGCGTGCAGCTGCCAAGATGCCACTTGCCACCAGTTTGGCCATATTTCAGAGCTGCAACATCACTGGAGTGCCCAAAAGCACAAGGTGTGCAATACTCAGAGACATGGCCAAGGTAAGAAAGGCTGAAAGACGACCACCACTGAACAAGACACACAAGCTGAAACGTCAAGACTGGGCCAAGAAATATCTCAAGACTGATTTTCTAAGGTTTTATGGACTGATGAAATGAGAGTGAGTCTTGATGGGCCAGATGGATGGGCCCGTGGCTGGATTGGTAAAGGGCAGAGAGCTCCAGTCCCACTCAGCCGCCAGCAAGGTGGAGGTGGAGTACTGGTTTGGGCTGGTATCGTCAAAGGTGAGCTTGTGGGGCCTTTTCGGGTTGAGGATGGAGTCAAGCTCAACTCCCAGTCCTACTGCAAGTTTCTGGAAGACACCTTCTTCAAGCAGTGGTACAGGAAGAAGTCTGCATCCTTCAAGAAAAACATGATTTTCATGCAGGACAATGCTCCATCACACGCAGCGCCCAAGTACTCCACAGCGTGGCTGGCAAGAAAGGGTTTAAAAGAAGAAAAACTAATGACATGGCCTCCTTGTTCACCTGATCTGAACCCCATTGAGAACCTGTGGTCCATCATCAAATGTGAGATTTACAAGGAGGGAAAACAGTACACCTCTCTGAACAGTGTCTGGGAGGCTGTGGTTGCTGCTGCACGCAATGTTGATGGTGAACAGATCAAAACACTGACAGAATCCATGGATGGCAGGCTTTTGAGTGTCCTTGCAAAGAAAGGTGGCTATATTGGTCGCTGATTTGTTTTTGTTTTGTTTTTGAATGTCAGAAATGTATATTTGTGAATGTGGAGATGTTATATTGGTTTCACTGGTAAAAATAAATAATTGAAATGGGTATATATTTGTTTTTGTTAAGTTGCCTAATAATTCTGCACAGTAATAGTCACCTGCACACACAGATATCCCCTAAAATAGCTAAAACTAAACACAAACTAAAAACTACTTCCGAAAACATTCAGCTTTGATATTAATGTGTTTTTGGGTTCATTGAGAACATGGTTGTTGTTCAATAATAAAATTATTCCTCAAAAATACAACTTGCCTAATAATTCTGCACTCCCTGTATGAGAGTAAGAAAGAAAAGTATATCTTTGTGTCCACCTTTCTCTGTTAATGCCCTACCTGGCCCCCTGGCAAAAGCTTTGCTAGATCCGCCCCTGCACAGTTACCAGCTGTCAGCTAAATAAAAAAGGAGCTTGGTGTTTATTTCTCTCAGAAACAGTTCATAACTTCCTTCAACTCATTCATGTCACCTAAAAAAAAGGTAAACCTGTTTCTCCATCACCAGTTCAGCTCTGATGATTCAGTAAGGTCATCTCCTGGTTTCGACCAGCCGCTTCTACAGCTGTGGCTCCAGCAAACATCAGCTGATACTAGAAATTAAAATCAAATGAATTCTAACAACAGCTGATCAAGCTTAAACGTGCTGCTGTTGTTTAGCGCGATAAACAAACAAGAGAGAAAAGCCGATCATTGATCAGTTTCATGACTGAAGTTTGAACAGGCGAGAGAATGACAGGGGAGGCTGTCATAAACTCCATCGTGCTAGCTACCACGCAGTACGAGTTATTATAACTGATTGTAAAAAGTCAGCACAACAAAAATAAACTACACCTAAACTCGGTTTATATCTGACCCAAATAGAGTGCAGGTCATAACTTCTTACCTGAAATTCAGTTCACCTCACGCTCCGACCGGCAGCCGCCTGCTTCTCCTGCCTTCGGTTTCCCTGATCCACGATCTACCACCGGTCGATCGGCGGTCGCCTCGCCGCCTCGTTCCCCGCATGTTCTTTCTGACACACACGGTGGATAGCTGCCCTCGGTTGTAGCTCGCGTCAGCGACTACCAAACAACTCAGTTATTTTTTCCACATCGACCAGCATCTGGACAATCCACCGCCTTTCACTGTTTGTACCGTTACTAAAAAAAAACCCTCATCGGCTCATAAAACGAAAAATAAGTCCAGCTATGACCCTGAGTCAAAAGACAGCCAGCTCGGGTTAGCTAGCTACCTGTCTAGCTCTTTGCAGGCACCGAAAACATCAGAGCTAATATGGGATGTCTTGGTAACACGAGCAGATATTTGAAGTTTACATCTGGCCAATCCACCACCTTTCACTGTTTATACCATTACTAAAATGAATAAATAAATAAATCATCGGTCCATATAAACGAAAAATAAGTCCAGCTAAAACACATACTGTCGGCGAAGCGACCGGTGCTGACACGAGTTTCACCCGCCTCAATATAAGCCAAGCCTGGGTGCTTTTTCACGAAGAAGGGTCGCTAGCGGTGCTAGCTAACTATGCTAGCGGCACTAGCTAGCTAGCCGGCTATCAGCAACACATAAGAGAACTGCTGCTAAATAAACTACACCTAAACTCGGTTTATATCTGACCCAAATAGAGTGCAGGTCATAACTTCTTACCTGAAATTCAGTTCACCTCACGCTCCTGCCTTCGCTTTCCCTGATCCACGATTGACCTCCGCGTTAGCAAACACCGGTCGATCGGCGGTTCATGGCATGTCCTTTCTGTCATACACCGTGGATAGCTGCCCACTGTTGTAGCTCCGCGTTATAGCACCACCAAACAACTCAGTTATTTTTTCCACATCCAGCTGTAACTCCGATTCTGTGCGAGCATTTGCGAGAGACCGGGGAGGTGAAACGACAGAGAGAGTCCCCTCGCTATCCATTTGCAGCCAAGTGCGGCAGCTAGCTAGGTAGCCGGCTAGCTGTCAGGCAGGACCGACGTCGTCAGAGCACTGTCGCTAAATATGGGATGTCTTGATAAAACAAGCAGATATTTGAAGTTTACACACCTACATTCTCGCCTGAAAATATCTTAAAAGTTTATTTTGTGACCTAGAAACACGAATAAAAGACATATAAAACGAAGTGGTGGCGCCATTGTTCACTCTGTAGAGGCGTGCTATGAATTGTGGGATATGGAGTTTTCAACACAAGGATAAATCTTTTCGGCTGTACTACTCCGGTATACCACTAGAGAGAGCCAAGACACCACAAATGAAGTCTGTTTATTTGGCGCCAAAAGATGAATTGGCCTAAATTTGTACTAAAATATTAATATTTAAAAACTATAAAAGTCATAAACACCAAAAGTCACAACATAATAGTCCAGCTCCAGCCGCACAAAATGATCTAACATATGTAATCCTAATGTCAAAACTGTTTGGCAGAGGAGCGGGAAAATTTTCACTAAAATATTAATATTTTAAAAACTATAAAATTCATAAACACCAAAAGTCATAGCACACCATTCCAGATCCGGCCGCACAAAATGAGGTAACATATATGAAGCTTGTCTCAAAACTGCGGGGCGTGATACGTGCCGAAATTTAGGCGGAAGATGGAGAATAATAATAATAATAATAAGAATAATAAATCCGACGAATAGTAATATGTGTGCCTCTTGCATAGGCACACATAATAAAATAATAAATCCGACGAATAGTAATATGTGTGCCTCTTGGCATAGGCACACATAAATACATAGATTGCACTGGGGATTGGGGTGGTGCGACAGGGGTTCAGGGTAAGGCTGTACCTGCTGGTAGTCCCGATGCATTCATGAAGGAAATGCCTGTTAACAAACAAGATTCATTCAATTTTAGTTATTCTTCAGCATGAACAGAAACTACTGGGGAAAAATAGGTTGCACCAATGTCTTATACATAAAAGACATTAAATTAAATTAAAATTTAAAAAAAAAAATATATATATATATATATACATATATATATATATATACACACATATATATATATATATATATATATATATATATATATATATATATATATATAATAAATGCACATGCATTACAACCTGGACTTCTTCCTGCATTCTCAATCATCCAGCTAAGTAAATCCCAAAAGTTGAATCTGTTCATCTGGACGAAGCGTTTTGTGGGAGAAACGTTTCGTCACTCATCCAAGTGACTTCTTCAGTCTCAGCTGACTGCAGGTTTCCCCAATCTTATAAACAGTACATTTGCATAATGACTGAAACCAGCCCACTGAAGGAACAATGGGCTGGGAGGTCAGTTCTTAATCATAATTATGCAAATTCTCATGACCATTGATCAACAACCACTGACTAAAACCCACTCACCAAAGGATGATTGAGCATGCATCAAGACATTTTAACCCACTTTGGAAAGGACTGCCTAAAGCTTGTATGAGCAAACAGCACGTAAGATGACGGATTACAGGAACCACCCGAGATTCAGCCTCAGATGGAGAAAAAACAGGATTACTCCTAAAAGTCTGCAAACAAGCTCTTCAGTTAAAGGCTTCCGGGCAACAAAAATCCTCCAGACGGCACAGCACCAGCTGCTTAATGGAACAGGTAAGGTAAACAAATTTTACCATCGACATGCTGAAATCTCAAGAGGAGCGGATCCGACAGAGACTTACAATGCTTCTAGATGAGAATACTCTTAAAAAGGTGTTTGACTTTCCTGAGAAGGCTTGTCTAGCACAGCACAAGAAGTCTAAGACCAGGCAACAAAGGAAGTTTGACTTACTTGTTGTACGTCAGAAACCACAGCAAAATACGGAGAGTGTCCCCAGCGGCCAGAAGAGACAAGGATGGGACACCGAGGATGGGGAGAAGTGGGTGAAGAATTTGTCTGATAGACAGCTCACCCAAACAGAGAAAAACATCCTTGCTAAACGGATGAATTTTGCTGTCACGCCGAGACAACTCCCACTAGGGATGGGTATCGTTTAGGTTTTATCCGATACCAGTACCCAACCGGTACTTTTGAAACGGTGCCGGTGCTTAAAGAATGGAGAACACACAATTTGTCCTAAAACCTCTCATTTTTAGCTGTTTTTTTTTTTTTTGTAAAAAGATAACAATGTTAGCCTTTTCTGCAGCTATAGGGCATATATGGTATCACTCTTGGCTGGAAGCAGTGCTTGAACAATGGGAAAAACACAAACTTTGTCCAAAAACCTCTCATGTTTAGCCGTTTCCCACTTTTTCTTTGGTCATTTTAGCCTTTTTGGCCAGGGTGAAGGGAGTATGACATCAAACAAGAAGACAGCCGCATGTAACTACGACGGTGTTTGCTAGTTCACCTTACATGCATTAATGTAATAACGTGGTTAGCGTACTCAACGGTAATTACACACGAACAACATGAAGCTACTCACGCAGAGGAGAGCGGCTGCTGCTGCCATCATCATCCGTCATCATTTCTGCTAGGCTGACAGGGCTAGGGGCCAGGACTCTACTCTTCAGGTTCTTGGGGGATGTTGCTAACTCCGGGTCCGATAACAGGCACCACACCCTCAGTAGATGTGCTCGGTGTGAGGTCTCGCAGCAAGCTATCAAATACGGTGCATTTCTCGGCTTAAAAAGCGCTATGCGTCGCCAGGTGTTTCATCAGATTCGAGGTGTTACCTCCTTTGCACAGTATCACCTTAAAGCACTTGTTGCAGGCTGCTGAGTTTGCATATTTGGCTCTGAAGTACAGCCAGACTTTTGGGCCCGCCTACTACGCTTGCAAAGGTAAAATGATTGGCTAGAATCCAAAGTGTGTGACATCTCAGGAAAAAAGCACGAAAAAAAAAAGCACGAAATAAAGCACCGAAAAATGCGCTGCTTTCGGTCTGGTTACTACCGTTTATGTCAGAACCGGTGCCATCATGGCACCAAATACCGGTACCCATCCCTAACTCCCACTAGTGGAACTGATCACAGCCACAGAAACAACAATTCGTAACAGCAATATTGCAGAAGTGGAAGCAGAGCAACTACGAACGAAAGTTTTGGCCTGTCTCAGCAATGCAAAGCCCCCAGCATCCAACATCACCATGGAGGAGAGGAAGGCACTCACATCACTTAGTAATGACAACAACATAATCATCCTTCCGGCAGACCCTTGTCTGCCGGGTAGGTGCAAAGTATTGCTAAACCAGAAAGACTATCATGAGAAAATATGTCTGTGAAGGTTCTCAGTCATCCAGGTCATCGTAGTTTAAGGAGCTTGGAAAGAAAAGCGTCTGGACTTCTTTGAGTTGCTTGAAGACGTTTCACCTCCCACTGGGTTTAAATCTGGGACTCTCCACCATTGACCCTTAGAACTGAAGAAGCTTCTCGGATGAGAGGTGAAACGTCTTCAAGCAACTCAAAGAAGTCCAGACACTTTTCTTTCCAAGCTCCTTAAACTATCATGAGAAAATTTTGTCACTACTCATTGATGAAAATACTTATGAGCTCCGGAAACGAGACCCAGGAAGTGGTTACAGGAAGAGGGTGGTAGACTGTCTGAAGCAGTTAGAACAAGACAAGGCTATTGACCGGCCCTCATACCACAGGCTGTACCCAGGGGAGTCTACACCAAGTCTGTATGGTTTACCGAAGATACACAAAAAGGGTGCACCCTAAACCAACACCCCCCCCCACACACACACACACACACACACACACACACCCGCCATCTCACATCATCTATAATTGACTGAGACTCTCCTCCAGACACTCAATTCCCTTAACTTTAAATATGTTTATAGTGTCCATTCTGTAAAATAGTCAGATGTCTATTCATATTAATGTACAGAATTCACCTGCTTGCTGCTTCTACTGCACATTCACATGTCGAGGAGCGTGTCAGGATACATTTCACTGTGTGTTATACTTGTATAACTATGCATGTGACAAATAAAGAACCTTGAACCTTTAAGGCCAATTGTCTGCATGATCAACTCTGTCACCTATAACATCTCCAAGTTTCTGGATTCGATCCTCAACCCGCTGGTAGGCAGCTCTGAACACCACATCCAGAACACCCTGGATTTTGTTGAGAAGGTGAGAGATGTCATGATGGAGGCAGATGAAACCATGGTCTCGTACAACGTTACATCTCTCTTCACTTGCATCCCAGTCATGGAAGTGAGGTAGGAAAAATGGCAGGTTAGCCTTCTTAGACTGTGAGATTTCCATCAGTAATGTTGGACATCTAAAAGCTGACGTGTACCGTAAACCTACACATACGGATCAGTATCTAAGGTTTGACTCTCATCATCCACTGGAGCACAAACTGGGTGTCATCAGGAAACTACAACACAGAGCAAACACCATCCCCACTGACACAGCGGTCAGGGAAGCAGAAGAACAGCACATCAAGAAGGCCCTGAGTAAATGTGGTTATCCCAGCTGGACTTTTGTGAAAGATGGGAAGTCGCCAAAAGAAAGCTCCAGCCGATCCAGGAAAGAAGGACAACCGCTGACTAAGTGAAAACCTGTAGTGATCCCATATGTGTCAGGAGTATCGGAGCAGTTGAGACACATTTTTTCTAAACACCGGGTCTCTGTGGCTTTTAAACCCCAAAATACGCTGCGCCAAAAACTGGTCCACCCAAGGATCGGGTCCCCGACACAAACAGAGTAACATAGTGTACGCTGTTAAGTGCCAGGAGGATTGCCAGGATTTATACATCGGGGAAACCAAACAACCTCTAGCGAAGCGGATGGCACAACACAGAAGAGCTACCTCGTCAGGCCAGGACTCTGCAGTCTATTTACACCTACAGGCCAGTGGACACTCTTTCAATGATGAGGATGTACACATCCTGGACAGGGAGGAACGCTGGTTTGAGCGCGGGAGTCAAGGAGGCCATTTACGTGAAAAGGAAAGACCATCTCTGTCACCATCTTACAATGCTGTGATTGCAGCCACTCCCCAACTCTCTGTGAATGGTACTCATGGCCATTAATCAGTGTTCTTTGATCAGTGGGTTTTGGTCAGTGATTGTTGATCAATGGTCATGAGAATTTGCATAATTCTGATTAAGGAACTGACCTCCCAGCCCATTGTTCCTTCAGTGGGCTGGTTTCAGTCATTATGCAAATGTACTGTTTATAAGGTTTGGGGAAACCTGCAGTCAGCTGAGACTGAAGAAGTCACTTGGATGAGTGACGAAACGTTTCTCCCACAAAACGCTACGTCCAGATGAACAGATTCAACTTTTGGAGATACAACCTGGACTGATTCATTGTTTTATTTGTGCACAGCAAATGTGAGCAATAACCACAATACTAAAAAAAAAGAGTGATAGAAATCAAAGTCTTAACAAGTGATTTGGGATTTATCCTTATTTATTATGTTATGTGGGTCTGTTTCAGGGTCACAAAAAAAATTCTAATCCAGCGCCAGTACACTTTTTCCAGGTCTACCCTGCACAAGCAACTGCACTGAAAAAAAGGCCATGTTGGATTTACTTGATTCAATAGTGGACATCGGTTGCACACAAATTTTTTGCTTTGGCAGAAACTTAAACAATTGAGTTCAATCAACACAACTTTTTCATATTCAGTAAACCTGTGCATTTTGTGTTCATAAAACACGATTGAAACATGTTTAGATGAAGTAAGTTGAACTCTTGGAATATTTTAATCCTTTACAATTTTGTCATTTTATTTCAACACTATTCAGTAACTTTTACCCCAATACTACTTGGTCACTTAAATACTACATGTTCTCTTCATATTATATAATGTTCAACAAAGTCTAGATCCTGGTTACCATAAAAATTGAATGGATGTACAACAACTACCACCCTCCTATCTTTATCCCGGTTGCAGGGGGTCTGGGAAATAACCCTGAAGTGATAGGTTACAAGGCAGGGCACACCCTGGACAACTCATAAGTCTATCACAAACAACCATTTGCACTTACATTGACAGGTAATTTAGAATCACCAATTAACCTAACTCTAACAACTGCATGACTTTTAACTGTGGGAAGAAACCAGAATACCCAGAGAAAAACCAGTGCAGACTAGCCAGACTGTGGATTTGAACCCAGGTTCTTCTTACTGTGAAGCAACAGCACTAACCACAATGCCAACAATCTAGACTTGACAAAAGTAGGAAAGCTATGATTTCAAGGCTTGATGCAGAATTTTTTTGTACGTTTTCGTCCTTGACAGGTTAAACCACAATAAATAGCAATAGCGTACACATGGTGTGTGTGTAGTTGTCTGCCTCTTATAACTCCAGTGATTTTCCTGCAGTTTGACATCTCGTGCGATCTTGTGAATTTCATGAATTCAACAACTAACCACTCTTACTAGATTGTATCATGTCATCTCAACAAGAACAAATTAAGTTGTTGGATTTCATACAGAGCCTTCATGATTTAATTACGTTTATAGAAACATGATATTATTGTGTTTACATTACAAGTTAGACTTTTTTAATGTAACAACCACCCAATTTGCTCGATTTGACTGAGATGGATGCCTTCCTGAAACCATGATCCAAAGCGTATGAGACTGAAAGTTATTGACTTACTTCACTCGAACATGATATGAACAATTTAATCTAGCCTCTCTGCATATCATGTAGTTTCTACACTATATAGTTACACTTAACGTTAAAGCATGAGGCACTTATGTTAAATACACGCAAGATGCTTACGTAAATCCAAGAGTTGGCCAATCCCTTTTTTTCAGTGTGGATTGTAACGTGGTAAATGAGCAGGACATACTTTCATAGCTTGGGTCTCTTTTCCCATCAACAACCTTATCAGAAAAGATCATTGTGGCACTGGTCGAATGTGTACGTATCTGGCGCTAGATGGTGGTTTGTATGTTGTCCCAATGTTTATAACACCAAACTGATCAGCAGTAATGCTGATATTTTGATTAAATGGAAAAGAGCATGTCAAGTGTGAAGGTCAGGAAGAATTCCAGTATATTATGCACCCAGGGATACACCCTGTTTGGGATATTTAAAGCAAACAGTCAAATTACTTTTGCCTTTTCCTAAAACACAAATTATCATTGACTGAAAAGGGGATAGCTTTTTGATTCAGTGCTAGATAATGAAGATACTGAGATAAAAATAAGTAATTATTATTTAAAATAAACAGATTGTTTAAAAATCTTCACCTGGAAATGCTCCAGTTGTCATCATGAAGAAAGTCCCTGTAAACACATGCAGTGATTCTAAAAATCATATAGACGGTGATATGAACATAAAATATCATTTATATCAAATGAAACTGTAGTTTCGGAATTAAATAGAAAGGTGCTCGGTGAGGAAAGAGTTAAGAGAAGTGAATATTCCTCAATATCTCTGCTGAATGAGTCTTTTAGTGTTATTTATCTTACTGTTGTTTTTGTTGACTGACTGATCTGCATGAGCATGAGTCAGTTCTTCCCTCATCACTGCTTGTAATACATTTTGTTGCTAAAGTCCAGTGTGTGTTTCCTCATTTTGTCTGTGTAAGCCAGGATATGATTAAAGGTGGAGGAAATCTTGTAATTGAGTGTTTTCTACTCCATAGCTGAGGTATTTGGTCTGGGTTTTGTTGAAAAGATGAGTACCAACTATCTGGTACTGATTATTTAAGGTAATTTGGCTTACCAGTCAAGATCCAGATATAATCCATTCCACTCCTGTCTTGTAAAAAAGTCTCAAATCAATTATAACATTAAAGAAATTACACTAATTATTGGTATATCCCTGCTGACTTGTAGATCGGCTTACTTTCTCTGTAGTTTCTTCAGAGTACTTCTAATACCACACTGTACTAATTGATTTAGTCTGAAAATTTCAACAGCAGCAGTCAGTGTTTGTATAAAGGACAAAACACCCAGGTAGATATTTGCATCTTCCAAACAAATTACTTTTGCGCTTTCCCACAATTTCCAAACACTGCCAGGTCCTGTAGGTTCTTTTACATTGTTTTCCATGTTTTGCATGTGAACACTCCAATATGTCTTTTCAGCACTAGCCAGGATGACAAGTATCATGTACAACAACTTTAATAACTGTTGAGTTAACGTCAATATTTTTAAAGCCATTGCTTGAACCAGCCTTCTTAACTAATTATAGGCCAATCGCTAACCTTCCTTTTATCTCAAACATTTATCTCAAACAGCTGATAATCTGCAGAGGAATGGTTTATTTGAAGAGTTTCAGTCAGGTTTTAGAGCTCACCACAGTACTGAAACACCTTTAGTAGGAGTGGACTCATCTCTGCCCATATCCTCCTAGAAATCAGTGTAGCGTTTAATACTGTGGACCATAATATTTTATTACAGAGACTAAAACACACCATTGGTATTAAAGAAGCTGGGCTGCAGTACTTTAAATATCTATTTAATAGACTTAGTGTGTTCTTGTAAATGTGGAGTCCTCTTCACACGCTAATTCTGTTTACATTATATGTGCTTCCTTTAGAGAGTATCATTAGACCATTTCCCTGCTATGCAGATGATACCGAGCTTTATCTATCCATGAAGCGAGATGATACAAACCAGTTAGTTAAAGTGCAGGAATGTCTCAGACACGGATGATCTTTAAATTCCTGCTTCTGAATTCGGATAAAATTGCGGTTACTGTACTTGGCCCTAAAAGTGGACCAGTATAGCAAAACCCGTAATGGTCCCCTTGGGAAAACAAATCTGTTGGGCATTTTTCTTGGCCTTCAGGTGATAATTCTGATCGCTACAGTGCTGGACAGGGAAAAAAATCTGTTCCTCACATACAAGGTGTTGTGTCAGGCTCCATCTTATCTGACCGTATGGTAGCATATTACTCCATTAGAGCCCTTCACTCTCAGACTGCAGGATTACTTGTGGTCCCTAGAGTATTTAAAAGTAGAATGGGAGGCAATGTTCTCTCTAAGCTGTGCGTGTGCGCAAGTGTGCACTGCTGACACAGTCTCCACACACAGAAAGTCTGCGCTGTGCACAAAAAAAATTCCAACCTTAATCGAAACACTCACACATGTGAAAAATTAGAGGGGACGTTGATGGGAGGCAGAGCCTTCAGCTTTCAGGCTCTTCTGTGGAACCAGGTTCAGGTAACCTTGAATCCTTCTTTAGTTAAGGTGAAATAGGTCTAGACTGTTGGGGAGTTTCCCATGATGCACTGAGGGTTTCTTCTTCGCTAAACTCTTTTTGGTCTCTATGCACTAATACAGCGCTGCTAATTAAACTCAGGCTGTCTCTCCTGTAATTTATATTTTGCCCGTCTCCTTCCCTCATAATAGATATATATACAGTGGTTAGCCTACAAGATTTAACTTTTCAGATTCAGATTTTTCAGATTTAGCCAACATTAGTTCTATTTTGCATACTCTCTTGAGCCACTGAATGAGGATGAACCATCAGATGAGGATGGGCCACTGGAATATCCAACATGTCATTGGGGCTTTAGAAACTGAAGCTGTGGTCCCATGATATAGATATAGATAGATAACGCCGATCGCCCTTGCAAGGGCTGCACGGTGCTAACATGTTAACAAGCTAACGTGTTGAACACTAATATATATACAAACGCTTTGAGCCGTTGCCTTAAAAGTTCAACTTCCTACTTGAACTTCTAAGCGAATAACTCAAAATTGAGACAAATTTCAACTTATTCACTTGAAATTAGAAATTTTTTTAAGTGGCAGAAACAAACGTCCACAGAAAAAACTTTGATTGAATAAAACACATTTATTGAGCTGCTTTGCTAATACACCACCTAATTTTTTATTAATATCTTTAATGCCTTTATAGATAATAACAAATAAACATTTCACAAAGTACTCAGACATTATAATTTTAGCTGTAATTTTTTTTTGTTTTTACATATATGTAACATGGTGGACTAATGTTGATGTGTGCCACATCTGCTGATATCCAATGGTTGTGATGGGGTTGTATTAGTTGGAGGCGGGTGTATTTGATTGTCTGATACTCTGGTCTACTTACAAACACTGCAGTGATATTTTGTCTCTCTGTGCAGGCCAGGGCCTACTACATGCTGCAGCCTAAAGGCAGAGTTGGGTTGCTGAGGCCGGCGTGATCACCGGCCTTCTACTTACAGGATGGTGGGTGTTGGAGGACAACTGCTGATCCCTGTTAAAGTGGTCAACACGTAAAGTGTAAATGACTTGCGGCGTAGCTGGCTCTGACCTTGGATTGAGTGTTTTATCCCTTTTGCAAGTGGGACACTGGACTGTTTTATCCCTTTGTTTGTTTTTATCATTGTACTAATAAATAATCTTTTAGAATTGTATTGGTTGTCATCTTTTGCCCACGGCTGACACGGTTGTTCTGACATAGAATTTAAAATTAACATGTGTACTCATGTTTCTGAGCTCATTACTCACAAACAGATGATTTGATAGATTTGACTCACCCTTAACCAGTAGCGTTGATCCATATAGCACCGATGGCGAACATTACTTTTGCTTTTGATACTTTATGTACAGTCTGGTCATTTTGCATAAAGCACTTTAATGAGTAATGTTCTGATATTGAAAGTTATTTTAAGTTAGACTGTTTTCTTGGATTTGCTAAATGTTTAAATATGCGATTGTAACTCTCTGGTGCCACCTTAAAACCTGTAGTCGGTAGTAGGACATGATGTCGTCAGTAAACAGGAAGTAAGTCTGTGAAATAAGGAGAAGGCATGTGCAGCATGGTGGCCTTAGTCAGACAAATCCAGTGGCATCCACATACATCCTTTGCCTTTGGTAGCATTGTGGGTATGTACAAACTTGTTTTATATTTTATGTGCATGTATAGACCACTTTCTTTCAAGTAAGTTCATTTTTCTATAAGTTTAATGATGATGCAATCTTATGCAGTTTACGCTAGCAATCGCTTATGGAGCTAGTTAAAGGGGAACGATAAAGCAATTGGAGGCATTCATTGTAGCAAGACTTGTTAAAATCATAATTTGATGTTTGTATTTGAGTTAAAAAGGAAGTAATTCATATGAACATTGCATGTCGACATATTAAAAAACTGGGTTAATATATTTTCTTAGATTATATATGTACATGGTGAATAAGTACAGTGATTATGTCTTGTACTGTTTGTTACAGTTTCACCTTTCCTGTGTCAATAAACCTGTGAACCGGGAATCGTGTCGTCAGAGTCTTGATGTGGGGAAGGAGTTTAGCTGACTGCCCAACCATAGCAGAGGCAGTACAGTGAAACCACACTTCCTAGCGGGCAAGATAACGTGGAAACGCCGACAGATGGTAGGGAGACCATCATCACAATCAACTAATGGACAATTAGCACATCTGAGCAGAGATTCGCTAAGAAATTGTTTAATCCAAGTCAGAAGAAACAACCATGTCAAAACGCACTCATGACGCTCCTTCTGTGCACTCCTGTGCATCATCAACTGGGTCTGCTGCAGCCAAGGCACGAGCACGTGCAGAAGCAGCAAAGGCTCGTCTTTCTTATGCTGAGGAGGAAATAAACCTAAAACTAGAAAAGGCTAAATTGGAAGCCTCAATGCAAATGCTAGAATATAAGAAAGAAACTGCTGCAGCCATTGCGGAGGCAGAAGTGCTAGAAGCTGCAGCTGATATCAATAGTGAAAGACGTGGTTGTGACCTTGTACTAGATTCCGACCCTCTAGAAACTACTCAACGGACACAACAGTATGTTGCGGACCAAGGCAAAGTATCAGAGACAGAGCATCAGCGGCATGAAAGTGTTACGCCAATAAAATCAGAGCCATTCCCCAGCTCACATGGAGTTCAGATCTGTAAGGAAGAAGATGTTCACGAGCCACGACAAGTAAGATTTGAACACAGTTTTGATACTCAACCCGAATCTCGGATCTCAAAATGACTATAGTGGTGCATTTTCCTCAGCCTATCCCATTTCTCCTAACGCCAGCTATAGCAGCCCCAACCCAAATGATTTTGTGAGATATCTTGCACGCCGTGAACTTGTGTCTACAGGCTTACTTCAATTTAATGACAAGCCACAGAATTACAGAGCCTGGAAACGCTCATTTCTATCTGCAACCAGTGGCTTAGATTTGACTGCGAGTGAAGAGATGGATCTTCTTTAAAGTGGCTTGGCAAGGAGTCAAAAGAACACGCAGAGCAGATCAGAGCAATTCATGTCAATCATCCAGGAGCTGGGCTGGATATGATATGGGAAAGACTCGATAGAACCTACGGCTCAACAGAGGCAATAGAGGATTCTCTCTTCAAGCGCATTGACACATTTCCAAAGGTAGGAAATCGAGACTATGCTAAGTTAACAAAGTTGAGTGATCTTCTGATGGAACTTCTTTCGGCTAAGGATGAAGGAGACCTACCTGGACTTTCATTCCTTGACACAGCAAGAGGTGTCTGATGTTTTTAACGAACACCTTTTATTGCATGTAATGCACAAACACACCAACAGAGGGCAGTAATATTCCTTCAACATACATTGTAAAATTACTATTACAACACTCCCACTTAATTTTACCATGGAGTTCACTTACTTGACTGCCATTGCTTATTTCTTTCCAAAAAAAAATATGCACCTATATCACAGTGTTACTAGAAAATAAACATTTTCTCTTTTGTTTTGAACTCACACAAAAAAAAATGTACTGTGTCCATCTTAGACAAAAACATTATTCTTCATTACAGTTATATGCTTGACATCTTAACATAAGCATAATATAGGCATGTTAAGGATAACCCTTTTTAAACTGAACACAGTCCAATCTTCTCTCTGAGATACTCAAACCTTTGTCTAGGCAGTGGTTTGGTTAAGATGTCAGCCTTCATGTTCTCTGTACAGCAATACTTCAGCTGGATTTGTCCATTTTGCACACATTCACGAATGTAGTGGTAACGAATGTCTATGTGCTTTGTTCTTGCATGATCAACAGGATTTTTTGCGATTGCAATTGCTCCTTGATTGTCCTCCAGGATCACTGTTGCTGTGGTTTCCATTCCAAGTTCAGTTAGTAGTCGTCTTAACCAAACTCCTTCTTGTGCGGCTTGGCTCAAAGCAATATACTCAGCCTCTGCAGTTGAAAGTGCAACTGTTGCTTGTTTCTTGCTAAGCCAACTAACTGCACCTCCTGCAAGTAGAAAGATGTTTCCAGTTGTAGAACGTCGATCGTCCTGATCACCTGCCCAATCAGCATCTGAATACCCAATCAAGGTTCCTGTTTCTGTTCTTTGATATTTGAGTCCCAGGTTTAGAGTTCCTTTCAAATATCTCAGGATTCTTTTCACAGCTGTAAGGTGTGTAGTGTTTGGGTTTGCATTGAATCTTGACACCACACTCACTGCTTGTGCAATATCTGGTCGTGTGGCCATGGCAGCATACAATAAACTTCCAACCATTGACTGATACATGCTTGGATTTACAGGTTGACTGACATCATCACTCTTTCTCAATTTAACATTTGTGTCGGCTGGAGTTCCTACAGGATTGGCACTGTACATTCCATACTTTTGTAGTATGTTTTCAATATACTGTCTCTGATGAAGCACAACATGGTTTTTTTGGCCTTGTCTTGGACCACTGAGATGCCCAGAATGTACGATAGCTCACCCATGTCCTTCATTTTGTAGTGTTTCTTCAGAGTGTCCTTTAAGTTCGTCATGCTCTCTGCTGATTCTGTAATCAAAATCAGATCATCAACATACACAGCCAATATTTCCAACTCCTGACCTGTTCTAACAAACACACACTGATCTGAGGTACTCTGTGTAAAACCAATACTTTTCATGAACTCTGTAAAAGCTTTGCTCCAGCAGCGTGGAGACTGCTTCAGTCCATATATTGACTTGTTTAGTTTGCACACTAGATGTTCCTGTCCAGGTTTGATGTAACCCTCCGGCTGCTCCATGTAGATTTCCTCTTCCAGGTGTCCATTCAAGAATGCGGTCACAACATCCATTTGATGCACATTCAGGTTGTTTTGCACAGCAAATGATAACAATGTACGAATTGAACCAAATCGTACAACTGGAGAGAATGTTTCATCATAGTCTGCACCATAAATCTGTGAATACCCTTTGGCAACAAGTCTGCACTTGTATCTTTCCACTTGTCCATCACTGTGATGCTTAACTTTAAAGACCCATTTTGATCCAACTGCTTTGCGATCCTTTGGTAGATCCACTAAGTCCCATGTGTCATTTTCCAGCAGTGACTCATATTCCAAATCAGCTGCTTCTTTCCACTCCTTTGCATTTGGACTTGTCATAGCCTCTTCCAGTGTTTTTGGTTCTGTGACACAACAGAGGTTTGCATAATGATCAACTGTAGCTACATCAGCAAACTCCTCAAATCCATATCTCTTTGGAGGTCTTCTGATCCGCTGATCTCCTTTCGCAGCATCACTGGCGACAGTCTCCTCAGTACTTGTTTGTCTTTCATCCGTGTGTAGTGTCACCTCATTCCCAAGACAGAGATCATCTTCACTTTGTTTGCATTTAAACTCTGTTTCATTGAAGACCACATCTCGTCGAATCAGTATTTTTCCTTTTGCTCATCCCACAGTCGGTAGCCTTTTGCATTGGTTGCATATCCCAGGAAACGAACTTTCACTGCCTTTTTGTCCAGCTTCTTTCTCTCTGTGTCTGGAACATGAGCATAAGCAACACAACCAAATACTTTCATATGGCTAACATCTGGCTTTTTTCCATACCATCTCTGATAGGGTGTTTCATTCTTTAAAGCAGATGTTGGGAGCCTATTCTGTATGTAAGCTGCAGTAGCAACAGCTTCTGCCCAGAATGTGTTTGGCAACTTTGCATGTGACAGCATACTTCTAGCTGATTCCACTAGAGTTCTGTTTTTCTCTCTGCGACACCATTTTGCTGTGGTGTGTGTGGTACAGTCATTTCATGGTGGATGCCTTGAGCTTTCAAATATTCTTGAAACTCTTTAGATGTGTATTCCCCACCATTGTCAGTTCTGAGTCTTATTACTCCCTGTCCACATTCATTCGAGAAGATTCTTTCAAACTCTTTGAACTTGCTCAGGACTTCCGTTTTTCTCTTATGAAATACACTTTACAACATCTGGAGTAGTCATCAATGAAAGTTACAAAGTACTTTTTTTCCTCCTAGTGACTCAGTTTGAAAAGGACCACAAACGTCACTATGCACTAATTGCAACTTGCGTTTTGATCGAATTTCTCCCACTGATTTGTAAGGCTTTCTTGATAATTTGCCCTCAACACAAGCTTCACAAAAAATGTCTTCCTCTTCATTTGTAAAGCTAACTCCTTTTACCAAGTTTTTGACTTTTTTCAGATTTGTAGTGTGACCTAGGCGCTGATGCCACATACTTGTTGGAACTGATGCAGTTGACGCTCCATGACAAGTTGTGCAGTTTCCCTCGATGTCCAGCTGATACAATCCGTCAGATCGTTGTGTTCCCATTCCATGGAGAGCTCCATTCTTTCCTCTTATGTAGCAATGAGTCCTTTTGAACTTCACTGTGTTTCCCTTCTTGGCAGCAGCTCCCACTGAGAAAAGGTTCATTGATAATTTGGGAACATACAGCACATCAAACATTGTGACATCTTTTCCATCACTAACTCTGAATGACATTTTCATTGTTATGTTGCCCAGGCCTAAAGCCTCAACTACTCTGCCATCACCGAGTTTCACTGTTTGTGGTTCTGAAAACTCTTGGTAGTTCTGTAGAGCTTCTTTATTCCATGTCATGTGTTTTGACGCTCCTGAATCAATTAACCATTCTTCTTGTTGTGCATCACTTTTACATGACTCATTTACAACAAAAGCTCCCTCATATGAGTCCTCTTTGTCTTTATACAGCACGCTTTTAGCCTTGTGGGTTTTGTATTTCTTTTTAATGCTTGGACAATCACGCTTGATATGTCCTTCCTTCCCACATTTGTAACATCTCCATGAGTCGGAGCTGTTTGCTCCCCCTGTTTTTGATCCACTCTGCTCATTTCTATGCATCTGAGATGACATAGCTGATACACTACTGGACACATTGGTGTTGTCAGTAAGCACTCGCTTTTGTTCCTCATTTATCAAGGCTTGTTGAACAAACTGTAGTGTCAGACTGTCCATCTTTGTCTCCAAAGCAGTAACAACAGTTGCATAGCTGGGTGGCAAACTACCTAGAAGGGTGACAATTTGATCTTCCTCTTCAATTACAGAACCTATTGCCCCTAGCTGATCAGTAAGTTCCTTCATCCTTTTAAATGATCATTGAGATGTTCTCCTTCCTTCATTTCACACGGAAGTACTTCTTCTTCAGAAATAGCTTGTTAGCAACAGTATCTCTTTCAAACTGTGCTTTTAGCATCTCCCATGCTTCTTTGGGGTCTTACAGTTTGTTATCAAGTACAATTGGGGTGTACTTACATTCAGTACCAGCACTGAAAAAGCCTTTTCCTTCTTCCGTTCAAATTCAGCTCGTACTTGGGCATTAGCATCCGCAGCTAGCTGCTCCGTCTCTTGTACCATACCCCACAGTCCTTTGCCTTCAACAGGTGCTCCAGTTGAAATTTCCACGTTGCCCAATTCTCCGGTCCGTTCAGCTTGTCAATAAACATTCTATCTTCCATTGTGAATCCCACAATCCTGTTTATGACTCCCAAAAAACGTGTTAGCAGCTTCCTTTGGCGACCTCTGGGCCCATAACCTGATTTTTAACGAACACCTTTATTGCATGTAATGCACAAACACACCAACAGAGGGCAGTAATATTCCTTCAACATACATTGTAAAATTACTATTACAACAGTGTCAACCCAATCGTGCAGAAGCTCCCCTTTCGTTTGCAAGAAAAGTGGGCTTCAGCTGGCGCATCGTACAAACGGCGAGAGCATGTGCCGTATCCGCCCTTTACCTTTTTTGTAGAGTTTGTTAGCCAGGAGGCTAGCATTGCCAACGATCCAAGCTTCAACTTCATCATTCAGACAGACATCAGCCCCAGGACTGAAAAGTTAGCGTGGCAGCCAAACAAGCATAGAGAAATCTCAGTCTGTAAAATGGACGTATCCTCCAGAGCTAGTTCTTATTCTAGTAAATTTTCATCAAAGCTTGATGATGTGAAAAAGTATGCCCCATTCATGGGAAACCACACCCATTACGCAAATGTCGTGCATTCAGAGAAAAACCGATTGAAGAGCGCAAGATGTTCTTGAAGGAGCACAATTTGTGTTTCAAATGCTGTTCAGCATCATCGCACCTTGCTAGGGATTGCAAGGTCAAAGTGCAGTGTTCTGAGTGCAAAAGTGAAAGGCACAACACAGTTCTACATCCAGGGCCTGCACCTTGGATAGAAGTGAAGGACCCTGCTCCAGACCATGGCGGGAGGAAGTTGAAACTTTGCCTCAATCGGACATCACAGCCAAATGCACAAAGGTTTCATGGGGACATCTGATGGACCGATCCTGTTCCAAAATATGCCTCGTGAAGGTATATCCAGCTGGGAACAGAGAAAAAGCAGTGAAGCTGTATGCAATTTTGGATGAGCAAAGTAACAGGTCGTTAGTTCGCTCACAGTTTTTGAAGTGTTTGGTGACAAAAGCCCAAGTGCGCCATACATACTGAGAACATGTGCAGGAGTAAAAGAATCATCAGGTAGGAGGGCAAGTGGCTATGAGGTGGAATCTCTTGATGGGACTGCCCGCATTCCATTACCCAGTCTCACAGAATGCAATGAAATTCCCAACAACAGGGATGAGATTCCAACCCCTGATGTCGCTCTTCATCATGCACATTTAAAGTCACTGGCACACCTCATCCCAGATCTGGACCCAAATGCCCAGATCATGCTTCTCTTAGGGCGGGACATTATCAGAGTACATAAAGTCCGCAAACAGGTGAATGGTTCACACAACCAGCCCTATGCTCAGAAGTTAGATCTGGGGTGGGTTGTTGTGGGCAACGTGTGTCTCGGCAGTGTCCATAGGCCATCAGCAATCAGCTCCTTCTATACAAATACCACAGAGCTGCGAGGCCATCTATCTTTAACCCATGCCCTAATGTGTTTTGTGTTAAAGAAAGGTACAGCGCCATCCAGGTTGCAGACCATCTTCCAACATGTTCTGAACAAGAGTCCACCTGTGATGTTGACCATCTTGGATGCAATGTGTTCAAGAGGACCAAAGAGGATAACCAAGTTGCTCCTTCGATTCAGGACGCTTCATTCATGAAAATAATGAAGGATGGACTACAGAAAGACACAAATAACAGCTGGGTAGCCCTTTACCCTTCAAGAGTCCACGTCAGCAGCTTCCTAACAACAGGCCTCAGGCACTGAAGCGTCTCAAGTCTCTCATTCACAACTTTGAGAGGAAGCCTGAAATGAGGAACACTTCCTTAGCTTCATGGAACAGATGTTTAAAAATGGTCATGCAGAGTTGGCTCCTCCGTTGGGTGAGGAGGAAGAGCGATGGTATTTACCAACATTCGGTGTGTACCATCCCAAGAAACCCAAGAAGATCAGAATAGTTTTGAC
This sequence comes from Oreochromis aureus, assembly GCF_013358895.1. NCBI lineage: Eukaryota > Metazoa > Chordata > Actinopteri > Cichliformes > Cichlidae > Oreochromis > Oreochromis aureus. The sequence continues at coordinate 34,466,466 of NC_052944.1, forward strand.
TCCAGTGCTCGATTCAATGGTGTGTCACTCAATGATGTGCTGTTGACGGGCCTGACCTGAACAACACACTGCTGGGTGTATTGATGCGCTTTAGAAAGGAAGCTGTTGCATTCTCAGCAGACATAGAACAAATGTTCTACTCTTTCTTGGTCAGAGAAGAGGACAGAAACTTCTTGAGGTTTCTATGGTTCCGTGATAATGACCTCTCCAAAGATGTCGTGGACTACCGCATGACAGTCCACGTGTTTGGGAATAGCCCCTCGCCTGCAGTGGCTATTTATGGCCTGCATCAATCCGTTCAGGTCAGTGAGTTCCATATTGACCCTGATGTAAAGCATTTTGTGATGCGAGACTTTTATGTAGATGATGGATTGAAGTCTCTGCCTACAGTCGAAGCAGCTATCAACTTGTTAAAGAAGACGCAGGATGTCCTCTCCAGGTCTAACCTGAGGCTGCATAAGATCGCAGCAAACAAGAAGGAGGTCATGAGAGCCTTTCCTTCAAGAGACTATGCAAGTGACCTTAAAGATCTTGACCTCGATGCAGACACAGTACCAATGCAGCGCAGTCTCGGGCTCAACTGGAACCTTCAAACAGATTGCTTTGTCTTCAGTGTCTCCCAGGAGACAAAACCTTATACTCGCCGAGGAGTCTTATCTATCATTAACAGTCTCTCACGACCCTCTTGGGTTTGTAGCACCAGTTGTAATACAAGGCAAGGCCATTCTGCGAGAGCTCACTGCTGAGAATGGTGACTGGGATGCGCCATTACCTCGAGACAAGGAGGAAGCTTGGACCTCGTGGAGAGCTTCACTGACAGAGTTGTCAAGTCTGATGATACCCAGACCCTACACTGAAACTTCACCATCGACAGCTGTCAACAGAGAATTGTGTGTTTTCTCTGACGCTTCAACAAAAGCTATTGCTGCAGTAGCATATCTTAGAGTCACAGACACTGCTGGAAAACATCATGTGGGGTTCGTCATGGGAAAGGCCAAGCTGGCACCTCGTCCAGAGCACACAATCCCGAGATTAGAGCTCTGTGCAGCAGTACTGGCTGTTGAGTTGTCAGACCTGATCTCAGCAGAACTTGATCTTCAGCTTAATGCTGTGACTTATTACACAGATAGTAAGGTGGTTCTGGGCTACATTTGCAATGAGACCAGGCGTTTTATGTGTACGTAAGTAATCGGGTCCCTGCGCATTGAAGATCCTCCAGTCCACGCCAGTGGCGCCACGTGGCCACAAACCAGAACCCTGCAGACCATGCAACACGTTCGGTTGCTGCGGGCACTTTAAAAGACACCAACTGGCTTAGTGGACCCAGGTTTCTGTCCAAACCAAAGCAAAACGTCCCTGACATCACCTTTGATCTTGTGGACCCAGGTTCGGATCCAGACATCCGACCGCTTGTGTCCACATTAAGCACTGCCACAGCATCCAAGCAACTTGGGTCCCAACGATTCACCAAGTTTTCTTCGTGGCGGTCACTGACTCGTGCAATCACCCATCTGAAACATATTGCCAGTTGTTACAACATGATCACAACAAACAAACCTTGTAAGGGCTGGCATCTTTGCAAGACAGGATTTAGTGTTGAGGAATCCACCCAAGCCTCAGACATCATCATTCGAACAGTCCAAGAAGAGGTTTATGGCGAGGAGATCAAATGTATCATAATACACAAAGAGGTTCCCAGAAGTAGTCCTCTGAAAAGCCTCGATCCCTTTATTGATGCACATGGCCTACTAAGAGTCGGAGGTCGTCTTCACTATTCGAGTCTTGCTCAGAGTGAGAAGACTCCTGTGATTATTCCAGGCAATCATCATATTGCAACCCTGCTCATTAGACAGTACCACGAACAAGTTCACCATCAAGGGCGTCTCTTTACGGAAGGGGCTGTCCGTGCAGCTGGGTTTTGGATAGTTGGTGGCAAGAGAAAAGTGAGCAGCATCATCTACCGATGTGTGACATGCAGAAGACTCAGAGCTCCAGTAAGCTGCCAAAAAATGGCCAGCCTTCCGGCAGATCGTCTCTCAACAGACCCTCCCTTCACAAATGTTGGCCTTGATGTGTTTGGTCCTTGGAGTGTTTCTGCACGCCGGACTAGAGGAGGCCTCTCACACAGCAAAAGGTGGGCCGTGATTTTCACATGTATGAGCGTAAGAGCCGTACATATCGAAGTCATAGAATCCTCGACACGTCCAGCTTTATCAACGCATTGAGGCGGTTTCTAGCAGTTAGAGGGGCGGTCAAAAGTATTCGATCAGACAGAGGCACTAACTTTGTGGGTGCTTGTCAGGCCTTGAAGATACCTTCTAACATCGACCAAAATGGTGTCAAGTCTTACCTGTCAGCCCAAGGATGCTCTTGGACATTCAACCTCCACATGCCTCCCACTTTGGTGGAACGTGGGAAAGGATGATTGGTCTGGCCAGGAGGATTCTTGACTCCATGTTCCTCCAGCTCAAGGGGCAGCTTACCCATGAAGTGTTGGTAACTTTCATGGCAGAAGTAGCAGGCATCATTAATGCCCGGCCTCTTGTTCCTGTAACAACTGACCCCGACAACTCATTCATTCTTACACCAGCTGCTCTTCTAACACAGAAGGTAAACTGTGTTCCTGCTCCTCCAGGAGAGTTTGGACCCTCTGACCTCTACAAGCATCAGTGGAGACAAGTCCAGCACCTGTCCAACACCTTCTGGGACAGGTGGCGCAAGCAGTTCCTTCCAACATTGCAATCACGTAGGAAGTGGCAGTCATCTAACCCAAACATTAAGTCAGGGGATGTTGTTCTCCTCAAGGACAGCCAAGTACAAAGAAATAAGTGGCCACTTGGTCTGGTAACACAGACCTTCCAAAGCAAAGATGGTAAAGTTCGCCAGGTCGAGGTCAAGGTCATCAAGCCAGGAGGAGAAACATTGTTTGTGAGACCCATTACAGAAATAGTACTTCTTCTGGCTTCAGATGTCTAGATGTTGAACTGTCATTGACAAAGTGTGGTGGCGTTAATCACGCCAGGCGGGAGTGTTCTGATATTGAAAGTTATTTTAAGTTAGACTGTTTTCTTGGATTTACTAAATGTTTAAATATGTGATTGTAACTCTCTGGTGCCACCTTAAAACCTGTAGTCGGTAGTAGGACATGATGTCGTCAGTAAACAGGAAGTAAGTCTGTGAAATAAGGAGAAGGCATGTGCAGCATGGTGGCCTTAGTCAGACAAATCCAGTGGCATCCACATACATCCTTTGCCTTTGGTAGCATTGTGGGTATGTACAAACTTGTTTTATATTTTATGTGCATGTATAGACCACTTTCTTTCAAGTAAGTTCATTTTTCTATAAGTTTAATGATGATGCAATCTTATGCAGTTTACGCTAGCAATCGCTTATGGAGCTAGTTAAAGGGGAACGATAAACAATTGGAGGCATTCATTGTAGCAAGACTTGTTAAAATCATAATTTGATGTTTGTATTTGAGTTAAAAGGAAGTAATTCATATGAACATTGCATGTCGACATATTAAAAAACTGGGTTAATATATTTTCTTTCTTATATATATGTACATGGTGAATAAGTACAGTGATTATGTCTTGTACTGTTTGTTACAGTTTCACCTTTCCTGTGTCAATAAACCTGTGAACCGGGAATCGTGTCGTCAGAGTCTTGATGTGGGGAAGGAGTTTAGCTGACTGCCCAACCATAGCAGAGGCAGTACAAGTAACGAGGCATGTTCATAGTGTTTTGTTGCTACTTTTAAAGGAATGCTTCTAAAAACATGTCTCCCACCACTTGTCATTGTCAGCTAATAATAAATATTTAGATGGTATTTACAGAAGTTGCACATAGTTAAACATCACTGCATTTGTCTCTTTTCAGAGTAGAATGAAATAGCATGAATTCATATTTGTTTTCACCAGTTTTGCTTCTCTTTCTTTTGCCTCGTTTCTCAGCTGAATTGCTCTAAAAGCTTGACAATCAGCTCTACTGGGAGATTGCCACAAAAGCAGCGTGTGTGTGTGTTTTGTTCAGCTCCGCTGGTCTCCCCGTTGTTCTGCCTGACAGGTAATGCAATATATTGTTGTGCTCACCCATGTGATTGTTACCGTTCATTGTGCCAGATTGCGTGTGATAGCCTGTGGGGAAAATGGGGGGGGTTTCTAGCCTGTTATATTCATTCATCAGTATGCATTCACAGTCCGACCAACAGGTTCCCTTTAAGAGTGGAGAAAACGCTTTGCAAAACACAAATGAATCACATATTTATCGATGCGCTATTGTGTGCTCTCTTCAGCGTCACAGCAGGAGATCGCTTGATGTTTGATCTCCTGCTGTGACACTGAAAACATTCATGTTGTTTTCATCTTCAGATAATTTAACTAAGTTCTGCCCTGATTTTACACTTAATGGCTAAAACTTGTTATTGTTTTGGGTCGTTTTGTTTTTTAAATCATCGAATCTCTGGAAAATTATTTCATATTTTATTTCATCCTCGTGCTGGATCATTAGATGTATAGTTTTCAGAGTTAGAAGCAACAAAGACTGTTGAACAAATGCCACCAATCTCCCATTAATTTAAGTTTTTAACCACATCGCTCCAGTACTATAGTCCATGCCACAGACTGAAAAGAAAAGATGGGCATGGCGACTGTGACATCGTCCACCAGATCGTTGAAGCCGATGTTATGGTTCATGTCAAAAGACCGAATGGCGGGAGGCCGCTAGGAAAAGTACCTCATTTTTAATAAGCGACTCATTACAACTGCTTAGTATTTGCAATCAGATCAGAGATTAAATTGACATAATGTTCAAAGGATTTAGTTCAGGGTCTGGTCTGATTCCAGCTTCCACAAGTTTTGAGACAGGTGAGTTTCCTTCAGCGGGATGACAGTGGGACAGGCCGGCGCACTGTGAAGGGATCACTGTGATGGAGGACAGGTGAGGTAAGCAGGCAGGTGGGAATCATCCAATAAGTAAGAGGCCTGAGCGATACTTCCACACTGAGTCACTGTCTGGATTGATTGAAAAGAAAGAAATTGGTGTTCTTTAGGTTTGTGAGGACATTTCACCTCATCCAAAGGAACTCTTTAGATACAAAGAACTGATTTAGAGTCCCAGGTATTTAACTCTTAGTGAGGGCTGTCTCTTTGAAGGTGGTCATGGTTGTTGGCCCTCTGCTGATCATGTGAGTCGACCTCTGTAAGACACTGTTCCACCCTACTGAGGCGGAAACACAAAAATGAGAGCTGTTGTAGAGTTTTATAGAGAACAGCAAGAATGATCTCCTGTCCTCTATAGCAGCGGTCCCCAACCCCCGGGCCTCGGACCGGTACGTGAGTCGTTTGGTACCGGGCCGCGAGAGTTGAGGCTCAGGTGTGAAATGTATGGTTTTCAGGGTTTTTATCGGTTTTCAACGTTATTTTGTTATCGTTTTTATCGTTAACTCGGTTTTCCTGGGTCTTTTCACGTGTGTTATGAATAAATCTTCTTTTTTTCGGTACCGGCACTAGTTTTATTTTGTTGTATTCATCCGCGACACCTCATTGCCGGTCCGTGAAAATATTGTCGGGCATAAACCAGTCCGTGGTGCAAAAAAGGTTGGGGACCGCTGCTCTATAGCATGTAACGTGTGGCGGAGGTGAAGCCAGCCACTTAGGTGTGTAGGTGGATAGCAAAACACTTTCTACTAGTACTGATTAATTTTAAATATCAAAAATAAAGGTGCCAGCTTTACCACACGTTACTGGAGATAACACTTGCCTCGTACACACGGAAGAATCCATTACAGACATAGTATACAACGAAGAAGAATAAACAGGGGGTGACCTACCAGTCAAGAGACGAGAGGCGCCACCATGTGGTGATACACTATATTACAACAATAGCTGTTACAAGTAGCAGGGTTGAACACGCCTGAGGGAGAAGAAGCTCTGCTGCATCTGTGGTGAGAGGGTGAAATGGGCTTCCCTTACTTATGCTCATATAGATAGATAGATAGATAGATAGATAGATAGATAGCAAGCACAGGAAAGCACTGTTGTTGTTGTTGTTGTATTTGTAATTATCATTCTTTAGCCTGATATCAGACAGAATAAGTGACAGGTCAGTATGTGGAACCATGTAACAATGACTTTTTTATTCAGATTTTAAAAATAAAAGAACTTTTTTTCCTGCAGATCACTGATATTAAACATTCTTTTGCATGATTTATATATTTCTGGTTTTAATGCTCAGGCATTTGTGAGCCAGCTATTTTTCCATTTTGTTACAGTGGTGCAGATTTTAACACTGTTTCTGCAGTTCTGCAAATAACGATTCTGTGTATATGTCGTTTGTTTATCTGAGGTTTTATTTATCCCATTTTAATGACCAGATTTTTTTTCCCAAGTATTTCCATTAAACCTAAATGAAAGGGGGTGTACTTGAAGTCATGTGCATGTTATTGAGCTGTGCCTTAAAAGTGCCACTAGAGGGGGCAGCAAGCTGTTCTATTTTTTCAGTGATTTTATTGTGTTGTTTGTACAGAATAATTTCCAGCCAAAATCTGTAGAGCAGGTTTTCATTTTTGCTATAATTTTTTGTTCATTCTCCAGGACTGTCTGTTCTTTCAGTCCCCACCTCCTGCCGGCGTAGGAGGGAAATCTGTTCCTTTCTCTATAATTGCCCCACTGGCTTCTATATTTGGATCTATGTCCTCTGTCCTCTCCTCTCACTCGCTGTTGCGCTCTTGCTGTTTTGTCACTGTTATTGATTCACATTCTCGCTGTGCTGCAAAGCAAAACCAGCCAGAATCGGTGCAAGGAAGAAGCAAGGAAGCATCGACGGTGAGTGAAGGAGGCGAGGCAGGGGTCTCCTCAGATCTCCGCGCTGCATCAGTAACAGAGGTATCTGCTTATTCACCTGAGCGTGTGGGGGCGGGAAAATCTCCTTGGCTGAAGCGAAGTTGTTTTTCCTTCAGTCCTTGCAGAGCAGGAATGCATTATTGTTTACAAGCGAGATTATTGTTTCTGTGTGTGAGTCCGTCTGTCATTGCGGCACAGAGCGCCCCTGCAGACAGCTGCTGTGAGTTCTTCGGCAGGTGTTTGCATGGCTGGGCTCTTTGTGGGAAGATTTTGTCAACACGACTGTGTTAAAATTGAGCCAAGACACAGACAGAAACTTTACAGGTTTATAGTTGGGATCTAAATGAATCTGATGTGTTAGAAACTGAATGAAAGGAGCCACAAGAAAGGGGCCGAGGGCTCATGACCCCGTTCTGCTATACGCCCCTGTCACACAGGCTTTTGGCATCTTTTGTCCATTTGTAGCCCTGCATATGGAGTGTTCTCTGTTATGTAAAATATTTGGAAGAAAAGGTGGGCAAGTCTTGCTTTTTCTTCCCTTAAAAAATGCATTTCCTCCCCCTCATTTGCACATTTCTGGCTTTTAGTTCTAATCACATCCCAGATGCAGCTGTTTCCCTTCCACATGTAAAGTAAGCAAGATGTTTTCCAGGTTAGTACCTGAGAGTCTGGCCTTGTTTACTTATATTTATTCATAACTCTGCTTTTCTCATGTAAAAGCTTCTTATGAATTATAAATAAGCTGCCTGTCTGCTCCACAAATCCAATCGACAGTACATCTGTGTTGAATCTCTTCCCTGTGTCAGTGCTCTATGTTTAGATTACACTGTATGTCAGTTTTTCTGTGTTCAGCTAAACTCAATGTGCAGGAAAAAGTGTGCTTACAATTTCATTTCCTCTGTCTTTGAAGTCCACCTCTGTGGCGGTTCCTGCTGCATGAGCTCCTCTAAGACCGCATTTAGATGTGTGGATGCAAAAATGCCAAGTGTTTCTTGTCTTCACAGTAAATCTGCGCCACTGTGGAAATGAACGCTGGCGTTAGGAGCTTCTTTAGTCTGCTGCTAATCACACACTTTAGCAGAGGTGAGTGAGCGGTTTGTTGTCTAGAGAGTTGCCCATCAGGTGATCTGAAAGCCCTGCTGATAATCATGAGCTCTGAATAGTTTTTATTCCTGCGTGTGTGCTTTTGAGAGGCTCATATGCTTAATAACACTTTGCAGGGACCACATGAGTGGAAAGTGCATTAATTCTCCTTGTGACACAAAAATCCACAAGGCTTGGTGAGTAAGATTTGGCCAGCAGATTACTTTCTGACAAAGAGCTAGAGTGGGACCGACGGCGAGAACGTTGTTGAGTAGACCACCAGCTGACACCATGGGACTGTCCAGCTATTGGCCCCTGCACTGGGGCTTATCACAGAGCTATTACACCTGTGGGAGGGAGTCTAGCTGGCAGCCTAATCTGTGCCTCCTCGTCTCCTCCTCCTGCCTGTGACCTGGAAATTGCCCTCAGTACGCCATGTTTAAAGACGCCTCCAAACTGAGATGGAGAAAATAATTGTGCAGTGATTCTGCGAGTAGTTCCCACAACAAAAAAAGATATTGAACTCCATAAAAATTAAGTAAAATTTAAACGACATTATAAGGAATCAAAGAAAAAATCCTTCTTATCACATTACAATTACTTTTCTACTTCTAATCAAGAATTAATATTTATGTTGAGATCTATATATGATTTATATATATGTACATATATAAATTGCGAAAATGCAACAAATTTTTTGGTGTTTTCAGGTTTAACCTTTAAATTATGACGTCAAGCTAAATAGATTCAATTTCAAATTAAAGGAGGCTGAACTTCTGGAGAGTACCTGTCGGGGAAAATCCAACCCTCTTCACCCTGTCATCTTCAGTTACCCTGGAGGTGAAGTGATCGAGTTCCTCCGTGCTAGAACACCAGGAATTTTAATTAGTCCTGATTAGACAGAAGCATACATCACGCTTGCTGCATTAAAAAAACAAAAAACAATCAGTTTTTCCTCCCTCATCACTGTTTTCCTTTGTTCTGTTTCCTCCTCCTCGCCGTCTTTCTTGCAACACCTCGGTAAACTGATGTCGCAGCGTGGCTCAAGAGATGGTAGTGGTTGTAAAATCTGCACAACTTCTTGATTTATTGATGTTCCACAGGGATGAAATTCCCCTAAATACCCAGTGCCTTTAACAGCATTATGTTCTGTCACCAGGCGTGTTTTCCCCTGAATATCAAAGTTCACACAAGATAAATTGGTGAAAAATTTTAATAGATGTGTCGGCTGCTTCCTGAAGCTCTGACAGTCAGTGCTACAATGTCTCTATAGGTGGCCATGAGCTTTGATGAAAGTGTTCATGTTCCACTCAGGATGATTTTATTAGCTTTCATGATCACATGGCATCGTTTTCAGGACCCACAAAATGACTTCAACACACCCAGGTTACCCTTCTGTTATCGGGACTCACTTAGCCTAACATCTGGAATAAGGATGAGCGGTCACACAAAGCTGTTATCAACTCTAAGCTAACTCATGGTTTATCAGTCTGGCTATCAGCATCTGACCCTTTCAGGTTAATTTTATTTATATAGTGCCAAATCATGGGAGGTTACCACTGTTGGCTCACAGCAAGAAGGTCCTGGGTTCCACTTTTCTGTGTGGAGTTTGCAGTTTGTTGTCTCTGGGTACTGTGGTTTCCTCCCACAGTCCCAGACACATGCAGTAAGTGGGGTTAGGTAATTGGAGATTGGTTGCCTTTCAGATTACCAGCCCTGCTGTGGACTCTGTCCTGTTAACATCATTGTTTCTGGCATCATTGCGAGACACTGTTCCCTGTTTCACCCCACAGAAATCATCTTTTCTGTGACTAGTTTCTGTCTTTTTTCTCGTCTCTCCTGCGTGTTTTTCCAGCCCAGAAAATCAGTGATGACTCCATCAACACCCCCCACCCTCCTGTGCTGTTCAGCATCAGCCCCCAATCCTACATCAGCTTCCTGCTGCTGGGCCTGACCGTCGTCGTGTTCGGCGGCGTCTATCTCTGGATCCTCAGATACGTCTGCATCGGCTGCTGCCAGCCCATCACAGTGGGCGTTGAATCAGAAGCCCTGGCAGGGATGGTGTGAAGTCATCGGCCCCTGTCTGATTGAGTTGGGCTGTTACCAAGTCACACAGGACATGTACCTCGGTTTTACAGGTAAAAGACTTGGCCTATCCGACTTGTCATCAATTTTGCAAAAGAAAGTAGGTGTCAGGGAAGATAACTAAGTGTGTAGTCATTTGTGCTCCCATATAAGTTTTTTTTTTCAAGTGCGGTTCCAGAGCGCTCAGTGACAGTGTCAATGCTGGAAAATAAGAAAGTAGGAGAAAAGTAGTTCTTTTGCTCTTACTTCTACACCCTGCTTACCTGATATCTGGCAAACATCTGTTGGACACTGCCTGAAAAATCGCTAAAAAGCTACTGAGCAGTGAACGTGAGACACAATTGTAAAGCTGGGTGGCAGAAATTTAAGAAAAAGTTCAGCTAATAAGCTGATAAAATGCTTTGTATCTTTGCTTTAGGGTTTTCTTTGTAGTTTATTGACTGTTTTATTTCGAAACCCTTTTTTCATGGTTTCTTTTCTTACTTCCTGCCTTTCTCCTTCACAAGTGGGTTTTGTGTGTAACAATTAGCCATTTAGTGTATTTATAATGGCGTCCCCCTTTTCTGCTGTCAAGTTAGTTTGTGTCTAGTTTTATTTGTTTTGTTCCTGGGTATCTGTCTCAGCTTCAGCATTATGTTAAAAACAATCCATAAAAACATACTACAGTGTCTTCTTTTAAAACAAAGACATTTTCTATTATTTTTTCTCCATATATTCCACTCAACTGGTTATTTTTGAGCATTTACACACTTTATGGGGAAAAAAATTACCAGTTGAAGTTTTTGTGAAAGTACAGCCTGTTGATTTCTCTGCTCGTGGCATTTCTGCTCAGCTGAATGACACAAATAAATCTCCTTTTCTTCTTCAATCTTGCCTTGTGTTATGGGGCCTGTGTAGGGTGACCAGATCACAGTCTAAAAGTAAATATAACAAAAATAAAGAGAAGCTGAAGTTTGTTCTTATTGTCTATATTATCTGTTAATTCTTCCTCCTCCTGGAGGAGGAGGAGTATTTAATCTGTTCTGTTTGTTAACAGTCTAGCATGCAATCGGATCTAGGTCACAATAAATGTGAAAATCTGAAAAAACTTTATATTACTCAAATTTTTTAATGGATGGATCTTCTAACTTCACAACAATATGCTAGACCTTGGTGGACATTAATACCTTGGCTGGCTAAACATTTGACTTTGACCTTCATTTTTAGTGCCCAAATTTGAAGAAACCATATCAAGTAATCTGTCATATTAAAAGTACAGAAAACTTTCTTCTTTTATTCTAAATGACATCATACAATCATCATATTGTAATAAAAACATCATAAAACACCAAAGTTGTTGTAAAAGTCATTGTCCGTTGGGTGACTGCTTTTGTTCACTGTTGTTTCAGCTGCTGTTCTGCCTGGTAACAGCCTTTGGGCTTCATTAAGCTTCATTTTTCTTTAATAAAAAGCCTTCGCTTCATATATTACAGATTTTAGAGAAGTGCATGTCCTGCAGTGCAGAGCTAGTCAAAATGTAGGACATTGTCTCAATATGTGGTATTGAAGACGACGGATGAAAAGATGGATATCTGTTCAGCCTGGCCCCATGTGTTGGATCTACGTAAGTTTGTTACAACCAGACACACTTTTGACATTACTCACATCATTTGATCAATGCGAATATTTATCAGAGCATGTTTAATAATTCATGTGCTCATTATTAACTCATGGTCTCAAACTGAGAGGACACAGATTAAGCGCACTGAATGTAACCGAACAGTGTGTAAATCACAAGACATGGATTCAGTATCTAGCAGGATCAAAGACCCCAAACCAGAGCTGCTAGCTTAGTGCTAACACACTCATTGTAACGGCCCCTGGCCAATTAACTCCCACTGGTACAACTTGACACAAATTGGTGAGCACAAGCGACTAATATGTGCCTGAAAATGAAACAATTTAAAAAGCCGAGCTGCTTACTCATGCATGGGTCCAATGATTCACATGAGTAATGGACCATAAGATCTGACATCCACAGGACCGCAAGCTGCTGCATGGGTGTTACGGTTAGCGACTTCACTTCCTAAGAGAGCTCAGCAAGAACAACCCTGGTTAAACTCTGTTTAAGGTCATGCCAAAGCATCAGATTTAAGTCCACACTTTGACTGGGCCACTCCAAAACCTTCATTTTGTTTTTTTGTTTCTGTCTTTGAGTCGTTCAGAGGTGGACTCGCTGGTGTGTTTCAGATCATTTCTTTGAGCTTCAGACTTCAGACTGATAATCCTTCAGGATTTACTGATGGGAGAGCAAAATTAACGATTCCATCAAGTGCAGCAAGTCGCCCTGAAGCAGCAGAGCAGCCTGCGACCACTACACTACCACCATAACATCTGACTGATGGTGTGATAGTCTTTTTTTGAAATGATGTGATTTTTACACCAAATTGAACAGGACTTAATCCTTCTTAAAAAAAATTCAGCTTTATATCTCGTCAGTCCACAGAATATTTCCCCAAAACTTTTGGGGATCACCAAGATGTTATTTGGTAAATGTGAGATGAGCCTTTGTGTTCTTCTTGGTCAGCAGTGGTTTTTGTCCAGTCTCTTTCTTATTGTTGAATCATGAACTCTGACCTTATTTTAGGCAAGTGAGGCCTGCAGGTCTCTACATGCTGTTCTGGGGTCTTTTACCTTAGAAAAAATCCTTTTTAAATCTTTCCAGACTGATAGATGTCAATGACTTTGATTTTCAGCTGTTTCTTCAGATCATGGCGTGATCTAAAATGTTGATTTGTGAGATCTTTTTAACCTATTTCAAGCAGCTTCAGGCCAGTAATCAGGCCTGTGTGTGGTTTGTGAAATTGAGCTTAGCTTTCCAAAATAAGGTGATTAATCAGTGCTCATTTATGAATTAACAGGTAGGAATTACTTGTTCACGGATGGCCAGTTAGGTTCACATGTAATGAAATAAAAGTCTTCTAATTCCAATTCTAGATGAGTAAATGCAGATCTTACTTGTTGAAAATAAGCTTCATTTCAATTTATTTTAAGTAAGTCCTCTAAACTCTTTCCACCACTCCACCTGAATCTCAGCCTCGTCTGAGTCTACTCTTGAATAGACAGCAAAACAACATTTCGCATGAACGATGAATCACCTTGCAGTCCACCTGAATAATGGACCCAAGTGTCTCTGCAAGATGGAGGCCATTGAGTTTGCATCTTAATGGATCCAATTAAATTTGATCAGTCTCATAATTCATCAGCTTCGTATCTAGTAAAAGCTGTGGTAATGAATAAGTTATCTGAGAGAATTTCAACCAGGCGGCATCATTTCACATTTTACCCTAGAATTAAGCACACACGCACAAATCCACGGCGTCTTACACACATGAACGTGTTCAGTGAAGAACATTATCTGAAAGCTGTGGAGCGAATGAAGGACAGTTTTGAGGGTTTGTGTTGACAGCTTTTAGTTTTCAACATTTATAGCTCAGGCTGTTCTCCTCAATGCAAGCTAGACGTGACTGACAGGCTGCACACTGTAATGAAATATGAGCAGCACAGCAGGAGAATTGACTGAACTGCGCTTCGCGGCAAAGATGGACAATGACCCCGAACATATTGCGACTCAAAGCAAAGGAGTGGAATATTGGACCGAATGGAGCTGCATTTCATTCATGATGAAACTACGGCAGAATGATCCATAAACAAACAGCTGAAGAGGGAAACGGCCGAAGCTCGGCAAAGCATCACAAAACACAAAACCCTTTCTCTGGTGACGTCTCAGTCGCTGCCTGCAAAGAATTCTCAACAGAGTATTAAAAATAAACAGCTAATTTATGATTATGCTAATTTGTTCCCTTGCATCTGAAAAAGGAGCACTGTGTATAAAACTGTCTGTAATTACTCAAAGGTTAATGATATGTATTTGCTCAACCCCTCCAATTAAAGCTGAGTGTCTAAACTTCAGAATGCTTTATTTCATGTGGAAACTGTGGCAGGAAATTAAAATCATGTGGTGCCTTTATAAGGACTTACAGATGCATAAACAATAACAAGTGGTCTTTTTAGCCGGTTGCTAGGTGGTTGTTGAAAATATGATGACATCATAATGCATGACGTGAATAATAACCTTCAGAGGCAAAAGGCGTACCTGTGTAGCAGGTTTGGTTCCTGTCAATGTAGGAGTTTGCAGGCAAACAGACAGACAGAGATTTGATATTTTAAACTAAAATTCTCACACCTTACTAACTCGTGGCCCCAACTTCATTATCTAATACTCACACACTATTAACTCGTAGACGTGCAATAACATTGTTTGGTCACCGGAGGGCTTCTAAATCTGAAAAAAAAGGTGCAACATAAATAAAGTGTGATTGATTTGATACCCACCCTGCCCACAGTGAATTGAGACAAGGGAACAGATGGAAGGCTTGTGCCCTACTAGAAAATGCAAAATTGATTATCATTTATTATAGCAGCCCATTGTAGGGAAAATGATTGTGGATGGAAAAAAAATCCAGAGGAAAAAAAATTATGATTACGGAGAAGGAGATGTAGCCCTTGGAGCCAAAGTCGAGTGCGTGCATTATAATTAAGGATGGATTAACAAACGGGCGTGCTGAGCACAGACCCGGGGAGTCTTAGGGACCCCTGAGTCGCAGCCCTGTTTGTAGTTTCTAGTATAAACCTGCTCTTTAGGAGGTCAGAGAGCTCCATCATGAGAAAAGAACGATGCTGCACAGAACATAAACCTTACAGGAAGCAACTGTCTGCTGTTTGGATGCCATTGCATGTTTAGTGTTTTTTCCTTATAAGCAGTTTACTACTATGAAACAGAACCCAGGTCATCACCTCTGTAACCTGAAACCAGTTTATTGTCTTTCTTGAACTATGACAAATGATCAGCTTTGTCAGAATTCCTCGGTTCCTTGCAGTGAAAAATTATGGGCAGGCTTCTGTACTATTTGAAAGTGGTGTTTTCAAATTTATCCACTTTGGAGAGCGTTATCTTGACCAAAAACGCTGTCTCAATGTGGACGGAAGGCCAAAACGGACAGAAAAAGATGCATTTTCAAACGAAATTAGTGTGGACATGGCCTAAGATGCACTTAGAAACCATGGGAAGGAAGAATCTATTTTAACAGGAAGAGATACTCAGCAGAACCATACTTATTAGCGAGGGGCAACCAGCTGCTTATTTTGGTTTGAAGGAGTGAAAAGGAGAGCATATGGAGACAGAAATGTTCTGTTAGGGTATCTTTAAGATATGACCAACTGTTTTCCATCCTTTGTAATTCTCTCCTTAGTCTCACCTGTTAACCATACTTGTTCCCAACCTGTGTCTAATCAGCTAACCAACTTCAAACAACACCTGCATTGCTGTATTCAGGGTTTGGAGTAAAGTCCCCACTAACCACGAGATGTTAACTTGTCCACCACTTTGAACGTGTGACAATTATGGTGGCATTGCAGGAAATAGTGAATAAGGACCGAGCCACGCAGACCTAGACACTAGCACCCTGTGAAACATGTTGGCAGCAGCGCTGAGGCATAACTTTTACTTTGAAGGTGAAGTTTCTCCATTTTCCAGGTTGCATCACAGTTTTATTATGGCTCAGGTAGCAGTTAGCAGACAACCGTGACAAACTACGGCAACCAGTATGGTAAATGGAATGGTTTTTATATGGCACTTTTCTACTCGAGCACTCAGAGACCTTTGTACATTCAAACAAGCACTTTGCTCAATGCTTAATCACTTTCTGTATAATAGTCACAATCCAATGAACGCATCAGAGTACCACTTGGGGTTCAATATCTTGCCCAAGGATACTTTGGCATGCAGGGATTGAACCTCAAACGGTTCGATTAATAGATGAACTGCTCTACCTCTGAGCTCCACCCACCCCAAATATAGTAATATGCGCATGTAAGGTAAGAAACCTCAAAAGGACCACTGCCTGTTCGTAAATAAATATCTGGATTGGGGATTTTTTCCCTTGTGGTTCTTTTCAGGAGCCAAGAATTTAACAGCCAACCTAAAGCTGAACTCTGATTGGATGCGACAGTTGCTACAGAGGTCCTGGGACATGGTGGCCCATTCCTGCCCGAACCTTCTTCCACACAAAACACCAGAGACCACCACACAACAAACATCATCATCTTCTTTTCTTCTTGTTCTTTGAGCGGCTCCGTTCAGGGGTCATCTCAGCAGCTCATCAGCCTCCATTTCATGTATGACCTCCTTAAAATAACTGAAATAACCATCATCGCTTTTAAAGTAATGATTTGCACTTTTTGCATTTTGCAACCTTTTACATTCCTGTAAGATTTTATATTCATTTAAGAAACTGTATTTTATAATAAAATTTACAAAATCATGCATTTAAAATGCTTTCAGTGCTGCGAGGTACCTCGTCTTGTCTGTCTGGTCTCATCATCTACCTCAGAGGAAGCTATTTGCTCGTGCACATGCCTTAGTTACTGAAGCGTAAAGGTCGAGTCACCTAAGAGCTGTTATACATCACACCCCGCCTGATGCCGAGGCACGCCATCGATCCCAGGCATGGTAATCACACTGAAAACCATACCACCTGACACACCGTAGCCCATTTACACATCGCACATGAAGCGCGAGCACCTCGGGGTGCTCTGCTGTCCGTCTTTGTCTCTGACAGGGCGATCGCCTCCCTGCTGCCCTGTAATGGATTTACTCCCATCTCTCCGAGCGCGTTGGCCTTGGGGCAAAGCATTGGCTCGTCCCCTGATTGACAGCTGCTGATAGCGGGTTGAGAGCTTGTTGCCAGGGGCTACAGGGGGACACCCTGCATCCACACATGCAGTTGCCATGGAAATAGGGAGTTCAGGCCTTCTGCCTGCAGATGGCAACGCTGCACTCCGAGTCAGGAGGGAGGTGTGAGACCGGGGTACGAGGGCGGCACGGCGAATCGGCGGCTGTCTCTCAAAGAGGAGAGCGTGGGTTCGATTTTGCAGTTTGCACAGTTCACCCCGGCTTCACCTCAGAACCCCCCCAGCTGCTGCTTTCAATTACACGCACATCAGGTGGAGAATCTGCACATTTACACTCCTCATAGGCATCGGTGGAAATGTCTGCTGCCAGTCTCTGCGCTGCTGCACATCAATCCTCCATTTTTCCCCTCTCCTGTACCTTATCTGATCTTTTTTTATCGCTCAACGCTGCAACTGCTGCAAGAGCATAAAAAACAAACCATCTATTAAAAATCACAAACAGCAGCTGTTAGGCCACATGAAACAGGCTGTTTTTCCCCGGCTCCCTTCTGCTGTCTGACACAGGCCATGTGAACCTGTGAACTGAACCATATTTGGAAGGGGTGTGTGCACGCAGCTCTAACCACTTCCATCTACAGTGGCTTCATATCTGATTTCCTCCACAGCATGCATATTTTTCCCATCCAGATGAGCAAAGTCAGGCTGACAGCTACTCGTACGTGGATGCAGACATGCGCACACAGTTTCAGCTTCTGTTTCACATTTACTTCCTCCGGCTCTGTGTGGACAGGAGTCATCAACAGCTTGGAGGGTTTCTTTCTCTCTCTCACACACACACACACACCTGTAATGGGCAGGAGAGGAGAAGGGAAGCAAGTTGAGGTGAAACCTACCACTGTTCCCATGGAGTCACCCTCTGCTGCTGCTGCTGGGGTCAGTTTGCAGTATTTCCCACCTGAGTGACAAATACTGCAAAGTACTACTGGTTCTGTGAAGCTCAAAAGAAACAGAGCCCCACTGCATGTCTCACATCTCCCGTCCTTATGCGCTCTCCTCAGCCGGGGATTATTGCATTGTGACAGGCTGCTTACATGCAAGCAGCTGTAATGAACGTGAACCACTTAAAGCTGAGAGGAAACGGCAGCATTGCATCTGATTGCATCCTCCGAGCTGCTCCGAGAGAAACGCAGTCAGCTGCCGCCGGATATTTGATTTATTCAGCTCTCAGATCCGGTGTGATACCCACCGGGCGTTGCGCTGTGCAGCAAGCGCGGTTCCCACTGATCTTTCAGTACACCGTGTTCCGTATAACGTGGAGTCAAACAAGGACACGGCGTCTGAGGAATCACTTAATACCACCTTAAATTTGGATTCAATTTGGATAATAGTGTTTTAACAGATACACGCCGGGCCAATTTGTTGTTGCTGTGCAGCAGTAAAGCCTCCACAGTGCAAAAACACGTCACGCTTCGTGTTTTTCTCTCACACATTCCGCTACAATTAAAAGCGTGACACCTTAAAGGTTTCACACACTCCTTTGGTTCCTGGCCAATAGGTTTCGGAGGCGTTCAGGAACTGTGGGGAATATAGCAACTCTTCAGTGAGCCTTCATTGATGAGCAAGAAAAAAAAAGTTACTAAACTCCTTTTTTTATGGAGGCTTGCATTCGCCGAACAAAACAAACAAACAAAGAAACTAGACTTGATATCGCAAAATCTCAAGTTCCAGTTATTTTTCGACTTATTAGTTACAAATCATTTTCTTTCAGTTTTAACTTAATCAGTCAACATTTCAAGTCGTTTTCTCATTCTTTTAGTTATTTTTTAAAGAACTTACAGTTATATTCTCAATAATAACTCTAAATTTTAATTTATTTTAACGGGTTTTTTCTCAGTAGGTTCAGCTTGTAAATCAATATTTTAGAACTACCTAAATCAACATTTTGAGATAATAACGTGTTTTTTAAAAATTACTTATGGATATTAATAGACGTAGTCACCATGGACTTTCAGTATTTTTTATTATTATTATTATTTTTAGATTTAGTTTTGGCTTTGAGTAATTGTAATGTAAATGTACAGAATGACCACAGACTGTATATAAAAGATGGAACTAGCCACTATAATATCAGTCGCAGCAATGTTACAAAAACAATTTAGTGAATTTGTTACATTTATGTTGTAAAAAAAAGTTACATTTCATAAAGTCTCACTGTGACATTAGTGCTTGTGTGGTTAATTAGTGAACACACAGCAATGCTGTCACAACACTGGTGTTGCAAACTTATCAAATTATGACCAAATGCAGTTGCTTTATGTAATGTGCTTCTAGGCTAAGTATTTTCTACAGCTGCCTATTTTTGGGACACCTTTCCCATAAATAAATGAGGTATTTAAGACCAAAAAAACCCCCTCCTTTATTTACAACCACACATCTGTTATCAAGGGAGAAAGAATCCATGGAAACTGTTTACTGCACTAACATGCTACATGTAAACATGCGTTTTAACTTGAACACTTTAAATGACATCTGTACGAAGAACCTGGAAATCATTTTTGACCAGGAGATGTTCTTCAATGTACATATTAAACAAATATGTAGGACTGCTTTCTTTCATCTGTGTAATATTACTGAAAATTAGAAACTTTCTCAGCATGATGCAGAAAACTACATTAAAACTTCATTATAATTATGCCTTGGCTGGATTATTGTGATTTAATATTATCACATTGTACTGATAGTTCTCTAAAAAACATCCAGTTAATCGAAAACACTGCAGTGGGAGCCCATGTGTTTACACACAACTGCAGCAGATGGCTCCCCCTCCCCGAACCTGTTCTGCCAGAGGGTATTCCTGTTAAAAGGGAGTTTTTCATTCCCACTGTCACCAAATGCTTGCTTGTGTGTGTGTGTGTGGGGGGGTTTTCTCCAAAATACTGTCGTTAGCTTAGAATATAAAACACATTGAGGAAGGGTATTTTTTGCGGCTGATAGCCTTGCGATGTATAAACAGACATAATTACATAGTCACTTCTCGTGAACGAGGTGGGATTGTAAGTTTGCAGATTCCCAGCCAAGGGAGGGGATGCGTGAACGCGGCACAGTTGTGAGATCAGCTGATTTTTTACGCTGCCATTTTGTCCAGCACAGGAGCGAGCAGTCAGTCAGTCAGTGAGTGCGCAAAGAGAAACCACTGGCGAGACTTTCCACACGGCGGCACCGGGCGGAACTGTCGGTAAGAAAAATAAAAAAATAAAAAAGAACAACGGGAGCCAGTAATGTGGTGACGGCAGACGGAGGGAAGCACCAAACTGAGCCAGAGGACCGTGAAGGGAAACAGGCGAGCTAAGGGAGCTGTCAGGGAGTTTTTCTTTCTTTCTTTTATTTTTTTTAACTCAGCGGCTCCGCCGGCTCGGCTCCCCGGTCACAGACCACAGGAACCCGCTCTCTCTCTACCCGCCCGCCTGGCTGGCTGGCTTTAGCTAACCCTGCTAGCATCTCGGCTAACACCCACCGCCGCTCCTCGCGTCTCCTCTCACCGTGGGAAGCTGCAACTGTCCCGGCTGTCAGTGTCACACCGTCCTCCTCTGAACTTCAAACAATGCGCTGCTCCTGTCCGAGAGACTTTTTACGCCCAAGGGACGATTTAACGCACACTTCGCCAAGCGACCAGTGATAGCTGAGCTGCGGTCCAAGCTAACAAGTTGACGTGGAAGAGCAACTCTATTTTTTTAAAACTGTTTTCCAAGCTGTGATTTCACCAGGATTACTTTCCCTCTCTGCCCAGCCCGAGTTGGACTTGACTTTTTGGTGACTCCGGGTTACAAAGCAGCCAGATAGCTATGTTTATTTGTGGCCAGAAAGTAATTTCAAGTGTTTGCGGATTCCACAGTGGGACTCTCTCTTGGTTCGAGTACTGCAACGGAAACATTAGCTAACACAGACTGGCTCGTGTTGTGTTTACTGCTTAGATAGATAGACGGAACAAACAGTTGCCAAACATTTTTTTTGTTTTATTTTTAAATTCAGATTGTAGTTAAACGGATTGTTCTTGTACCTGTAGTGAGCTGACATTGCTGCACAGGTTGTGTGGAAGACAGTGTGTGTCTGAGTGTGTGCGTGTGTGTGCGATCCCTGCTCTCTGTTACCTCCACTTGACAGTGAAGTCACGTTGAGTTGATCCATTGATCGGATCGTTATTGTACTATTTTCGCTGATTGAAGGGGGGGAAAGAAAAAAGTCGGAGCGATGTCGGGCCAATCTATCACGGATCGGATCACAGCAGCTCAGCACAGCATGACCGGGTCGGCTATCAGCAAGGCTGTGTGCAAAGCCACCACGCATGAAGTGAGCGGACCGAAGAAGAAGCACCTTGACTGTGAGTACACCCCCCTCCACACATCATTCCCTCCCCTTGTATCTGTCCTCTTCTTCACTGTAACCTGGCTGTGGTTGGACAGTCCAGTCCAATGAGCTAAATTAGACAGCAAATCGTGTTTTTCTGTCACTTATGTGTATGACTGTAATTGCTGGTGCTCCTATTAAAGATCCAGAAAGTTTCAAGTCAAAATCCCAGGCTTCACAGTGGTCGAAACCCTCATTTTTTTCTACTCTTGGCTCTCTATGACATCACTGAGAGATAATATTCCTAATATGGGCTTCTCTGGAATGAGCACCTCCTGCCCCACCCTCCACCAATGAAACCTGAAGCCCTACAAGCTGCATTTCCTTCAGTGGGCACTTGATGCTGGCTCCATAGACCCCCATGTTAAAATGCCCAACTTTACAGTAAAAATAAATAAGTGTTGTAGTTTACATATTTGCCAGGGACCATGGAGAGCTTTCACGCTCTTAAAGGTCACTGCTTACATCACACGGTGACAGTGCACTTATGCTTGCCATATAGCTCTTCTGTACAGCAAAACTTTCAAGGTTAGAAAAACTGAGAGGTGCACAACTGGCTAAAACGACACCAAAATGCGGCTTGTGTCACAGCGGGACATCACATCTGTTGGAGCCGAGCTGCTGGTCGCAAGAGCGAGATTGTCGACTATAATGGACCCCTTAAGTCGTCCCCCTCAAAGCTGTATGCTCAGCCGCAGTGCCACTAATTAAAATCACCGAATCAGATTGTTTGAACCCATTTGTGCTGTTGGTGCCTTTATAATTGTGATGGCAGTAACCAAAACGCCAACATTGAGGCTTGAAACTTGCAAGTTGAACACCATTGGGTGACTTCAAAGCGGCTACATTGGTCTTTTTTACTGACTGTGGATCAAACCTTCAGTTTGTGAGAAGCAGCCAATCAGAGTAAAGTTGGCGGTTAAAGAGAGAGGAGGTAAAACGGCTTGATTTAGCATGATTTTGAATGGTCAGTTATGCAAAGCTGCCCTATATTCATGTGATTTCCAAAGCACAGAACTGTGCGTATATGTTACCTGGTGACTGCAGCAAAGGAGTGACTGAGGTGTAGATTTAATTGGGTTCATGTCCTCAGGAATAGAGAGGAGGCATCACAGCCAGCAGATGAAACGGTCTCTAGATGTCCCTGCTGTTTTTTGAAATGTGTCATTCTTGATTTGTTCAGTCAGTCTCTCAGGGATTCAAACTAAAGTTGGGAGAACATCTGAACATCAAGTCAGCTCACTGTTTTAGATGATGTGTCACTCTGGAAGGTGTTGAAAAGTTTACTCTCGACTTTTTGGCCAACCTTTTTCATAAAATTCACCCATGCCGCTGACTTCTGAGACACTATGCTGCTTAGTTTGGAGTCGACTCTGACTGAAACCTTAAATAGATTAGACCTGGCACTCTGTTAGGTTAGGCGAGTACAAAGCTGTGAAGAAAAAAAATTCACAGCTTGTCTCATCTTCCTGTCGCCAAAAATAATAGATCAGTCCTGAAAGATTGGACAAGTAGACTCTCGTCTACAGTTCTGTGTAAAATGAGTTCTTAAAACTCAGAGATGCTAAGTTTTACTATCAAAAATGGGGATACACTGATACATCAGATAACTGTTAACTGATTTCAGCTCCTCATCAAGCACAGTTTACTGATGTCAGCGGGTGATGGCTTTCTTTGTCGCATAAATTGTGGGCATAACTTTAGGCATGGGTGGAAAATTGATTCAGCACAGTGTTTCAATATTGTATTGATACAGGAACACCAAATATCAATATTTTATTAAATAAATCCAAATAAATAAATTAAAATATTCTGGGAATACTACTCTACTAACAAGACCCATCGCACTTCCCTCCTGAAATAAGTTCAGCCAAGGCATCAAACACATTTTGCTTGGCAGAGTATATGAATACCAACTTGACCCCATTCAATTGTAGACTGATATCGGGGTCTGTTTCTCTACTAGTTAAATGTTCTGTGTGGAAAACTGCTGGAAGAATTTCAAACACACCATGTACTTTCATGAAGAATAGCTTTTGTTTCCAGAGAGGGTAAAAAATAAGAAAACTCATAAAAATAAGGTCCATGTTGATGTTGGCCAAGATTTTCAGTTGGTGTGTCCCGAACCTAAAATGCCAAACAAACCATAGAATTGTCACATTTCAGGACCTTAGACCTGGATGTTTGAGTTTTGTTGCTTGAAAATGGGTGAGACTGACCGAATGAGAAATAAAAGCGCAAAAAAAAAAAGTTAACTGTTTCCCTATGATAGCAAGAATTCCTTAGCTATCTTAACTATAATCACTTCCCGTCTGTTCTGGAGAACCACCAGATGCCTTTTTTATGAAAAGCTTTGATAGTTTGTTTGTTTTTTTTTGTTTGTTTTTTTTTGTTTTTTTATCATGTTAGAATATTTCAGGCTTCTTGAGCTCCCTAAACAGCATTTAAGAGCTTAAAACCACAGATCTGTCAGGGTGGGGGCAAGGTCAGTTTGAAAAGAGGTGGTGTTTGAGTTGGGCACTGCACCCAACATTGGTTATGGATAGACACTTAAAACAAGAAGTTGGGGTTAGGTCAAGCTGTTGGGTTGGCTTTAAATGCCATTGTTGGTTAGGGTTGGACACCACACCCAATGTGTTGAAGGTCAGGTTAAACTGTTGGGTCACATGTAATTGAGTTTCATAAGCTAGGTTTGGATACAAAACCCAAGGTGGTTGGGCTTAGGTTCAGAGTCGGCAGCAGACCATTTAAACTGGAGGGGCAACCAACTTTAAACAGGAGAGTGTTTGACTTAAACCTCTTTGCTGTTCCAACCAAAAACAGCCATATACACTAAATATATACTCATAGAGAAACGTAGCCACCCAAAATGATAAAAGCTCCAACCAGTCAGGGCAGATGGTTGCCTGTCCTTGAGCCTGCTTCTGGAGTAAGGTTCTTCCTGTTAAAAGGGAGTTATACCTTCCTTTGGTCACCAAATTGTTGGCGTTTACTCTGTTTTATTTTAGTGTCTTTGTGATTTGGTGTTATGTAAATACAACTTTATCTGTTAGATTGTAGAGAAAAAGCAGTAGAAAAACAGGACACATTTTCTCTGTAGGTGCAAAGGTGGATCAATGAACCCATTACACTCTAACATAGCTTGGTGTGAGTGCACAATCCTCAGTACATTTCCATTTGTTTTGCAGTTTCTCACCTCAGACGTTTATAATTATGATAATCTGTTGTGCACCTCCCTAGAAATGTAACTACAGGTCTGCTCTATGCAGCTCACCGCTATTGTGAGTGGCCTGTTCAGCACAGTTGATTCCTCATGTGCATTTCTGGCTACTTTTTTTTGTAGTTTTTAAATGTATCAGTGAGAGAATAAATCAATACAAAGGTAATAATCATAGCATCAGTATGATGCATAAATGTCGCCAAATTCTTGGAGGGAGATTGCTGAAACTGTTTGGAGGGAATGTACAAGAAAGTGGAAAAACTAGAGGGACGTAACATAGGGAATACGTCCGTATGTTATACAAAGATTGCTCACAAGAGTCCAATTCAGTGCTTAGACATCATAGGGTTAAATTGAGATGCCATTTGGCTTTTGTGCTTGTCAAAATTTAAACAGTAACCGTCTAAATGGTTAGTGCTAACATTTTTGTCAGCTGACTAATCATGCCAGCACCTGTTCTTATTTGTGAAGCTCTAATCAGCCAATACATTACTTCAATCAAAGGCATCTGGTGTTTTGGGGTCTGGCGCCGATACGCAGCTCTTGTAGCCAGTTCCTTTAGTACGGACTTCAAAAAGAGTCGCAGACAGAGATAACACAGCAAGTGATAGAAGTCCCGAGGTCCCAGAAGGATGCATTGTGGTTATCTTGTTTTCAAGGAGAGCCTAAATCACTCAAATGCCTCACAGATCATGGGAGAAACATGACATTTCTTCATATGGTAGCTTTGATGGCCTTTATTTGTTGGGAAATCCCCTCACAGACACTTTCAGGTGCAGCAGCGCAGAGCACATTGTACTCCCATCGCCTTTTAGATTAGTAATTGATTCCTGACTGTCACTTATGTCCTAACTTGGTCATAAAGACTGAATGACCATGTTTCATTGCCAGTGGCATCCCTCAAATTAAACCTGAGTCATGTCGAAGGTGGCTGTGATGCAAATGTGCCATCATAAAAGAGCGAAAAAAGGAATAGATGGAATGAAAATAAGACTGAGTCACACGTGGGCATATGTGCAGCGCCGTGTTAGACATTACTGAGACTAAATGTGCTGAAGGTTTGTTTCTGGGAACTGCCTTTGTCGGCTGTGGGATGCACATGTTTGATTGATGTTTCAGCTCAGCTGCCTCACATCCGTCAACTCCACCTCCTCCTCGCTCACAAGACTCAGCTGCTGACGTTTGAGGAAAAAGACGTGCATTGTCTCTGTTCCTTTGTGAACCTGGCTGGACTTTAATAGCCAATAAGCCACGTCAAGCTTAATCATTGTAGATATTGATTTCTTTGTGAGAGCAACAACCTCGGTGCCGTTGGGGGAAGGGGCAATCAGTGAGCAGTGCATTGCATGGTATTTGTCCTTCTGATGATTTTTAACACGAAGGTAACATGCAGTGTTGTCAGGCTGTTAACTTCATTGTGTTGCTGGTATGAAGGAAGGGCAGCCAGCAGGCAGGAATAAAAGGCAGGCTATCTGTTTGTCATTCAGTCTGGCAGGTAGTCAATTTGTGAGTCGGTTAGCAAGAATGTGAGGCTGGCAGGGAGTGTATTCGATCACTACTCAGTCAACTAGTCAGCCAGCTTATTCAACTATTCAGTAAAGCAGTAAATACTGGATTGTCTGCCTGTAGGTGAGCCCCATTCATGCTGTTATGCTTTCCCTTGTTATACTGTTACAACAAGGGAGACTCCTATCAAACATAACCAGAGATTTAAATACAGAGGTCAGCTTATATGAAGGTAATGACTGTGAGCCAAAAACCTGTGTTAAATGCTCGATTTCAGACCCTCTGTATAGCTCTGTATGATGACCGAGAAGGCAGGCCCTTTTATAGAAAAGACTGGGTTTGCATGAGAAGTTAGTGAGGGTGGTCTCTGCCTATGCAGCTACCCTTGGAAAAACCTTGAAACTATTCTAATGGTTGTCAAGCCACGTCTTGGTGGTCTATGTTATTGGTATGTGCTCAGGTGTCAAAGGTCATTATTAAGAGTTTTGGGGAGGTCGTCTGTATGGAGGAAAGGGAAGATGGCTTTTTTAAAAGGCAAGCTAAAACAGCCTTGGTATAACACATAAGGATTATTCTGAACTGTCAGTCATGCAAAGCTACTCTAGAGTCCAAGAAGTGAGCTGGTGTGCCTGGAGCCTCTCTCAACTGCCATAGGCCCGGAGGTTGGAGCATGTTGGAAAGTCTGTTGGAGACAGACGGAAGATTGATGGATAGATTGATGGATGTTTATGACTTACTAAGTCTTTATAATACAGTAATATAGATGCACTATTTTTGGTTTCCGCTGTACTGGGAAATGTCAGCAGCAGCAGCGATAGATAACACGTCGGCTGTGTTGAGCAGTGCTTCGCTGTCAGCTGAAGGCCTGGTGGCAGGAGACTGAAGTAACGTGTCTAAAACAGACAGAAACACTGTTAGAAACTTTACATTATTTTTAGTCCTGAATAGATTCTCCCCACACTGCCAACAAAATGTGTCGGTAATGGGACTCCTGGGTACGCTGAATTGAAATATCGCCAAACAAACCTCCTAAACAGTATAATTTGTGAGGATAATACCCGACAAGTCTTACATTGCATGATTATGTATTGGCTTAGGAGTGTAACTATGATCCGGACATTTGGATTCACGCTGAGATCAAACAAGCTTGAAATGAAATTTGTGTCATAATCTCAACTGGAAGTTTTAATCTGCTTTTGTTGTCTGTGGTGGTTACACAAATAACCCAGGCTCCATGATGCTTAGCCAGGCCTCACTGATGCAGTCTCTGTTTATTACTGGGGCTTTAGTTTATGGTTGCACTCCAGTGCCATAGCCGTTTGGGTACTAAAGTTTCATGCGGGTCTTTAAAGCTAATGAGAATCTGTAGTGGAGTTTACTTGTCTAAAGACTGCTGGCTCATTCTGTGAAAAAAAAAAATCAACAGGTGCCTTCTTACCTGAACCCCTCAGAAGTGGCTTAGGTTTTGGTATAGTATTATAATTAATGTAAATATTTTACCTGTAAACTGGTAAAATAAAGTACATGGATTTGGGTTGAAATTTTTTAAGATGCCTGTTTTTAATCTCTTGTACCTACTTTAATACATGACGCATGATATCTTAGCAATGAAAGATACATTTAAGCTTTGTTTTAAAAACTGCAACCAAAAAGATCAGCCACCCCTAGTTGGTGGAACAAGTAGTAAACAGTAGTAAGTAAACCGATAAAAATCCAGGGGACCACTGCTTGTTTCTAAATATCAAATTGGGGTCGTTTGCAGACTGGGACACTTTGAGTGGGTAGAACTGGATGCAGAGCTTAAATGCGTTTTCCAAGGTTTAACCCAACCTTATCTAATATGAGGAAGTGGTAAATGGACTGCTTCCTATATCAAATATCTGTGGTATCAGAGGTCAGGTTTTCTGAAAATAACGCGATAGCTTGAAGATGATGTCACCAATGATTTGATAGTTAAATCTAGTAAAAATCTTGGATACGTTCGAATATCGGTGTTCTTGACCTCAAGGTCAGTGTCAGAGGTCATGTTTCCTGAATATCTTGTAAATGCAATAACTGAAGAAGCTACCTAGAATTTTTAAATTGATGAGGCTGAGGGGTAGCACTGGTAGAAACCAATATTTGTTTATTTATTTTTTTTAATATGGTATGACCCTGCTACATTTACAAAGTCTGAAGATCTTGGGCCTTGGAGAGTTATTAAATAACTGACGTTTTCTGCAGCAGGGTGCTAATCTAATGTCAGTTTGTCACTTAAGCTGGCACATTAATGATGCATTCAGGAGGCAGAGGTAAAATGCTTTTGGACCAGTCTGGACCAGTCTGAACTGGTCCAGCAGCTAACATTTCCATAAATTAGGGAATTGTTTGCCTACAGAGCCGCTTATCTGTGGTCAGAGGACAACCTGGACACCAAAGCACAGGTTAGACTGTGCTGCTGCTAAGTTTTAGTTTGTTTTTTTTCTTTCAGCATCTCTATTTCTGACACAGTCAGGGCCCCTTACTTCTGCATGCACACAAACACACCACCATCATTTTCTATTGCTCTCCTCTTGGCACAAATTCACCGCAAGCAGCTGTGACTGTCTGACAGCAAGCTGTGAATGATCTCACAGGCATATTTGCATCTAGACCCAATAACCGAATAACCCTGGCAGATGCCTTTCAGAGCTGCCAGCGGCGGGCGCGTAAGGGGTTCATGAGGGCTGCCGCGAAGCCGTGACATTCACGCGCCACTGGCAAAAATAAGTGCCGTTTTAAAGCCATTTAGTGTCATGATTGGGACTGTCCACCTCAATTAACCCCGGCGTGTGAGTCAGCGGCAAAAATGACGAGCTCGTCCCCATCAGGGCTGAAAAAGCTCTTCTATTTATGGAGATTATTGTCATAAAAATCAGTGAGGGAGGGTCAGAGTATGTTGGGAAAGTGTCTGTTTCCCCTGGGACACCTGCTTGCAGTTTGCATGTTGTCAAGTTGAGAGATGCTGTTTGTTGACTCCGGCCTCTCTAAGCAGACTGCCACACTCGGGAGGTTGTTTTTTTTCACCGCCTCTTTTTCTCATCATTGAGATTGTTTTGCAATCTTATAGCTGTCAGGAAGAAGTTGTGACATTTAAACTGAAGTCTAGTTTCCCGTTCACTACTGCTCTGTTGTCATGGCAGCAAACCAGCCAACTGGCATGTGTTAAATGGACTTTAGTTGACAGGGGAAGTTGGATGGCGAAATTGACCGTCGACTCAGTAGCTCTGCTGTTTTTACGACCTTTGTTTATGCAGTTGAGTGTTTGGGCGTTTGTTTTCTTAAGTCCCCGGTTAAGGTGATGGATCATCCAACTACTGTAAATAAATAAAAAAAACAGAGTGGGGGAACTACTTTGTGTGTTTGCGATTTATTTACTTTAATGGATGTTGGTGGTGTGGGCCTCCAGAACTCTCACACCCTGACGTCACAGTCACATAAGTGAAGGTGTGCATGACATAGCAGTCCCTGCCTGCTCTAGCTCTTATCTCATGCCCAGACAGTGAACCACCTCTGGACCGTCTGCCTGTTTTCTATGTTGTTGCTCTGTTGTTGTTTTTGAAGGTTGACAGGAAAAGGTGATTGAGCCATGGTAGGGTGATTCAGAGACCTCGAGGTCTACAGAAGTCTTATTAGCAGATGTTGGTGGAAATAAAAGTAAGGAGATAAAAATATTATGTCTGACTATCTTCAGGTTCAGTGCAAACGTGATGAAGACCTGTCCTAGACAAGAAGAGGTGTCAAGAAGACCTCATGATGCATCTTAAAATTGCCATGCTTTTTTGGATGAATTACTTTCCAGCAACATCTAATACCCTGTCTTTCTATAGTTTGTAATGATATGTTAGTATAGAAGCTCAGAGATTCAGATTAAACAATAATTTGAAAACATGAGACCTTATGGAAAGGGAAAGAAAAACCATTCTGCAATGTCTTTTCTTCTATTTTTGACTTTGTCTCCTTCTACATCGGCGCTGACGTGGCGGTATTGTCTGCGTGGTGACACCTATCATTCAGGAGAATACTGGAGCCGCTTCCAGCGCCTTAATGGCGAGCATAAATAGAAGTGGCTGTGTGATATACTGGGGCCTTCAAGACAAGGCCTTTGAGTAGTGCATTAAAATCATTTTGCTTCAGATTTTCATCTGACCACTTTAAGCTTGTGTTAATAATTAAATTAAAGGATGAATTTTGCTGGACAAACCTCCCCCCCAACACACACACACATTCCTCTGGGTCTAAGAGTCATTTTTGGGTATAGCCTGTGGGGTTTCTCCAAACAGTGCCAGTAATGTTTGCTGAGTCTCTGATGGTCAGCGCTGCTGCTGGAGTTGCGTCATTACACTGAAACATTTTGTTCCAGCACATGTAAGACTTTTATTTATTTACTTAGATTTTTTATAGCTCTTTTTGCTTATTTTCTTGAGTCTTTTTATTGGAGAGAAGAGTTTAATTCTGTGTCTAACAGTGCGGCAGTGCTAATCTAAAGCTGCTCTGTGGCCACACACGGATGCAGAGATTGACAGCATAGCGCCTTATTGGGTGTCTGCCCACATGGATGTGTTGACTCATGTTTGGAGGCTTGTGCAGTCTGTGCCGTCGTAGGCAGCTGACCTGAGCATTTACTGGAAGTTTCTCCCTTTTATCCTATGATAGCAGTTCCAAAGGTTGCCCCTGGCTTGCCAGAGTGGCAGGTACATGGTCGCCAGAAAATGACCATTTGGCCTGTATGCTCGTGTCGTCCTTGCCTCCTGCCCTGCCTGCTGTTGTACCATCCTACATGCCTTTTTAGATTCTTGGTCAGCATATCCTGTTATTGAGTCCATTTTCAGACCTTTCTGCTCAGTAGCAGCCAAGTTTATGGTAGCTTAATACAACATGCCACATCATATTTTTTATTTTATTTTTTTAGCCGGCTGGCTGAGCTGCCGGCCCACGTCCTTTTACATCATGTTGCGTCGGGCCATTTTTAGCCAAACCTTAAAACTGGGTTACGCTTACATGACAAATTGATGTGGCGCTAGAGCAGTCCTGCACACCAGTGCTTTGACTCGCTTTGTCTGGGCAACAGTGTTGTTTCTCCAGGTTTGTTTAGGAGGCAAACAAAGGTCTTGTGGGCGCTGAGTTATTAAGCTCCGGTTTATGTGGTTTGTGTTTCCGCCTACAGCGAGTTGGTGCTCATTCAAACTTTATGACTCCACATCAGACAGCAGCTCGCAGGTCACCTTGAGTGCTCTCTCATGTGTGCTGGAATATGTTTACAGGTGTGATTTTTAAGGTGTAATCCTCTATTTTAAATTAAAAGCCTCTAAAAATGTGCGTTTAATGTATAAAAATGTCTGTATTCCACAAACTAAAAATACAGTACTTTTGATAAACCGCTTAACTTAATTTTTAGACTTTAAGTTAGCTTTAAGTCATAATTGATTTCCAATGCACCGTGGTTTACAGAGGCTGAGAATCTTACCATTGTCCAAAAACCTATGGGTCTAACTGTATACACATATAATTTCCTAATATATATTAATGTATTTCAGCATAAACAGGCCTTTTAACTTGGAAATAACTAAACAATTAAATAAAATAATTATGAAAAGTTGTACAGAACGGAGCTGGGGGAGCTCTGCTGTGAACATAGAGCTATTACCTTCTTCTCTTCAAGAAATGGGAAATAATCAAATCATCAGGTACTTGCAGAAAATGAGGCTTTTATCATTAGCCAATTCATAAGGCGTCTTCAAAACAGCGCAGCATTGCTGCTTTCTGCTCAAAACCCAAAGGATCTTGCCAAAACCTACTCTTGCCAAACAGGAGGTGGAGCGTAAATTGCTCCAACTGTAACAGAGTTGGGTTGTTCAATATGTTGTTTGATTCATAGAGTTTCAAACCTGTGTGGTAAAACTGGGATCTTGTTTAAAAACTCTCAGCGGTTAAGGACTTCACTGCAGTTTTGGACTTTGTAGAGAATCCAGTGGGCTGAGTGGGACCCTCCGTCAGAGGATATGCATCAGAGAGGGTTTGATGTCATGTCAGCTTCAAAAAACCAAAATGGTAGTCTACTGTTTTTTGACAGCCTGGTCAGCTATGGACTCATGCATGAAAGAGAGACTTTAAATGCCTGCAACACTCCCTCTTTTCTATATTGCTGCATCCCAGGGTGCACAGGAGCTGCTGGTGACTCAGCAGGTGTTGAAATAATATGAAAGGCAATGAGTGCTAATCAGTGTAAAGGAACAGCCAGTCTTAAGTGACTTATTGTGGAGAGCCAGTGCAATGTGTGCTTGCTGTAGAAGAAAAGACGACAGACTGCAGTGCAGGCAGAGGTTGCGAGCACGTCTGGCGTGAAGCTTTGAAACTGTTTCTAAATACGTCGGCTGGAGGATTCTTGCACTTTATTTTTCCTCATGCGGGAGGGAGAAAAAAATCAGTTTGAGTTTAGCGATCAGTATATTTGCTGTTTAATTTTAATTCCTCGCGTGGCGTGCCCTTCTTTGTCGCCCTGTCACTCCGTCCCCGTCTGGTCTTTACTCTTCTGCGTTCTCATTACACAGAGTACACACACGGAGCAACTCGTTTCCATCCACTGAACCCCATCAAAGAAAGTATTCAGAGTTGAAAAAAAGAAAGTCTGGGGACATTAAAGGACACAGAAAGGCCAGTTTATTTCCTGCTATTTGCTTTTCATTGATTCCAGCCCTGATTAGACCCGCTGCTGGGTGTAGCTGGTGGTGGGTAAGTAGGGAGGGGGGCCTGCTTCTTAAGTGATTGCGAGGTGAGTCTAATGCTATCTAAACAGAGCGGGAAAACCCCTCCCTGGCTGCAGAGCGGAGATAGGCTCAGTTTAGACTAGCAGCCAGGAAAACCGGCTTACTGCTGACTGCTGTCTGGATACGTCCATTTCGAGCCAAGCACAGGGGAGTGCACGTGATATGAAGCGCCGAGTGTGTGCAGGAGACATGCTGCACAGTCAGTGAACTCGCACAATCAGGTAGTGATACTGAAGCACAGTCAACAGGAGCTTGCATTACCGATTGTGCTCAGAGGAGAAGCCTTTTTTAAAATATTATAAAGAGTAATATTTAATTCAGGATTGATTAAATATTTGCCATATGACTTAAAGCCTTAATTGGCTTTAAATTAGCAGGCTATATTTCATGACCATACTCATGTTATTGCAGGAAAATCCCCATGTAGTTCATTTTCTTTTACATTTTTCTCCCTCATCTCATTTTCTTGGTGTGAAACTAACCAGATTACCCTCATCTTCAGCTTTTTGACTATTCAGTTGCACCTTTTTTTTTTTTGGTCCCTTAACGAACAAAAAAAAGGAAACAAGTTCCCTGAGCACATGGACAAGTAGATGTCCTGTACCCAAAAGGATTAAACAATACATTTATATTAACAATGGACCAAATAACTCCGTATGATATTGAGTAGTGACAAACTGCTCTGTGGGACATTCTCATAGTTTCCTGCCCTAAAACATCAATGTTTTTATTCAATTCTTTATTTATTAAGCCAATACAAGGTGGAAAATGGACCCAACTGACCGGGCCCAAATATCTTTCAGGAAACTGTGAACTCCAAATTGGCTAAAAGTGGAGGAGATAAATTACTTTTACACTGGACGTATGAAAACATCCATATTTAGCTGTGCTTTTGCTTAAAGTAGTTGGGTGGTTCCAAACATCTCTAAAAACTCAACCAAATCACGAAACGTTTCTCCAGCTGAAAACTCTACATCCACATGAACACTGTCACGCGTCTGGGAGTTAAATAATGTCAGTGTTGTTTTACCTCAGACACACAGCTAGAAGCTGCTCCGGGTCAATCGGCTCTCTGAAATTATTTCTCCACCTCCTCAGTTGTGGTCCCAACTCTACCAACAAGACCTCAAACTGCTGTACTGACACCCTGAAATATGTACTAAAGTGGCCGTGATGCAGCTTAAACTCCTCGATCAAACCATGGCATTCTACCTGCTGCTGCCATTTGTGAGAATTGAATGAACCAAGAGCCTCAGCTTCTTCCTTTTCTTTATTTAGAAACATCAGGACCAGCTTATCATGGCTTAATGTCGACTTCATGTTATGTTTTGGGTTTTTTTTAAACAATGCGATTTTTTTTGAGGATGAATTTTCTGCAAAACTGAACGCCTTTGCTGTGTGTATATAGGGTTGCACAGCAAGTTTGATTTTTCGCAGTTCGTTCAGTGTGCAACAGCCTTAAATATGACATGTATTTCTATTAGGTCAACTAAATGGCAGAATACAAAGGTATTACCCTCACATTGCTCATTATCTGGTACCTGTCGATACTCCTCTGGAAGTTCTCGCAATGCAAAGAAAAGACACAATCGTTTGGTTTAGCCTTTGTTTTTCAGGAAGCATTAAATGCATGAGTTGGAGTTGAGCGTCCTGCTCAAGGGAAACCTTTGCCTGCACAAATCCAATGCACTGTAGCATTCATGTTGAACGCTGACAGGTTTAGTGTGTTAGGTAATGGTAGCACATGGTTTGAAACGGGCTTTGTCTGCCTGTGCGTGTTGTTTGGGAACATTCAGTGCTTCTGTTCCCGTCCCGTTCTGATGTCAGGTTATTTTTAGCCGTGTTCTCTCAGGAGCCTTTGGCTGGGTTCAACTGCTTAGTTTTCCTTCCCTGCTCTACCTGTGTGCATGTACATCTATCCGCATGCCCGCCGCCGTTCGCTCCGTCGGCATCGCTCCTTTATTCCTGACACAAACCGGCAGACACCCCCTCCTCCCCAGACGGTTGTGCGCAGACGTTCTCTCAGAGACGTGCACGCACAGAGAC
The DNA here is from genome assembly GCF_013358895.1 of Oreochromis aureus. NCBI lineage: Eukaryota > Metazoa > Chordata > Actinopteri > Cichliformes > Cichlidae > Oreochromis > Oreochromis aureus. Next base: position 34,501,169 of record NC_052944.1, read on the forward strand.
TTCAAACCTATTCACTTGACAAGATTTCCCGAATCCCCCCCATGAAAACAGTGCAGCTGGAGAAAAGCAGGGAGTTTGTCTCAGTTGCTTTTTCAGTCTATCTATCTTTCTCTGTGTGCCTGTGTGACAGGGGCACAAAGGAGAGGGGGAAACTGCTCTTATTTAAGACCTCAAGGGGAGAATTAAAGCTCCAGAACCACAGCTAGTCTATTAATAGACAGACTTGTGGTGGCACTCTGTCTTAGTTTCTACCCTTCACTTAATTCGCTACTCCTCTTCTGCCATGCTACCTCTGCCTCAGCTTGTCCATTTTACCTTGTCCTGTATTGATGTGAATCTTTTTGATTTTTCAATTCAGAAACTATCTCCGTTAAAACGTAGAATCATGTTTTAATGTCAATGTGTCAAACGTATGGTCTGCAGGCCAGAGGGGTCCAAACTGATCCAGAGTGCATCACGAATGGTGTAAGATCATTTACTAGATCATTTAATGAGAGTGGATGTCCAAATTGCGGGTTTTAATCCTAGTCAGTCCTCCTTTCTGGCAAAGATATCGCCAGTGAGTCTGAGTCTTTCTTTGATTCACTGCCGATGGTAAGAAAACTGAGATCCACTGTTAAAACTGCACTTAATATTCCTGGGAAGTCTCAGGCTGGGAACCCTTAGCCATCCAGAATTTACTTCTTTACACTGAAAGCAAAGGAAAAGAATTTGGAGGTGATTATTTATTGGGTATTTTTTGAAATCGTTTTATGGGCTCAACACACTTTAGATCAAACTGGGCTCCCACGTGGCCCATTAACTGAAATGAGTTTGACATCCGTGGTGTGAGATTTAACACACAGCTCTTAAAAATCTGGCCAGAAATCTCAGACGGTAGTGAAAAATTCTTCAGTTCAAGACACTGGATTGTTCACTTCACAGCCACATAGACAGCAGCAAATATTTACTCTTGAGAAGCTGGAGAAAGAAACTATTTGGCATGTAGCTTCAAATATGTCTGTGAATAGGAAAAATAATGACTGGAATTGGTTAAATCTTCACAAATCCCAGCCTTGGACCCTACAGAGATTGCACAGGTAGTCCAACTCTTCCAGGATGGCACATCAATACATGCCATTGCAAGTGGGTTTGTGGTGTCTCCCAGCACAGTCTCAAATACATGGAGGAGATTCCAGGAGAGTCTAGGAGAGCAGATACTGGTCCTTAAACCATCAGCAGGACCAGTATCTGCTCCTATGTGCAAGGAGGAAGAGGTTGCGCACCAGCAGGAAACTGGTGTGAATGTCTCTGGCCAAACAATCAAAAATATACTTCATGTGAGTGGACAGAGAGCCCGATGTCCTCTACTGGGCCCCATGCTCACTGCCCAGCACCGATTTGCCATAGAACAAGTTAAATTTTGGATAAATGGACTAGCCTGTAATATCAATTTTTTACTTTGATTTTCAAAGTGTTTTTAAATTCAGCTGTATGCAGTTTGATCCTTTTCATTTCCATCGAATAATGTGGCAGTTCATTCCTAACACATCTAACACAGTACTCAGTCCACAGACACACAGATATCCAGCACTGAGGTCTGATGTGTTGTCTAAATGTTTGTTTTTTCTTAGGTGTAAAATTCCAAACTGTTTTCTTGTTCGGTCAAACAGTTGCACACTCATCGCAATACTTGTTGTACCAGTAGATAGAGGTGCAGGATTAGGACGTCACATGTCCCTTGTGTCTTCATGAGTTGCTTAGCTCACTAAAAAAAGTTGTTTAAACAGCAATAAGACGTACAGCACCTGATGAGCTTTAGTCTTGCTGCCTCTGTTTCTGATTTGCATTAGACATTACACAGAGGAGAGGGGCGGGGGCGGCTCTCTCACATGCTGCAGCACACCACGGACTCTGCTCTTAATGATAACAGAGGAAAGCTAAACATTCAAAAGACTTCACAAGAGTTGATACCGACAGCAGTCGATCCCACAAGTGCATCAAGTCCCTTGTACTGCATTTCTAAAGAGGATTTATTGATGGAGTCGGGTTGTTTTTAGCTCCTGTCCTCTTTAATCTTGGTGACATTAAATGTATTATATGTTTCAACATCAGGCAGAATTACTCTTTTGTCCAAATTTTTAAAGTAATTTTTAAGACGTCGTATCATTTTAACATGGTGTAAGCTGAACTGAAGTCTCCTGACATTTTCTGCATCTCTAACGCAGCGGTGCGAGAATAAAAAGGGACGTGTTGCTCGTAAACAGAAGCTGATAACTACCATGAACAGTCGTTTTTGTGCTGCTGTACGCGCACACTGAGTCTGTTTTATTCTCTTACGGCGAAAACATAAATGCAGATCAATGGTGTAACATCTGCTGCTTGATTGGCTACATTGCCCGTAAAGTGATCAATCATAGAAAGAATTGAAAGCGACAGAGAGCCTCTGGTGATAAAGGAGAAGCTTTGTTTCCTCCGTCGACAGTACAAAACAACATTGTCATTTTCACACTGAACCACTCTTCAGAGCGTTTCCAAAAAGCCTTCTTAGAGGTTTTAAAAAGTGCTGTCTTAGTATGACTGTAAATCTGGAAAGGAAAGAGATGCGTTTTCAAATTTAGCAGGCTTTCAATTCTTCACACCTCTCTTTTTTCCTTTTCCTCCTCCTATCAGGGGGGATTTGAGGGGGAAGAAAGGTGGAGGGAGGGGTGGACAGGGAATCTTCTTTTGAGGCAACACCTCTCGACAGTCCCTAACACAAAGACAGACAGAGAGGGGAGAAGGAGATTACAAGTACATGCCAGACAAGGTGCTGATTCTGCTGAGTGTTAATCTTTAACAGATTGGGGGCTGCACTCCTCCCGGTGCCTTCAGTGTCGGGCTTTTCATGTGCATGGTTTCTGCTAATGTGCATGTCCTTCTCTTACTCGGTACCCGCGCAGGTCCGGCAAGGTCATTCGGCTCTTTTGGCAGTGCTCCTGTTTTTAGTTAGCAGTGGTATTAAACCTCAGTAATCTCAGTTCCCTGTGGATTGACTAGAACTGAGGGGTTGGGAGGATTGTTCTTGAACCTCATGGCTAATTCTCAGACCTTCAGGTTCAGCTTATACACTGGTCCTTGAGAAAATAGTGAATTTGTACTGATGGCAGAAGAGGTGATGCTCTGTCATGTAGTTGACAGAGTTGGGCAGGTTTCTCCATAGTGCACATGTCCTATTATCCCACAAGATCATCAAAAGCAAGGAAAAATGTTTTTTACCTTGATTGGGAAGCTACTTGCGACAATCGTTGATCCTTGAGGTTGTCATCATAAAGGAATTCAAAATGTTGTTAAGTCTTATGACAGGACAGAAAAATAAAGGTCCATCCATCCATCCATTTCATTACCACTTATACTGTTCAGCAGGGCTGCTGAACAGTATAACCTATATTTCTGCATAAAGCTGGCTGGTGGATTTGAACCCAGGAACTTCATGCCCTGAGGCAGTGTTACCAAACTCTGCACCACTGTTCCACACAAAAAAAGCAAGCCGTTTTATCATTTCTGAGTTTTAATTTGGCTATTCACAGAGAGACCATCTCCAGCCTGATTAGAACTAGTGTCTATAACAGCGGATCGTTGAAGTGGACTATTAAACTCATCTCCAATTCATTATTTTTATTTTTGGACTGCTCAGAAAGCCGAGCCTTAATGACGAAAAAGCATTTTTAAAAGCACTCGTAGGCAGAGAAGTGGATTAAAGTTTGTGATGAAAGAAGCTGGGTGCATGTGCACAGCTAGAGCCAGGAGACGGAAAGCTGCATATGGAGCAGCGTGAAGCTGTAGCTTTGGACTTAATTGGACATACAGTGACCTTTTTATTTTAAATTATGCCCATGTTTGTTGTGACCATCCACCACTATAACTGTGGGTGTTTCTATTTATACTATGGAAAAATAAGTGTTCACTTAGGAGTGATATTCTGCTTACAGAAGACTTTGGCACTGAGAAACTAAGTAAAGCAAATAACAGTTGCTGTAGCAACTTCCGGGAATTAAGACTGGTAGCACGGCATTGTTTTTTCTGGTTACACAGGCAGTCATGTGTCCCATCTAAGTAGGGATGGGTACCGGTGTGGTTCTGACATAAATGGTAGTAACCAGACCGAAAAGCAGCGCACATTTCGGTGCTTTCTTTTTCCTGAGCCAATTCTAGCCAATCATTTTACGTTTCCGAGGATAGTAGGCAGGGCCAGGTACGTACATTCTTTTAGAGCAGAGCTACAGATTAAAAATGCCCAAGGCAAAGCGGTCAAAAGTCTGGCTGTACTTCACAGCAAAAGATGTAAACTCAGCAGCCTGCAACAAGTGCTTTAAGCTGATACTGTGATACTGTCAAAGGAGGTAACACCTCAAATCTGATGAAACACCTGGCGATGCATAGCGTTTTGTTTTTTTTTTTAAAGCCGAGAAATGCACCATATTTGATAGCTTGCTGCGAGACCTCACACCGTGGACATCTACTGCGGGTGTGGTGCCTGTTATCGGACCCGGAGTTAGCAACATCCCCCAAAAACCCGACGACTAGAGTCCTGGCCCCTAGCCCTGTCAGTGTAGCAGAAATGATGAGGATGATGATGGCAGCAGCAGCAGCCGTTCTCCTCTGCGTGAGTAGCTTCATGTTGTTCGTGTGTAATTAACGTTGAGTAGGCTAACCACATTATTACATTAATGCATGTAAGGTGAACTAGCAAACACCGTCGTAGTTACATGCGGCTGTCTTCTTGTTTGATGGCAGATACTCCCTTCACCCTGGCCAAAAAGGCTAAAATGACCAAAGAAAAAGTGGAAAACAGTTAAACATGAGAGGTTTTTGGACAAAGTTTGTGTTTTTTTTCCATTGTTTAAGCACTGCTTCCAGTCAAGAGTGATACCATATATGCCCTATAGCTGCAGAAAAGGCTAACATTGTTATCTTTTTACAAAAAAACAGCTGAACATGAGAGGTTTTTGGAACAATTTTGTGTTCTCCATTCTTTAAGCACCGGTTTGAGCATCGGTTTGAGCACCGTTTAAGCACCGGCACCGTTTCAAAAGTACCGGTTTGGCACCGGTATCGGATAAAACCTAAACGATACCCATCCCTACATCTAAGTAATTTAATACAGCTATGTGTGAACTTACTCGCCTTTTCTTCATAAGAATCGGAGCCAAACGCTTAAAATCTCCTCTGTGGATTTGTCCAGATAGATCCTCCTCAGGAATTCCAGCTATGTGAACCTGACCTGCCCTCTGGGGTCTCTGAAGGGACTTGAATGTGGAGAGACCGAGTGTGTCAGGCATACAGAGCAAGGCGCTGATGTCCCATCGTGTCCGACAGAAGCGTATAAAATGTCAGAACAGGGTCGAGAAGCTGGATGTAGAATGTGTTTGACGCATTTGCTTTAAAAAGGCCAGGAAATGGCAAAATACCAGATATCATCCTGGGGTTCTCATGCTGTGCTAGTGATGGTAACATACCAGCACCACTCTCAGGATTTAGTTATTTATGCAGAAACAATATAATTTTGATAATTTTTAAACTAGTCTTTTTTTTTTTTTTTTAAATGTGTAACTTGTTGTACAAATAACACGTTACAGATCAGGTACACTAAAACTGGAGCACCAACCTTCTTACAACGAGAGCTGTTGTTTGAGATGCATTTTTAAAAGGTAAGAAGGTAAAAAAAACAAGTCAGATGTTATCAGTACGTGTTTCAACTGCTCGCTAAGCACTTGCGGGAGTTATTTGAAGCCTACGAGACCCATGTGACTGAATTCGGAACCCCCGCTGACACGACTCTGACTCACTCAAGGACTTTGTGTCCAACTAGGGAAAAGTTGATGATTACAACAAATATTTTCACATTCTTCAACCAATTGCGAGTAGTTGCGGCAACAAACTGATTGCCCAGAGGTGTGATTGGTTTTGGTTGGAAGGCATAGGTTGCATCCCACCAGGTGACCTATCTCCAAAAAATCACAGATGAACTGTGACAGATTGGTGAAGCTTTGCAAAAACCCCTGCCGTCAAATTTATAAACCCAGACAGCAGCGATCAGTCTGCATCTTTGGCTTAGTAAACTCGACGCAGCTCATTGCCTGCTGGTTGTATTTTAGTTATATTACTATATGAGGCAACGTTGCTGAGTACTTGTCATTTTGCAGCTAAATTGCCAACGTCAGTTTCTGAATTTCATCAAATTTTCAAATCGATGAGATGAGGTTCTGTCAGGACTCTGAATGTGAATTTTAAAATACCTGGATGAATATACATACAGAACTTACACTGCTCACAAGTGCTCACTGTGTCCTCACCGCTTATGTCTATATCATAGTCAAGTTTGTCCCATGTTCTTGTGAGCATGTCTGGCAACCATGCAAAACTGTGAACTTACTTGTGAGCTACTGTGGAATTAAAGCACTTTCTGATATTCCTTGTATTTGGGGAATAAAAGAACCTCGTAAAACAACAATACTGGGTGTAAAGTAAATGGTTAAAATTAACATTAAAAAGACTCTTATGACTTGTTAATAGTTGGGAAAAAATCTAGCTGTTGATGCAGCTTCAAACTGGGCCCTCGAGGTCTGAATCTCTAAGTTGCGTGATTGAGTTGTGGTATTTTGTGGCCGAATTGCGGATTTAAATCCTAAACGGAGCAAAATATTGCTAAACCTGCTCCTCCCCACCTTTCTTTTGCTTTATTTTTATCTCGCAAAAAAGCATTAGCGCAACATAAAAATCTGAGAGGGTGTGCTTTCCCTTTGGGACAAGATCCACTATACAATCAATAGCAATGGTAGTTTCTATCAATAGTAATAATGACTTTTTTGTGGTTTGAACTGCAGAAGCGGCTGAAGTTGATGCTTGTCGATTATTGGGATTCTTTAGCCATTTTCTGCCACCATTGTGTCATCTTATAGAGCGGCAGCTGGTCCCGGAGCGGCTGCAATAGATTAAATAAAGAAGATGAAGAGCAGAGGGAGTGAAAGAGGAGGCTTAAAGTGACACCCGGAGAGGCAGGCACGGGCGGTTAATTAGTGAACCTGTTGTAATAGTTTGTGTGCAGATCAGACAATATGAAGGGGGAGATGAAATGTGAGTTTGTGTGCCTGTGTGCGTGCCTGTCCCCCATGTGCAGCAGCTGGATGGTGTGGGGACTTAAAGGTGGATGAAGTGATGAGAGGAGAGTGAATAGAGAAGGTAGCCAGCTGGGCCAGATGTAGACTTTATCTCCTCCCCCTCCCCTGCCCTTCTTCTACCTCCTGCTTGATTTAACACTCACATAGGCAGAAGAAGCTGTTCACTGGAAAAAAAAAATGTAACACAAGTGCCTCACAGAATATTGATAACTTTCTGTTGGTTTATCGCTCACAAGCACGCTCCATCCCTTATCAGATGTCGAGCCTGGCTCCTCCGGCTCCTCGCGCCGGTCCCTCGGTACCAGGAAGTCTCTGGTCGGGTGTGGTTTAATCAAAGGCTTCAGAGGTCAACAGGCAACTGGCAACAATGGATCTCAGTGAGATCAGGGAGGAACACAGAAGGTCACTGTTGGTGATGAGATCACATCTACTTAGCACTCATTCCTCCCACATGTGTAAATGTGCGAGTTTGTTAGTCACACTAATTAGTATAAAGCTACAAAAGTCCTCTGGGGATGGCAGCGTATCAGACGACAACTTAAAATGAGTCTGTCTTTTTTTAATTTTTTGCTTATAATCCTGTATTATCAGAATGAAGATAGTTTTAGTCAGATAAAAAAATATATATATATTTATTTATTTATGTTTATTACTTTGTGCCTGAGGTGCAGCTACTGTTAGGTTATCACAGAGGTCTTCCTTCTTTTTCTGTATGTCAGCTTCAAAAATAGGCTGGGACTTTCTTCCTTGCACAAATTGTTTGGAGCTGAGAGTCGCTTCCTCTTCCTGTCAGTTAATTAGGGCTGCAACAGATGACTGCCTTCTCCATTAATGTAATAAAATGGTAACTTTTACAGCACTGAAAAGCATGTTTACAGCCTGGTACAAAAAATGCCTTATGATTAAGTTCCCCTTTTTATATTAACGCAAAGCAGGGTAATAATTTATTATTGTAGTTAGGGGCGTGGCCGCGTTGACTGACAGGTGTCCTCACAGTCCTCACCACTGCTCAAGTGGACCTTTTCACTGTGTTTGGGCTGTTTGCGTCTTTTTGGGGATTATTTTTTTTTACAGAATTATTTGAGAGATATTATAGCTTGCTTGAAAGGTTCAGAAGGAGCCTTTGGGGGCTTACTAGTATGATTCATATCCATGTACTTAAGGCAGATAACTGTTTTGGCCTTTTGATGAGCAAAGCTCTATTTTAAGCCTTAGTGAAACTTAAAAAAAATCCCAGTTCTTGTGATGTTTTGCTTAACCTGCTTAAGGACTGACGAGCTCGTGCCAGAATTTAATCAGTTATAAATGGTGATCTCCTAATGAGCCTTCACCCAAACTGTGACCAAGGTCAAGGACACATTTGCCATTTTATGAGAAATAACCTGTGGATTGTGACAGATCTTGAGCTACTACATCACTGATGTTTCTGGTCTGACTCTTGAGGAGCTAAACACGCCTGTTGGGATGTGAGTTGTAGGCAAACAGAGGTCAAGTATGCGTCAAACTCGGCCTCTATACTAAAATATAAGACTAAATGATTTAAGTAAAAGATTAAAGCTTTATTTTTATGTTTTTGATACAAACAATTAAAAAAAATTTGAAAGATTCAAGAGACCACTCTGTTACCCAATGGTAACGACCTAAGACCTGGGGTATTGAACTCCAGGCTTCAAGTGTCGGTGCCCTGCAGGTTTTAGATCTCACCCTGGGTCAACATACCTGAATCAGATGATTAGTTCATTACCAGGCCTCTGGAGAACTTCAAGACATGTTGAGGAGGTCATTTAGCCATTTAAATCAGCTGTGTTGGATCAAGGACACATCTAAAACCTGCAGGACGCCGGCCCTCGAGGCCTGGAGTTGCCCACCCCTGCCTAAAACCAAAGCCTCTTTGCTTGCCTTTCAGATTTGTGGAGTGTAATCATAGATGCATCACAGTGACGAGAGACCTCAAAGTCTGCGATGAAATAAACTTTTCTTAACTTTGAAGTGAATGATTCAATTTTCAATTTAATTGTATTTATATAGCGCCAAATCACAACAACAGCCACCTCAACGTGCTCGACATTTTAAGGTAAAAATCCTACAATAATCTAGAGAAGACAATCACACAACCCCCTATGAGCAAGAACGAGGTAACAGCAGGAACCAGAAACTCCCTTTTAACATTAAGAAACCTTCAGCAGAACCAGACAGCCATCTGCTGTGACCAGTTTGGGATGAGGGGAGGAAGATGGTACAAAAGGCACACAATGATAGTGATCAGTGCCCATGATACGGTTGATTAAAATATGGCCTGATAATAGTTATATTAGGCAACAGGACTGTGACATTTCTGCTAGTAACTAACGGTTGGTTTCTGAGTGATGCACGATGAGTGAAAGTGGCTTAAGTCAGTTTCTTGTCTCTAGTGTCAGATAAAAGCAGATCTTTAGCCTCCCATTCAAAAAAAACAAACAAACAAAAAAACCAATACAGAACTAATGTCATGGCAACCAAAAGGCCATTTTTTAAGCAAGTAGGTGACTTTAGGGTGGCTACGTCAATCTTCCATGCCGTTTGTGATGAGTCTAAATGAGTAAGGAACGCTGAAGTACTCAGCATAATGAATAACCAATACTTGGCTAACCTAGCACAGAACTGGCCACTTCAGTCTCTACAGACTCAGCTTTTAAAGTACACTTGTAATGAGACTTCTGACATTGTATAATGCGATCTCGTACACAGACTGCTTCAGTCCCCTGTCCTCATCTTGTAATGTGTGGGCGCCAATTAGCCAGGCCACGTTTGTTATGAAACTGTTGTGCAGGTAATTGCTTGTAGGACGCTGACATGTTGGTCTGAGCCTTGCCGTTGAGGGATGTCGGACTCAAACTTATGTATTTTTCCATTTGTGGTCAGAATAATTGCTCCGGGGTGTGCTTGCGGGGGAGAAGAAAAAATTGCATCCCCAGCCGCGTTTCTGCTGCAGAGATAAAGCGAGGCGCGCGGGCTTGTTGAGCTGTGTGTGGATTCTTCTAAATTGTCTGGATGAAGAGACGCTCATGTCTCGCGTCTCATAATCTGATCTCATTTATCGATCTCTTCTTCTCGTCCCCCTATTCTTCCTCACCTTTCATCCGTTTCCTCTTTATACCTCTCTGTAGGACTCTCGATCTCTCGTCACATCTGCTCGTATCTCCTTCTCTTTACCTCGTCTTCCTCTCTTTTTTTTTAATCTTTATTTCTCAGCCATATGTTTGTCTCAATTGCCTCGCCGTCCCTTTTCTCTCTTTCTCTCGCCGGTCTGGGATCAGTGGCATCTGATGCTTTCCAGTCTGGCTGATTAAGTCAGCACATGTACCCTCTTTTAAATTATCACTCGCACACGTACACACTCATGCACAAGCGTCCCCACAGACCTAATCAGTCCTTCTCTTAGTTCTCTCCGTTTCTCTCACACCACTCCAGACCTAATGAAAAAACATGAGCTCTGCTAAAAAAGAAGGCGAGATGGACAGATGGGGGAAAAAAAAGAGAGAAACACAAGGTAGCAGCAGCAATAATGAAAAAAGACAGAGCAGCAAGGAGACTAATTCGTTAACAAAGACACCAGTCGCTTTCGGTGCCCGCTGCCAGTTCAGAGATATTGTTTCCAGCCATAATGTCATGCAGCGGTGCAGTGGGAAGTGGGGTGGGGGGCTGCAGAGAGACAGAAAGGCAAGGTGGGACTGGCTGTGAGAGCGTTTTCAGTCCAGCTGCACTCTGTTAGCCACTAAATGGTGTTCTGTTTGGCTAAATGCAGCTGTGCTGTGTTACATTATTCTACTCTTATTTGTATTGACCGCATAGCACACTGCGCTGTGTGTGTGTGTGTGTGTGTGTGTGCGTGTGTGTGTGTGTGTGTGTGTGTGTGTGTGTGTGTGTGTGTGTGTTGGGGGTGAGTGGGAGAGGTAGCATGTTGAGTGAATGAATGATACGGGACTGGGAGTCTGCTGTGGATTGTTACTGTAAGTGTGTGTGTGTGAGTACTTGAGGGAGATGATGCGTTAAGTGAGTGAAGGTATGATTCTTTATTGAATGAAGGCACGCACTCGTGCACGTGCGCATGCACACCTGATTATGGTGATGAAGTTCCCCGTTGGGAGTCTCTCCCGCTACAGTCCTCGAGTAGTTTAATGAGAAGCTGTTTCCGTAGTTACCAGGTGTGCGAGCCGGCAGCTCATAACGTCCTGCGGTGAAGAATAAAGGATGGCGAGAGAGAGGCGAAGGAATGAAAGCGGTTGAGGACGCCAGAGAAATGAAACAGAAAACACCCTGATATCTGGTGTGAATGATCAATTTAACCGTGTGTGTCTGTATTGATGTTTGTGCTCGAGAGGCTCGCTGAGGGCGTTGCACGCGGCGAGCGGAGTCACTGAATCTGTGTAATAAGCTAGGAGACCTTCAAATCGATCTCCATTTAAAGTGGTAGGAACAGCAAGGTGGGGCCAAGCTGTTAGGTTCTGGTCAGATCATATTAGGCATCTTTTGGGATGAAGTAAAAGCTAAAGAGGATTTTATGCAATGGGGGAAACATCCCTAGCTCAATAAGCACTTTTTGTTTATTCTTTGTTTACAAAAAAATAAATCTTGGGCGTCTGTCAGTTTCCTGTTTTCTCTAAAGTGGTAAAAAATGTGCATATTTGAGGGTTTGAAGCAGCCAAACAGGAAAAAGTTGGTGCTCTTCTCTTCCTGGAGTAATTCTTTTTGTGTGTCTATAAAAATTATAAACTAGTTTATGTTCAACACATTAGTGGTTGCGTAGGCTTTTGCCTCTTTTAATCAGAATCAGAATACTTTATTAATCCCTAAGGAAAATTACGTGGGTTACAGTTGCTCCAAGACAGTAACAGTAACAGACTAAACTAATTAAATAATACAATATGTTACAGAATTTGCAAATTTAAGAAACGGCACGCTCAGCACCTGTACTGAGGTATCATTGAAATGTTGGTAAAGACCAACACAATCATACACGCATGTCTTCAACCCGTCCGTGCACACTGAGCATGCGAGGTTACAAAAATTAAGAGGTGCACAACAAGAAATCACTTCCGGATGGCAACAATGTAAATTAAAACGGCATAAATTAACATAAACTACATTTGATGTGGTCGCTTTCCCTGGCAGAGCTTGCTCTGGGACTCATTTGTTTGTTTGATTTTATTTTTTGAAGGGCTTTTTAAATCAGTGTGGGTGTTTCTCCTGTTTATATAAAAGCATCTAGTTTCCTCATGGCACACATGCCTCACAGGTCAGACACCTGTTACATAGAAAGCCTTTCTTCTGTTTTTGTAGTTTTAATAGACGTATTATTATCACCTTCCAAAAATCAAGTACAAATATGTATGTAACAGTCGCTGAAACTTGAGTTATTAATTTAACAGCTATTTAAATATTCACAAATCACAACCATCCCTAATCATCCCTGTACAGTTTGGATTTTGCTAATTTAGTCATACCTGCCAGCACTCCTGTTTTTTCCTGGGTCCTTTAAGGCAATCTTATAGTCTCCTGCCTCTTAGCTGTTCAACATAGAATTTGTTTTTCCTCACTGGGCCAGTAGATCAGACTTTCACTGGCCCAAAAAACCCTTTTGAATTACTTTATATAATAAACTAACTTAATCTCTAAAATATACCATCATTTTCTTGGGAGGGCTTTCAGAAAGAAATGTGTAGCTAAAGGAAGAGTGAATGCTGTGCCCCTCACCCGCCGCATGTCTTGCTGCTAGAAAGAGACATCACGCCTGCCAGCAGCTTGCAGCAAAGGTTATGAGAGATATGCCAAATTGAGACCTAAGAAGTTAACCTGTACACAGACAGCTTTCATTTTAGCTGCTTCTTCATTTCCTTGTGCTGTGTCTGTGTCTGTGTGGTGGATGAAAACAGCTAAAAAGATCACTTTTCTTGACACTTAAACTTTCTGAACATGCTGGGGTTTTTTTTTTTAATGTGAAATACTGTAGTATATTACTACCCTTACTACTACCCTGTGGTGTAAGAAAAATGCACTAATTCGTGATGGTTCATTTCACCCAGTACCCGTTAAAGGTGAACCAATCTGTGTTTAAATATTGTTTGTTTTTTAAGAAAAAAACAGCAGCTGGTTGGTCAACTTGCCCAACATATGTTTGTTATGTTGAACCCTGATCATATCAGTATTGCACTGACCACATGTTTTAAACCAGACTTAACCTGCAAAGATAATCCCACACCTCCATGAACAATGTTCACATTACTGGAGTGTTTGCTGAAAGTTAACATTTAATTAAGATTAAACTCTAACGGAAAATTGCCTCATTATAAAAATCTAATGCCAGACTTTGGTGGAAAGTTAAAGCAGTGATGTAACAGTATATACTGTAAAAGACCTATTTTGAGATTATTTCTGAGATTTGCCAGGTTTTTTTTTTAATTATATTTTGACAGTCATACACTCGAAGGTTCAGTTTTCCTCTAGGTTGGGTGAATGAATGACACATGAACTTCTGCTAATATGTCTTGAGAGAGAGAGCAGAAAAGAGGGTAAAGGTGCAGCAGAGTAAGAGTAAAAGAAGACAAGAAATAGTTCTGTGGGTAGCACCTGTCCTTCAGACTTCTTTTGCTTAAGAATTCAGATGAAATTTGTGCTCGGTGTTTGTTGGTCCTTGCTGTGTGTGCGTCTGCATTTTTTTTTTTCTCTCTGTGTGAAAAGTAATTTGGCGTTGGTGTCGGTCAGGGTTATCTTTAAAAGCTTCTCATCACTGCTCTTTGTTCTGTTCTCTTCTGTAAGCCTCTCTTCTTCTCTCATTTTGTTGTTTTTCTGTGTCCTGGCCAGATCTGATCCACTGCACCAATGAGATGAACGTGAACATTCCCCAGCTGGCGGACACGCTGTTTGAGCGCACAGCCAACTCCAGCTGGGTGGTGGTCTTCAAAGCTCTTATCACCACCCACCACCTCATGATGTACGGCAACGAGGTAGGAGACATCACACACGCACATACTGACACAAACAAAAGCCCTCCGGGGCAGTCAGAGCAAGCTACATCAATAAGTGATATTATTACTCAACCCTGTCTCAACCCACACACTCATAAATCCGAACATACACAGATTTTAAAAAATCTTTTATTCATGTCTGTGCATTGTGATCAACATCAGCGGAGTGGGAGGGTGGCCAAAGCATATGGGACGTAAACAGCATGCACAGTTACTGAGGATACATATATTGGACACGAGGCGTGAGTGATTGAAGTAGCTGTGGAGCGCGGAGAAATTAATTAGCTCAGCCAGAGGCTAGATGGGGGACGAGGATGGAAGCAAAAGAATAATCAAATAATTTAACTTCATAAAAAACATGCTTGGAAGCAGGAAGAATAACTCGGCTGGGTCTCTCCATGGGTTTGCTGGCATTCAAAGATAAATCTGAAATTAAAGCCCAAGCAAACCTTTCTTTGTTCATGAGAACTTTTTTTTCTTCATTAATTATGATGAGGTCTGATAAGGACCCGTGTACACAAAATGTCAGTTTATATGCAGCAGTACAGATTTTAATAGTGAGATCTGTATTTATTTTATTAAGCTTTTTACTTAGTGAACCACTTAATGTACAATACTGAGCTTTTAACTTGGTATTATTGTATTTAGAGCTTATTTACTGAGCTTCTCCTGTTTTTTCTGCTTAAATATCCTCACGTTTATTTATTTACCTATTTTTGCTTTTTTGGGCCATGTTCTCCTCTCTTATGTATTTATTTTACTAAGCAGTTATACTTCATTCACCCCCTCTGTAGTCTAAGTCATCAATATTGATTGACTAACCCTAACCTCAATGGTATGTTCAGTTCAAAACCTGAAAGCCGGAATTTTCAGCTGAACCCCGTCAGACTTCGAACGTGGAAAGTTGGAGCAGCCGGCGGTTAACATAAACATTAGTAAACATAAACATTAGTAAAACTGTAGAACTTGTAATCCCGACTGCTAGTGTTGTGTGTTTGTTACTTACTGAAAAAGCCCCACAGAGAGTGCTGACCAGGCTCTGTCCTTGAATGTGCTGTGGCAATGTTTTTAAGGATTTAAAAAAAAAAAAGAAAAGAAAAAGCATTATGCTTTACTGCTAGTGATGCACGAATGGCTCTACCTTGCTAAGGAGCTAGGGAAATAAACTGGCTATCCAACGGTATAGGATTTTTGCCAAGAAGGCTTGTCACGGTGACAGAATCCTTACTTCTTGTGTTAAGTTTGTAATTTTTCCAATAGATCACTCTCAGTCCAGTTGCTGAAGGTGTTGATCTATGTGTATGAGACCAGTTGTCAACCATCTGGCAACCGCTGATCACTGCAGGGGGGAAAACATCTGTGTTCTCTGACTGACTGTGACTGATTGCTGCTGTCTCTGGAGTGAAATTACTCGCAAAGCGGTTTACTTTCCTGCACCAAAACCCTCCCTGAGGTTGCTTTGGTTGCTAGCACATTGCCTCGGTCACCATGGTAGCTTTGCATACCAGACGCCAACTTGGCTGCAAACACCACTAAACTACCTGACAAGCGGTAGCAAAGCCCTGCAAGTTGATACGTGTCATGCAAACTACAGCAGAGATGGGCAATCTCATAGCAACAAAAGCAAGGTTTTCAGTGCAGCTTTTTACCTCACCAGCTGGTCAGGGAATGCATTTTCTCCCCCCCTAGTAACCTGCAGTTGCTAAGGGGTCAGTCTCCAGGGCTTTACTTATATTTTTTTCCCTGGACATCCAGTAATGGTTTTGAGAAGCGCTGCCATAACATGTACTACAATCCTCTGTCCAGGTAAAAGAGGTCACTTATTTACTTATGTAGTAAATATATTCATCTTATAGATGGTAATAGAACTATGCAACCACTTTCAAATTCATGCATTGTACTAAAGTCACAGCCGGCTACCTAACCAGATCTTGTTTATCTCTAGCAACATTATGCGAGCGGAAATGTTGGTTTGCTTGACAAACTTCTTCACCAGCTGACATAATCCAAGATACTTGCTTCTGTGAAATGTTCTGTTATTGAATTAAGCAATCATTAAATCCTGTAATGGCACAAAGCAAATGTGTAAAACAGAGGCAGGTAAAAGCATGCAAGTCACCTTTGTTGTTGATGCATGCAGTGCATATGCTGGTTGTTGCATAAGATGCATTACACAGATTACATACACTATTGCATACAGTGCTGCATAATAGTTCATGACACTATGTGTGTTTGTGTCTCATCACTGTTTTTGCTGCAGGTAGCTTGCACATTTGCAGTAAATAGCAGTGGAGCGCTGCATGAAGTTCATTTGGCGGTTGTGGTTATCATTAATGACAGTGGTTCTCTGGAAGTCACACCCAGTGCAGTTTCTACTTCTTTGTGGTGAACTGTTGTGGTTTTTACCTTTCCGTTTCACGCCAACCTTTAAAATTGTCGGTCTTTGACCTACAGATTGCGTCTATGCCCAGAGGTGATAATGTTGTTGGCTTGTAGAAGGGCTGCACACAAAAGCGACTCTGCCTCTTCTATGGTTAAATACTCATAATCCTTCCCTCTGCGTTGGTGGAGAGCTATTTAGACACCAGTGCTGCACCAAAAGCTGGCCCTAACTGCTGCCTGATGCTTCCTGCTAGTTTCATAATGCTGAATGCAACTTTTCTGAATTGAGTAGTAGATGGTGGAAAAAAGGAACCTTTCTATCATTTAGTGGTCTATCACTTTATTATTTTGGTGTAGGGATGAGGGGTCTTTTCCATGAGAACAGCTTTAAAACCTATGAACATACAGTTAAAAATAAAAAAAATCTATATCCTCCCTTATCCAGTGGGTGAGACTGGAGTGTTTGCTGGACCAATTCTGGCCTCGGACCTTATGTTGCACGCTCCTGGTTTAGGTAATGTAAACGTTTTGCTTCCGAGCCGTTAGCTTAGCTCTCAGTCTGTTGCTGTTATGCAATAATGTTTTTGCGTAGCGCTAATTTGGGAGCTTTGGTAGATTAACTTTGGACGGAGGCAGAATAGTTGGTTCCCCCTTTTTTCCTGTTTTTTGTGAAAGCTAAGCTAGCACGCCGCTTACTCATATTTATTGTGCAAACGCCAAAGTGACATAAATCTCCACTAACTCTTGCTAAGAATAAGAAAATGAGGAAATTCTTTAAAATGTTGAATGATTCCTCTAAAAGAGCAAGCCGCTCTGTGGATTGTTGTCATTCTTCATCCATCAGATATAAGTAGATAACAGTCAGCTATGAAATGGTGGGTAGTTAAGCTTGTTTGCAAATACGCTGTGTACTGTAGGATAAAAAAAAAAAAAAAAACATGCTCTTGTACACAAACACTCCCAAACGCCGACACTCCCTGCACCGCATTCCTTTCAATATCAGTCAGTATGGGGAAGCATCGCTTCCTTGTTTTGCCAAGATCAGTTTTGTCCACATTACATAACATTTCCTGTTGGAGTTGCATTGTTTGATTGCGCCAATCTAAAGTTCCTCTGAAAAATGAGGAAGACTTGGGAGTGAGGCAATTGAATTTTTGGTGTTTTGCTAGAAACCTCTTCCTGACTGGCAGTATTTTAGGTTCAGCGCGTTAGTCACAATACTCCAGAATTAGCTGTTGCGTTGACAGCACCAGTGCAGCAGAGACAAACTGACACACTAAAAAAAAGTAAGAATAATTCAAGACCTCAGTTAAGAAAGACATCACATCAGCAGGTACCTCCATCCTGTTTGATTGCTCAAGCTGTGGAAATTCCTGCAACATTTCTGATAAATCAAATCATGCTAAGTAGGTCACTGCAGAGCAGCAGGAAGCGGTTTAGAGGTATTCCCGAACTGTAGGCTGATTTATCTTGGAGCTGTCGCTGTCAGAAGGAACCCGTTTGATGTTGACGTCTCACCTACAGTGATAGCAGCACCACACTAGTTTCTAATTTCTGTGTTCCTAACGAAGAGCTTGCAGTCAGTGAGTCGTACTGTGTTTATTTCTGCTGTGGCATATTTAAAAAATCGAATGAATTTTTCTGATATAGCTTTATATTACTGTCTTCCCACCTTTTCATTGTCCCCAATCCATCATGGAGCCATAACACTGAAGTAATAGACGTTTTGTGTTTGCATGTAAAGACTAGTTAATGCATTATGGTTTTTTTAGATTAGCTTAGCCCTTACGATCTTGTTGAGAGGTTATTAAATGTGTAAAATAAGGGTGATGTACAGAATCACTAATAGTAGGGAGATTCACTCCTGCTTTAGCCCCGTGGAGCGAGGCTTCCGGCTGTAGTAGAGACAAGACTGTGTACTCATCAGCCTGCATTCATCAGGCCTGTCAGGACACTGGTGCTGACTGGGGCTCAGCGGCCAGGTGTCCCTGCTCCCTCACGGTCGTCCCATCCATTACAGTCAGAGCTGAGAGAAATCTGGCCGTAAAATTAGAAACCACAGACCCGCAGAATTGGGGTCAATAGACTGTACATTCCCCTTCAGATCAACACTGCTGACCACTCGCAGCTCGTCTGGCACACTAAAGATGGCCACGTTCGGCTTCTGACGAACGATCTCGTAGTAAAGATCGTGACGAGTTGTGTGAGTCTTGATGTAAAATGATCACAGAATTGGATTTTTAAGATCACCAAGAGAATTTCTTTTCTGTACACGTCCGCAGACTGATCTGTGTCACTTTATATATTAGACATTGGCCTTTCATTATGCCTCACTTCTGACATCATGTAGGTTTCCCCCTGAAAAGTAATTTACTTGGCTTTAAAGAACTGCTAATCCCAAAATAATTGCATCTGTCTGGGTTTTTGGGGCATTATTTTAGCCTCCCAGGTACTCTGTGCTGTGCTTATTAATACTTTTGCTAAATAAAATAATTGGAAGTTTAAAAAATACATAGAAAACAATATTCTTTGGAGGCTTTTTTTTATTTTTTAAATGGTGCCAGCATAACAGTGATTTCTGATAAGATGAGATAACATTTTTCCATTTGGACCACACCCAGTCCAGCAATTCACACAAGCACACAGACCAGTCTGCAATCATCTTGCAAGCACTGGTCTGGTCACTATGGGAAAAATGTGTTTTCCCTGATAAGTAGTTGCTTGAGTGAAATTGGTTGCAAAGAGGTATACTTTGCTGCACCAAAACCCTCCTTTAGATTGCTTTGGTTGGTAGCACGTTGCCTAGGTCAACACGGTGGCTTTGGATGCAAGACGCCGACTTAGCTGCAAACAACACCAAACTACCCAAGAAACATCACTATTGAAATCCTTAAAACTGGCATATTTCATGAAAACGACAGACAACGCTAGCAATCTGCTAGCAACCAAAGTGACAACTAGCAATCACCTCTGGCTGGTTGGAGAGTTAAAATAAATAAAAAAATTCCCCTGCAGGTGCTAAGCCTGTGTGACTGAGGATTTAATTCGATTAGTTTTACTCTATATTTTTTCCCCCGTCGTCCATTAGTGGTTTTGAGAACCACTGCAGTAACATGTACTACAATCCTTCACATAAGGTCTCCACTGAGATTAAAACTTTTTTTTGTGGGACTTCATTAGTTTTTCAAACACAGTGATCAGTCATTGCTCATGTACAACTCACCATTCAGCTCAAAGCACACTACATTCACGGTGCGATACCGGCGGTTGCAAAAAGATTGTCTCTAGGACATGACCTCTGACTGAGACCTTTATCTCATCAGGAAAGTGCTTACGGAGGTCACATCCGCTATGCTCATTCAAGTCCATGTTGAATAAAACGACTTGTGGCTGACAAGTCATTAACAATGAGCGTGTGGTTTCACAGTCTGATCCACACCTCACTCCTCACATCCTCTTTCACAACAGCACAGTCATCAGTGGATTTTGCAAATCAATTGTTGATGTCACATTTTTATGTTTTCCATTGTTTTTATTAGTCAGTTACAATTTTGCGTAATTTTACTGCAAAGTGTGTCATAACCGGTAGCCCGATGACAGGTAAGGGGAAGAAAAAGTATGTTTCAGCAAAATAATTGGGCAGCTCAGGCCAATGAATGTGCTGTTGCCAAGCAGAATTTCAAGTATAACTGAAGCAAACAGTTACTAATAGCTTGTGTTTTTCTTGCTATTAATAGTCTATTTTCACGCTTCATCTGCTCACCACATACTCTACCTGAGCCTGGTTCTGTTGGAGGTTTCTTCCTGTTAGAAGGGAGTTTTTGCTTCCTATAGTCGCCAAAGTGCTTGCTCATAGGGGGTCATAGGATGAGGGTTCTGTTTTCTTTTTATTATTGTAGGGTCCTTACCTAACAATGTAAAGCGCCTTAAAGCGACTGTTGTGATTTGGAGTAATACTGGATAAATTAAATTGAAGTTAAATAAAGACCGGCAGCAGGATGCTGAAGTGATGCTGGTTGTGCAGGACTCAATGGAGTAAGTGGTGGGAATTTAAAAAAATAAAAAATTCAAGCTTATGCCAATGAAAATGTTCACGCAACAGTAACAAAGATAGTAATTCGTGGTAGACCGGAACTATTCCTCTACTCGGACAGTGTAGGAGCAACATTAGGCCAACATCGGAACTGACCAATCACGTTGTCTGAGTATTTAGTTAGCATCATCTATGAAGTTAGCTAAAGCTATTGAAAATGATCACAAGCAAACCAACATGAGTAACCTAAATTTGACAAACAGCAAACATAACTTGATTATTAACTTTTGAAATATAACAAATATTTTACTTAAATTGCAATTGGTCAGTTGTAATATTGATCCTGGGCCAACTTTATTGTGATGATGCCAGAACAACACGGGAAATATACCCACTGTTGGCAGCAACTACCTATAACTACCTGCATACTAACCTGAAGATGTTACAGTTCAATGAATTGGACAGATTAAACATCAGAAATCATCAAAAAATAAATAAATAAATGAATAAAACACGATATATTGGACATGTTTCATGAGTACAGAAGCAGGAACACTGGAATGAAGCAAAGATAAATAAAGGTGGTGGTAGAGAACAACATTAATGTTGCTGAACTTGCCGTTAAGCATCCTTTAGCTGCCATCTCATGTTATCTCAGGGAGCAGTTTTATGTAAGGAATTATGAATGTGTTGCATGAATGAGGCTTGTAGGGGGGGAAACAGTGGTGTTGAGTGCTCAACTACATTAGAAAATCTCTATATAAGAACTGTGTAACCTTGTTTGTATTTATAAACCATTTAAAACGTGTAGTTTCTGGTTTAACTCGGAGGTACATCGATACTACAAGTGTTTTTCTTGCCTTCCTCTGCATCTGTGCTCAACTACTGACTGTAAATCAGCAGACAGTAATATCTGAGCATATTTAAATTTGGTCTGCTGTTGCATTCATTGTAGGGTGCAGCCATTTTAAATGCTGCCCATTTTACTGTGGTAATATATTCAGCCCTTGCTTTCAAATCGAATGTGGGAATTTACCATTCGGAGCAAATAGCAGGTGAATTAACTTTTAATTTCTCGTCTTTGCCTCAGCTGCCATATTTGTTAAGGGGGCTTTTGGATCGTGATGAGAGTAATAGTGCATTTTCTGTGTGTGTGTGTGTGTGTGTGTGTGTGTGTGTGTGTGTGTGTGTGTGTGTGTGTGTGTGTGTGTGTGTGTGTGTGTGTGTGTGTGTGTGTGTGTGTGTGTGTGTGTGTGTGTGTGTGTGTGTGTGTGTGTGTGTGTGTGTGTGTGTGTGTGTGTGTGTGTGTGTGGGGTGGGTATTGATATTCATTCAATTCAATTCACCTCCAGTTTTTTCCGCCTTGCTCAGAAGCTGTGCTGACTCGCTCCCTGGTGACACTGAATCTTGCAAGCGATCAAGAGTCAGTCAATATCTTTGATCACGATTTCACTTCTGTGCCTCTACAAAGCCAATTTGCGAGTACGTCTTGCAGAAACACAGCTGTGGGATTTGGAGTTTCTCCCTCCCACCTCATTGTTTCTACTTCTGGGTGTTCGTGACAGGCACTCACACAGCGCCAGATAAAGTCTGAACTTTCCTAATTAATAAATACATAGATTAAATTCAGCATTAGCCACAGACAGAGATTTGATGTGTGCCTAGGCCTGTCTGACTTTGGTCTCAGTTGTTGTGCCTCTGCTTTCCAAGCCTTTGTATGATGGGCCAATATGTTCTAAAAACAACCAGCAGGAAACCCCAAACAATGGCTGAGACAGCCAATTTCCATCGCTTCTCTCCCAGTCGGTCCTCCTCTCTCTTCCCTCCAGGGAGGCTGTTAGTCTCTCCTGGGAGCGTTTAATGCTTTGACCACCTAATCAAGGATAAAACTCAATGGAGAGAAAGGAAGGACATAGGAGAAAATAAAGACGAGAGAATTATGTTCATGTAATTACGAGAATAGTTAGAAAGATGAACGAGAAGAATGAAGTGCTCATGAGAGATGGCAAGTCGAGGGTCATATAGAAGTCAGTGTTTTAAAATTGATTTTTTTTTTCTTTTTAAAGGCTAAAAGCACTTCTTCAAATGGGTATCTGACACATAATCCACCTGAATTTCTTATCTTTCCCAGCATTTGATTGATTGTCCAAAAACAACATTTTTCCCACATTTATCGATCTAGTTAAATGTGATCTAGTTATTGCTGATAATCCTTACTTCATTTTAAGATTTTTAATTAAGACAGTAAATTTCTTGGGTATACATGAAATGACCAAAAACAACTCAAATGCACCCATTATCCAACTTGTACATGACATAGCATG
The DNA here is from genome assembly GCF_013358895.1 of Oreochromis aureus. NCBI lineage: Eukaryota > Metazoa > Chordata > Actinopteri > Cichliformes > Cichlidae > Oreochromis > Oreochromis aureus. Next base: position 34,524,051 of record NC_052944.1, read on the forward strand.
TAAGCTTAGGGTAAGTAGAGCCCAATTTTTTTTTATTTTTTTTTGTGAACGTCTTTTTTTTTTTTTCTTAAAATTTACAAACTTCTAGATTAACTTGCAAAACCAGATTAGATTATGTTTATTGATCTTTGTTTATTTTTTATTGATTTTTAATTTCAAGAAGTCAAAACTGTGTTAGTTCTTTGAGCCTTTGTGTTTTAGTGATTATGCAAATTGGTAAATACTCAGTTTGTGAAAACTCTATAAACAGTCGATTGATCACAAACCACACCCCGGTATCACAACAAACTAAATAAATCATTGTCATCAGCATCAATTTAGGCTTGATCAGACTGTGAGCCTGCTATGGTCCGCTTGGTCCGAGTGGCCACGTAAGGAATGGCTACTTAGCCATTGGGTCTCCAGCTGCCTGCAGTGGAGTATATATAGTTGTGCAATGTAATGCAAAACTGTGTGGTCACAAAAAATAGGCAGGCCTGCGGATAAAAAAGGTTTCGTGTGTGAGGATTTGGGACATTATAGTACTGTGCAGTTCAATAAACTACCTTTTTTTCTACATAGTTTTACAGACAGTAAAGTTAAGATAACAAAAACTGAAAACGTTGGAAAGTCTGGTTGTTGTTTCCTTCGTGCTTGGTGGTTGTTGTGCGTGGGAGTGATTCCTGGTCTGCTTCTTCTAGCACTTTTACATGTGCTTCGTCACACATGAATATTGTATTATGCTTACATATGATACTCCATGGTACTCCAAATCATAGCAGTGTTTTTTCTAAAATTTCTTGGTAATAACAAACTTATGTAAAAGGAAGACTTTGCCAGGTTAGGCAGAAAGGCATCGTACTACCAACTTGTTCCCATCTGAGGGTGTCAGATACTGATGCTTGACAGATGCATGTGTGAAGTCTGCTTTAGTTGTGGCCTTGCACTGTCCACAGCAGTATTGAACAAGTACAGGTAGTGAGATGGTCCTCTTTAAAAGACTCATGATGCTTTAGGAGGCTGGGCGGTAGAACAAGTATACAGCGGCTTGTTTCCTGAGGGGGTGTTTGGTACTCTGCATACTTTTGTTTTTGCTGATTCATGTAATATCCACTTATCTTTTACTGTCTTTCACTTGCCATTTAGGTTTAGGCTCTAAAAGTACTTTGTCAGGTTTGGGAATAGATTGCAGCTTGGGTTAAAAAGGCCAAAAGCCATATATGACAGATTGGAAGAGAGACTCATCTCAGTATTGCCTAACCTGGTGCGTCACAGCATAGGACCCCAAAGGGCCCTCAGGACTTTCCTCTGAGAAGTCAGCGGCTTTGATAAAACGCCAGGTATTTGATTTGTTGGAATGAGAGCGGGCTTTTCCATTTTGTTTGCCCTAAGGCGGGGGGGGGTGTCTGTACTTCGGTTGTTGAGAGGTTTTAATTAAAACCACAAGAAACGTCAAAGGAGCACCTAAGTTCTTATTAACTGCCTGAGAAAAATGACTGTGTACACAGTCGTTGGTGTATCCTCTTGGCACGAGGCATACACTAGCTTGTGACCTCCCTGAGGCTGGGTTTGTGTGACCTCCCGATCTCCAACTATGGATCTTTTTGCTTTTAAGGCAAAGGGGAAACCACTGTTTATTGCACTTTGGGAATTATTGGTATTTGCTAACAGTGCAGGTAAAAAAAAACAAAAAAAAACGGGTAGCTTTACTGGGTTTTTGCAGCATTTTCTTTTTCCACATTTTGTTTTTCTCTTAAACACAGTACAATATCAAAACCCCAGCAACCCAAACCTGTCACACTAAATATTTTCCACGAGGAACAGCCTTTCTGAAAGCCCACATAGTTTTTCTTTGCAACTTCAAGAGATGTCACAGCACAAAGATTTGCAAGACCACAAGGTGCTGTATAACACGCCGCTGTGAAAACCTTTTTTTTTTTTTTTAAAGATTGTTTTCAAGGACAACACACTCAGAAAATACTACCATCATCATTTCTTCTTCAGGGCAGGATACTTGTAAGTGTCAGCTAGGAAAATTACAGTCTGATTGATTACACCTCAGTGCATCAGGAATCAGGATGGAGGGCCGTGGCTCTGTGCTTTAAAACTGGGTGCTGGTGCAGGAGGAAAGGCGGTAGGGAGGTGAGGGAGAGAGGACGCCAAGTGGGAGAGTCATTAAGGACATGAGAGGAGACGGGGACGGTCTGGCGAGGACACCGGTGAAAGTGCTGATGGTTGCAGGACACGCCGCTTTCCCTTTCCTGTGTGTGTGTGTGTGTGTGTGTGTGTGTGTGTGTGTGTGTGTGTGTGTGTGTGTGTGTGTGTGTGTGTGGGAAAGAGAAAACACTGTTTGTGTGCAAAGTTACACTACAAGTCGCCGCCGCTGGTGTCCTAGATAGTGAACGGCCCATTTGTTTTAGTGACGTCACTAGAGCACTACAGTGCCTCAGCACCCTTTGGGATGGCGAGGACGCAGACGGTGGCAGAGATTTAAGCAAAAGGGTGAGGCGTTGTGAGTTCTTACGAAAGCCGGGCGTTTGACCGAGCGAGGCGAGGCGGAGCGGGAGGAAAATAAACGACAGAAAGAGAGGTGTGGAAATCTGCTGACTCAAGCACTGTGTCGAAGAGATCATGAGGGAGGGAGGATGTTATTTGTGTTGCGTTTTGAGAGGTCGCCGTGACTCTTAATAGGGGTCACTAGTGATAATCTGAAAAGCTTGAATGCACACATGCACAATGTCACCGCACATGTGCTTCCTATCAGCTCCTGCTGCACGGCAGTAAAGATGATTAGTGGAGAGACAGAGATTGCAGTGCACGACTATAGCGTGTGCACGCTTATCTCTTATACACAAACATCCTGTCTTTTTTTAAAAAAAGGTGAAAACTCCAGGGTGACCCACTGGAGTTTGCAAACTTCTTTATGCTCCTTCAGGCAGATAAACAAGTTTTTCCAACTCAAGAAAATTGGCTGCATCTATGTGATCAATAGAAGAAAGCAATGGGCATGTGTGTGTGTTGTTTTGTTTGTGTGCCGCCCTCCTACTGGGCTCAGCAGATTCAGCCATCCAGAAACTTGGAGGCTACAACGAGCTCAATAGAGATTCTCCCAGCCAGGGGTGTCTGCATCTATTTTTTTGTCACTTTTTTTCCTGTTCAATAGTGGCTCAGGTTACTGATTTAACATAATGCTGAGCTGATTTTTTTTTTCTTTTTAATTCCACTTCCAACTGTAGCCTTAGGCATAGCAGGTGTGTCCATGTATGCTAAAAAGATGTGCATGGAGGTGAAGTAAGAGACAGCTTTAGGGGTGTCAAACATGGCCTCTGAGCCAGAATCGGCCCAACTCCAATCTGGCCTGCTGGAGGGCTTTGGAAACTTTGTACATTTTACAGCTTTTCCTAGTGACAAAGAGCTCCTCTGTGGCCTTCATATTACACCTAAGTAACCAAGTATTACATAAACATTTAAATACCATCCATCCATCCATCCATTTTCTTCCTCTTATCCGGGGCCGGGTCGCGTGGGCAGCAGCCCAAGCAGAGAAGCCCAGACCTCCCTCTCCCCAGCCACCTCCTCCAGCTTATCCGGGGGAACACCAAGGCGTTCCCAGGCCAGCCGAGAGATATAATCTCTCCAGCGTGTCCTGGGTCTGCCCCGGGGCCTCCTCCTGGTTTTGGTAGCCGAGGATCGGTCCAGCAGGATCCGCTCCTGGCCGCCACCTGACCCCTACCCCTGCAGGAAGATTGGCCCATGTCCCTTATTCGGGCTGTGCCCTGCGTGGCCCCATGGACTAAGGCCCGGCCACCAGACGCTGGCCCTCAGGCACCCTCCCCGGGCGTGACTCCAGGGCGGGGCCACGGTAACCCTATCCTGGGCAGGGTGAACTGTTCCCTCGATGGCCTTCTCATAGGGGTCTTCTGAATCACTCTTTGTCTGTTCCCTCACCCAGGACCAATTTGCCATGGGAGACCCTACCAGGGGGCAACACAAACCCCTCCACCACGATAAGGTAGCAATTCGCGGAGCGGCATTTAAATAACAGTTTCCCATATTCTTAACTATCAACAACAGAAATTTCTATGATGTATAGTGCGTCTATACAGAAATAACCCCCAAAATTGGCAAACACTGAGCTAGCAGAACTTACTTTTGTAATTTTACATATATTTTTCTTACAATTTAAGCCCAGCGAGTCACACTAACAGACTTCTTCCATTTACTACAGCAGTGTTTCTTTATCATGTGGAAAAACTGAGATGTACTATTGTACTTTATTATTGTACCACTTTTTTTTATTGAGATATCGGAAGGGTTCCATGTGTGGTTAAACTTAACTGGTTTCACTGGTTTGACATCCCTATTTAAGAGAGTGATTCATTGTAAAATTACTGCTATCAAAGCTAACAGTAGGAAATAGCAAGAGTGAGATTAGCACCTCTGGGAGTAGTTGCTGCCCCAAATGCGGAGGATTTGAGTACTCAGAGTAGAAAAGCACTATATAAGAACCAGTCCATTTACCATATGAGGACCTTAGGGTCTTGTTCACAATTTAATAGTGGGGCAGTGATGTGGATGCTGTAACAGTCTGTGGCGGTTGTTTCCTGAAGTCCTGTTATGAAGCTTGAGATGAGTGTTTTCACCATTTTCTTTTCGGCGTTTTGAAACCATATTTGATGAGCGATCTGCAGATATGAATGAACAGTTGTTGGTTGGCAGATTTGGGGAGGGTCACAAGCCAGTTTATCAGTACCAGTCTCAAGCTTGGATGAATAGGGAGTGTTCCTTCAAGAAGAGCATCCGGCTTAGAATGTTTTCAAATCAAACATATGCGTAATCAAGAATGAGATTTCCAAATCAGATGAATCAAGGCCTGGGTTAACACAGACACTCTCCAGTGCTGTTGACAAGCAAGCAGGTTGCCGATGGAAAATGTGCTACTGTTGGGCAAAAACAAAGGTAGAGGAGGAGGGCGGAGAAGGCATTTTAGGAGGCAGTGAGAGGAAAGGTAAGGTGGGATGTATGGACTCCAGGCGGGAGGAAGACCACAGAGAAGATTAATGGATGTAGTGAAGGACATGTAGAGGGTTGCTGTGACAGAAAGGGAGTGTAGCACTTCTTATATTACCAGAGCTCCTTTAAAAAAAAAAAAATCTTAAATGAAGACAAACAGTCACACAAACATCAGCTGTTACAAAAAACATCATTAGCAGTAAGTTATATCCTCAAAACCCCTCTTAACACAAGGCCTGATGAGCTCTACACCGCCATTAAAGATCACCGCTGTTTCTTCTTCACTGATCATCAACACGCCCACAGTGCATCCTCGTTTACGCGTGTGTGTGGGTACAGTTGCTTGTGAATTGGTCGTGAAGCTCCTAATCTTCCATGAAATGGCAAAAGCCCACGTTTCCAGTCATGCAGCGTGCACACTGAATACTACCTGTCTTATTTAGCTGCTTTTTTTTTTTTTTTTAGGTAATCTTGTTTTTACAGCATCTCTACTAATTGTTGCACCCTTTCTCTAAAAGGCACTGCCTGTGAGATGTGATTTTTGCTTTTTCTTTCTCCACTAGTTTCCCTTCAAGTGCCAGGTTTAATTAGTCGGACTGTAATTAGCCCTGCTGGTGCCACCACTCTATACTGTTACTGCACTTAAGACATTACATTTAACTCTATCGCTGTTTTTGATCTCTGATTAAATGTGCTCTTGTAGCAAAAAAGCAGCAGAGTTCTCAAGAGATGTAACAATTTTTTTTATTTGTCTTTGGTATATTATTTATTTATTGTTATAAAACCTGGTTTTGGGAAAAGAGAAGAACCTCCATACTTTTCTGTTAGGTTTGAACACATTTCTGACAAACTGAATGCTTTTGGTAACACCTGGCACGCATATGTAAAATGAGTTGATACTTATTAGCTACACATACATCTCTTAACAAATTGATGCATTTATATTTTTTATGAGAGCTAAATGGAAGGTACAGGGGCAGGAACAGCCTAAGCAGAGAAGCCTGAACATCACTCTCACTAGCCACCTCTTCCAGCTTTACTGGGGCAACGCAGAGTTGTTCCTAGACCAGTCGAGAGAGATAATCTCTCCAGCGTGTCCTGGATCTGCCCTTAAGGCCTCCTCCCAATGAGACATGCCCGAACTATCCGGCCAGGAGGTGCCTAGGAGGCATCCTTGCCAGATATCCAACCAACTCAACTGCCTCCTTTTGATGTGGCTTCCGAGTGGCTGAACTCCTCACCCTATCTCTAACGGATGAGGCCTGCCACCCTTCAGAGAAAACTCATTTCCATCGCTTGCATCTGCAGTCTTGTTCTTTTAGGTACTTCCGAGAGCTTGTGACCATAGGTGAGGGTAGGAAGGTAGCTTCACATGCATTTTAGATCTTGAACTAAGAGAGTAGTGGTTATCAGGGATCCAGAAGTCAAGCAGTCCATGAAAAAACAGCCTCGGCAAGCAAATCATCAGAAGACCAAAATCATCTAAAGGTGCAGTGGAGGCAATACTACATCAGAGTTGAGTAACAGAAGATTTCAAGCTTTTGAAATGGGTCGTAAGTTTGTCCATTTGTTCTCAGGTGTCCATACCATCTCAGACGTCTGAAATAATTTAAAGTCGTGGCAAGTGTTGCCTTTAATTCACATTAACCCTCTGAGTCATAATATGTCATAACCCTATCATAGCCATATATTATGGAGGTTGATAAACTGGATCGTTTGGAAACAATGTGAGTGTCAGAATTATTAATTTCTTTGTCTCAATTGCCAAGACTGGGGAGAACAAAGGGGGTTAAAAAAAGTCCCACTGTGACATAAAAAATTCAGCAGTCAAATCTGATGAAATCGGCTTCAAACCTCTGCTGACTTTGCCCCAAAGTAAGAGTTTAAATAATAATAAACTTTATTTAATATAGCACCTTTCAAAACAAAGTTACGCGCTTCACAAGACGAGATGGAACTGATGAAATGGCACGCAACTGAGACACGCTTAACAATTGTACAGCATTAAGAAAGGAAAAGTAGCAATACAAGAAAATTAAAGGAAAAAACATTAAACTAGGTAAAAATAATATGAAATAACGCAAGGTAGTCATTAGGAAGAGATGGTGACACAAAATAGCATTACAATATAAAAGTAGCTCAAACTGGAAGCATTGAGAACCTGTGCTTATAGAAACATATTTAGAAGTGATTTAAAAGGCGATAGGGTCTGCGTTGATCTGATCTTCTCAGGGAGATTGTACCAGAGAGTGGCCATCCTAACAGAAAAGGCTCCCCATCATCTTTAGTCCTCAAACCAAGAGAATGTGGGATGGCTAGTAGAGCCTGGCTGACATGTAGCTGGATTCCCTCAACAAGTTCATGAGAGTTGTCTCTGTCTATGCAGCTACCCTTTGGAAAAACTCTGAAACCACGTCTTTATCGATATATACTGAGGTTTCAAAACTCCTCATTAAGGGTATGCTGTCAGATGTTGCCTTTATGAGGCAAAGAGTTAATCTGGTCTCTTGTTGTGCATCAGATTAACCTGAACAGTATCTGGAGATGAACTGATCAGGTTCCTACAAAGTAGAGTCTTAGTTGATCTGCACACATCGGCACAGCTTTCAGTTTAACGATTGGGTGTTTCTTCTTGCTGACGCACTCCTGAGATTCACGAGTACTTTTTTCTAAAGTTATCGTGTTAATAAAACAAACTCTGTTGCTTTTTTTCTTCAAACTTTTGTGCAGTTCTGAGCTTCAGAAGAGCCCCGTTACCTAACAATGTCTGCTGAGAAAACAAACTTTAGCTTGAATGATGTTTCCACCCCTCAGTTTGAGTAAAAATACAGCTCTGGATAGACCGGCTGGAGGAAGTGTGACACTATCCCAGCTACCACACTCTTTGCACTCGTAGTTCCCGACAGATAAACGTCAGGAACACTACATTGCTCCTGAAAACTGTATTCAGGTCGGTGTTTCAAACGGTGACTCATGTTGCTTGGGTGCCTCACTGACCTCCAGACATACTCATCCACCACCAAGACACGACTGTTCCCGTGAGGCGAGGAGCCCACACACGATTAGCCTTGTCACCTTGTAGGCAATGCTCTCACACACAGACACGAACAGATGTGCAGTCACAAAAGTTTAAGTGTGGGGAAATAAATATATACAGATGTATGTATTTAATCGTATCCCTTAATCACCCACTCGACGTCTCTTTGTGACTCAGTTCCTTTCACGCTTTGATTGGATTTGGAGGCTAAATGGTTGATTGCGTAAGAGAAGGAGAAATATAGGGTTGGAGAAAAAGGGAGGAGGAAGAAATTGAAGAAGGGAGCAGAATCCTGGGAAAGATCTGGATGAGTAGCAGGCCTGTGTGTGTGTGTGTGTGTGTGTGTGTGTGTGTGTGTGTGTGTGTGTGCGTGCGTGCGTGCTCCTGTCCACGCGTCTGTTTCCCCCCGTGCATTTCTGTGCTTGCATAAGAGCAGCTTTCATTCAACACAGCCCGATCACGACTCATTCTTCGTGTGTGAGTCACCACCTTTCATGGAACTGGGCTCGCAGTCAGTTCTGACGATTTTGTGCATGTGTGTTTTTCACAGAAAGTCAAGTTGAGCACAGCAGCCAAAAATAATTCCCCCGTGGACTCCCTGAACTCAGTCTGGCGATAAGTACGCCTAACTGCCTCTTTTTTATTCTCTACAAACAGGTGTTAAAATATATATATATTTTTACTTTATTTCAGTCAGACACTCCAGACTGCCTTATCGGCTGAAGTAGCCCTAAAGCCAGAAAGTAAATCCAAAATAACCCAAAGCTGTTTGTACTGGGCCTGAAAGCTGTAGAGAAGATTTCACTACAAGGATCAATGATTCCTGTGCTGGTTGACGTGGTTGTTCATTGACTCTGTATACACATTGGCAGCTTCACAAAGAGATGAGCAGTAACTCTTTCAACTTCACTGATATCATATAAGGTGACGTCAGTAAGCTGCACAGAGCACGCTCGTGTCTACCAACAAGGCCGGTTTATTTTTTAATTTTTACTTCTTTTTTTTTTGTGATGCCAAAGGGAGAAGAGATGAAAGGGTCTGTTGGCAGATTACGGTGCTTCTGGATTTGAGCCTCAATTCACCATTATTTATTTTATTTAGATACAGAAAAGTGAAAGTTGAACTTTACTTGAACTCTAATCTGAAAATCAGACGTTTTGACAGCACTGCCCTCTGGAATTGGTATAAATTTTGGTAGATTTTTGAGGTTTTCCAAACCTACACTGGTTGTCTAAATATCTTGAGGTGAGAAATTGAACTGGATTTTACTTTTCTCTCAACTGCCTTTAACATCGGACTTGGAGATTAAAATTGAAGTGTTTTCAAGTTCTGTTAATACTCCCTGCAGTATTTCCTTTACTCTTTAAAACCTAGCACAGAGTATTTTGTCACATGACACCCTGTCAGGTCTGTAACAGGGAAACACCGAGCCGACTGTGCAACTCTGCCAGATAAAAATGGCATGTCCATTATTTGGACACATTTTTTTGGATTTACTAGACAACATCAAACTGAAAACTGAAAACTTCAGTGACCAAATCTAATACCACCAATCTGTCACAATACTTTCAGTTCATTCATATTATTGAAAGAATTATTATTGAAAGAAATTCCAGATTTAGTAGCTGAACAGTTTTACAGAATGAACCTAATGAACTATGAGGGCAAGAACAGGAGGTGTGTATGTGTATACTGTCATTTATTAATCGTAATTAAGGTAAAAATTTCAGGTAATTGTTCTTTTAATTGTTCACATCACCTGGTCGTACAAAAATGACTGCAACGATGATGATGATGATGATATTATTAATAGAAAGTTGATCCGTCTGGCACTTATCAAAATCAGCGTTACAGAATGCTTCCCAGAAACGGATTGCAAATGCATTAAAATGGAAATTCCACTCTAAAATGAATCTATAAATATATTTTTGAAATGTTTTCAAATTTTTCAAATTTCAAATTTTCAACTTTTCCACTTTCCCTTCAAATTGGGCTAACAGAATTCTTTCGGGGTCTACAGGGTAAATCGGACCTTTATTTATAAGATGAACATCATTCTGTATTCACTATGAATTTAAACTAGCAATTGAGACCCTAAACCAAGAATATACTACTTTATGTATACTACTGGCCGTTCAAAGGAATGCAGGTTGAAGATGCTTATAAGCTTCATTTTACAGGCAAGGACGTAATTTCAGTAATGCTTTGCTGTGTTTGCCAGTTGTTTCAGTCACATTTGTAGTAGATGGGTGGTATATATATGTAATTGTGCTCTTACGTTTCTTCTCTGCAAATATTTTATTTGCAAATACTTGGTGACGAATGGATAATTGAGTGATAGATTGGGTGAACTCCAACTCCACCATCTGGGACTGCAGCTGGTTACGCTAGCTCTTCTTCTGCTCTGCAGCTTCAGCGAGCTTGGTGTAGCAGCACGTGAATCGGCACCCCATCTGCTTACGGGTATGGTTAGTGACCCTCTGGCCTTCAGCTCGCAATGGATCTCCGGAGCGAAACGTGGAGTGCTGCCACCAGCTGCAGTCCAAGATGATGGAGTTGGAGTATTTCCTACCAGTGGGATGAGATTCTGGTATCCCACTGATAAGTCTCATAACACCTCTACTGACTGCAACAAGAAGGGAAAGGCCAGGGTCACGTGGTTAGCATTGACTGTCCTTTTAATGTAAGAGTGAGAGGATTGTCCACTAGCAAATCGTGTGCAGCGGCGTGTTCTCACATGAATACAAAAAAATCAAAGACCCTAAACATACTTTTTCTCATTAATATACTCAGAAACACTGAAACTCTGTAGGTTACAACCATGTGTGTCTATATGTTGAGTATTGCTTCTGTGGCAGACACACAAAAATCAGTAAAATATTACAGAGCTCAATACGTCAGTTTAAATTTTCCGCAGTTTGCTCCTGTTATCTACGAAGCTCCAGCCTTGGCATCTCCTCCACACATAACCTGACTAATGGAGAGAAGAGAACACATGCACACAAAAAGCATGCTTTAGGTCAGCATAGATGCCATGGTGTTTCTACGGAAACCAGCAACTTGTGTACTCTTGAGGGTCGGATGTGGAGAAATGGATTAAAGAGAGGAAGATGTGTGGTAGCTCTGTATGTTGCACTGTAGAGGTGGAGGAGAGGCAGGGAGTACAGCCGTGATCTGAATGCATCAATAATGTATGAGGTTGTTCTCCGATATGCTAACATGAATTATTTGACAAGCAGTGCCGACCTGCTTCTCCACCATCCTAGTGTCTATGCATCTTCTCACTGTCTCCTCCTCTATTCTTGGACCGTTTCTCTAAATCTGAATCTCTGCGTCTTTTTCTTGGAACTGTCTTTGCTGAATAATCTGGGGCTCGGCGGGTTTCCGAATCTCTACTCTGTCTCTCTCTGCACCAAGTGTTTCTTCCCCTTTTATAGATTTTTTTTTCTCCCCCCTCCTTTTAACCATATCCATGTATTTTGTGTGGGTTCTCTCTGCCTCCGCCTCTGTATGTGAGACCGAGGGAGAAAGGCAGGCTGTCGTCAAATGGACTTTTGATGAGGAAGAAAGCAGTTGGCGCACAAGAAGAGGCAGAGAAAGGGAGCTTGTGAAGTTTATGAGCTCTTTTTCTTGCCATCTCTCCTTTGTTTCCTCTCTTTATCTCTGTGACCGTCTTGTCAAAGTTTCATTTTTATCCTCGGTTCATTGCAACTCGACCAGAATACTAAACGCCGTCACACAAACAAAGCCAAGGACGGTATCCTGTCCTTTCTGTTATTTTCTGAGTACTTTTGTGGACAATGTAGGGACACGCATTCAGCTGAAAGGCTCAATCTGTTTGTGGATCACCAGGAAAAACAAAAACAAGAAAACAACAATTTGAAAGCCATTCAGCAAGCAGCAAGAGCGAGTCTGCAGTCATGCAAGTGGTTCTGTGAGACTCTATTTAAGCACAGCTGTGCTTTGAGCTAAGTGGTAATATCACCATGGCAGCATCCTGAATTTAAGCAGGTATAATGCTTGGCATGTGCCAGAGATGCTCATGGGAAGTGAAATGACATTGCAACCATTCAGCCTGCTACTGAAAAAGACAAATTATGGTCTGATAACGGCGCCACAAAGAAATTCATCATGTGAGCAACATGAATGTTGATAGTAGACCTCATAGCCGTCGAAAACGACTCACTATGCAACAGAAATCTGCTCTCCATTAAACGTTACAGAGGGTTGCTGTTCTGTCCTTGAAGTTGCATTGTTGTAGGGCGGCTATTTAGATTTTAATCCGTTGCAATTTTGACTTCCAGCTAATTTTACAGCAGCCTCTTGCCAGCTGGTTGGGAAGTTCACATTTTTCACTTCCTTCGAGAGGTTTCCAGATGGTTGCAGACGAGTCTCTAGGTCCGTGTAACTGAGGTCGAGAGAAAGACTTTGGTTAACAAGATCTATTTGAAGGAAATAAATCTCTGAAAGTTGGTCTCTGCGTCGCTCACAGTCTATCTTCAGTAGTGGATGACAGTGTCTTAGCACTTCCCGGAAGCAATCGAGCAGCAGCCATGCTTGGATGTAGTGCAGTCCACAAAGGGTCAAAATTTTATCAGCATAGTTTTAGTTTTTACCTAGATTTTTATAGGCAAAGTCTTAACTGGTTGAAACAATAGCTGGCAGATTAATTAAAGTTTTTTTTTGTTAATTAATTTTTTAATTAAACATGTCAGACTTTCTCAGGAATAACCCAATAATGTTCTCCGACTTATTTTGATGCTAGTCTAAGCTGTTCTTACATTAACTACCCTGCAGCTTCCTGGCCTTGACTTCAACTTAAACTTTAATTGTGACCCTAACATCCCTTCAATACCAGACTGAAAATCTCCAAATCAATGGTTAAGTTGTTGGGGACTGAATTTCTGTCCACAGATGGAAGTTCAATCCCTACAGTGTGAATAGGGGTTTGTGTGTGCACACAGGCAAAAAAAAAGGACAAGAACCAAATCACATTCTTTATGCCTTTTTAAACAGTCCCAGAGGCCTTGGAAACGTCCGTGCAGCTGAATCCAACACATGCCCGCGAGCGTGTTTGTGCTCACAACCGCACATGCACACACACCCTCTGTGAGATCCTCCGACCAGCAAGTCAGGGCTGGTTATTTGCCAGATAAGGAATTGGCAAACTGGCAAATCTCAGATCATTTTAAGTCAGTTGGACAGAGACGGCCTTAAACGTTAAGATGCTTTCAGGAAGCCCGAGGCCCGAGTTCCCAGAACTGTGGATAATAGCCAAGACTTCTTCCACTACAACGAAGTGAGGAAGACGAGGTAGCAGAATTGTTCATGAGAGACAAAATGTAAGTTCACGTCTCAAATGTAAAGACAGAGGCCAGGTTAACGCTCAAGTTTTTCCAGTCAAAAATTGGATTCAGGTCTCCCTGCTGGTCTATAGTGTTCTCAAAACTCACCAAAAACATGAAGTAGCCACAGATGAAGTAGTCACTTGGATGAGTAACGAAACATTTCTCCCACTGAAAACACTACGTCAAGATGAACAGAATAGAATTTTTGGGATAAAGGAGCCACAGATGTATTTAATTTCAACTCTCTCTCTCTAAAATGAGGTTCAGGAGCCACACATGCAGAGGATACTAAAAATATTACCTGCAGTTTATGAAAGTACTTGGTTCCAACTGAAGAATTGATTTGTTCTCATGTGAACTGAACATCAGCTGTACTGTAGGATCCTTGACTAATGATGGGAGCTCATGTTTTATAACCTTTCTCACATCTTTGAAAATGGCATTTCAGAACTTATGCAATTAAGATGCTTGGAATAATAAAGCAAAGCATGCTTTACATAAGGCTAAGAAACAAACCAGATGTGTCTGATGTCACTGGCTGAGGTCTGTAGTAGTAATTGGAAAACGAGGAGGAAAAACGTTGCAGTTGTCTCAGCTGATTCCGATTTTTCTCCAAGTATGACTTGCCAATACAGATTTTTGACAGCTTACACAAAAAATAGACTTTCTCCAACGCAAAAGACTATTTTGATAGCAAAACAAATTATTAAACTTTAGAATTTACCCCAAACCTCAGAAAGTTACAGGATCTTCTCTCATTAAAACAATTATTAACTATTAATGTACCTAACCGTGCAAAATAAGGTGCACCTATACTTTTTTTTTTTTTACTTCCATAATTCACCTTCTAACTGCTTTGGTCCTTTGCTCATACCGAGGCTGCTGGCTTGTCGCTGGCTATAATATCCAAATAGCTTTAGCTTTACCAACTTTGTTAGCTTCTTTAAAATGGCCATGTTCAGCTGGGTGAGGGTGATTTCAGCATCTTATTTAATCTGTTGTCGTGAACATTTCCTCTGCACATCTTGGAACTTTGTGTCTTCACGTTAAAGTAATTTTATGCTAACAATATGTTAGAATGTGGCTATGATTGTTTTTCTCCTCAGCAAGGTAAAGCCATTCATTCACAATTAGGAATGCAATACAATGCCTGTTTTTTGCCCCTTTAAAATGATATCTGCAGCAACTTCACAGATGGAACCTGGTTAGTGTTTTATGTCCAGCTGATTTAGTGTCACAAATGTGGTGGTACAGTGTAAAAGCTTCAGTGTTACTACATGTTACATGCAGTCGGAGGGTTGGTGGGGCTTTGCCGACTTTCTGATTGGGAAATGTGACAACTGTGGGGTCTTTCAGTTGAAAATTACGACTCAAAACTCTGGATTTCCAGTGTCTGACTTCAAATGTTATGCAGCATTAGCACTGCTTCACACTGTGTGGTTTTTAAGTGCATGCCCAAGCAAATGGTCTGTTTCTGTACATAATAGTTCTTCTACATGGCCCAGGGCCTTGAAAGTCCTTCAAATTTAATGGGTACAACATATAAGGCAGTGTTCGGGTAAATAGTGCAGAAACTACCACACCTTGGTTTGAATGCAAATACCTGTGGTTTACAGCTGCACAGGGCTTAGCTGGACAGCACCTTACTAATTCTTAAGTCAAGTCTGAAGTCGAGGACAGTTTGTACATAATGGTTAAAGTGGGATTGTTTGCAATGGAAGTCAGTAACACTGGTTTGTTGCTCTCTGCCAGCTTGATTGAGACCATTTTTTTTTCCTAAAGTAAATATGCATGAGCTGCCAGGACCTACTCGGAGACTGTGGTCCTCCCAAAAGTCTGGCTCATCCAGCTCTAGCCAGAAAAATCAGAGATTCAGAAAGTGAATAAATAAAGTTCTCCACATTATTAATATTTCAACATTCAGAAACTCTCACATAGGGAGAGGAAAAAGCAAAAAAACAAACAAAAAAAATGTTATTAGCTGACCAGCAGCGGACAGTAGCAGCTCCCAGGTGTGAGAGAAAAAGCAGTCATGCTGTGCAAAAACCTCTTCCTGGAAAATGGAAAGCACAAGGCTTCCCACACCTGCTCAGTGACATCAAATTTGTCAAAAAGAACAAGCGACTAGTATTTAAGAGTTGGCAGGATCGGGTTTCTTTACGTCACGCTGCAGTGGAAAAAGGTTCAAATATAAACAAGGCTGTCGAGAAAGTCTAAATGACAGCGGTGACATGATTTGTCACTGTCATGACAGGACTTTTAGCTCAAGATTTGATCTCATTTGCAAAGGGCTGTTTGCATAATCGTTTATTATATTGTGCTGCCAATCCTCTCCTGCTTCCCAAAGGTTAATGATTTGCTTCCTCTTGCCAGTTCTGTGTGAGCTACTCTAAAGGAATCCTAAGAAACGAGAATAGAGAAGTTAATTTTTAGACACAGACTACACAGTCTGAGGTAATGCATGCGCTGGAGGCAAATAAAACACGAGTATTTGGTCATCGCAGTGAAGTGTTTGAGTCAAAGCAGATACCACTGTGTACTTGATATTAAAGGAGACTTCCATATAAGCCTTTTTTAGTGGGTTTAAACTGTTATCTGTCTGAAGTTAGTGTGTGTGTTTAGGTAGATACTGTTTTATGTCTCCAGTTATTTAAATAGACCTTATAATAGGAAAATTCATGCTGCAAATATGGCGCTAAGTGTTTTTCTGTCCAGTTTTTGAAGAGATTATGTGCAGATATTCAAGTTCCCAGAGGAGGAAGCCTAATGACTCCAGTAATACTTTATATCCAGATAAAAATCTCAACTTGGGGACTATGTAGTTGGTTGATTTGGTGGTCAGATTCCACATTTATGACACTGAGAGGATGAGTCCTTGAGACTTTGGGGACATCTCCTGCTGCGCTTGCTTCAGAACCTGTAAAAGGTTCATACACCACACGTGAACAATAAACCTTTTCTACGGATTTTTGTAAGCATATTAATTTAACTTAGTTTTACCCATAGGCAATAAAACATGCAAGTAGCTTCCTCAGCTTCTGGCGGTAGAATGTTTAGGTGACACAAAAACCCCTGGAGGCACATGTTATAGAACACATAGTTACCATGTCGTCTTATACCAGGTTATAGCATGTTCCACCCTTACTGTTTAATATTGAAACTATAAGCCTGGCCTGCAAATCCATACAGCTACAATAGTTGGGCAGCAGAAGTGTTTCTATCATTATAAAAATACGTCAAATGCAAATTGGGGAAAAAGTGTTATAAAAATACTGAAATAGTAACTTTTGTATAGCTTCATGTAATATATTTTATTTATAGATCGCCAAATCAAAGCAACAGTCTCCTCTAGGTGCCTCATATATTATATGAATTCCATCAGTGGTGCCAAATTTGAAATTGTCAGTAGATAAAGGTAAGCTCCATTAAAGGACTTGGTACTATTATTCCTGAGTAAATGCATCTGTGGCACGGTTTGAAAAAACCCTGTTTAGCCTGCTTTTCAAGCTAATGCATTCACAAGGTTTTCAGTAAACATGACCTCTGATTTTGACCTTTAAGTCACAGATTTTTAGTAGGTACATCTATGGTGTCAGTTCCTGCTACCAAATCCTATGTCAGCTAGTTCTCCAGTTATGTTCCCAAAGTTGCCTGCCTGCCCCCTTGCCCAGCAGGGTGACAACAACACCCCAGGCTTTTCAAACTGAGGTGTCAAAATGAAGCCAATGCACAAGTGCCCTGTGCAGGTCACCAGGTGGTGATAGCTGGGGTTGGAAAGAGACTTCTGGTCCTATAGAAATCTATGAGAAAATGTTTTATTGACCTGACCTTTGTAAACACTTAGCTGCTGAATTTATGGGATCGTTAATTTTAGGACCTACTGAAATCTATTTTGTAAATCTTGCTCATGCCATGATTAATCGATTATTTGCGGTAGTTTTATTTTTCTCAAGTGGTTTCACGGTCAGACCCGTCCCTCCTCGTCACATCTGTTTTTCGTGACCAAGATCGCGATGACAGAAACTCATCTTGGGGTTTTAAAACAGGACTTCAGTAACTCTGTGCGTCTTTTGTATCGTCTGTGGGCTTTCCCCCATCTTTCTTATTCGGCTCTGTGTTCTGTCAGAGGGCTCCCCCTTACAGTTTGACAAGGTCATAATTTCAATTTGTTGACTTGGTTTAGGACCAACTGTCTTTAAATACTGTGACATCCCCATCAGCCTGTAGCTGTATGGGTGCTTTTTTAGCATAGATGACACTCTGAGCATGTCACCATGCTCCGCTTTGTCCAACTGTAGCCTCACAGATCTTGCATCAGCATTATGCTTTACTGATATGCAGTGCAATCCAGCTGTACATATACTCAGTGTTTATTTTGTAGAGATTTGAGGTAAAGACTTTGGTCTGTTTGTTTTTCATAATTCTGGCTTTGTATGCCAGCACGTTTGATTTGTAAAGAAACAATGAAGATGCAATTAAAGTCCTGACTTTCAGCTTTGATTCAAGGGACTAAGCTTCAATATTGCATTAACTGGTGGTGGGAAATTATTCATTTGTCCAATTAGATTTCAGTCTCTGGAAATAGTGGGGACTGTGTATAAAAGACAGGCTGGAATCCCTAAATGGTTGAAGCTGTATTTTTATTCCGCCACTTAAACCTGATGCGGAGAATCAACACTTTGGTTATGTTGGATTGTTTCAGTTCAAATCTATTTTACAGAACCAAACTTATGTCACTGTCCAGGCATTTCCAGACCCTTACTGTGAGTGTTTTGGTTCATTTGCACACATCCTTTCAACCATCTGGGATTCATACAAGCAACCACATTAACAAATGCGGTGTAACTGAAATAATTCCAAGATGATTCCCAAGAAAAACACATCCATCGGAGGATTAAGCAGTGGGAAATTATCTGTCAAAACTCCAGTAAATCCAGCCCTTTTGTCTGGGTTCATTTGTTTTATTTTTAAGTATGCACTTTGCCTTAAATCAATCAAATGTTAACTTTTGTTATATTTCTTATTGCAGCGTTTCATCCAGTACCTGGCCTCCAGAAACACTCTGTTTAACCTGAACAACTTCCTGGATAAGGGAGCTCTGCAAGGTAAAGCACACACAAACCCCTGTGAAGATCATTCACAGCACAATTTCCTTTCAGAGAAGCAGATGGGGTTGATTTGCCTCGAGGTACATGACTCTGAACACCATAATGTTTCTGATAATTAAAAAGAAAGTATTTAAAAGTCAAAAGTAGTCTCAAAATATTATTTACTACTCACACTGAGTATATTTCTTTCCCTCTGACAGTTTGTTTTTTTTTGCTCCACCAGGTTATGACATGTCAACCTTCATCAGGCGATACAGTCGCTACCTGAATGAGAAGGCCATGTCCTACAGACTGGTGGCTGTGGATTTCACCAAGATGAAGAGAGGGTAAACACGCACACACACACTGTCATCTTTACTCTTCATTTCACACTTATCTTGTCACACAGCCGGAGACGGTGTTTATCTTTTGGCAATGCACTTAGAGAAAGGCAGTAGACAAAGACAGAACTAGCAGTTTCTCTGCAAAACCTCAAACTTGGACAGCAAACAAAGTTTTTGGGGGTTTTTTTGTTTTCTTTACAGTTTATCCTGCGAGACATTTCAGACAAAACTGAACATTTTTCTGTTGTATGCATGTGAAATATTGCAGAAAGGGAAAAGCGAAAATGTTGCATCCAGCTTGCTGAAATAAAGAAATAAGCAATTAGAATTAGGACGGGGAAAAAACAAGCAGATGAAACACAAGTTGCAGATAGTTTTCAGTCAGCTTGAATACATTTGTTGTTTCCATAGACTGCACATTAAGAAAAAGGACTTCCGCTCCTGAAACCTGGAGCTGAGTGATTGATGATAATAAATTCTTGAAAAATACTGAATGAATTGGAATCGCAATACTTCACCAAGAGAATGAAATTATGTAGGAAGCATGTGAAAGGAGAATAACAATGGGCCCAAAAATGTTTTTGTATCTGGCTGTAAACATGTTTGTCTGCTTTAAAGTTGAATATTTTAACGTGAGAGTCTCACTTTTGGGCCCACTCGAACAGCCATTAGAGGAAGTAGAGATTTCTGGGGTATTCGTTTTTTTTTTGTTCTTTTTTTCCTCTCTCTCAACTAAACCTTTAATTGTAGCCGTCGTATGCAGATTATGACACTTCATTTGTGGTATTTTAATCCCTCAGCTAAAGCTTTACAGTCTCCCTGGAGCCCTGTGTTTTCAAGTGAAAGTGGGTGCATCCTTTCTGAAGGTTTTGTGTGTGTACACAATCATTTCAATTTCAGAAAGTCCAGCCACGGTAGAATGACACTGAATCTGTGTCACGCTGATCCTGCTGAGCAGAGTCTCATTATTTATCAGAGAGTGTTTTCAGTCTCCCATTTGTTGCACCTCAAAAAAGCACTACTGAGGATGCTTCAGTATGCAAAATATCGGTTCACTTACTACATGCTTCACATAGTTTTGCATCATCACTTCATTCCTGTTTTTTGAATCCTCTTAATTTGCATCAGAATTTAAATTTTGTCCACAAGGTGCCCGCTGTAATTGTGTGCTTGTGTGCGTTTTTGTTTCCTGTTTTGTCAGTATTGACGGCGTGATGCGCACCATGAACACAGAGAAGCTGATCAAGACGCTGCCCATCATCCAGAACCAGCTGGACGCTCTGCTGGATTTCCAGGTACTGAGTGTCTTTGTGTGCTACATACGTGCGCGTCCTGTGTCAGCCATGCTTCGTTCACTTTCTCATCAAAATGTAAATTGAAACAACAGTTTGTAAAGTTTTGAAATGCATTGAGGGGAGTATTAAAGAAAAAAAATCACACTATGGGGACAGATTGCACATCTAAGTGCGAGCCTGTAGGAAGGGCGCAGGAGGACTGGGTGGGGACTCGGTGCATTGGTGAGGGTGCTGTGGTTTGTGCCAGCGAGCTTCAAAGAGTCATAAAAATGGATGGTTTCTCATTGAAATGCATACTGAATGTGAACTGAGGGAGTGTGTGTGTGTCTGTGTGTATGGATGTGATGGGGTTTTTTATTTTTACCCCCTCCACTTAAACTAAATTGACATTTGCTCGGTGTGTGGTGATGTGTTCGCTTCACGCCGAAGGGGGAGAGGTGTCGGTATTTGAAAGAGATGCTTTATTTTTATGAAAAGCTTTGGAAAGATGTGAGAGCGATGCCTCCTTTACCCTCTCACTCTCTATCTCTCTTCTCTGTAGGCCAACCCTAATGAGCTGACCAACGGTGTGATCAACTCAGCCTTCATGCTGCTCTTCAAGGACTCCATAAGGCTGTTTGCTGCTTACAATGAAGGGGTCATCAACCTATTGGGTACACACACACACACACACACACACACACACACACACACACATACATGAACACGCAGGATAAACAGCAAGCTTTCTCTTCTACATATGTCAGGAATGATGAGGTATATCTGCAGTTTGTTTTTGTGTGTGTGTCCTCACACTCACGCTCTTGTCAAGCAGATGTATAAAAACCCTCTCGCCAGCACATACACACACGTGTGCGCACAGTAGGTTTTGACAAGCTGTCTTGTAGCTGCCAAACGCTTCTTTTTGTACAGCCGATGAATGTTCCTGTCTTCTTTACTTCCTCCTTTCCTTACTGTACTGTGTAAAAGTCTTGAGCTAACCGTCATTTTCTATATTTCGTTGGGAAAAAAATGTTTCAATAATTGATTTCTTGAAACATGCATGTAGGGGGGTTATCACCACATTGTTTTTTGTAGCCATTTCCCTCGTTGCCGAGTTTCAAATTTGGCGGTTTTGATATTCGTGAACAAGACGCTCTCATGACTTCTCGAGTGACAATACTGACCAGCTAATCGGTGGCATGCATTGTGACGACATTACATTTTAGTACCTGCTTGGATCATTTGGAACACCGGCCAAGCAGGTACCTGATACCAGGTACTATAACCTCATGGAAAACACTGCAAACCGTGGTGAAACTGTGCTGAATCGATCCGAACAGGTACTAATGGAAAAGGGGCTTTGGGCAAGGGTTCTTGTAATTTCTTTAAGTCGTCTTCAGGAATATTTCTCCAGGCTTTTAAAGGACATTCAAAGCTCTTCTTTGGATGTTTCTGCCTTGTTCCACTCTCAGTCCCAACACCACTGGGTAAAATGAATCTTCAAACCATGACAGAGCCTCCACCTCTCTCCTGACCTGCTCCTTATATACCGATTTGAACCAAAAATGTCAAATCCAGATTTATTGCCCGATCACATCTGTTGTCACTGATTTTCAGTCTAGGCCAGTCTTGTAATCTGACATACCTCAGCCTTTCCTCCCTGTTTCCCTTCCTTAAGAATGACTTCTTGACAGCCACCCTTCCACTGAGACCA
Source organism: Oreochromis aureus (assembly GCF_013358895.1). Lineage (NCBI taxonomy): Eukaryota > Metazoa > Chordata > Actinopteri > Cichliformes > Cichlidae > Oreochromis > Oreochromis aureus. Next base: position 34,545,850 of record NC_052944.1, read on the forward strand.
TTCCTGACGAGGCTTCAGTGAACAGCAGGTCTCTAGTAGAACTATGTCAGGTCTTTGCTGGATTTTTTTTTTTCTTAAGGACGTGACTTTCAGATGCTGTTCAACTGCTGCAAATAGTTTTTCAGGCCTGTCACTTCTTCTTTTGTCCTTCATTCGTCCAGTTTTCTCAGATTTGCTGGCATATGACAAGTTGTCGGCTAACAGCTCTTCACCTCGTTGGTGCAAAAATGTTATTTCATGCCTGTCAAACTGTGTTATCACTGGCCTTTTTTTCATAGATTCAACTAAACAAAAGCAAACAAATGATGTGTTTTGGTGACAGGCAAGTAATAAAGTGCCTAAAGATACAATTTAAAATTGGTTCTCTCTAAGTGGTCTCTTTTGTAAAGACACAAAACTAGTCCATCCCTTGAGTTAGGTGCATTTGTTAAGTGGCTTAAACAAGAAAACAGAATGACTCTGATAATGGTCGGGTATAAGGACTGCACTGGAAGTGAGTGAAAAAGCAGCCAATGTCCAAAGAAAGAACTGTGAAAGACTTGTAGAAAACCTGGAGAACAATTACTCAAGAAAACTTTCCAAAGTCTGGCTGCTTGGAAGACGAATGGGTAGAAATGAGGGGTGGCTCAAGACTTTTGTACTGTACGTCACACTTCTGTCTTCCTTTTTCCTTTTAAATTTGTATGTCTCTCCCTCTCTGTAGAGAAATACTTTGACATGAAGAAGAACCAGTGTAAAGATGCCCTGGACATCTACAAGAAGTTTCTTTACAGGATGACGAAGCTGTCAGAGTTCCTCAAAGTGGCAGAGGTATATTTTTCCACGCAGACACCTTATTTTGAAGGCAATTTTGACCATTTTCCTTAAAGGTTTTTTCAAGTTTAAATATGCATAAAACCTACACATATGGTGAAACAGAACTGCATATAAAGAGGGCCACATTTTTGCTCACACAGCTACTGTACGCTCTTCAAACCAGAATTCCTAACTTGCCCTCCCAGCCCCACATTTGCTGCACACACTTACATATATATGCACCCAAAATAACCCTGAAGATGGAGCATGTGGTTAGGCGCTCCGTTAGCTCGCTCTCCCTCTGCTCCCCACACTCCTCCATCTCATCCTTTCTCCTCCCTCGCTCTTCCCTCCGCCCCTGACAGAGATGGATACTCGTGTGGCTCTCCTTCGCCCAGCGCCCACAGATCATCCCTCTTTCTGTCTTCCCTCTGGTGCCCTCTCTCTTCCATCCCTCACGGTGTTTCAGCAGACTTGAAACAGTGAGATCAGCTGCTGTAACTTCCACATTAGTGGGTTTTATGTTCTCTCCATTAATGTACATAAAAAAATAAATGTTCCCAGTCGCTTTCCTTTTGTCTTTTATAATTGGCTTTTGAGTAGCGCTCTGAGCTATTCGTATATTTTTTTTCGCTTCCATGTTTTACATGACATGATTCAAACATGTAGATTTCAGTGATTTCCTGGGCAAGGCTCCAAAATCAACTAAAAGCTCGCACATAAGCCATCTGTATAGTTTATGACATATCCATAAATTAAATGGCATGTTTCTCAGTAGCGAGCTGGTGCAGATCAGTCTGCGCCATGTGGCCATTAACCATTAACGCTACATCTAAACGATGAGTAATCAGTGTAGTAAATGTACTAAAAACAACTGAGATCTTGAGGCGTTACCTTTTTAATTCAACGGATTGTTGAAGCAGATTTGCACATGAGGGTTGAATATCATTTTAAGAAAGCAGCTTTTCTACAGCAGACATTTTTGCTCAGGCCCTGCTGTTAGAAACATTACCAGTGGCTCAGATCTAATCAAAGGGAGCAACATGAACAGTGAGAGGACTCGGGTGACTGGACATTAGTCTTCATTAAATCTGAGATTTACCCCTGTTGTTGTGTGATTTAGTGAAAAATGTCTGCAGTGTAAAAGGCCTCCTGTTAAAATGGGACCGTCCCATTTTTCTAAACTCTTAAGCTGGAGTTTAACTGAAAGCACCTGGATTGACTTGAAATCTGCCCTTGATATTTATGTTTGGTTGTTTTGGGATAAATGACAACAGGATAAATAATCAAAAGTAGGAGGCCACAGTTGTGTTCGGACTAATTAAAATACCGTCTTTGGAAGGCACATGTTTAACTCTTACAGTGCCTGAATCAGACATTATATTGACTTTGGACTGGGAGCTAGCAGGGTAAAGACTGTTTAACATCCAATCTGACTCTTTTTTTTAAATTTTTACTTTAGGATATTTGTGTTCTCTCATTCAAGCCCACTGGTTAAAGTTTAAAAAAAAAGGGGGGGGGGAGAAAATATGCCGTCTTTCAGTTCTAATGTTTTACGTATCAGGACATAATTTTAAAAATAATCCAGTCCTCAGCAGGTAAAAACAACCTCAGATGAACAGCAACATATGACAAATTGCACAATGTCCTTATTTAATTAAGAAAATGAAGCTAAAACACACAGTTTATAGAAAATTAATGCACCCCATGATTGAGCAGCTTGTAGAACCACCTTGAAGGAACTGTTTTCTGTGTGACTTCATTAGTTTTTCACATCATCTTGGTGAAATTTTGGCCCACTCTTCTTTACCATGTGTAGTCAGTTCATTGAGACTTGTGGGTATTTATTCATGCACAGTTTGCTTAAGGTACCACCACAGCATTTCATTCAGGACCCCAAACACAGGAGCACATCTAAAACAGAATGGCTGAAAAAGAATCAAACTCCTTGTCCTTATCTGTCAGACAGATGTTTGTCTCTAGAATACTTTGGTATTCAGAGGAGTTCATGTTCAGCCCAATGACAACATGCCCAGATCCTGTGGCTGCAAAACAAGCCCAGATTCATCACCCCTCCTCCGCCGTGCCTGACAGTTGGTGTGAGGTGTTTGTGCTGATATGCTGAGTTTGACTCCAAATGTAGAGCTGCGAATTACAACCACACATCTGAACTTTTATCTCGTCTGTCTAAAGGACATTGTTCAACAGATCTTGTGGTCTGTTTAGATGCAGTTTTGGAAACCTAAATCATGCTGCCGTCTTCTCTTTAGAAGGAAGACACGTTCTCCTGAGAGTCCAGCCAAACAAGCCTTACTTATTCAGTCTTTTTCTAACTGTGATGTCATTAACTTTAACATTTAACATGCTAACTGAGGCCTGTAGAGTCTGAGATGTAACTCTTGGGTTTTTTGCACTTTCTTTCAGCTAGGGGTGAGTTTGCTGGGAAAGTTGTTAATCATCTTTCTCAGTGTAGAATGATGGACTTGTTTCTCTAAGATCATTCCTGATGTCTTTTGTCCTCCGTGCTCTTACATACACAGCTTATGCATTTTAAGTAGGTTTTTTTTAATTAACTACACATTATTGTTGCTGTTCATCTGAGGGTGTATTTTAATCTTTTAAACCCTGCTTCAGACCAGATCATTTATTTATTTAAATGCTATCCTGGTCTAATAATTGAAAGAGGCTGTACATTTTTCTTCACTGTATAAAAGTATCTTTAAGTAACAGGATTAAACATTACTCATATTTCCTGCTGGTAAAGCCTGAAGGTGAGTTTGACAGCAGGTTTGAAAGAGAGGGGGAAAATAAGCTTGTTTATGTCGTGTCCTAGTGTTTTTGAGATGGTTTTGGTGCAGGTTATGGCGTCCTTTATCAGTGTTTTCAGAGTTATCACGCCATCCTTCATGCCTGCTCTCCCTCATCAGTCAGACATGTTTATCACTGTGCAGTCATTGTTGTCATTCACTGTTGAGATGTCAAACTTTTTCATGTTTATTTCTGTTTTTGTTGACACTGCCGCTGCATGAAGTAATGATTCCCCTGTTTTGTTTTGTTTTTCTTTTCTCATCCTTTTATTTATTTTCACCAAATGGACCCCGCCCTCCTCTTTATGCTTCCTTCTCCATTTTATCCCACCCCCCCGACCCCCTCCTTTTTTTCCTTTTCTTTTTTTTTAATATTTTGTTTTTGACGACAGCAAGTTGGAATAGATCAGGGTGACATCCCAGATCTCTCACAGGTCAGTGTACATCTCACCGTCCACCTCTCTAATTCCAACCTTCTCACCTTTTTTCCTCCACAGAGTCTCTCCTGCAGCACTACTTGTTATCTCACTGCTCTCTCTGTGCTTTCATCCACTGACTCACACTTTATTTCACCCCTGCCTATGCCTGTTTCTCCCTCCTGACCAGTTGTTTACTTCCTTTTCACTCTCCACCCTACTCCTTTTTTTGTTTCTTTAAAAGAAAGTTTAAAAAAAAAACATCTAACCTGAATTTACTGTTCGAATCCAGGCAACTCCCTTCTGGTATAATTGATTTTGCTTTCCTGCTTTCCCTTTCACTTCAAAATGCTCGTTACAGGTCCAAAAAAAACAGGCTGAGCTGTGTTAAAGTTGGTCTGCCTAAGCGCTCCGCGCCATCGGCATGCCTGACGCCGATTTAAAAACCCCGAACAATGAGCTTTAGACCTTGACTCAATAAAATTAAAGTTAATTGCAAAAATGAAGGGCTTAAAAAACAGGACAGCAACAGCACTTTCTAATTGTCAAGAATAAATTTTCCTTTTTGTTTGTGAGTTCAGTGGAATCGCTTGAAGCGTCGTTTTTATCCTCCCCGTGGTTTATGGTCGAACATCAAGGACATTGTTTTCTTTGTTAGACTGCCACCCATAAACACACATTATAATTCACTTCAATACCGTTAATGACCTGTTTCTGTTTGTTTGTGTGTTTGTTTGCCTTCTTTGTAGTTATAAATGTGTTAAAAATAGAAAGCCCGTCCTTGGATTCAGTGGAGTGAAATTGATCACCAAGAGGGCTGCAGCTAATGATTGCTTTACCAATCCATCTGTTGGTTGTCTTAATTAATCTGTGTAAAATACTGCAGTAAGTGGCATCGTTAATTGCTTCATTTAGTTGGTCAAACAGCAAAAACTAAACGAAAAAATGGAGAATATTGGGTTTCTTGCAATAATATTTAACGGGAAAAAGGCACAAATCCCCACATTAGAGAAGCGGAAACTGTTAGGCTGTGTACTATAGAACATTGTTTTTGAGAAATAATGAAGCTATTAATTGTTTTTCAAAATGATAGCAAAGTACGATTATCTGCTTGTTTCAGATTCTAAATGGTGATGATTTGCTGCTGGTCTGTGTGATAGAGCATTATTAAAGTATATATTTTTTCTACAAAAGGCATTTACAGCAGAATTAACAGTCCTGCTGTACAGTTGGTCTGTCAGTCAATTAATTTTAGTTGCTAGTTGACTGAGATCTGCTGTAAAGGGGTAAAACCCCAACAATCAGACATTTCTCTGTTGGCAACAGTGGCGAGGAAGAAGTACTTTGAACAGGAAGACACCTCCAGCAGGTGCAGCCATCTGCTGCGACTGTGGAGAATATAAATGACGGATGTAGCTTCAGGGTCTGAAAAATGAAGTGCCTTAATCTGGCATTGTTTTTAATGTCCACCAGGGGGTGATAGGTGTGATTGCAAAAGCTACTTCCGGTCATACAGAAGTCTGTGGGAAAACAGCTTTCTGACTTGTCATCTGTAATAATTTTCCTGATGACTTTCTGGGCTCAGGCACTCATTTTAGGTTACACTCAGCGCTGTTTCATGATATTTAGTTTGAAAACGCCACAAATGTTAGCTGCTGTTAGCTGCTCTTGGTGTTTGTTAGCTGCTGTTAGCCAGGGTTAGTGAAGGTTTTTTTTGAAGTGGATGTAACATTGTTGAACTCAGACACTTACTGAACTCTCATTTGATGTGAGAATGTAATCAAACTGTTTATCAAAGCAAACTTGTTTGTTTGTGTTTTTAACACTTGACCCTAACATTAGCTGGCATAAAGTTAGTTTATAACCAACTGTTGTTGTTTTTTAGCCAACTTGTCAGCGGGGACAGGAGGGGTCCCATGGCTGATCTCAAGCTGCTTACGTAAAACGCCAATAGTCTGCAATGACTTGTCCTTCCCGGCCACTCTATTCAAATATGGTTGGTGAACAAGCTGGCTTCTGCAAACCAGCCTTTTAATAGATGAATTATACGTTTATGAGAAGGCATCAGTTTGCTGGAAAATTACAATAAGTAATTACATCCTGTTCTATGCATATTTATGAGTACAGTGTCATCTTTTCTGCTGAATGCATCTTTAAAGTAGCAAGTGTAGGCTAAGTATGGATGCATGTAATCAGAGACACTGTCTTAGTCTTGGGTTTTGGGGATTTTTTTTTTTTGGTATTTTATATAACAATGAGTCAAAAATTTACTTGGCATAGAGCAGTTGCTTCTGACAGATCTATTTCACCCACCCGCGACTTCTTTCATAGCACACAGCCACAATATGTGACTGATCTCAGTGTCATCTAGTTCCTTTGTCGCTGTCACAGTGTCTGCTATGCCTCAGCCAGCTCAGTTTGGTGCTGTTCAAATATCAGCACTGTATATTAGAAGCGAGTTATCAATTGGTTTGTCCTTGGCTGACAGATTTATCCATAACGAAATAATCATAAGCTGCAACCCTGATTGGATTGACAGTTTATTAAATTGAGCATACTTTGGCTCATAGTTGAAAAAAACTTGGGTGATTTTTTTTTTTATATTTTTTTTTGGCGTAAAGGGAGGGGGGGGGAGTCTCCCGCACACTGGCACACAACAGTAAAACTTTACAGCTTGCTGGATCGCGACCTTGGTTATGCATTACTAAAAAATCATTAGAGTGTGAAGCTGGAAGTCAACAGCATGCGAGCTGACAGTGTGGGTGTTGAACTCATAGTAAAACTGCACAGTTTACTGTAGTCATTAAACAGACGTTTTTCTTCTTCCCCCTCCTCTCGCAGAAAACAAAAGGATCATACATTGTAGGTGGTGGGTTGCATACTCTACGCCCCCCCAATCCTGCTTAACCTCCTCCTCCTGCATGAACGTCTTCATAGCATGTGTGTGTGCAACCATACACACTTGCACCTCAAGCCCTCAAAGGCATGCTCTTCCCCTGTTTTTCGAGCGTAGAATGATCTGGTGTCAACTCAGTGCAATATGTGTGTGTCGGCCTCAGGTGGCAGCCGCTCTCAAACGCGCACACACACACGCAGCCTTGGCACGACAAGCAAAAGGCCATGAAACCTCATGAATAGAAAATGAAGCTTCACCCCTCCGTCTTCATCTGCATGAAAAGAATCTCTGCAACAGCTTTCGGCTCGGCTCATTTAAATTCCGTCCTCCTCCTTTTTAGATGTTGTTTATTTCATACTTGTCATGCACGACATCATTTCTTCAACACGCATGGTGGAGGTGCTTTAATAGTGAATGACCCGAGCATTACTGTGTAATCACTGTCAAAAAATAAAGGAAACATCAGAGAGAAGAAAGCAGGGATTCTCTCTCTCTCCTTTTTTTATAGTGGCACTTCTTTCTCAGTGCCTTCTAAAGTCAGAGTTATTACTGCTAAGCATCTTATGTTAAGAGCATGGCATGCTCGTGATATGACCCCCCCTGTGTGTGTGTGTGTGTGTGTGTGTGTGTGTGTGTGTGTGTGTCTGTCAGAGCTAATATTGACTAAGCACACACACACACAGTCTTCTTTTCACCTATTCAGACTCTGCGGCAGTTAAAGATCTTTCTTTGTGCAAGTCGCTGTTTCTTTAACAACCAGGCAACAGTTTGGCAAGAACCCACCGTCTAGTCCGGCCTCCAAACGCCTCTCCTGTGTGTGTGTGTGTGTGTGTGTGCGTGCGCGTGTGTGTGTGCGTGCGCGTGTGTGTGTAGGCCTACTGACAGCAAACTTTGCATTCTTGCGGACGGAGAGGCAGACATGACGTTGTGATATTTTCACAGTGAAAGAATTTCCCCTCCTCTCTCCAAAGCTGAAAAAGAGATGAACTATTCTTTTCATTCCTGCATGCTAAGTATGGACGACTGAAACTCCCACTATAGAACTTATGAGTTTGGGTCTCTAATTTATTGGACAGTGACACATTTTGTTTGCAGTCTTGCTTCTGTACACCACCACAGTAGATTTTAAATCACTGAGTCTGTGATTGACTGAAGGCTTTCAGAGGTCTAACAAACATTTTGCATTAACTGTTTAAAATCTGCAGCCATTTTTATACATATTACTGTATTTCAGAGGTTTAAAACTGACTGACAGGCACTTTCAGTTACAGTTCCTTGTTATTCTCTAAAAATAAAGCAGACTTAATGTCCAAAGTTGATTCAAAGTGTTGAATTTTAAATTTTTAGGCTTTTAACTAATTTAAAATGTAAGACCCAAAGAGTGACAGTGTGAGTGAGGGAGGCCGTCATTAGGCTCTAATACTAAAATAAACCTACCAGAGAGGAACGGCAAGAACTTTCAGTGTGGCAAAATCAACAGTTTGGTTCATTTTTTAAAAAGGGGACGGCCAGCTCAGCAACACCAAAACATCCCACCAAAACCCCACAGAATGTGACTAAAGATGATGACAGAATTATTTCCATGGTTAAGAAAAATAAATTCACAACATCTAACCAACTCAAGAGCAATCTCAAGGAGGTATGAGTATTATTGTCAGAGTGTAAAATCAAGAGACGCCTTCATGAAAATACAGACTGTTTACAACAAAGTGCAATCCACTGGTTACACTCAAGTACAAGAAGACCAGATTAGACTTGGCCTGAACAGTTCTGCAAAAAGAGCAAAAGCCAAAACTGCCAAAGCAACCCAAGACAAAGTTGGACAAAATGGCCAAGTCAGTCACCTGATCTCAAACCAACACAGAGGCTTTTTAGTTACAAGATACAGAACTGAAGATGGAGATCTACAGACAAACAGCAGCGAAAGAGAGCTGTAGTAAGGGCCTGTTGGAGCATCTCAGTGAAGGAAACACAACATCTGTTGATGTCCATGAGTTTGACCTCTAATTCCTAAACAGTTTATGCAAAACTGCTCGTTGAATTAAAGCTGAAAGTCTCCCCGTGGTGCTGTACACAGGCAAAACTCTGAAAATGTTGTCTTTTTCCAACAAGTTATGGGCATCGCTGTAAATAAGTCTTACTTGCATCAGGAAAATACTGTAGGCATTAATTTTATTAATGAAATGTGACAAATTGATTTATTTAATAAAAAAGTAAGGTTTACATTTGAAATATTTTTATGCAGTTCTGGTTGTATTTTCGTCACAGTTTACTTTGATGTGATAGAAATTCATTTATTTCAATCGAGATAATTTCTTTTTCCAGAAATCTATCGTCTTTATCTCGTTTAGCTGTCGGCCTCAATGTTTTAGCACAGCGGTCCCCAACCTTTTTTGCGCCAGGGACCGGTTTATGCCTGACAATATTTTCACGGACCGGCCTTTAGGTGTCGCAGATAAATACAACAAAAAAAAAACTAGTACCGGTACCGAAAAAAAGAAGATTTATTCATTACACACGTGAAAAGACCCAGGAAAACAGAGTTAACGATAAAAACGATAACAAAATAATGCTGAAAACCGATAAAAACCCTGAAAACCATACATTTCACACCCGAGCCTCAACTCTCGCGGCCCGGTACCAAACGACTCACGGACCGGTACCGGTCCGAGGCCCGGGGGTTGGGGACCGCTGTTTTAGCAGACTGGAGCAATTTCTGTTTCGATCACAAGAAACACACTTTGAATTACAGTCTACTTATTTGCGTAAATCAGAAATACCTAAAGAAGCATCAGATCAATAACAAATACATCATTTATTAAGGGAAATACTTTAAAATAGGAAATGAAGTAAAAAGGAAAATAATGCAAAGCTAAGTTGAAAGCTTAATGTCATTTAATTGATTTTGTTTAATTTTTATGTCCCTTTTATTATAATGTAATTATTTCTAATTTTGGCACTCGTGGTCCTCCGTAGCTCTTAAAAAACATTGATTATGCAGCGATAATGCGACTGCCTGGCTCGCTGTCGCCTTGCTGTTTTGCTGTGGTCTTTTTTGGCATTAATGAGGCACCTAACGAGTGCAGAAGACATCCTGTTGTGCAGTGTCAAACAATTGGAGTTGAGCTCGAAGCTGCAGCCGAACTGTTTTATCTGTAGTAGCATAGCAACAGTCCCCAAGTAACCCACTCGCTAACTGGTACACAACAGCTCAAATTTAGCGCTGCTGCCTGATGTCATCGTACAACAAAAGGCTCTTTAAACACTCCTGGCCTCGCTTGTTTTTCCTAAAAAAGGATAAGAGATGATCTCAGTCTGCAAGTGCAATAAATGCAGATTTAGGAAAGCTACAGCAGAGCACACTGACACGTCAGAGGTAAAGAGTACATCCTGGCACTCGCGCAAGTTTAACAGGACGTCGCAGTGTGAGGGCACTGCAAGATGAGTAAGACAAAGAGGCAAACGTAGCAAAGGGAAGGCCCGGCGTCGAAATGATCGCCCTGTACTCGTGAAGTCGAGGAGAAGGCGCAGCCTCTCCTCTTCAACTTCTTCCTCACTCTTTTTCGACCTCCTCCTTTGTTGTGTCTCTCCTTTGAGTCTCCTGCTAACAGTGTGAGTGTTTTCTGCATGTTGCCTTGGTTATTCCTGGAGCCTGATGTACTCTGTTACCTTCCTGTGAGACCAACTAACTCTGGGTGCTGTTTGTGTCTGTTACTGTATGTGTAGGTGGGGGTTTTGTTTTTTTGTGTTTTGCATGTGAGAGAAACAAGTTGAGCGGATGACTGAATTTCCTCCTTTTCTCCCCTCATACTCGACTCTCTCAGGCTCCCAGCAGCCTGCTGGAGGCTTTGGAGCAGCACCTTGCCTCTCTGGAGGGCAAGAAGACCAAGGAGCTGAATGCAGACACCAGGTAGACACGTTATAATCGGTCAGGCGCATCAGCTTTTCTCTAGTTTGAACACCTTTTTAAAACATTTGCATTTCCAACATATGAAATTTCACCGTTCCTCCTCGAGAGTACTCCCTCAAAAAGAAAAATTGAACACCACCTCTGTTTTCTCACCTTTCTCTTATGTTTGCAGAGCATCCACCCTGTCGAACGCCGTCTCGTCTCTCTCCTCCACCGGCATGTCCTTCAGCCGCATGGATGAGAAGGAGAAGCAGCAGGCTTTGGAGGAGGAACAGGCCAGATTGCAGGCGCTCAAGGTAACACATTTTATTCTTTTTGGCCAAATTGTTTCTGGATCAAAGTGGGGCAGACTCAGAGCTGCAGCGGCAGAGAGGCCAGCAGCAGCAGGTCAAGTAGTTACTGCTGTCTCCCCTTTCAAGAGACTTTTCAAGTGGCATCACTTGATTCAATTTATTCGATTTCGTGCAGCTCCCGCCAGACACAGAGCCATTTCTTCCCACATATTCAGTAATGCTTCAGTCGTTCAGCAGCCTTCGATGAATTAAATCAGTGCAGGCTTCTTTTTTTTCTCTTTTTTTTAATATATATTATTCAGATAGGATCTCCAGATATACAGCAGATAATGTCGTAGTGTTGTGTTGAATGCTCGTTTAAAGCGCCATATCTGTTTTTATTGAACTCTACTAGAGCAGCTTTGCATCATTCCCAGTTTAAAATGATGCTCATCGTTCTCACACTGAGTTTTGGTGAAGCTTTGCTTGTTCTGTTGTCATGAAACAAGCCATTTCAGCTCCTGCTCTCCTTGTAAGCTGTCTTTCTCCTGATTGGCTGCACCTGGCAAACCAAGGCTTTGAACAGCAGATGGTTGGAGCTCATCCTTTCTCTTTGACCTCATGCAGGCCAAGAGCAGTCGAGCTGTGTGACACGGAGCGTGAAACTGATTACGTCTACACATGCTCAAAAAACCATACCTGATTTTAGCTCCGCCCCCCTTCAAAGTCATGACCATGTTAAACTTGTGCTATAAGCCACCCTGAACCTGATGTCCACTTTGAAGACAAGGAAGAAGTCACAGAGAACCAAATCTATCTGATGGGCACGTTGGTGTTGCCAGAAAACGATGGCACATGCCACATGAAGTCGCTGAATGTTTTTCTTGGATGCTTCTGGACATTCGACGAGAACTTTGTGTTGACAGTTCGATACAGTGGGACAAAATTCAAGTGTAAAACCCAATGAATCTCATAAATGGACAGGCGTGCTTCTGGCAGCATTCCTGACCCTTGGGCTCAGACAGCACACGCTCCGCCACCGTCGTTGCCAGTGATGGTCCTCGACATTAAAGTCGGGTCATTTAGACACAGAAGTTGGGAGCGATGCAAATGTAAATCAGGTGTGGATGTTGCTTTTTATTGCTGGAGTCGGCATGCTCGTTATAAGTCTGTGCTTGAAGCTCTTTAAACCCATCCTATAATCCAGCCTGTCTATATGGAAATAAAGAATAATAGCAACACAAAAACCACCTCCATGACGAGCGTAGCTGCAGTCCTGTCTCTGGAAAAACTCTACTGCAAATCTCCTGCAACATTTAAGCACTTACAAGTGGGGAGGAGAAATAAAATCCATACTGCTTTACCGGTAGAAGACCGGCTGTGTTGTTGTTGCGTTGCTGCTGAAAGATTGTCGAGTAACTTTGGCGAGTTCTGAACTCCCAGTCGAGGATAAAGGCCAGCAGTCTCAGTGGCGAGGTGAGCAATAGAAAAGTCAAGTGTAAAATGTGTTGACATTTCTTGCTCCAGCCCTGGGAGTCCTGCCTTACAGCAAACTGTAATTGAGTAGGAGCAGTGAAGCTACAACACAGCGACTCAGTGTGTGTGTGCATGTTAAGCGTGCTTACAACCTGGCAGAAAAGATACAGTACGTGTCTCCCAGTGTTGCTGGGATCTCTGTGAGCTTTGTGTGTGTATCCTGGCAGATTACACTCGGCTGTGTGTTGCCAGCCAGCCAGCGCGCCTAGGTGTGCACTCGCGTGCACGTGCTTGATTGGATTTTAGCACGCTGTTTACTCCGCGCCCTTGGTTGCCCCCCGTTTCTGCCAGGGTCCACTGATTACGTTTTGGGTTTGGTAAGAAAGGAGAGGGGAGATAAAGTGAGAGCGAGAGCATAACGGAGTAAAGAAGAGGAGCTGAAAAGAGAGAGAGTGAGCTCCGGGGTTAGCGGGGGTCGTCCAAATACTCTAGTCCAGCTGTCTGCGCTCTCTGGTGTCCATATGGACTCATGCACTCACACTCAGCTACTGTCCAGCTGGGGCCTCAGCCCAAACAATAACAGCAGTTCCCATTTGTTCCTCGCTGCACTGTCAGAATAACGATGAAGAGGACTCGGCCTGGCTGAGGCCGGCGCAGCAGCAGCGGGAGCTTCTGCTTATTAATCCGCTCAAAGTCCAAAATCCCTCAAAGGTGGGAGAGGTTGTAAAGTGCAGTAGAACATTTCCATACATTGAAAGTTCAGGCTGAAGTGAAAATGCCTGGACGAGCATGTGAAAGCTTAAACATTCAAGACGCTTTATTGTCATTATGCAAGCATAATGACCACATTAAGGCAGTGATCCCTCACAATGTGTAAAAAAGACAACATAAATACAGACATAATGTACAGCGTTGGTTCAAGTCAGTTTTGGCCACTTTCATTCTTTTCTTTTCTTTTTGACTTATTATTATTTTTATTGTCCATTTTATTTCTAGTTTTACACTTTAGTTTCCCTTCTTGTTTTAAGATGTGATTTATTTTTTGCCACTTATTCTCTAACGTGTGCCTTTCTCTTATTTTTGTATGTATTTCTCCTGTTTGCTATTCATTCATTCTGTCTACTATTTATATTTTATTCCTGCACAGTTGGTGTTGAGCACCCACAGTTTCATTGTACATGTACAATGACAATAAAGGGCTATTCTATTCTGTTCATTGCTTTCTTTTAACTGGGAGCACTTTGGTCAGAACTGTTGTTTCCTTTCTTTTTTTTTCTTTTTTCTTTTTTTTTAACGCACACTATCAATAAAGTTGCATTGGACGTAAGTGCATCGATCCCTGTAGAGAAATGAGTTCATTGCCACAGCGAATCAGGGGAAGGACACGAGTGTGAGTCGAGAAATAGGCAATAAAAACAGCGAGAAGAACGATAAAAGCGAGCGATGTGGTCGCTGAAAACGGCACTCGAAGGTTCAACGTCTTCTGTGACTCGCATGGAGAAACAGATATGAGTTATTTTTGTTATCATGTGTTTTAAATTTTTACACAGATGACTGAGAACAGAGTTGTTTGACAGTTGGACGTCTTCCGTCGAGCTGATCCTGATGCAAAATCTTTATATTAATGCAAGAGTTAGGAGTTACAGCTGCAGGAACACCTTCAGAGTGCTTTGATGATGATTTGATGAATAAATTATTTAAAACTGTATCATCCAGATGTGTTTCGTAACCCGACGGCAGGCTTTTTTTACTCCTGTTTCAGCTCAGTGTAAAGGCATGCGCAGCTCAGGCTTCACATGCGTTTGAATTCATCTTCCCGAATCAGCGGAAAAGGCACAAAATTCTAAACCTGTTATTGTTTTCTCCAGTTCGGCTGGACTCTGCTGATGTCGGTGTTTCTGTCACCAGAGAGATCCGCATTCAGCGTTTCAGCAGCACCTGAGTCTCGGGGTCGAGCGCTGCTGGACTTTTTAGCATTGCAACAAAAAAGAATTTGCTGGAAACAATTAGTTTTAAAGTACTTTACACTAATAGCCTGTCATTGTATTGTTGTGTGCGCTGAATCAAAAACAATACGGCAGCCTTGGCAGGCGAAACTGCACAATAATCTGAGGCTGGAAATTCATTTGGCCTGGCTTTTAAAGCCAAGAAGTGACTCTGTAGATCACCAAAGCGTACTTTCTCCTGTGGATTTTCTTCTGCTCATCCTTGCGTCACATCCACCATTTGTGAGATTAGATCCCTGAATCAAAAACAACAACACAAAGCTACATGACTGCGGAGGTTTAGGGTGGTACTTTTCCTCTGTGGAAATATGTATTTTTCTTCAAGTCACAGTGCGTCACTTCCCCCAGATTGGAGCTTGTTGGAAAAGAGCCTCTTGTTTATTTTGGTGGGAAATAGCTGTTCAAGTGTTGCCTTCCTGATCACATTGTGCTGTTTTTCTCATTCCCGTCTGTGCGTTCTCCTTCTAGGACCAGCGCCTGAAGGAGATCGGCATGCAGACTCCACCCTCGGCCTCCCCCAGCAGCCAGTCGATAGGCAGCGCCAACAACAACAACCACGTCACACAGACCCCGGAGTTTTTCAGCTCCACGCTGTCCACCAACAGGTGAGCACGCCACACAGCCAAACACCGCCCTCACACAGTCATACTCATCACACTGAAAAGGAGCCATTAGCTTAAATATGCAGCGCGGGTGTGTACGTTAACAAACAGGTCGGTGAGGAATTTGCATTTTACCACCGTCCCCTGTGCAGCAGAGATCTGACTTCATGCTGCAAGCAGCAGGTTTTCAGACAAGAGCAACACATCATGGAGTTCTAAATGAAACCCACTTGGTAATATGGTAACTGATACAGCACCACTGACTGTGCGTAGCTCATTAACAGCTAGCCAGCTACAGTGTAGCTCTAACACCAGTGCACTGTGTTAGACGTAGACAGGAGTTACTTTGTAACCCATCTGAAACCCTACGCTACAGCCTGACGTTCACCTGGAGAAATGTAACTCCACGTTACATCAGCACAGTCTGCAACACTTGTAACTGGTCTGTTCAGTTACGTTGTTTCCTCCTGTGTTAGCAGGCAGCTACTTTTCAGACTGTCACCAGGATGTGATGCACAAGCAACAAATGAGTTAGTGATTCGTTTTCTATCAGGTCCATGAAACATATGGGCTTTGATTTAAGGGTGATCATGTGACTGACGTGATTTTTATCCTGGCATCCTAGGTGAAAATCAGTGGGAGCAGTGTTGCGTTCCCGCCTCTTACATACAGTCTTGTCATTGAAACCCAGTTTGCACTGGCGTAACGCAGTACTAAATCTGTTCTTTAGTTTGTAATGAGTGCAGAGCCAGTATAGGAAGTCGGCAGTAATCCAGCGTGCAGACAGACAATAAATACTGTTAAACAGGAGATGATAGAAAACTTAAACAGATGCGTTTGAATGATGGTGATGCTGTGAAGATCTATTGTTGTGATCTAACCTTACATTACGCTGTCACTCGTGAACTTTGGGCAGTATGAGGAGAATCGGTCGGGACAGCGTCCTTGTTAAGTTCTTACTACAAGAGATAGTCCACTGCAGACAAGTTCTCACTACTGGAAACACTTAAGGAAGCTGCCAGGAGGCAGGACACATGATAGACTTAATTAGCTAAACTGTTCTCACATGCCTGAAATTCAACATCACGCAGACTTTGCTCTGGAGACATGACATTTACATTCTTACTCACAGCTCCGGTGGGTGAAATGTTGGAAATATTAGGGCTGCAGTGGGTTTTAGGTGCTGGTGCCCAGCCACTTGAACTTTATATTGTAATACAGAGAAAACCCAAAACAATCAGATGACTCCCCCATAAGCAAGCACTTTGGCGACAGTGGGGGGAAGAAACTCCACTTTAACAGGAAGAAACCTCCAGCAGAATCGGGCTCGGGGAGGGGTGGGGCCATCTGCCGTGACCAGTTGGGGGTGAGGGAGGAAGATGGGACAAAATACATGCTGTGGATGAGAGCCGGAGATGATGATTATTATTATTATTATTATTATTATTGTTAAATGATAATAATAATTAAATGATTATTTATGACCTTGTATGTGAGGAGAAGGATTTTAAACTTGATTCTGGATTTAACAGGGAGCCAATAAAGAGAAGCTAGTCTGGGCAAACTCTGCTCTCTCCGTCGCGTCCCTGTCTGTACTCTTATCCATCTCCAGATTTGCTCCCACTTCAGTCAAACCGTGTTTATACTGGCACGGTTTTATTTTACTGTTTAGATGTTTCTTCTGTCTGCTCCATCGTTAGCATTTGCAAGATGTAAAATCAGATTTTCAGCTGAAATTTCAAGATGTGAATGAACTTTTTAGGACAGTCGGGTGTTTCATGGAGCTCCTTCATTTTATACGGCGCAGTGTTGCTGCATGTCGTGATGCTGCACTTGATTTGTTTCTCGTTCTCTGTAACAAGAGAGGAATAGTTTTAATTTAGGCAAAACAGTCTGGAATTCATTATTTAACGATCCTGTTATCATGAAGAGTAACAAACCTCCTCTTGTTGTTCAACGGAGATTAAAAATATATATTTGTTTTCTGTCAGCGTGCATTTAAAAAAAAAAATTCTTATCCAACCCAACACATCCTTGTATCTCATCTCCGGCCGTAGCGGAGGTAAAGTAAGACTATTTACTCTTGATAATCAGAACAGAATTTAGGCCCAGCGTGCACGCTCTGAATTTACTGCTCCTAACTGCTTTATTGCTCTCTGGAAGTTTTTACAGCCCTTCAGAGCAGGAGGATTAATCTTTATCTGTGACAAACGAACATTTTTAGTGGTGGCTTTAGCTATTTATGCTCAATTGATTAAATATTAATGCTGCGTCTCCATCTGTCTTTCCGTATCTCTCTGTTCTCTCGCTGACTTACTCGATTCCTGTTCCCTTCCCCCCCCCCCTCCCCTCCTCCCTCTCGACTCATCCTCATTTCTTTCACCTTTTTTTTTTCTTTCCACCTCTTCTGTGGCTTTCCTCCCTGCTTTCCTCTCCTCAGTGTGCCCAATCTGAACAGTGACCTGTTTGATCTTCAGCCGGCCTTCATCCCCGCTGTGCAGAGCACTCCTTCCATCTCCAACGCCAATAGTGCCTGGGGAGGTACGTTACCTGCACACATACACACTTTCATTTATGCACATATATATATAAATAAATATACATGAATGCACCAGCAGGGACGCAGACATGCATATAAGTCAGACTTACACAAGTTAATTTATTTCTGTAATATCCCCTCTGGCCGCCACTCGAGCACCTGTGTGCCCATCCATCTATCTGACCATTCGTCATGGAAACCATCCATCCACCATCATCATCGTCTCCACCGTCATCGTGTTTTCTTCAGGGGCTAATGTTGCGTGACCCAGTCGGCGTCTTGTGTTGCGTTGCAATCTCGGCTGCTCAGCACAGAAGTGAGAGACTCACACAGCTTCTCCTTGTTGTTTGTCGCTGAGGCTGAAAAGCTGAGCACAGACTGCACCCCAACAAATTTGTGTGGAGGGAAAAAAAACAAGAGGGTCGACATTTCAGCCGCCTGCAATCGGCCGCTTCGAATCAAAATGTAGCGCAAAGTCGCGTCTGTAAGCTGGGCTAGTGCGGCGTATTAAAGGCTTTATGATAAAGGATTATGCAGAGTTTGGCCACATGTTACAGTCAGAGCGACTTCCTCACTTCAGATATGAGCCTTTCACATTATCAGGGACTCTGACCCAGAAGCTCAGATAAATGTCCCCCGTACTTTCCTCAGAAATACCACAAAGCTTACTTGCTTCAGGAAATGTCAGAGGATGTAAGATTACGAGATACCGATCGTGTTTTCAGTTGGGCAATAGGAGGAGGATGTGTTTTAAAAGAGTACTTTAATATTTGTGGGAAATATGCTTCCCATTGTGCTGGGAAAACTTTACAGAGAATGTGTGGCTAGCTGGGAGCATGAGTTGTAACGTTCCCGTTAAAGGGATGCACTGACTTGTCCAACCTTTTCAGCTGGAATTATCCTTTTTAGGGGCTTTTCTCACTCACACTTTTACTCCCGTACTAAAAATGAAATGGTATTCACTTCATTTATTACCATTTGGTTCATTCAAGCTCAGTTTGAGTCTTTCATGACAGCGCTAGTGTTTTTTCTCTGCTCTGTGTTTTACTGTGAGTACACCTCCTCACACAAGAGACAGGTGAAGTGAAGATGATAGCAATCAGGTAGAAGACGGCTCCTTCTCCCTGCTGTAGATGCACTAAAAGCTTCCCAGTAAGTGTAAAACCAAACATAATGAGTAAGAGAAAGAAAGTGCTTTTGTTGGAGCTTTTCAGTGGGTGTCAACATAGTTTTTGGTAAAGCGAAAAGCCAAACAAACAACAACAAAAACAAACTTAAAAGCTGGTGCACTGCTGCTGAAACATGGTATCAAAGGACAGCACAAGGTGTAATTTAGCTGAATAGATTGGCCCCAATGATGAGCTTTCTGAGCCAGCACCAAACCAGTGTTTCATACAGTATAGATGTCAGCTCGGAGCATCTCTGGGAAATTAATGAGCTTATATCCAAAATGTCAGATTCTTCCTTTACATACATGCAAAGTTTTAGTCAGGGAAACTTGTGCCGTGACAGAATTGCCAATTACAGGTGCACAAATAGCAGCATGCTAGTTGTTAAGACCGTCACTTTTTCTGAATGTTGTGAGAGCAACATTTTACATGCAGATAATTGCATATCTGTGCTTTATGGTGACGTTTTTGGGGCGTATTCTTGTTTTGTGGATCCCACAAAGACACCCGCTCCCCCGAGGCTTCCAGCTCCTAATCCCAGTCGGGGATGCGGAAAGACAAAAAGGTGCGTCAGTGGATTTCCTCGTGCACTGGCTTAACTCTCCCGTGAAAGGCTGACGTTCCCGACAGCCTGCGCAGAATCCCGAGTCATCGAGCAGCAACAATGGCAGTACACTGGGGACTGTAGCGTCCACGCTCCTAATCTAATGGGATTAGTTAAGCAGGAGGTGCTGGAATCCTTACTTAAAGCAAAGCCGTGACTCTGGGCCTGTCTGATGGATGGATGTATGTACAGCTGTTTCCTTTGTACAAGTGTGCCAGATAAAGCGTCTCCAGCTGCTATCTCGCGCAGCCTAAATAGCACAAACGGGGCTTTAATCAGTCATATTTAATTGCATTCCTCAGGACTGGACAGCCAACCTCTGCAGCAGAGCGGCCCTGCCATGACCGTAGATTTCGATGCTGTGTTTGGGAATAAGACCACACCCAGTAACAACGGCCCGCAGCCTGCAGCCGGTAAAGCCTCCTCTGCCTGACTGTCCGGGCAGAGCCAGACTGAACTAAACCTTTTCCATCTTTTTCATTATATAACTTTTGGCTTTGCTGGCAACGAAAGCTTAACACTTTACTAACCCTCTGACTTGTTTCCTGCGACTGAGTGGGTGTGTGCAGCTTGCTCGCTCTCTCACATAGACCTTTTGTAACAGATACTTCAAACCCAAAGATGACTTCAGAAACAAAAGCTTCCAGTATTTTTTTATTGTTTAAAGGTGCGTTGTTATAACTGGTACATATCATATGTAAAGAGCAGGCTGTTACTATCAGGTCCAGGATCTGAGCGTGACCTGGACAGTGTGTAGGTAGCAGAACAACAAAAGGCACAGCCATAGCTACTTGATAATCTTTCACGATAAAATTCATATACATATAGCAGCTTTTAGGACTGGTAATGTGTGTCTATGAGGCTGATTTTAAAAAGCTCACATCTAATTTCAGGTTACTTCCTGATTGGTGTGTGCATTTCCCCCTACAGAGCCGAGCTCTGCATGAACTACTTTTTAGTAAAACACATTTTCAGGGCATTTTTAGAGCTCATACTGCAATAATTGTTCTTTTGGTTGTACAGTAGGGTTATGCTACAGTCACATAAGGGAAAGCAGTGGTTGCAGACCACGGCGCAAACGTGTGCTATGAACTTGCAGACTCTAAATTGGTTTCTCTGAAAGCGGGGACCAAGTCTGTGACCACTCACGGTCAGCTGCTGTCTTCAAAGAGACTTTGTTGGATGAAGATGTAGACAAAGCTTCAGTGAGATGGAATCAACCAACTTAGTTAAACTGCAGACTAAGTTAGTAATTACATGTAATCTGTTTGTGATAAAATGGCAAAGATCGCTCATTTACTTTGATACACGGACGTTGACATTACCTGCTTGCACTCAGAGTCCAGGCAGAACCTCATACATCTAAAACTCCTCCACAGATAGTTGCTGCAGGACAGCAATGTAGCTGCAATGTGACGTGGGTAACATTGCTTCTAAATCGGAATATAGCCAGAATACAACCGGTTAAGCCAAGTCATTTATTTCAGAGAGACGGGTTACACTCATCAGACCGACTCATATTGATTGCAGTGTTCTGACAGTCTGTTCATAAATTAGACTGTAAATATTTGCAGACCTTTCAAAATCCATGTGAGAGTGACTGCAGCTGGTGTGAGTTTGGAGACAGGTTGCCATCGACCAGCTTATCATCGTCTGATCAAAAGTGGTCCCCCAGAGAGGGTGGTGCACACTCAATTAGTCGGTCACCACAATCGGGCAAGCCCATATAGTTTTTTCTAGTCAGAAGAGGTTGACGTCCTGTTTTTCCTCCAGTGTGATTGAGGCATTACTGGGTTTCTTTCATGTGCCATCTTTTAAATTTGAGCATTTAAACAGATCTTACCAAGCTGGAAGAAAACTGTTAAATACCCCAGTTAACTTTTGTTGTCATTGTTAGTAGTGAGATGATTCTGACAGAGTGAACAGAGCTGAATCTATGAATACACTGTAAAGAATATTGTTGAATAGAGGAGACATGATGTGTAGGAGGCCATCCTTCAGCCTCCTCGCCTTCTGCTGCTGTTGTGTCCTGCCTGTAACAGCTTTGGACTGATGGCTCTTAAGTGTTGCAGGTCTGAGCCTTTTGGCTCTGAGCCCTCTTATTAGCTTACTTTCCTTTAACCTCTCAGCAACTGACACAATCAATTTCAGCGCTTCTCAACCCTTTCGGGTCCCAAGGCACTCCTGCAAAGCATATAATTTTAAGGCACGCCGAGTTATCGACAACTCCGGAGAAGGTACAGCAGATAAGAGCGACTACCTGCAGAGGTCATCTAAAGGCTATTTTCATCATAAAGGGAGAGGGGAGTTCAGAAAGAAGCGCAGGTTTAACTGCAGCAGTATGGAGGAAGTGTGCTGTGACTTTGCTGGGTTTGTTTAAAATTAATTAAAGGGGGTTTTTTGGGTGCTTTTATTTCACACCTGAGGAAAGGTAGTGAAAGGTGTTTCATGGTGCCACCCATTTTCACTGTGCTGGCTTCCATCAATCAGCCTCACCGGGATTTATCGTCCAGCTGTTTCGGAGCAGCATTCGCTCCACGCGCAGTTCACACTCGTTGTCGGGACGACTTGATCAGAGCACGTGTGTCACACAGATCGCTCGTCATAATCTTGAGGAAAGAATATCCTGAAATCAGCCGGGTGATTTTGTCACGTTATCGTTATCCGGAGGATTAGCTGTATTTGCACAGCTGTAGCGCTGCCTCGTCAGACACTCTTAAAGCCGTTTCCATCTCACTCCCAAGGACCTGAGTTGTGACTGTGCTCGGGAGCTGCTCGCTCTAATCTCGTCTAACCCCGTCAGTCTCCTCCGCTCCGCTCAGATTTAACAGTTGGAGGCGTGCAGCTTGTTTCTGGCTCTGGACGGAGCGACTTCTTTCTATTAATAGGGCCTGTGTCAAGGCTGCCACTACAACTACCAATACACCATCTGGGCCACTGGCAGCATCGCATGTAAAATCCCCCTGTGTGTGTATGTGTGTACTCATGCATTATCTGTGTGTTTCTATGCGTCCTCACATGTGTTTGTGAGTCTGTGCTCACACGTCTTCTGTCATTTTGCTCCATCCCATCTGTCTGCTTCTGCTCGTCTGTTATTTGTTGTTGTGGTTCACACCATTCCCACCTTCCTCCTCCCCCCCTGTATTTCCTCTCCCTCCCTCTCTCTGTCTTTGCCTCATCGTCTCCCCATCACACTTCACAAGGCAAGAATCACCCAGGCAACTCCTTTCCATCTGCTCTCCTCCTCCTCCACTTCCTGTCTGTTTTTCCTCCCTTCTTAATTTCACAAATCAAAGTCATCTCTCTTTTTTTTCCTGTCTCCTCTGCAATTTCTGCATACTTTGCCTGAATTCTGGCCACTCTTAGCTGTATTTGACCTGTAGGGATCTTTTCAAGGTTTGAGTTTTCTGAAGGGCAACAAGCAATTTCTGTTGGTTATTCTAATGAAAGTGCTCTGCATGCTACTACCTACTGTGTCTGTGTCCATGTTATTTAAAGCAGGCTTATAATGCATGCTTGCTGCTGTGCTTCACAGTTCAAAATAATCCTTACAGTATCTTACAATGGGCCTTGGTGCAGCCCCTCAGTACATTCTCTGTATATGAGAAGCTCTCCCTTGCCTTTAAGCTGACTTTCTTCTGATTGGCTGTCCCTTGCAAGTTGGGAGGTGGTGGGAGAGGGCTGTTAGCCTCTCACTGATATCATAAAGAAAAAAAACCACACAGTTTGAACTGACCTCGTCATTCTAAACTGTTTAAGGTGAGCTGCATATATGTGACAGGAAATAAAGTTATATTTCTGCCCTAATTCTGCCTCTGTTTATGATCTTATCTGGTTTTGTCAGTGCAGCTTTCTCTGTTATTAACAAGCTAATAAAGACTTGCACAAGTCATCAGTGAAGAAGTCGCACTCTTAGTCGCTTTATGTAAACTTGTGATGATAATCTTCCTTCTCAGACGGGACAAGTCTGAATTGAGTTTTGTCACATTAGCGTGGAAGCTGCGGCAGAACCAGATGAAACACTTGGACGGAGATTAAATGCACATCTTGTACTTCCTAAGAGGACTGTGTATCTTCAGTTATTACCTGCATAAAGGAGGGGTTAATAGGGTTATGTTGGAAACACAGAATAGAGTGGTCTGATATTATTGAGTTTCCTGATCGTAAAACTGATTTATGATCGTTTAGTCGTCTGGATTCAGATGTTTTAAAATAGGGATGTGTTAGCTTTAGCTGCAGTCTGTTGGCATGATATAACATACTATATGTAGCTGTCAAGTTAATAAGAGGCAGTTTTTCAGTGCAGGAACAAGTCGCTGTTACTTTGTGACCTCATTCAGGGCTCTTCACCAGGGAGAACGGTGTGGTGTGTGGCAGCAGGGTTTGTTAATGTTGCTGTACTGGGTGAGAAAAGTAATCCTTACTGTGTGTTTACGTACACACTGAAATATAGATGAATATATGAAATATGAGGTTAAATTAGGTGTTTTTGGCCAAAAGTGATGTATTTATAGGTGTTGTAGATTAAATTCAGGTGAAATCGTTGTGTAATTGTTTCACATTTCAAATGTGCAGAGCTTTGTGCTGGTGCTTGGACAAGGAGGCTGTGTGCCATCCAGTGTTTGGGCCTCGGCTCCACTAAACAGCACATTTTCAGCTCTTATAAGGAGCAAAAGCGAAACTTAATTAAATAAAGAAAATCACTTGATTTGATTTACAAGAGACAAAAGTATTCCCTAACCAGCTGGTTGCTGGTTGTTTCTGGGTGAAATTGTTCACAAAGGTGCTGCAGTAAAAACCTCCTCGTGACTTCTTTTGATCACCAGCAAATTACAGTAATTTTCATGGAAGATGCCGACTTGCGTGCTGACTTTTGTGTTGTGCTTTTGAAAATGTACCCCCCGTTCGGCAAGTAACTAATGAGGGTTTGAGGACTCGTGGAACATTTTCCCAGTTTGGTGGGTGGTCAGCGAGTGTTTGCGGGCAAGTTGGTGTCTATCAGAAGATGATGTCACATAACCCTATGGCAACCTACTGGATACCAAACCAAGCACAGCAAGGTTTTTGGTGTAGGACCCTATTTGTGGTATCACTGCCAGCAACCACCCATCAACCAGTTGGGTGAATACATATTTTTCCCTGGCTAGTGGGCTGCCCACTGGTCTCCTGACCCATTTTTTTCCACTAGCAACCTGTGGTTACCAGGCGGTTCCTGAGCAGTCTAGAGCTGTGTGACTGAAGCCTATCAGCCATTTACTTGGCTCTTAAGCTTTTAGACTCACTGGGCCTGATCCAGTCCAGCACCACCCAGAATCAACTTCAACCTCAGAACAGAGTTACCTTTTATAACTAAAGAATTTCCCAAATCTGGGATGAATACAGTTTGGAAGACTGGTTTACTTAGAAGAAAGACAAAGAACAGCAGGTTTCCCTCAACTGTTGCTGTTGTTTTGGTCTCACATACAGCTACACACAGCCCATATTGTTGTAACTGAACCTACACTGTCTAAACTGTAAAACTGTCACTTTTATTGACAAAACAATCGCCACCTGAGTCCGATGGACCTCAAGCCTCAACAGAAACCTGAGATGCTGGAAAGGGCTGATTAGGAGTCCGCTCCTGGGAATGAAGTGAAGCGACAGCTACTTAAGGCCACTCTTGCAGGGTTATGAGTGAACAAGAGAGTTTCTGTTAGCATCAGTCAGTTAGATAGAGCTGGTAGGACTCATAGCAACAAAAAAATCATCAGTCTGTAGATAAGAAACAAGCTAGAACCTCCACTGTCTCAAAACCATTGAAGCCTCCTCTTCCTCCGTCCCTGCCTCTCACACACCAGCTCCTAAAGCTCTGTTTTGTAAAGATCCCCCATCATATGTTAATACCACCCTTGGGGACATTTAGGTATGATGAAGCCAGTGACGGTGGGTACTTCATTTCTGAAAAGGAGTTTTGAATAACACAACGTTTTTAAAACTTCTTTTCAGATCTCTGAGCAGTCAGCGCCGGTGTTTTGAATCCTCGATATGGATTTACTTTCTTCTTTCCCTTTGATCTTAAACTCTATTGACTGTCAAATCCATCGCTGAAACACCTAAAACAGATATCATTATCTCCTCAGTTCAATACGACACACACTGCTTGCTTATCTCCCTCCATCCCTGCTTTCTTCTTCTTGCTGCCCTGCAGTGTTGTGTGATCTACTGAGGAAGCTTGTTCCATTTATCTGTCACTTCTTGGTTCAGTTTAATTCAGTGGTGCTTTACTGATGTGATGATTTCAGAAACAAAGAAATATAAACTCACCTGTGTTGACAAAGTGTTTTATCACAGGAGGGAAATCAGTGTTTAAAACTAGGTTCATTTCTCGATTTCCCTTCTGTCTCAATTCCCGTTCTTCCCTCTACTTCCAGTCTCCTTTCTGTCTCTGTATATTTTCCATCCTCTCCCTTTTTCTCTCTCATCTGCTAAGCTAGCAGGAAGAGTGCTTTCTGAATCTCTTGTGTCAGCACCACTGTCAGACCCACACATCGCTTCCTAACTAAATATTATTCCTGTTTTTTTTCCCTCTCCACCATCAGTTGCCTTACTTTCTTCTTATCCTTTCTCCTTAGCAGCAGAGCGATCATTTGTCCTCGTTCTTGTTTTAATTTTTGCTGTTCTCCTGCCTTCATCTCTCAATCTTTCAATGAAAGATTTTTTTTTTAATAGTTTTAGCCATGCTGACCCTTTCCTCCTCTGAATATGCACCGTCACATCTCCAGGTTCCCACCATCAGACCTGTGCTAAGCCATAAGCTGAATGAGTGCTGACATGAGAAGCTGTTAACGCAGGCACTTAAACGCACACACTTCCACACCAGTGCAGGAATTTACCCTGTCATTTCCACCTATCAGAGACAAACACAGTTAACTTTCCCACACAGAAGCACGCACGCATGTTCCAAACTAATCACTGTTCACAGTCAGAGTGTGTACATGACGGCTACAAACAGATAAATCAATCATCTGGAACAACTGCTGCAAGCTACCGAGTCAGGGATTAAAGGCTCGCTACTGAAGCTGCTACATGGCAAAGAAAAAAGAGCAGTTTAGGTCGAGGATATCTGCTTTAAACTATCTGCTTTTTCCCCCACGTGGGTAAATGCTAAAAATAGGTCGGAAAGAATTCAATTAACAGAGAGGCTAGCAATGAGATTGAGGTTCATATTAAGGAGGCACAAGTCAGCAATATTCTCAGATCAAAACTGTCCAGCTCGGCTTCATTAAAGTGGTCGAGCCATAAGTTGATGTATTTAAAGAGTAGGAAAAATTAAGTTGAAAGCAAGAGCCTGCTCTCATTAGAGTCAGGATTTAAATGTCTTCTCACTGATCCAGAAACTTCGTAACGTTTGTTCCCAAACTTTTTTGTCTTATCCTCCAGCGTGAACTTCACTCGTTAACTTTTAGATGTTATTTTTCTTTTTCCAGCCTTACCATTGATAGTCTCCTGTCTCCTTTAGTAAGTTGGTAAATTCTGCCTGTCGAGCTGTTTGTTGTTGCGTTGGAGCCTAATACAGCTCACAGTGAGAACAGCTGCAGATTTCAATGGAAATCCAGTCATTTTTTTTTCTAAAAGTAATGCTTAAATGATTTGATATAGGTGGACAAGTTTCAGCAGACATCTGCTGTTTTATGCTGATATTAAAGAAGCTAGTTTGTCTGTTTGGGTTAGGTAAACATGATATTTTTGGCAACCCAAAGTAAAACAATGCTCAGAGGAACTGCAAAAAAGGAACTACATCTCAGACACTGCTGACCTCAGTTAACATGTTCATGAACTTTAACATTTGACAAGTATTGCTTGTTTGGAACGGAGGCCAGAGTAAAGACTCTCTCTAAAAATCACAGTTTGCAAATCACAAACCACAAGACTTCTGGAACAATGTCCTTTGAACAGATGAGACCAAAGTGGAGATGTTTTGCCGCGCAGCACCATATCTGAAGAAAACCCAACAGCATATCAGCACAAGCACCTCATACCAACTGTCAGGCACCTTGTAGTCACTGAGTCACTAAAAATCCTCCACACTGATGTGAGAGACTCAGAAAGCCACACACAAAATGATTACTTCATGTTGTTGCTGATAAAGGCAGCTCTACAAGCTGCTGAATCACAGGGTATATTCAGTCCTGGGAAAACGTTCTTTTTCACATGTGTAACTCCAATCTAATTAGCATTTAGGACAAGTAAGCTAACATTAACGACTTAGTTTGATTACGAAAAGGCTCTCTGTGTATCACCAGTAAGCGTGTTCAGTAAACACAGTGCTCTTTGCCAACATTGCTACACTGTTTACAACAAATGTATTCTTTCCCACATCCAGTAAAGAGCGGGATAGAGGGGTTAACAGCATGTACAGTTGGGCGTAGTAGCATCCAGGACAGTTAAGCTAACATTAAACGTGTGGTAGCGTGGTTTAGAAAGACTAAGGATTTGTAGCTACAGTGAAGGATAACTAACATCTCCAGAGGTAGCTGTTGGTGAGAAATACTACACCATATTCTTGTTACAGTAACCCCACGAAATGTAATTTGGCTGGTAAAATGTTGATTGCTACTGTAGCTGAGCTGTGCGGCTCACATTAAAGCAGGCAAACGGAGTGATATATATGTAGCCTTTTGCTCCTTGTCTCTTTATTGACTTGGCATATGGAGAAATCCAAAGCTTGACAGGCCTTCTGTGCCTAGTTACAGTTTTCTAATCTGTAATTGAACAGTTGCTGTTGAGGGAAAAGGTTTATCAGCGGTCAAGTCTGCCACTCAGTTAAATTAAATATGAAGCGCTTGATCTTGCTTTTCGCTCAGTCTTTCTGCCTGCCTGTATGCCGTTATTAGCAGCCATTCCTATTAAAAATGCAGTTTTTCCGCACACCCATCTCACTCGCTTGTTTACCCTGATTTCTTCTTCAGGTTTTGATGCTCTCGGAGACCTGTTAAAGCCTACAGTTCCCACACACACCGCACCTCCTCCACCTCCCCCTCAAGTGGCCATCCATCCTGGAGGAAAGCTGCTAGCCAACGACCTCGACTCGTCTCTGGCCAACCTCGTAGGCAGTGAGTGTCGAGATTCATGTGAATAGACCAGCAAAGATGAGAGAAAAACTCAGTTACATAACGTGGCACATGCAATGCCTGGCCTTGATACGTGCCTGCAGTGTACTCTGACTCTTAAGGACATATTAAAGTTTACTGTTGCTTGTACATAGAAGTGAACCTGCATATTCCTCTTTAACTTCATCTGTTTGGTTGGAATTTGTTATTTCTTTGTGGAAATATGAACCTCTTTTCATGAGGAAAAAAAAGCATCTGAGGCTGAAATTCCTTCCTGCCTCTCTTTTCATTGTACTCTCTTAACTGCGATCACTCACTTTCTCTTTGTTTCCAACCCTCCACAGATCTGCAGTTTGGTGGGACCCCAGCCAAAAAGTAAGTTTTGCTGAGTCGTGATGGTGCCTTTCCTGAATTGTGCCTGTAGTCTCTGCAAAAGCAAATATACGCTTTTAAGCTGTTCTTGGTCAGGAAACTGTCAGCACAAATCTCAGAAAGCAAATTTATTATAAACTGCTTAATATACGCACACATCTGTGGCCTATTGAATCAGACTTTAAAGATTTGAAAAACATAAATAGCAAATTATATGATAACTAAACCTGAGATTAAACGGCTGAATCCGCTTGACCTCCACAGGCCAGATATGCAGTGGAACCAACCTGGAGAGAAGAAGCTGACAGGCGGCCAGAACTGGCAAAATAAGACCATGTCGACCACACAGTGGAGCCCAGCACCCATGGCCCCACAGCCCATGCCTGTACCACATGTGGTAAGGAGACCAACACATGCACAAATACCCAGCTGCTGCAAAGAATTGCGCAACCTCAACATTATGCCCAAAGGCGTCCATCAAGGTGTCTGTAAGTCCTGGAAGTCTTGGTTAATTTTGGTTTATCACAAAAAGAAATCTTATCTTCTCATTTGGCATTTTTGGCATCATTCCTGTTTAGTGCTTTAATTTAGATTAACCAAGTTAACTAGCTCAGATATTGAGAACAACATCACAAGATGTCCACAACAGCTATAAACTGGACCCAGTTGGGTAGACTGGTGGGAAACAAACCTGCAAGTTTGGAAAAGAAAGCAAAGGACAAAATGAAACTAAAGCTCACTGGTTACTTTGTTAGGTCTTGCTAGTTCTGAGTTACTTTTCCCTTCAGAGTTGCTTAATTCAGTAAAATGTCATCTAAGTATCCATGATGTGAGTGTCCCGTTCTGCCACGTCTCAAAGGGGCTCTACTGAGTCGAGATCTGGTGAATGTGGAGTCAAGGAATCAGTTTGAGATGATGTGAGCTTTGAGACATGGTTTGTTATCCTGCTGGAAGCAGCCATCAGAAGATGGTACACTGTGATCATAAAGGGATGGACGTGGACAGCAACAATACTCACTACGATCAGAGCATCAGCCTGCCTAAGGGGCCCAAAGTGTGCCAACAAAATATCCCCCACAGCGAGTTATTAATCACTGAAGTGTCTTTGATAATCTTACAAATCTGTTGCTTTAATACCCGGTCTCATCATGTTTCTTATCCTCAATGACTTTAATTGCTGCCAGCTTTCATAAATGATGCCCCAAGCTACGAAAATGAGACTTGAGTTGTGATAAACCAAAGTTATTGTTCAAGTCATGAAAAAATCTTACAGAAAGAAATTCATGGGAAAGACTCTTTATTGTTGTTTGATGCACAGCATTTTGGGAAATGCGGTTGTTTGCTTTGGTGCTAAGAGGTCGATGAGAAGATGCCACACTCAAAGCTCTGCTAGCAGTTCTCTTTGCTTCGGTCAGCTAGTTAAAATAATGTAAAAGAAGTATCCTTTTTTTTTTTAAACTCCAAAACTAAGTATAATTTCTATACTGAAAATCATGAAGGGGCTTATTCAGTTAATTCAATTCAATTCAATTTTATTTATACAGCACCATATCACAACAACTGTCGCCTCAAGGCGCTTTATATTGTAAGGTAGACCCTACAATAATACTTACAGAGAAAAACCCAACAATCAAATGACCCCCTATGAGCAAGCACTTTGGCGACAGTGGGAAGGAAAAACTCCCTTTTAACAGGAAGACTTGAGACAAACAGCTGAGACCAGAAACCTAGACAGAAAGTGTTTACTGAGGTAATAAATCAGTTAGACACAGCAGTAATTTTCATTTAGATTTCCATAGAACTGAATAACTTCTGGCAACCTGATGAGTCGCCCCCTGCTGACCAATCTCAGGAATGCTGGTTTAAGCTTAAATTGTCAGACCTCAAAGTTACACCCCCAGAAACCCATTTTACCTCTGCACCGCATCCTTCTACATAAATGTAACTGCACGTCGGGTCAACACATACCAGAAGACTTGATTGGCGTGGAAGGTTGCGATGTGGGGATAAGAGTTGTTTCTGGTTACTTCGTTAAGTTAGGACGTAGATTTCCTGCAAAAGTTTAAATCACGCTTTAGGACACCTTTGCATCCACCGCATTGGTGACTTTGAGCACCGTCACTGACATCATCACCAGATGTCACCGTACACTCTTCAACTCGGCTGTGGCGGCACAACATCCCAAGTTTCATAAATCAAACCAGCAGAAACTAATTAATTTCATTGACCAGTAATTCCTGTCATTGTTTTCATCACCCAGTTTTTTTCCTGACATAAACGAGACGACAGCTAAATTAAATCTAATGCAGGGTGACAAAAACTGATGAAATGTGTTGACAAAGTCTGGAAACAAGGTCCAATCAAAACTTATGTTACATAGAAAGGCAGGATGAGTCTGGAAGTGAACCAATCAGTAATCTCCTTGTGCAGTAAGATGTTCACATTTGATCTGCGCTGACGAACAGGGTGGGGTCATACAGCCACAGGGGCTCTTTCCAGATCCAACACGTCCACGTCCTCACTGCGAGGGCATGTAGCATCTTCTCATCTCACTGTGCCGGAAAGCAAAGTTCCCAAAATGTCAGTGTAATAATTTGGCCTCCTTTCATGTTTCTGCCAGAGCTGGAGACAAAATCAGTTTAAATATTTATTTTGGCTTCTCACAAACATACAGTGTGATACTGAGCTGACTGGAACTTGCAAACACTTTGTAGGACATGCATCTAATCTAAAAGTGTGGCACTTCTCACACCGAGCGCTGTGA
The DNA here is from genome assembly GCF_013358895.1 of Oreochromis aureus. NCBI lineage: Eukaryota > Metazoa > Chordata > Actinopteri > Cichliformes > Cichlidae > Oreochromis > Oreochromis aureus. The sequence continues at coordinate 34,577,567 of NC_052944.1, forward strand.
AAATGTCTGTGCATGTCTGTGCGGTGGTCTTTGTTGTGTCAGCTCGGTACATTTTATAGCTGCCTGTGCATGCACTGTGTGTGTGTATGTGTGTGTGGTTATTTGTGTGCGTTTGCTGATCCTGGCAGCTCCTGATTGTCGTCCTGATCTCTTGACTGCAGTTTCTGGCTGACGTGGACAAACTGTCACTAACCCTCCGCTTCCCCTCTTTCTCTCATTTTCTCCTCCTGTTGATCTTTCCCTTTCTTCTTTTCTTCGCTCGCTGTCCGCTTCACCTCTGCTGTCATTCCCTCTAATCTCTCCTTCCTGTCCCGCTCATCCTCCTCGTCCGCTCGTTTTGCATCGTCATCCACTCGTCTTCCTTCCCTCCTTGGCTCGTGTTCTGCTTTATCACGACTCTTGTTATTTTTTGTTTTTTGTTGCGTTGTCATCTTCTCGTCCTGTTTTCTTCGCCCTGCCTCTGACACCTGCACGTTTGCACCGCGACCCCTCATTCTTTAATTTATTTTCTGCTTGTTTCCTGTGCTTCTAACCTTTCTTTCACTCTCGTTTTTCCTCCTCCCTAACTTCTCCTCATGTTTACCTCACTGTACCGGTTTTGCCACCCTCTTTCATCATCTCCCGCTCATTTTCCCCCACTTTTTCCCGTCTCATCACCTTGCCTCCTCTTCCTCCTCCTCCTCCTCTCTTGTCTTTCTCTGTTTTTTGTCCCTTTTCCTCGTTGCGTCCTGATGCAGAATGGAATGTTCTATACTAGTTATGTAAGTACTTATCTCTGTTTAACGAGCTGCTCAGACACGTCCTCTCCTGGGTATCTTTCTCTTCATCTCTTTCCCTGTCACCTCTTCTTTCACTTGCATTCCCCGGAGACGCTTATTTTAAAAAAATAGAGAGAGAAAAAAAGGAATTTCATTCTGTTCCTGCACCATTATCATAAATAACCTTCTCACCTCTGTGATAAAAAGTAATAGTCTGCGCTGCTTATGTAAGCAAATTGATGTGAGGAAGTTAGAACAAGGCGCTCCTTCTCCCTACTAAAACCTAAGAGCTCCATTCTTCTGGGTGTCTTTTAAAGGATCGGCGTCTAATTTATTTGTCAGCCGTTCATCGGGTTATTATCCACATTTTTCTCCCCCCTCAATCAACAAATCCCATGAAACGGAAACAAAACAGCAAACCGATCCACTCTGAGGCGCTTCAGAAGTCTGTTATCTCTGTGGCTGAAATGGCGACGTTATCTCGGTATGAAAGGAAAAGCTTCATGTGCGGCAGAGGTCCGGTCCAGCACGCACAGATCAAAGTATTGCAATGAAGGATTTAAAAGCAAGTTACTAAATTGTTGCAAACAGCCACAGAGAGTCAGCTCTACTGTTTTTTTTTTTCTAATATAAACAACACTTTTCAGTCATTAACGTCGATCTGTGTATCAATTTGGTCTCATTTGTTGCTTTTAATGACCCTCAGGCCTGATTTAGACCTAGAGGTAGAGGTTATAGCGTAACCTTTTCTTTTCACGTCTTTGCTTATAAACAGACTGCAGTGAACATTTATAAAAGAGTTGTACATTATATAAAGAAATGACCTGTTTTGCAACAAACTTTCAGATGCTTGAGTTTTCAAGATTTCTACATCCATCTGTTCTCTTTTGCTTTTCCTTATCAGGCTCAATTAAACAATAAATTAAATAATTAATTAATTAATTGCCCATAAATGCCAGATGTAGCAGAAATTATACAAATTAAACACTCCAGTTTCAAAAAATGTAAATTTTCTGGTAATAATGTCATGGTTCAGGCTTTACTGCAGGGGTGTCAAACATGAGGCATGGGGGCCAGAATTAGCCCGGCAAAGACTGCCATCTGGTCCATTGGATGGCTTTAAAAAATGTGAAATAGTACATAGATTTTAGATTTTTGTCATTTTCATAAGTGTTGAAGCTTTTTCTGATAAGTTATTCATACTGCATCAAAATAATAATTAATAAATGGCAGAAAAGTGCCTGTTTTTTCTACTCTAAAAGTTTTTTTTCATCAGGCAGAATTTAAGAAAATTAAATAAGACATTTTCCTAAATTCATAAAACTTTGTTTTAATGAGCTTACTGAACGTTATCTGTCATTTTAGATTTTTTTTTTTTTACAATTTAGTCCCAGAGTGTTTCTTTCATTTACTACAGCAGTGTTTCTTTGTCATGTAGAAATAGATTTGCTGTTGCACTTAGACGACTTCTTCTATTCAGATATCTCAGGGATTCAGTGTGTAGTTAAACGGTAATAAACTACACACTGACAGAAAGGAGTTTCTTTGGTTCAGCTTTGAGATCGAAATGGGAGCGATATGTGTTTGCCATCGCTACTTTACAGGTCGTTTACCTCCTCTTATTGGCTGCTCTTGCAAACAGAAAGCTTAAGGTATATCCCACATCACTGACATAATACAGCGTTAAGACTCAAACACAAAACAAAATATACTCATAATAGCTCCTCTTCCCCCATACAGTCGGCATCTGACGACCTGCTCTGTACCCTTAAAGACTAGCTTTGACACCTCAGTATATCTCAGTTAAGACTTGGTTTAATGACCATTAGAGTAGTTGAAAAATAACAAAGAGCCTCTTAGTCGACTTTCAAGGGGTAAAGAGTTTAAACACCCTGCAACAGAGCAGCAAAATCCAGCTGAAATGAGTCCCTGATGCACCAAACTTCTTTTTTTTTTTTAAGAGATGTGCAGGAAAAAAATGTGTGGAAGTAATTCTCAAACCAGCTAATTCTTAAGGTGTTATATTATTTCAGCCTTTAACTCCCACTGACAAGCCAGCAAGAACAGAAATTGCCTATGGGGATTAATTCAGCAGCACAATAGTAGGAAAAAGAGTGGTGATGGTTCCCTGAGCGGAACAAACTAAAACAAACTTTTCACCTCTTACACGGTACGACACAGAAAATCCTGCGTGGTTCAGTCAGCACGACAGAAACATCAGCTTTAACCAAACAAAGCTCAGAGAGAGGAGAATATTAATAAAACTGCTCATTACTGTCCCCGAGAATGAAAATGCACAGTCTGCGACTCCAGCGCAGCTAAGATGACCTCCCATAATCCATGAGACAATAAATAAATCATAGCAGGACTGCGTGAGACATCACAGGTAACATGAGTAAGCAGCTCGTCACGCTTCACGCATGATAATTCAAACTCCCACGTCTGAGATTCTCAACAGAAGGGCAAGGTTGTAACGGTCTGTGCTGGCTGGATATTCAAAAATGCCATCAAAAAGCATTTTTCCTTTGCATTTCTTTTTTCTGTTTTTTTTAACTGTGACTGAGACTGCAGGTCACTCAAGGTCAGAAGTCTGAGTTTGCATTAGAAAGCACAGAAAGAAGAAAGTCGCTTGTGCCGAGGAGATGGCAGAGGGAGCAGCAGAAGTTCAGCTGTGAAAGCTGAAACTTGGGATGAAAGATGCAGAGAAAAGACAGATTTCTTTTTCTTAATGCGCAGATAGGCAGGGAGACACGCTGGTGGAGGATGGAAACAGCAGGCGGGAGATTGAGCATAAAAAGACGGATACAAACTCATAGATGTGTCGCACGATGCACCGAGGAGCCGTCAGCGGCGTAAAGACAGATGGACAAAAACACCGGTTGAGAATCTGCAGCGGTGCATCGACACGTCTCACCTTCTCTGCTTTGTCTTGTTTTTTTTGTTGTTTTTTTGCCGTGTTTTAAAGAAATAAGGAATAAAAATTATGCTCGCCGTCGTTTTTGCACAAGCAGCCGTGAAGACGGACAGGAAGCAGAGACAGATGGTTTGCAAATTAATGAGCGATTCGGGTGCAGATGACGGTAAAGTCAATTTCATCTTTAATCAGGGTTCAAATGCTAAAACCACAAACCCACTGATCAATTGCTGAACGCACAATAAATGTATCTGACAGATAAATTAAAGCATTTTTTTTAGCCGAATTGGCTTCTTTTCTTACAACTTGCAGTTTACCTTGATTAATGCTTTTGAGCAACTGTCACAACTCGCTCTACAAAGGCGAGAACTTACTTGAATACTGAGCGAGCAGATTGATTATCTCCTGAGGGCGGTTCGCAGGTTCACCTCATCTGGCTTGAAACCTTTTCTCCTTCGGGCGTCTTAACCAAAGTTTACACTGAGCGAGGCCAGGTCTTTACGCTTTGTGAGAGAACTTCAAAGTTGGTCATTTTGAGGGTCTTGCCATCGAACGTGGCCTCGGAAAATCAGCACAGAGAGGTCTTTAAATGTTTTTTTGCAAGGATCTTTTACCTCACATCCACATTTAAGTCCTGGCAATGACACTGCAGGGCTCAGACTCTGATTCTGACAGTGGCAGCCATCGCTCAGAAAGCTGTTTGACACTGAAAAATAACAGACGGACAATTAAGGCTGGCTAGCTTACTTGTTATCTTCACCAAGGAAATTGTGTTTTTATTTGTTAACATATAGAAAGATTTAAAATGGTCTCACCTTTGACCTTTGACCTCTCCTTCAAGTTCAATAGATTGGCGTGAAAGGTGAAAATGATAATGATGGTATATAGAGCTATTTGTTTCTGACTGCCGTTGTTTGTGCCGACAACATATTGGCATACAGGGAACGATGGGGATTCTAAATATTGCGTTACTTTTGACCTCCGACCTCTTCAAGGTCGAATCAGGTCAAGCTTTTTTAAAATGTCTTGTCTTTGAAACTTTGCTTAAAATCCTGCTGCCTTTGTTTATATTGGCAACATTTAGAAAATGGCACTGATGTAGGGGGATTTTAAATGTCACACATCACTGCCACACACATCATTCAAAGTTAGTGAGCTGACTGCTCTGTAACCAAAAGGTCAGGTAGGGGTGCTCTTCACTGGGACCACCCATCTTCCTCCTCTTATAAATCATGTTAAATCTTCAGTGTTCAGATGCAGTTTTCAGAGTATTTTAAATGACTTCGGCTCAGTTTTCATAAGGTTTAAAATGCTGGAGTCAAAAGCTCGCATAGCGCGCACAATCAGATCGGATCGAGTGAGGTGATAAATCATCCTGTGGAGCAGTCACGTTAGTTTGACTTAAAATTAAATGGTCACATCAGATGTTCTCATTTCATCAAGATAATGCAAGTAGGGGGAAAAACTCAATTTTACCTGGAGCCACTTTTTTTTTTTTTTTTTTTTTTTTTTTTTTTTTATAATGATGAGCAAGAACATCTTTAACTTCAGGCAAAGAGAGCGCGTGAGACACATTAGAAATAATAGAAACTGAAACATATCCCTTCTCTGAGTCAAATCTGAGCTCTCTGATTTTATGCACGGGCTGTTAAGCTCAGTGTGTCACACTGACTTGTACTTACTGCTCATTATCTTAATATCCGTCATAAAAGACAAATAAATCAACTCATGAACACGCCTGACGGTTATGTCTCACATTTTTTTCGGATGTGTCAAATTAATCCAGAGATTCTCCACATCTGTGGGAACTTTTCACGCATGAAACTGTCTGTTTGCAAAGAGCAGCGCATCACAAAAGAGAAAGTTAGACAGGCCATGAAAGGAGAGGGAGCAAAAACAGACACAAAAATAAATCATGCAAAGCTACGCTGGAGTCCAAGAGTAAACGTACCTCATTTGAAATGACCACAGCAGGTCCTTTTTATGGTGTCGGTGCATAAATAACAATTAAATGATGATGCTGAGGTGGTTGTATTTTTGCCAAAAACAAAACTAAACCCACAAGTGCACTCACTTAATTCATGTAGCCCATCATTTTACGCAAGCCTGCTATGACTTACCCATGCAGCTAATTGCTGTGTTTAATGGAAATATTGTACCGGTTTCTCTCAGCAGTTTGATTGAGGCTTTGTAATTGTGTTAAAATGCTGTGGTTGTCTCATTTACGATGATGGATTAGGTCTGTGAAGGCAGCTGTTTTTAATGGGTTTTTGCAAACAGTGGGGTGAGCGGGGGCTGACCTACAGCAAAGCAGGCAGTCACGGCTTCTCACTGTGTTGTAGTTATCTGTGATGAAAACTCTATAAGGTGTTCCCAAAACCCAGTGAGGTGCTTCCTGGTTGTGTTTGACAGACGTCAAAGTCGTATGGGCTCTGTCAGTAACTCATCTGTTGATATTAATACTCCTCTGTTGATTGACTGCTGTTGTGCAAGAGGCACGCCGCCCTGCACCTGCCCGGATCCTCTTGTAAACTGATTTCCATCCAGGACATTCGCCGACACGATACCGTAATGTACCGCAGACGCTCACGCCCATAAATTACTAATTTGTCAAGCAGAAATCGGGCGGCGTCGATGCAGACACGCGTGGGTTGTAAACGACGGCTACAAATTGCCCGTCACATCGAATTTGAAGCCTGTTCAGCTGTAGTGGATTTGATTTGCAAAGTGAGCAGGGCAGGGCCAATCACTGTGCTATTGAGCCACCCCTTTTTAAAGCAGTGGTAATGATTGCACTCAGTGGGAATCCACTAAGTACCCCTACTGCATGCTGCGTTATTGTGCTCCTAATGTGCACATACTTGAGCATTAAATGTACTCTCCTTGCACATAAAGTAGGCTTTATTGTGAGGTTTTTATTTTATTTTATTTATTTTTGAAGGTTTGAAGCCGTATGTGACAAAAGCCATGAAATGTTTGACTCAGGTGCTTTTGTTCTGATAGTTGACGCTGTTTTCTGTTTTTCTGCCAGGCTCCAGCTCCCATGGCTTTCCCCATGACCACACCGCAAGTGCCTGTGTATGGAATGGTAAGCATGCACATATTAACATATTCCCACACGTGCCTGGGGGGGCACTGTCGTATATTTATATGGAGACTAGAGCTGCAAGTCTGTATTTGTACTATCAATTAAACTGTATGTTTTCAAATGTAGCATAACTAGCATGGACACCCAAGTTTGAGAACAAGGGGACCTAAGATCCCAATGTTCACGTTTTGGACAGAGAAGACAGATGGTTTGAAAGAGGAGTGAATGAGTCCACCTATGTGCGCTGTGAACGACCACCATTGAACCGAGGGGGTGGCCTATGACAGTCTGCCACCTACCATGTAGTTTTGAGGTCCCTTCCCACTCGCACCTTGGGTCATGTGACCTCAGTGGGTCACATGATAGGATGATGCAAGGTCTCACAGTGGTTTCAGCTGAAACCTCTGCTGATAATGACCCATGCCCTCTTTCACACCTTGGCACATGTGATGAGACGCATGTTTAATAGTGGGTCAACTCCCAGGAGGGTTTAAATGCCTGGGACTCGCCACCTTCTGGTTTTAGAACCGAAGAAGCTTATTGGATGAGACGTGAAACATCTACACGAAATTTAAAGAAGTCCAGTCACCTTTTTTTTTTTTTTTTTTTTTTTTTTTTTTTTCCAAGCTCCTTAGATTTTAAAATTAAGATGCTCTTTATTTATCCCAGAAGTTGGGAAATTGTTGTGCTGCAGCAGCCAGAGTGATGATGATGATAGCTGGAGTCGTGGTTGTTTCATCCACTTAGCTCTCCCCTCTGTTACATCTCCTTACAAGGCCCGCTCAGAACAGCCAGTATGTTCAGCTAGTGAAGACTGTCCCACTACCTAGAGTTTAATATTTGGCACAATTCACCTGACACCACTTGTAAAACAAAAGCCATTTCACCTTCAGATTAAACACAATGAGCTTGAAACTGACTTTGTTGGGTGATGAAATCATTTTGAAAATGATTGCTCTGTGCTTAGCTGCCGCTGAGCGGCTGGTTGTCTGGTTTCCATTACTGCGTGTAAATCTATTTTCTTTAAACCCTTATGTCTTCCTGTCTTTAATTTTTACTTTGCAAACATCTCTCTGTGTCTTACCTTTGTCCAGGTTCCTCCCCAGATGGGTCAGATGGGTGGGGTACCTGTGATGGCTCCTCAGCCAATGATGTACAACCAGCCTGTTCTCAGACCCACTAACCCCTTCGCACCCATGCCCGGAGCCCAGGTAACTCTTATACATTTTTAATGTCTTTGCAGCAGATTATTTTTAGGAAATTAAATGTTGGACTCAAAGACACCCCGACATAATTTAATTAATTAATTAAATTGGCCAGGCTGGTTATGCGATTGTCTCGATGTGTTTGTTTGGCAGTGTGTTAGCAGGATTACTCAGAAAGTTTTGAATGAATTTGCATGCAAATTTTTCCAAACTTGAACCAACTTAGAGAAGATTAACTGCTAATAACAGGGCTGCTCTTATTATGATTACAACATCAGTTTAAATTATCACGTTCTTTGTGGGTGGCAAAACAGGAAGTTCATGCAACAACATGCTCTTACCAAGATTTGTGTTTTGATCAGTGACATTTTATCAGTTGACAGGTTTTATGAGTTGGTTGTATTTTGTTTTTTTGTTTTTTTCGAGGACCAGTTATCGCCCCCTGGTGTCCATTAAAAAGACATTAAAATGAAAATTTAAGGCACTTCCTCGTTGGCCTCAATTTACACGACCAGGGGCTCCATCCATTCTATGCCTCTTTTTCACTGGTACCTATTTTACTTGAATCAACTGTGTTTCAGTTGTTTTCCATTAAAACTGAGTACCAGCTCAATGTGCGTTGAGTCGTTATAGCAACGCTTCCACGTCATTTATATGCGTCGCAGTCATAACAGAACAGTGGAGGACGTCGAGGTGATGTTCTGCTGTTCGGTCTATGGCTTTTTGTCAGACTCGGCACCATGATTCTGGTTTCTGTGTAGCCGTTTGACTCATTTCAGAGTTTCAAAAATGGCAGTTTTTGTTTTCGCTCTCACTATTCGAGTGACACCGCTGAGTGACCAATCGATGACATGCAGTCTGTTGACCTCACATTTTCAGATCGACTGGAACCTCGGGCCATCAGGTACTAAAAAGTAACAGCTACTACCACGTAATTGAAAACCCTAAAAGTCGAGTCGAGCTGAGAAGGTACTAGTAGAAGAGAGGCATTATATTTTCTGTGAAAATGGGCACCTCGTGGCAGAACACCAGATTTAAGGTCAACATTAAAGAGGCGATTCCGATGCTGGATGGCTAGAAATTTGCAACACGACTGTAAAAGGGAAACACTGAAATAGAAAGACAAACACGGGCAGTTTGTGAACAATGCCAAAAGGTTTGTTTTTTCCCCTGATTCCTTAAAGAAAATTCTCCCAACCTGTGACAGATGTTGTCTTGAGTCACCCACAGAAAACCTGAGACTGGCAGGCTGGTTGAAAACAAAACCAGCAGTACAGTCATAAATAATATTTGGCACGTAGAAAGTCATCTCAAAAGCAACAAATGCGTAGAAGACAGGGTAAAGAATGATCACCAGGTCAACTGTGTTTTCATCTGATAGCTTTTAAGAGGGCCGGGGAAGTTCAATTATTCAGCAATTTTTAAAAATGCAGATATTTTTGTTGTTTGTATTATTTTTTTAATCTCGTTTTATCTTGCCGTTTTTCTCACCCTCCCTTTTTAGTGTAATTTCCCATTGAGAAATTCTTTACTGCCGTCAGAGCAGAGTGTCAGAGGGCTTCTCTGTGATCAAAACAAACGGTTTCTCCTATCGTATTCTCTCTTCTTTGTCTGTTTAGATGCAGTTTATGTAATCCAGTCAGGAGGGGAAGCAGAGTGCCAAAAGCGACATACAAACAAACAAACAAACAGCATAAACAAACACAAGAGGACGATGATGAGATGGACGGAAGGATGATTTGCTCAAGCTGAAACGACAGACTGACACAAGATAACTGGGCTGACACCAAAAGTCAAGTTGGAAAGAGGAAGAGAAGATGACGAAAAGGAGGGACTGAGCGATGGCAGGGGTTCGATGGGGAAGATGTTATCCTGGCTGGTCGTTGTCTGAAACAACTCTTTGCACCTGTGTGTGTGTGTGTGTGTGTGTGTGTGTGTGTGTGAGTGAGTGAGTGTGTAGCTTCTCTCTGTTTATTGTCTGATTTGTGTTCCTATCGATGGAGTGATGTTTCAGGAGAGGGAATAAGGACGAGAGAGAAAGACGGGGAGGAGGGAAGAGGGGATTGAGGAAATCCTACCTCTGGTTTTTCAGTCAGCTAAATGTATCTGACTGCTGTGAGAGTCTCTGCTGCAGAATTAGCTTTATTTCATACTGGTGCTATTTTGTCCTCTCTGGGTCACTGTTTGCCTGCAACGGCAACTTTGGAGCACTTACGAGAGGACAAGTGTTTGTTTTATTGTGTGTGTGTGTGTGTGTGTGTGTGTGTGTGTGTGCGTGTGTGCTCAGCAGTTGTTTCAGACAATACCTTTGCCACGGACCTCCTCTCCATCCCCACCCTCGCTCGCTGTCTGCGTCCACGACCGTCCACTTAGCAAGAGATTTAGTGGCAAATCCTCTCCGGTGTGTTTCCTGTAATTTTCCGCTCTGTTGGGATATATTTGTATTTTCCTGTCAGTTTTTCTTCGCCAACTTCTCCTGAATGTTATCGGGGCTTGTACAGCGATTTGTTGAAGCATTTGTTAATAGTAATTGAGCGTTTGTTGTTAAGGGTTTTGAGCTAAAGTCTTTGTTACTCATACAGCATTGTTTTTCTCCATGTAATGCTACAGATACACACAGAAAGATGGGAGCTAGCAGGCACAACATGCTAGCACTGTATGAAATTATGTTTTAAGGCCTAGTCACACCAGAAAGTGACACAGCAAAACTAAGCTAACAGCAGTTAGCTAGTTACAGTAATTTGGTAGTTTGGGGTTTTTTTTGTTATTATCCTTTGTTTTTCTAGTGGGTAGTTTATTTGTTCTAAATATTATTGTTGAAATTTAGTTTAATAAATTAAATACATTGATTAAAGAGATCTGTTAGACGGTAAACTAAAGGTTTACTGAAAATACAGCTGTAGTATTTTGAAGTTTTCACTCTGAGAAACGCAAAGAAAAAGAATTGTGCACATAGTTAATAAGCTACAACAGCATGAGGTCAGCCTACGTTAAACTTATCCAGAGCTGCACCATTACAAATTGTCCTTAAGTCACTAAGCAGTGCTGCTTTCAAATGAAAACACCCATTACTAAATACAAAAATAAAAGATCTACATCCAGGGCATCAGGAGACTGGACGCTTGTTTCTACTACAGAAAAAATTTAAAAACTGCCCAAAAGAGACTAAATTCTCGGTTATCTCAAAATTTTGAATTGCATATATTGAAGTTTCGAGATGCATAACTCAAAATGTTGAGTTATTAAGACAAATTTTAATCATGGTCGCTGTTTGCAACATCCTTGAATTTTGAAGGACAACTTTGAAGAAATTATATCCATTGTTTGTTGACTTTGGAATAAAGGTGCAGCTGCTGTGATGGGCCAATGCAGAGGAGCAGCATACACCTGAGTTTGACTGTCTTTCACAAGTTAGACCCTGAAGTCAAAGATGCTGCAAAAAAACGGATCAAAGTTATTTGTCGACTCTCAAACTTGTTGTTGAGCTCAATAAAACAGGGTAGTCCAAAATGTAGAAGTTTAAGAGCACAGGAACAAAGGAGGCCGGACTTCCTTCAGTTTTTTGAAAGGGTTAGCGCTAAGTTCACAGTTATTCCATAAATGTTAGACAGCAGTACAGGAATAAATGCTCTAACAGGCTTCAGAAGAACCACTGTCGTCTCCCAAACACATCCTGGTGGCAACAGTTTTCTATCAAAGATCACAAGAGTTCAACTTGATTTAAAAAATTTGCAGATATCTTTCCAGACATTTGCTGTGTCAAATGTTGGTGTGACAAGACCTCCACCTGTACATTGTGTTCAACTTGGTGGTCAGTTTAGGAATAGGTAAAAAGTGTATTTTTGTTCTATCTCAGTGTTAATTAGCATTGTTAGCCTGTGGTTTGTTGACTTTCTGCCTCAGTTGGATCTATCTGTGTGTATCTGTTTTTCCTGTCTCCTTCATCAGCTCATCAACCAGTCTTTAAGGATTTGAGCTTTGTTTCATTAGGTACAACCTCTTGGCAGATCCACAGTATGTGCCAGTGATTGATGACGGCGGCACAGAGCGAGTGAGTTAAATGTTACTGAATCAAGTTGAATTCACTTTAAATTGCACTGAATCAAAGTGAGTGGCTGTAAGTGCGACACTGAACCTGTGGCGTCACCCTCGCTCAGTGGTTCCAAGAATCTGTGGGGATCAAATTTGACTCTTTTTAGCTCAGCCAAAGCATCCATCCCCGTGAGTTTGACTGTGGGTGTATTTATGCATAACGACTTCTCGTGTGTCCACGTGTATCCTTACACATTTATGTGTACGCATTTTCTTTTCTTCATCGAGGGCTATTTCTGAGGGTCAAATTTTAAGCCAGACTTGATCCGATAAGTTTAACACAAAATGGGCTTGATTTGTTTTTATAAAGTCAAATTTTGTTGCAAAAATGCACATGCAAAAATGTTGCACTCAAGTGGCTATCCTGCCGTAGCAGAGCTGTTGTTTTTTGGGGGGGTTTGTTTCTTTTCTGGTATGAAAAAGTTGAGAAAGCTTTGAAGTGTGTAGAAGTAGTTTAGGGTTTTACAACGTAATAGGTTTGTCAAATCTACCAGCCACTTTGGCGGGAAACTCGAGGTTACTCTCCTGCCATTCTAACAATGAACTTGAAGCTTTTTTAGTACCATTCCCGAACTCAGTCCAGCATCTCCATCCCAGCCATCAGTGCTTGTCCAGTATCAAACTCATCGCCCACTCTGCTGTGAAGTCTCTACAATCTCGCTTCAGCCTGTCTGGTCCAATTGGTCTTTCTCTAGGATGCTTCTTTAGCCTGTTTGTCACTGTTGGTATGTGTAGATATGTGTAAGTAAAAAAAATAGCTATAATAACCAGTTTCTGTCTAGATTGTCCACTCATCCCTGTCGCTGTTGGATAGATGCTGCTCCTAGAAGCTTCTTGTTGCAGTCTTGTGTTAGCTTAGCCTTTCTTCATAGTATCCCCTGAAACCTGTGGAAGACCTCCCACAGCAGGTTTTCCCACCCCGTCCTCTTCTCCGCCAGTAACTGTAGCTCTATTATCTCTTGATGTCTCAGTCTTTTAGCAGTAGATTAAACCTCTCAGCGGCTCTCAGGCTTTGTAGTTCTCAAGCTTTTCCTTAACATCTCTGCAGTGTTTGGTAGGTGAGGTCCTCGTCTTTTTTTTCCCTCCATCTCCAATCATATTTGCCAGTCATGATGTCAGCAGCCTACAAAGTGTCTCCGGTTGGACCTCGACGGCGAATCACATGATGCTTGAATATCCAGGTGTTTTGTTACAAGTGGGCGAGCTTAAATGGTGCTTTTCTAGAACTAGTGAAGTATGTAGTCCAAGAAGTGTTGGAACTTAGATTTCAGCTGTGACTGGGAGGTTTGTCAGTCAACCAGCTGTTGTTCAGGGGCACTTAGGAAAATTATGGAAAGTAGTGAGTCCACTGATCACTGGGACAGTTGATCAAGATGTTAGCTCTCTTCCCTGTTAGATTCTTATTATAGCTCTGCGGAGAGGCACCGAAATGTCTTTGCCAACCTACGCAGAGAAGGATGTCATTCGTACCCAGTGGTCGAGCACACCTCTCAGATTGCAACGACATAGTAACTGCCACAAGTGATCTTCGAGCAGAAGACAGGAAACTTAATCTGTTTTGTTTTGGGGGGTTTTACGCCAGTGAATTCTTTGTTTCTGTCTTGGATTTCGTCGTTTGTTCGTGCTTGCCCACTGGGTGTAAATCTGTTTTCGGCATATTTGGCATTTTCTGTACGTCGTATTTTAACAACTCGCACAACTGTCAAAGAAAAACGTGCTAATGTTTGCCTGCTTGCAGGCTGGAGAGACGTACCTCAAGCTTATCTACGGCTTCTAACGAATACGACTATGCAGAATCTTTAGGTCTTTGCTGCCGTAAGCTTTCTGGTTTCAACTTGCAATACAAGTTCTGTTTTCCAATCTCCTTTGAGCTTTGGTTGCGCGCAGGTCTGTAGAGAGCAACAGCAGGATTCATCCAGATATCTTGGCTGCACTCTAAGCCCAAGAACAGTAGCAGCCGGACCTGGAGTTCTTAAATAGTCGATAAATTCTGTGATTGGATGTTCCTGATGCTCCCTGTGTCCTAAATATGGACTCTTTGGATCTTCTCCACCTTCAAAACTTCCCCCTCCTCTGGGCCACCCGTGTTTTTGAGTCCTGGCTTTAAAAAGAAAACTATTTTCTTAATGGATGTGTCCTTTTTTGGCACCAATATGAGTTTTTATATTCTAGGACAGCTGCCTTACTGTCTCTAATCTTGTGTGATAAATTGACACTTCACAAATAAAAGCTGCTCTATTTGCTTGGCACTGATCCAGGATCAGGTCATCATAGCCCTGGATGATAAAGTAATAAATCACATGAGGTCTAACTGCAGATCTGATGATTGATAACAAGTTTGTAATAGTCTCATTAGGCTTTGAAATGAAGAAGGGTAAAACGAGAGCCAGGACGTGGAGGTGAAATCAGGTTAACTGTTTGCTTTAATGTGATCTTTGCAGTCTTTGCATTTCTTTTGTTATTTTTGTGAAACTTTCTGAGTGGAACCTACTGCTGCCAGTTGCGATCAGGTTATTCAGCTGGTTTTAAAATGTTCAGATGTCGAAAGATTGAGTGGGTTCAGAAAAAATGACCGCGGTGGTTTTTCCGTTGTTGGCTCGCCACCTTTAGCGTCAGTGCAACTTGCCAGTAGTCTTTACGGCTTTATCACATAAGGTGTGGCCAAGCATGCGGGCTCTTTTTCAGTGCTTCACCTTCCTTCAAATTCAGACTTTCTCACATTTACAGCTGAGGCTTTCCCAGCTCGGCCGCTGTTTTCTGCTGTTAGCCTGCTGGGATCAGTCCCGGGGAACCTCGTGGCCACGTTGCAAAGTTTCTTTCAACTTTAAAAAAAGAAAAATGGAAAAAAAAAAAAAAAAAAAAGCTGCTGCCGCCTGTCTGCATTGTTGTAGCATGAATCTAAGTGGAGGAGGATACATGGATAAACCTTGATGTCATATTAAAACGTCTGCTGAGGCGTTCAGCGAGCAGACTTCTCTGGCGAGCCATCTCTCTCTTTTTCTCGGGGAGTGCATGGTTGTGTTGTTGGTGTTTCTTGTCCCCCCCCTTACCCTTGCAAAGAATTTTTTTAAGAAAGCATGATATGACAGTCGCGGCGGTGGTGCTGATGATAAATTCCCTCCTGTTGTTGTTGCTGCTTTAAACGGCCTCGACAGCGCGAAGGGGCGGATGGATTATCTGAGCGCAAGGGCAGGTTCATCGCTTTGTCTGGACTGACAGATGTTTGGCCGCTGTAACCACCCGGTTGAACTTGTCCCAACGATCTCACATTAGTTGCTTGGCGGCAGGTTTGCGGCGTCCCTGTGGGTCGCAGCAGAGTCAACCCCGCCGCCATCCCCCCAAGAAAAGGAAGACGAGCAAAGAGAGCGAGGCTGTTCGATGGTAAATCCCCCCATTTTGTGTCGGTGTGTCGAGTCGATGATCTCTTGTGCACGTTCTGTTTTTCTACATCTGTTTTTTGGTAAGAACCCTCGGATTGCTGCCTCACTATACTGTATATAGAGAAATGCACACGTTCACACTCACAGCTTAAAGACATACTCATAATCTGCATTATTTTCATTTACTCTTTATTTTTCTGAACTTGAAAGATATTAGCGTTCTTACAGCAGTATATAGGTATGATTGCTACTCGGTGGGGTCAGGCTGAACAGACAGACGATGCAGAAATCTTTCGAGGGCTGCAGACCTTCCCCGTACATCAGGATCAGCCATGAGTTTCACAATGATGCCAAATGTTTTTCGGAGCAGAGTACACCTTTTAATCTCTGATTCCTCTTCTGTCTCCCCCCATCTCTTTCTTTGTACATGTTTTCTATTTATTTAAAGCAGAAATATATGGATTGTATCAAGCATGGAAAGGCAAACAGATGTTACAGTTGACAAAAACACAAAAAAATCACAGGCTTTTATTTTACAGCAGTATATTTGTTTATTCTAGGGACTTGTTTTCTCTCTCTCCCTCTATTTTTTTTTTTTTGAAAGAAATAAAAAGTCATTTTCATTCCTAAGCGAGTGTTTTTTGTGATCTTTTAACTCAAGCAGTCGGAAAGTCTATAAACTCTAAAAATATTCACCATTCAAGGTCTCCGAGTGTCAAACGGCTCAGCTTCTGATTTTTAATTATGCCACCCCGAGGGCTTGAGAATGTGGTTTTTTTAAATTGAGCAACTTTTTTTTCTTTTTTTTAAGTGAGATTTTTAAACCATCCACTAAATATTTCAGCAGTTTTTCTACCAGCAACGATCTTCTTAAATTTGATGGAGACTGGCAGATTCGACGGTCGCTTTTTGAGCGTGTTTATTTGAAGAAAATGGACTGTTTGACGTTAATCAAAGGCACGCGTTAAAATCTTACATCTGCCTCCAGCTGCAGGCTTGAACCGTCAACATTCGTTACTGATGCAGGAGATTTACTGTGCACTCACCACATCTGAGGGACATAAATCAGGGGATGTGGATATAAGATCAGATCCTATCACATTAAATTTATTATCCAAATTAACTGCGGGTAATTTTTGGCACAGATGCAGCGCAAACTATGCTACACGTCACCGATAATAATGTACATTTTCTGTACTGTGTAAAAGTCCTGAGCCAGCCCTCATTTCTTTAGATTTGAGTGCACACTTGAGTTGTGTGCACAGAAAACACGCACAGCTCAAGAGATGAAGCAGTGTTTTGTCTGCACATGAGACGACTTGGCAAAGAACAAATTTATTAAAAGCACCCTGTCATAAAAATGCATCATTTGTCCCAATTTCTTCAGTTAAATCTATAAAAATGTCCAAGATAACACAATCTGACACACATAAAACAGTATTTTTGCACCAACGAGGTGATTTCCAAACAGCTGTTAGCTGCATGGTGTGCAGGTGGCTGTGAAGAACACTTAAAAGTACCATCAGATTTTGATCGACCATCAAAATTTCCACCATCTGGAAATCATTTGATTGCCTTCATTTTTCAGCATGACAATGATCCCAAACGCATTGGCAGTGGAGTAAAAACACAAAGTGGAACACTATCAGTCATGGATTGGCCTCCCCTGAGCCCGGACCTCAGCATTATTGCAGCGGTTTTCATCTTGAAGAGATAAGGGGGGAGGGGCAGGCAGGGATAGCTCAGTAGGTAGTGTCTGCCCCATGATCGGAAGGTCGGGGGTTCGACCCCACTGAACGGCTACCCTGAGGTACCCCTGAGCAAGGTACCGTCCCTACACACTGCTCCCCGGGCGCTGCACTGGTGGCTGCCCACTGCTTCACTGGGTGAATGGGTTAAATGCAGAGGAGTAATTTCCCTTCGGGGACTAACACAACACACTTTACACTTACTTTACACTTTTAGGGGGGGAACAGACAAACTTTGTAAACATGTGGTTATTGTTCCTCCACCAGGTCAGGTTTACTCCAAAAGTGAGTGAATCCCCACAAACCCCTAAATTACAGCAGAAATAAACATGCTTACAGTCTCTGTAGTTATGCATGAATCATGTTTGTTGCCCTTTTCATATGTTTATGTGGTCAGTATGGCCTGCTGTCTGGATAACTGTACCAGCACCCTGTGCAGAAAACCCAGTGCTTCCCTTAAAGTATGAGATGGGTAAAGAAAACAGTATAAGCACTGGGTGACGTCAAGTGTCAGTAAATGAACTGTTAGTTTAGTTTGAGCCACATGATCACCTTTAAAAGATGTTTATCCTCTTCTTTGTTATACACCACTGAATCCTGCTAACCAGCCACAATGCAGTTAAATCTTCTGTTTTCAGCCCGCAGCATCCTCGCGTCACTGCGTATCTGCACTGCATTCAATTAAACTCTTCCCTTTAGTTCACATTGCCTCTTCAGCGTTCCTTTATTATGTACCCAACTCCTCTGAGAAAACAACATTTACCACATGGTATAAATGTCATTTACAATATTCACGACAATAAACACTTTAATTATTCTGGTAAATCTACGTTTATGCTTAAAGCTCACTGAAAAGATGCAAACAAACTTGAGTAAAGCCTCAAAAGATCCCCACACCGTGGGAAACCTCCAGCCTCTGCTCCTCTCAGTTCCTATAGTTACTGTTTTCTTGTTTTTTGTTTACGTCTGATTACAGTCTATACCTCTAATCTCTTCTTGTTGCTACATGTTGGCGTGAAACGCCTCTGATTTGCTCCGCCATTGTCTGCCATGATATCAACGCTCCCACAGCGAGGGATTTAGAAATGTGTTCCCACCTCCCGACTCCCGCTGAGCTCTGAATAATGAAAGCGTTTGCACACATTTGTTCCACAATCACATCGAGGGCTGCTCGCTGATGCCGCCGCTGATACACTGGGTCATATTTCAGGTTTTTTTTTCTTCTTCCTGATTCTTTGTAGGAAATAAATCACTTAAAAAGTCCTGTGCCTGACAAACAGCAGTGTTTTGTCTTGAGTGAATAATTTATTGTCGCCTGGAGTCGCTGGCAGTTTGTCTCAGTGTGCTCGGGATGAAAGATATTTTAGGAGCAAACTACAAAAAGCCGGCATATAAATAAATGCCTTCCTGCACTGTGTTAGCCTGAGCTGAATTAACTGTCCTCTCAGGGAGATGTGAGTCGGAGAGCAGGCTGTGCTGCCACACGGATGCAGTTAGGTCCATAAGTATCAGGACAGTTTGTTGTAGTCAGGATGTGATTGAAGTGCAGACTTTAATTCAAGTCATTGTACAAATAAACTCATTTTAAACACAAGGATTGTTTTTAATAGTTGGATGAAAATCTTTTGCAATCAATCACAGCCCGAACTCTAAAACTCGGGAGCATCAACAGATGCTGCGTTTCCCCTACTGAGATGCTCTAACAGACCTTTAACTGCTGGTTGGTTGTGGGTCTCTCTGCCTTCAGTTAGTAGCTAAAAAGCTGCTCTGTTGGTTTGAGAGCAGGTGACTGATTTGGAATAGTTTTGTTTCTTTATCTTGAGAAACTCAGGAGTTGCTTGAGTGAGGTGTGCAGAGACTTCATCGTCACTAACTACTCAAGACCTGGTTTTACTGGCTCGCATATGTGCCAATGCCGTAACAACGCCTCCACCATGTTTGACAGGTGGTGTGGCGCACTGGAAACAAGTTCATCTTGGTTTCATCTGTCTGGACTTCCTGTTCCTGAGTGTAACCAGTGGTTTGCACTTGATTGTAAATCCTCTGCATTTCCATTCATGATGGCATCTCTTGATAGCTTTGGCACATTAAAAAAACACAAAGAAAACCCAGTTCGCCTAAATTGTTGTGCTTTATGTGGTCTTGTAGTCTTGTAGAGGTACAAATGTACACAAAAGAAGTGGCATGTTGCTGGGACACACTGGGATTAAGTATTCCCTTCCTATGGCTTCGTGTCACATGAGTTTGAGGCTCGGCAGGCTCCAAAGTGTGGTGGACAATCTTCCCTGAAGACCAGTTATTAACGGTCACTGAGAGTCACACGTGGCACACAATCACCTTAAAAGCACTGAGGAAGTTTCAGCACAGGGTGGAATTAAAATGTCTCTCAGCGTCTCGAGCACTGGTTTGCCGTCTCTGCTGTGGATCCAGCAGCACAGAGTGACAGCAAATCCAGGAGTTGGCAGTCCTATTGTGGCGGCTGCCGGGCCGCGGCAGGCCTGTTCGTGACAGCCGACACTCACCGGGAGGAATGTCAGCCCCCACCCCCAGATAAGTTTTGACAGCTGTAAATTGAGAGAGGGGCGTGGGGGTAGGAGGGAGGTGAGCTGCTATTTTTATCTTTCATTCAGCCAGGCCTGAACCAGAGAGAGACAGAGACCCCCCTCTCCATTTCTCTCACTTCTCCAGAAGGCGACGACTCCTTCTGGATCTCTCCTTTCTGCCTGGCTGGAGAAACTTCTGGAGACCCGACCGAGGCATTAAGACCCGGAGACGCGGCCGGTGTGGAGGAACATATCTAAACCCAAGTGAACGAGTGCAGACTGTAGAGTGAAGAAGAAACCACAGTCCACGAGGCCAACATGGCTCTGCTGTGCTACAACAAAGGCTGTGGGCAGAAGTTTGACCCCGACAAGAACAAGGATGGTAAGATCCTCCTGCATGTGTCTGCTCCTTTACTTTAAACCTGTTACAGCGACTCTGGGTGATCCTGTTATCAAAGACCTGGAGCTGAAGTGGAAGAAGACTGGGTGTGAGATGACGCTTGTAGGTTTCTGAAGAAACAGAATTTCCTTCATGATGATGATGATGATGTCTAAATTTTCAGCCACCGTTAAAAGGAGCTCTGCACTTTTATTTTGAAAGGGAGTACTCATGAATAGTTTTACTTTAATGTAGTGTTTTTGGACTCGATTCAAATTCAAATTGTGTGCAGAAAACATGAACAGTGTGCTCGTGTGGGTATTAACCTGTGATTGTGACAGACCGACTGATCACGCTCTGGTTTGCGTGACATCAAATAGAAGTTGTGTCCGTGCTAGAGAGACGGTCTAGTCTGAGACGGCGTGGCTGAGAGAGACGGCCATCTTCCTTCCTTATAAGGGACACACAGCACCTCCACACTGCAGTGACCCTGTGAGCAGCTGGGATCTCAGTGAGTGTCTATATGCAGACTCATGTTGTCTTTATCTCCACTTTAAAAGATTCCTGCCTCTTCCACCCGGGAGTCCCCATCTTCCACGATGCACTGAAGGTAAACTCTCCTCTTAGAGGCTGACTCGAGTGGGAGAATAAAACTCAATGCTAATCACATGTTTGTTTGTTTGTTTGTGTCTCCAGGGCTGGTCCTGCTGTAGGAAAAGGACGACCGACTTCTCTGAGTTTCTCTCCATCAAGGTAACACAAGCTCAGGGTCCAGGCTCCAGAAGTGTTTGTCATAGTGAAATGACCAAAAAAAGAGAATAAATTAGGAGAAAACATGGAGCTCTTTTGATGAATGTTTAATCAGGTGGAAGCAAAAGCAGTGGAGTGAAACCTAATGAGAGTTAGTGCCAGGCATTTCCAACATTTATTTTAAACCAACTGAAACCCCAGTGTTGTAATGAAGTATGATACTTTTTCAGCCATTAAAACACGCTTAATCATGCAGGACAGAGAGGTTAGCTCTGAATGATGAGTGAGGGCTTAATTAGCGGGAAATCTATGTTTGTTTTATTTTGAAAAGCTGCTGCCCATTTATCAGGATGAGCATGTTTCATCTTCAGCCCAGAACATGCAGGTGGCATTTAAAGATGAAAAGTGCAGGCAAAGACGTAAAAACCAATATGGGAGGTTGATTTAGCCACTGAAAAAGATAATTACACAAAATAAATACACAAATAATTCTTCCAGACAGATCCAAGAATGAACATTTATAGTTGCATGTACACAATATATTTAATTGGTCTTTAACATATGGAAGCTCGTGTCTGCCCGCAAGTTAAAATTTCAGATTTTCAGGTAATTTTCAAATTACCTGATTTTTTTTTTTTTTACATTTTTGTGACAGAAACAATCTTCCACACATTAAAGATCAATGAAAAGTCTCAAAAACAAAAACATGGATACAAAAACATTGTGTACTTTCTTTCAGCTGTTACTAAATACTTACACACTCTGTATCAGTATCATCACTTCTGCCCTATAAGGGCAAAAAAAGTACATTTTGAAAATCTACTGGATTATTTTAAAAGGTAACAAGATTATGAGTCTAAAATGATGATTAATGTGTTAAGTTAGTTAAGTTAGAGTTTCTGCCAGTGAAAAAGACGTTAGCAGAAGTTAAAATTTCAGGTTATCTTGAAATTATGAAGTGGTTATCCTGAAATTTCCACTTACTAACCTGAAATCAAGATTATGGTTATTTCATAACTAAAAAGCTGGAAAATAACTATTTAAAAAAAGAGTCTGGCCAATAGAATTAATACATCTTTAAATCGCATCCAGAGCTTCGTCATCCAAAGCATGACTGAAGTGACCCGTGTGGTTTTGAACGCAGGGCTGTACCCGTGGGCGCCACAGCGACGTGAAACCCCAGGAGCCTCTGAGGCCCGAGGTGTCGTCGGATAAGGGCGAGATTAAATACGCCGACGGCAGAGAGATAATCTATCACGGCCCCAAATCTGCAGAGATGCTGCAGAAGGAGAGACCCAGGTGTGTGCAGTCAGCTCTCATTTATATCAGCATCCTCCTTTTTCTGATGCACGTGTGATCGCTGGAGTTTGTCAGATTGTGTGTTTGTCCCTCTTTGCTTTATCTGTGCGGCGAAGTCATGGGGGGGAGGTCACGGGGGTCACGATGAGGTCGGCTAAGCGTGGCTGGAATAAATAATTCACTGCATAACTCTTCTGTGTTAAGCTCATGCTTGTGTATGTGTGTGTTCAATTCTCTGTTGTAACGTGTGTGTGTGCACAGTTCAGACGAGCCCATGACCAAACTTCCCCACAAGGTGTCGGCGTCGCTGGCTCAGGCGCTGGAGAAACTGGACATCAGCAAGAGAGGAGAGAACGAGAAGAAAGGTACACAAATGCTCACCATTTAAAAGAATCACAACAAATGTTTACTTCAGGGTTGGGCAACTCCAGCCCTCACAGGCCGGTGTCCTGCAGGGTTTAGATGTGTTCTTGATCCAACACAGCTGATTTAACCTCCTCAACATATCTTGAAGTTCTCCACAGGCCTGGAATCTGAAGGCTAGACTGTCCCATTTCATAGCCTCGCACTTCCGGCCTTCTAATGTGTAATGTGTATGTGTTAGTCACCGTAGGGAAATTACTCCTCTGCATTTAACCCATTCACCCAGTGAAGCAGTGCAGTGCCCAGGGAGCAGTGTGTAGGGATGGTACCTTGCTCAGGGGTACCTCAGGGTAGCCGTTCCGTGGATTTGTTGCTCATGGGGCAACAACTCTACCTACTGAGCTAGTCCTGTGTGGGCGGGTCTTCAAAAGACCCGCCCACGTAAACTGAGAAGGCCGGATCCGAGTCACACCGGCCCTTGAGGCCTGGAGTTCCCCACCCCTGGTTTACAGTGTTGTTTCTTTAGGGGTGGAGAAGAGAAATTAAACTTTAAAAACAGCGACAGACTTCAGCTCCATTTTAATCACTTTTTGAACTCTGATAGAGTAGCTTTGCATGATTCACAGTTCAAAATAATCCCTGTGCTTCCTGCTTTGAGCCAACCTCCTTCTGGTTGGTTCTCCTTCACAAACAGAAGGGTTGAACGGGGAGGTGGGCGGGCTTCTGAAGCCATGTTAGGGATGTCTGTGCTGACTGATGTCATACAGACCCATAAGCAGTCTGAAGTCTGACCTTTTTCTGAGGGTCAGTACTTAAATGTTTCATACACACTCACTGGTCACTTTATTAGGTACATCTCGTTATCAGTGGGTTGCCTTCACAGCTTCTTTAACTTTTCGTGGAACAGATTCAACAAGCTGCTGGAAACTTTTCTCAGAGACTTTGGTCCATTTTGATATGACAGCATCACAAAGTTGGCGTGGTCTTCTGCTTCAAGGTTCAGCGTGTTGTGCGTTCAGAGATGCTCTTCTGCGTAGTTTGGTTGTGACGAGTGGTTATTTGAGTCGACTGATCTTTCTGCTCAGGTGTCAACAAGACATTTTCTCCCTGTGAATTGTTTTTCCCTGGATTTTCTCTTTCACATCATTCTCTCTAAACTCTAGAGATGTTAGTGTGGGAAAAACCTCAAAGTCACTTAAATAAACTTTCTTCAAAACAATCAGCTCTGCATTGAGACTTTTCTGAAATCGGGTGCGTAAATCTTTAAACGAGGCAAAGTAAGCGAGGCGCTGCACTCAAATCGATAACAGTGAAAGAAGAGTCGACGTGTATTGGAAACAGTTTGAAATATTGATGCTACACTAGCAGGTGTTTCTCATTCAGGGAAAAGTGAACTTTTCAGATTCAATTAAAGTCAGATTGAGCCGGTAAGGCGGGTTTATTGGAGAGCGGATTCAGGAGTGCACGTGTCTCAGTCTTACTCCAGATCAGAGTGATACAATGAAAAAATATTAGGAATGCAGTCTCTCACCGCCCTCCACCACCTCAGCAGCAGCTGTGTAAGCTTCACGTCATATTGGATGTGACTGCAGCACCGAGTGTAGTTTTTTCTAAGTATGTGCTGCACACTTCCCGTTTTATTGAGACGTTTCTGAAAAAGAGAGAAAAAAATGTCAGCACACTGAGAATAGTTTGACCTCAGTGCAGCACAAATCAATACGTCAAAACTGCGTGCAGTCTCACTGCTCTGTTAGAATTATTATAAAACTTGGACTTGTTAGTGTCTTATCTCTGTGTTTGTTTTTTCCAACAGAGAGTCAGGCTGTTATTTGTGGGACCCGCTGCAAAAACGCAGGATGCAAAACAGTGAGTGTCTCTTTGTCATTTGTGTGATTTAATGCCTCAATCTGAGCTTAAAGCTGAGACTTAACCCCTTTTAAAAGATTCACACTAAAGTAGTCATCATAATACACACATGTGGCAGTTTTCTTAACCCTTTATTACACAACATAGTGGAGTGGGGTTGGAGCTTTGTAATATATAGGATGGTTGAAACAACCCAAAACGTGACCCGGCCCCCTCAGATGCACCCAGGCAGTAACGCAGCCTCACTGCTGTGCTTTGGTTTGAGTTCAGTCCATCAATCTGCTGCTTCAGCCTCTGTAAAGTTTATTAAGGGCGCCATCTAGTGCACAAAGCAGACAACAACACATATCAGCTGGTACTAACTGTAGCAGCTCCTTGTTTCCTCAAATGTAGAGAAAATACACAAAAGTAAAGCCTCCAAACATGTGACTGACTTTCATATTTACTAGAACTTTATGAAAAATGCTGCTTCCTTATGGCTACAGTATGTTACAGGTATAAGAGGCGCTGTTTGCCCAATGATTGCTTTTTAGTTTTAGATGGACTAGTGAATGCAAGGCTTCTACCTACTTTTATGTTTTTTTCCTTTTGCAGTATAAAAATATGAGGATATCTGGGATTACTACAGTACTCCTAAGCACAAAACTATACATACTGTGCTTGAAAATAAATTGTGCGTCAAGACGATGATAAAAGTGCAATAAGATGGAGTCGGTCTGTAATTGGTTATCAGTTATCAAGTTGGCAATTACATGCAACCTGTTTGTGATAATCAGGCAATTAACTGTGATAAATGAGTGAAAATGGCTAATTTGTTGCCATCTGCATACACAGAAATTCATACTTGAATCCAGACTGTGGACAGAACCTCACAGATCTGAAACACAAATTTGTAAATAGCTGCTGCAGGATGGCGATTTAACTGCCAGATGACATTGGTGTTTGGCAGTCTTGACTGTAAACTGGAATATAACCAGTTGGCAGCCAGCTGAATCCAGTCACCTACTGCAGAAAGACGACTCAGACTGATGGCAAAATGCTGGTGATCTGTCTGCATTTATAAATTGGATGGTAGTTATTCGCAAACCTTAACCAATCTCTCTGAGCGTGACTGCAAGTGTTTGGAGACCCGTCACCTTCCACCACTTGACTTGTGATCAAAAGTGTTTACCCAAGGGTTGAGAGTGCAACATCATCATCGGTCGCCAAAGATGGAGGGAGTGAGTGGAGAAACTGAGAAATGAGCGGTGACACGCACATCACTTCTGTGTTTTCACATCCTTTTGAACTTTAACCCTTTTAAATGCAGTAAAACATCACAGTTCACGAACCACACCAAGCTTTCATGTTCACATTCAGTTTGATCACATGATAAAAGCACACTATCTCTATGTAGGTTCTCAGTCATCCAGGTAAAGTTAGTCTAAGGACCTTGGAAAGAAAGCTACTGGACTGGAAACTCCTTATATAAAAGCACAGAAGTATAAATACTGAAACCACCAAGTAACGCATACAAAGGCGACAATTCAAGTTTAAGGAAAAAGAAAGAGCCTTACTTAATATTTAATAAGTGTTAATTAAAAAAAAAAAAAAGTCCTGACAACTGAAAACTACAATGGCGCGACCTTCGATATAGAAGTGATCATGAAATCATCGGATAATGTCTTCAAATCTAAGAACATGAAAAGAAGACAGTTTGATTTCCTTCATGGTCACCTATAGTTGGACTAAAAGAAAACTGCACAGTCACTAAATCATCAGTATTCTCGAGATGTGAGAAGACAGATATTATAAATACCATGGAGGACCAACAGATTAGTCTTGGCTGAAATCGAGCCAACGACGTCACTGAAAGGGCAGAAATCGAAGCTACTACTCGCATACTTTGACTGTCATAAGGCAGATAAAGATTTCCTTGTGTACTCACTTTTATTTAGTCATCGTTTTGTTGTTTGTATCACTATACTGTTTTCGTCCAAAAACCAAAAAAGGTTGTTGATGAAATGAACTCTAATGGGAAGAACTTCAGGAACAAAAGTCTGAGGATGGGATCGATGTTTATTTATGAAGTTACTATGATTCAGGAATGAACTGATGACCTTAACTTTAATTGCTTTATAAGGAACCTGATTTAACAAACAGTGCTGACATAAAAGGGAGCTATCCTTTCACTTCACCCTTCAAGGTCTTTGCCGTTCTACTTAAATATGGCTGAACACCGGTTATTGGACAGAAAATATGATATCACTCTTTTAAAAATGGAAGAAAACTTAAGATTAGACATCATCTTTTATGCCTAAATCTTTAAAATTATCAAATGTCCCCCCAACTGATCCAACGGTCTTTACATTGTGTGCTATGTTTCTGTGTTTAGGTCTACCAAGGACCACAGACCGACATGGAGGTCTGCACCCACCATCCTGGAGCTCCCGTCTTCCACGAGGGGTAAGAACAAAAACTCTACACTGCCACTTGTTTACCAGAGATAATTTATTATTATTTTTTAACAAAAACAAGTCTAATCCGCTGTAACAAAACCGTAATTACATTCTTTATTTGCATAGCTCGTATCAAAAACAACAATTAGCTGACTTCTACAAAGGAGGGACGTAAACAAAACAAAACTGAAGGCCGTGCACGCAAAGCAAGAAACATAAAAGTGTCGAGATAAGAGAGTTAATTAAAGATTGGTAATTAAAGCAAATCTGCAACATTACAAACAGATTTTAGGAGTAAATAAACTGCAAGCGCTGCTTTTAAATCACATTAAGTGTAACGCTGGGCTTCCTACTGCTGGGCAGCTTTCCTAACAAAAACTGAATTAGTCTCATTTCATGGGGATCACGTAGGGTTGTTGTTTCCAGGATGACACGGCTTGTTTCATACAAACTGTGACCATTTCTTTGTATTTTCTTTTTTTGTTGTTGTTTAGGTACAAGTACTGGAGTTGCTGCTGCATCAAGACAACAGACTTCAACGCCTTCCTGGACCAGAAAGGCTGCACCATGGGGAAACACCGCTGGGTCCCAAAGCAGGTACATGCACCACCTGGAGAATGTACTAGAGAAACTGCTGGTGGGACACCGGGGATCGGATCAAAGTTTGCAGAGAAAAAGGAAAACAGATCTCAAGGGCTGACAACAACATCAAAAAAAGCTTTAAAGTGACCTATTTTTGCGTGCACGGTTCACTCATTCGTCCTTTTGATCACTATAAAACAAAGACTTGAGTGGGAAGATTTATCTGTGATAGCAGACAAAAAACAAGTCAAACTTCAAGTCGAACGAATCATGTTTACCACAAATTCAAATGGCCTTGAAGAGAGCTAAAGCAATCCAAATACTCAAACCAGGACAGGAATAAGGTTTCTCTCTGTCATTGGGTTATTTTGATTTAGATTTGATAATTATGATTATCAGCCTTTCGAGTCACTCCTTGGTCGCGCAGCAGAGTCTGGCTGTGCAGCTCACCAGTGTGTGTGGGTTCACGTGTGTGTTTGCAGGACAAGAAGAAGGTGGCGTGTCGCTATGACTGGCATCAGACTGGCAACAGCGTCGTCGTAACCATTTACGCCAAGAATGCAAACCCAGAGTTTTCCAGCATAGAGGCCAACCGGACTGTGGTGAGTGTAACAAAACAGACGGTGTACAGCGTATGTGGTTGGATCTAGTATGACTTTGTAAAGAGACAACCTCATTAATAAGCAGCTTATTCCAATAATTTGTGGTTTTATTAACTGTTAACAAATCAAGATTCAGCACAGGAACAGGCGTTAATGAGATTTAGCTCAACTTCCTGTTGAGGTGCAAAAATGAGTCATTTATTACAATCCTGCAACCCTTTCTGAGATTGTAATGATTTTTAAGAGGGTCTATGATGCACATGTTGCTAATTTATTAACCACAATAAGACGGCAATGTATATGTTGTGTATTAGAGAGTGACTGCATTTATGTAACAGGTTTTACTAAATTACTTTTACACAACAGTTTAAGCTCATCAGTGCTTTAACTTCCATAAGTCAAAGAGATGCGTCATAGAAAAGTTGCACTCATTAACACAGACTGACCCACAATCACAGCAAACTGTCACCAATCTGTCTGCGAGTGAACACAGCCACCCTCAGCATCAACATGACAACTTGGTTGCTGCAACTTCTTGAAGTCCTTCATTGCTAGCAAAAGAAATTTGATTGGTCCTTGTATGCTGCACAGTGGCTGTTCATTGGTGCTAATTCTTTAGAGTGAAGTGAACTCTACTGACTGAAATAGACTTGACATTATAGAGAAGCCTGCAGGATAGCAGCCCTCGACTCTGTGACCTCCAAAAACACGTTTCTGGCGACTTTATGAGCTCAATCGTTAGTTTTAGGTCATACTGAACATACATGAAGTTAAGTTTGTTAATAATAATAATAATAAAAAGATTAGCAGCACCGTAGCAATTAAAGAGCATCGAAAATCAATGAAACTCAGCGACATGTGGCGACATAGGGTGAAATAACCATTATCGAAAAGCTTCTCTCAGCTCTGAGGCGGGTGACCAAAGTGACTACGAAGGGGTTCTCGGGAGAGTAGTGTAAATGTGCATTTTTGACCGACTGTGAGCAAAAAGGCGATGTCCAATAACTGAACTGTTAGATGTGGACAGGGTTGTACTCTACCTTTGATTACGGAAGTCGAAACCATCGAAAAGGGACAGACAAGCCAAGCTTCTTCAAGCTTTTTACTAATTTTGCTAAGAAGTTCTATTTTTAACTTTAGTTCCAGGACTAATAATCAAGGTCTAACTCAAGATTTATGCAGTACGACCTACACCGTTTCTCTGTCTTCTGTCCTCTCTTTAGCTCTCGTGTCAAATCCAGTTTGAGAACAATAAGATTTTCAAGAAAGAGTTCCACCTCTGGGGGGTAAGTATCTGCTGTCTGCTGGGAATTACCTTTCCCACTTACACTTGGTACATTTGAGCTCATGTTCAAAGATCAGTGAATGAACTGAGGTTTGAGGATGGTGGGCACACAAAGCACCCGACTCTTGTTTGGCAGGTTTTTCTGGCTGTGGTTGGAAAAAAGTATTTAGGAGAGAAAGAGGAAGATGAAGACTTTGTGTCCGACTAACTACGCTAGACGGACCTTTCCTCAGCAGTGGAGTGCTGTGAGCACCTAAACATAATCTGAAGTTTAGAAATAAGTAATTCAGTTGCAACTAGAGTTTCTTAAAAATATAATCGTGATCATAATCATTAGCATATGCGGTGGTTAATTAGTTATCAGTTCACACGTTTCTGATGAACACATTTAAACTAGATTGCACTTGAATGTTGTCCATCCAAAGTTTGAATTTCTCTTACCTGCAGGTGATCAACGTGAAGCACAGCTCGGTCAGTATGGTCCCATCTAAACTGGAGATAAACCTCCGCAAGGCCGACCAAGTGGCTTGGGGCAAACTGGAGGACCCGAACTACAAACCTGAGCCTGAGCCCGCAGATGACCCGTTCATCGAATCCAACGAGTCGCACCAGCCCAGTTGGGACATCGATGATGACGACATCAGTGACTCGGACGAGGAGTGGGCCTATGACACGCCCAAGAATAAAAAGGCCGAGAAGGACGAAAATCAGAAGAAGAACGAGGAGGAGGAGAGGCAGAAGTTAAAGAGGAAGGAGGTGGAGGAGGAGATGAAGAGGGCATTGGAGGAGCGGATGAAGGCGGAGGAGGAGAGGAAGAAGCTAGAAGAGCAGAGGAGGCAGGAGGAAGAGGAAGGATATGAAGACATGCCAGAACTAGAGTGAGAAACTGCAGATTTCTTTGTGGTTTAGAAATAGAAAATCAAAAGAGATTTTTATAACATAGGACATATTTATTTCTGAAATAATAATTATTAACTACAAACCCCAATGAGACGTGTTTAAATGACCATGATATGGAGAATGATGTAAAGACAAAACTGAAGAAATAAAGTTTTCTATGTCAGTTTCTACTTCTAGATTTGTGTTGGGGGTGTTGTTTCTTTTTGTATGTGTACCGACTGGTAGCATTTCACCACTGTTGGCTACATTCATTACAGATAAATAGCTGGATCAATGTTATAAAGACTTGATATCCATCACAAGTCCCCTGGGCTTTAAGCAGAAAGATTAATGATTTTTTCAAAAGCCTGTAATGAATCATTAGCTTATCCACTGGTGCTGTAAATAAAACAGTTTAGGTCAGACTAGCCTTTAGTTTATGACTCATGCTTAAATTGTATTTCCACACTTTGTTTTCATTATTATAAGCCTATTGTACATCTGTGAGAGCAGCCTACACAGTATTACTCACTGACTGGCTTTACTACAGCCAAACAAAGAACATACAGCATGTGGGCTAATTGTTTAGAGCAAGCGTGGCTAGTAAACAAGATGAGAAAATATCAGCGGCAGTTTTCTGAGTGAAAATGCCTCCTTGATGCCAGAGTTTGTTGGAGAACAGCCAGACTGCTCGAATAACCACTGGTCAAAACCAAGGTATGCAGAGGAGCATCTCTGAACACCCATATCTTGAAGCAGATGGGAAGCAGAAGACTTCCCAGAAGTCGGAGTTACTTCTGTCACCTAAGAGCAGGAAACTGAAACTACATTTCACGCCGGCTTGCTAAAATTGGACAGTATAAGAAAAATGTTGCCTCATCTGATGAGTCCCCAGTTTTACTACAACAAGAAAGCATCATTCTATCCTGGCTTGTATCAAGCTGCTGTGGTGTTGGTGTACTATTAGAGGATATTATCTAAACACCACAGTCTTACCTGTGTCTTGTTGTTGACCATGTCGATTCCTTTATGACCAAAACTTCTGGAACTTGTTCCAGCAGGGTAGCACATCATGTCACAAAGCTAACGTCATCTCAAACTGGTTTCTTAAACATAAGTTCACTGTTCACTTGGATTGGGATATGTCCTCCATAGATCCAGATCTTAATAAAATAGAGCAACTTGGGGATGTGGTGGAACGAGAGATTCACATCCCAGATGTGCAGTGGATAAATCTGCAGAAGCTATGTGTATGCCATCATGGACCAAATGTTTCTAAGGAATGTTTTGAGTACAGTGTTGAATCTATGACAAGAAAAATTAAAGTAGTGACGGCCAACGGGGGTCTAACCCGGTGCTATCACGGTACCAACACCTCGATTAGCGCAATCCTTTGTGCCACAGAAGCATGTTATTGTAAAAAGATGCTAAAATACAGAAATTAAGAAACTCCTCCAAAAACTAAAAGATAATTTTAACTATGCACAGACATCAAAGTCATTTATCAAGTGTAAAAATATACATACAGCCAGAAAAATCAACTTTCAGGTACTGTGTCACTGCTTAAGTGGGTAGATAATAGTGAAAATACTATTTAAGTCTTTACCTTTAGTTGTGACCTACTTTGATTAAAGCACACCGAGAACTTTTCTTAACCTGGAAAATAAACACTCGAAGGCACAAGAGCAACGCAAATCACACGGTTACTAAATAAAGCAACACACAAGATTCACACTTCAATAATTCATTTAATCTCCAGAGGGTTGCACTGACTTTGTTTTTGTTACAAACTGCACATGATAACACAATAAAACACCTCGCAACGTACAAGGTCGTGCAACATCTAGTCTGGCTTCCAGCACTGTCTCAATATATAGGCTGTTCAGAATCAGGGGTGCGTTCACAAATGTCATCTATGGAATACTGTTGCACAAACATGGCAGAGTGTTTGTAATCTGTGGATTCATTTCAGTTCCTTTGCTAGCATTTTTCTTTTCAGCTTCATGTAACTCCTTTGGAAGAGTTTCAGTTTGCGACATCAGAAAAAAAGTTTAAAAAACAAACGCTATAAAAGAAAAAACAAAAAACTAGGAGATATTTAATTAAGAGCAATAAATAAGCAATTACTTGTCCCAAAATGGCTTCCATATATTATGTTCCCCAACATCTTTGCGGTAATTTTCAGCACAACACAAACCAAATCAAAAATTATACACAAAAATTTCACCAAAAAAAAAAAAAGGCTCAACACAAGCTGAACAACTTCTTTGTGTTAGTAGTCTGTAAATAACACTGGATTATATTTTAAATAACTTTGGTTTGAAGTTAGAATAAATTTAGTATAACTTTTTTCTTTTTTTTCTTCTTCTTTGGGATAGCGTACCAATTGGGGTAAGGATGTTTAAATGACATCGCTGTGATGGTAAAATGACACAGTCACGAATAACATTGGTGTCAAATGGTGTTGAGCTGCTGTTGGAGCAATTGTACAGCCACGAATGTAATAAACATTTGTGTATACATCTCCATATATTCATCATTTTTTTATGATTGGTTACATATATCACACTTTATCGAAACACTTATGTCCGTATACATTTTTCATAAATAAAAAGATTTCATTCATCGATTAAAAAAAAAAAAACAACCCTGTAAACACGTGAAATCTTAGCGTACACACACACACACACACACATACACGTGATTACCCCCCCAATCAAGTTAACCTCTTGATAAAGTGCAAGGCAAAATACAGTAAACTTTGAAATATATGACATACAACAACTCCTGCATCTCAAGTGCACGTGAGCGCCATCGCTCAATCACGCACACGTTATTGTATGTCTCATAACCCACAAAAGTACAAACTTGGCACAACACCACGAAAGCCTCTAAGGTGTAGAGCGTAAGCTGGCACACTATGGATACAGTAGCACAATCCTACATCTACAACGCCTCACAGTTATTCTGTCTGGTAAAGGAGTTTAATAAATGTGGAAAATGACGTCCGAACTCAACAACCGAGCACTTCTGTGTAAATGAAGCAAAGCTGATGCAGAAACAACTTTATTTTAACAGACCTGAGTCAAAGTGAGATTGTGAATGTACATTTTTGTCCATTTTCTAGTTTTCAAAGCAGTTTAGTTATAAATTAAGAATATGTAGGCTTCATATGAAAAAACATCTAACAACCACTGCATCATATTGCTAGCTTGAAATAGCTAGCATTTCATTTTGTTTTAATTTTCTTCCTTCCTTCCTTCTTACATTCTGACAATCAAACACTTGCCAGTAACTATGTCTCATGGTATAGTTTAGCCCAATAAATGTGAAAATTTGAGTGTAAAGAAAAAAAAGTATAGCTAACTTGTACTGTAAGATTAAGCTAGTGTTAGCTAAACTTGCATTAAAACTTAGGTAAAGGTTAGCTAGTGAATGTTCTTTATTACATCCTGGTAGTAAAAATTGTGACATTTTATGAAATTCATTTTTTTTGCTAGGTAAGAGAGATGTTTTATTATTATTGCTGTTTACAAATTTAGCTTTGCTTCTGAAAAAAGACGGAAAATGTCAAATCCTGCCACAAGTTAGATTTGATTGCTTAACAAAGAACGTGCTGTTTGAGTAGCAATTATCGGATCCATTGCCACGGTCTCTTGTAGAGATGTACTGGACTAGTCGGCTTGAATGTTACTGCAATTCCTAGTTGCACAGAAATACTTGTGGGTTGAAATGATTATAGGATTTTTTATGCTGTAATTGATAGGAGTATTTGGTGGTTTAAAACTGATATTCCAACATATTTGTCCATTCTCTTTTCCCTCATATTTATTATTAACTTTTTTGTGTGTGTGTTGATGGATCATGTATTTCACTTTTAGGCTAGTAGGAAAAAGAAACAGTAAACGGGTTAACAAATTTCTGGAGTATTGTAAAAGAACAATTTTCGATTTCAGGGATTTCCAAACAGCAGAACAACAATTTAGGTACTCAAATAATACACTATTGATACATTGCTTGACAAAATTTACAATATGCAGGGTGTAAGTATGTAAGTAAGTGTTTTGTCTTTTTTTTTTTTTTGCTAAACTAACTCCTGCTTTTCAGTTAAACTCCAACCAGTCTGGCTTAAAACAAAAGTAACATTCACAAATGTTGCTGGTCTGAACAAACACACAAAAAAAACCCAAAACTTAAATTAAAAAACAAAACAAAACATCATTTTCATGAGGCAATATCCACTGTGAGGCGAAGGAAGGCTAAGTATGCATGCGGGGACACACATAACAATAGTAATTGGCTTGATTATATGCATGGTGGCCAAAGAGTTTGTCAAAGGGGGAAGCAGCAAAGCCAGAACAGCTTCACAGGTTACCATTGGGAAAATAAGATATACAAAAAAATAGATATACATTTTGTAATGTTAATAACAATAATAATAATAATAGCTTTTAACCACAACAAGGCAAAGTCAAATATCCACTGACTCTTATATTACATATACAATCATGAATATGGCAAAGTATTAGTAATATACTGAGTAGCTGTAATGTTTTATTTGTGTGCATCCTTGATGCTTCCTCCTTCTGTAAACGCATTTACCAGACACTACCAAAAATATCTGCTCTTATCAAGTCACTTCATCTGGTACTGTGCCTCATAGTGGTTCACAGAACAACTGAAAAACTGCACAGTGGGAAGAAATATTTAACTCCCACATAAGCCACATTTTAGACCTCGATAATAACCAAAAGAGTGTACTTTAAAAATCCCACAGTCAGATCTTTTCACAGGGCTGAATGCCAGATGAAATGACTCTCAGTAAAGTTTTTATTTTCGTTTTGCACCATGGCTGCATAGCCTCGGACCACACAAGCCACACAACAGCCTATTAAGAACCACTTTAGAACCACAACAATAGAACCTCTGTAAAATCATATACGATTTATCATTTAACATCATCATTATTCACAGGTTAGTACAAGTACATTCCTCAGTATATTTTTTTTGCAACATATAAGAGATTCTCCAGTTCAGTAGACGGTAAGGTCGAGATGTTTCAGTTTGTTCATTTTGTTGATTTGTTGCGTCGGAGTTCTCATAGCAGTAGCATCACGGAATAAATACTCAGTCTTAATCAACGTCTAAAGGCGATTCAAGAAGTTCAGAAATAAAACAATTAAAGTTAAAAGATTGTAACAACTTATGATTGTACATATAAAATAATATGGCTGAACTCAACATGCAAGGAGAGCACCACGTAAACACATTTCTTGGTCACGGAAAAAAAAAAAACGTAAGCGAGGAAGGACGTTGTTGCTCCACGCCTGCCTTGATTTCAGTTTGATTCGCTGCTGGCCACATCTACCGAACCAGAAGCAGAGCGCCAGTGGTGAAGCAATGCGATGCAAAGCCAGGGCCCTTTGGAAAAGATTCAACAGAAACAGGGAGGAAAAATAAAATCCCCCCCTCGACCCACGTAAAAAATAAAATAAATCCTATACTGGGAGGAAACACCTCTGTCAAGCCACTGGGCATTGTGGTTAGAGGTAAGGGCAGGAGGGGTGCTCCTCACACCTGGTTTTTAGAGTAACGGGGTCGGTAATAAAGCACCTCGTGCAGGACTTCAGTTGCCTGAAGAATCTGCCTCAGTGGTCCCGCCTTTGATATCCCAGGTTCCTGTGGAAGAAACAGAAAACAATAAAAACCTGCCCCTGCTTAAAAAGACAAATAACTGGGTGTTTTTAAAATAAAAGCAGGCTGAAACCAACTAAAGCCTCTTCCTTCAGTTCTTGGAGTAAATTGCTGTTAAGGACAACAGGACCTTGAACAATGACAGCATCCCCCGCCTCTCTTTTTGTTGCTCACTGATGTGTAATTGAAGAAAAATGCTAGCTGCTGTTTGTTTGGCAAACTTGATCCTTTGTGGTCTGTTTCCAGAGTTTGATTATGTGATTAAAATCAATTAAATGGTTTGCCCAGCGGGAGTAACCACTGCAAACAAACAAACAAAAGAAAAACTCTAAATGGGCATGACTGACTCAGTATAGCTGTAACCGATCCACCAGAAAATGATCCAAGTCCTGGAGACATGCAGAACCCTCTCCTCGTGAAAGGGTCATTTTTATAGTTCCATGGTGGGCACTGTGACTTATATACATGACAGATACCAAGTGAAGAAAAAAACGATTAACGCTTCCATTTATTGCACCAAAAACCCCAAAAACGTATCCGTCTTTCAAATCATCCTCACAGGACAGGACCTGTTCACTCCTATACTGCATGCATCAATTTTTATTTGGTGTGGACGTGCTTGCGTTGTTCTAGTTTGTATTAACACCAGCCAATTTATAATGAGGAGATCAAATCAGGACAGGATCAAATCACTGATTATGAAAAGATAATAGAGATAAAAGATGATTCATTTTGTGTTTTTCCTTACTAGGTTTAAAAGCCTGAGGTCAGTCACTGTTTAGTTTTGCTAAACCCAAGAAGACAGAAAAAGAGCTTTTGGTCAACAAAATGCATGTTGACACAAACTTAACCTTCCCTTTCAGTATTTAAAGTTCAAGGAAAAGATTTTTTTTTTTTCATGACTATCATGACTATTAATATGTGCATTTGTTTTCTTTTACTATAACCAAGAAGTACTACATAATCCATAATTTCCCTAGGGATTAATAAGGTATTCTGATTACAAAACTTCAGTAGAATTGTAGTTTGTCCTTGACAAAGGACAGGAACGCATAAGTGTTGCTGCACAGCACACTGAGAGCTTTTTCAGTCAGTTTAATTTCAGAAAGTTTCATTTAATCTTAGGCCAGAGGTTTCTCAGGTCGATACTTTCGGCTCCAAGATGAAACCTCCCCCTGGCCGCCCGCCGGCTCCTTTTTCTCTCATTGTTGGACAGCAGGGGCTAAAATGACTCATTTGATGTTGAAGGTTGCTGACCTGGTCTAGACAACACCTTGGTCATTGTATTGCTGTAACCCACATCCCAAAGAAATGAACAAACACAGCTAATGGCTCGGTCACACTACAGTGAAAATAGGACGGTAAAGTCTCTGCGACTTTGGGGGGAAAAAAAATAAATTTAAAATTCTGGTGGTTGCCCAATGATTGCTTTCAATATTTTTGCTGACAATGACAGATGTCAAGAGTTGCAACTGACAACCTCGTCTGGGCGAACACTCAAGCACAAGGCTATTGCTCAAGTTGTGGTGGGAGGCAACCTGTCTCCGATCTCCGACTGACTGCAGTCACTCTCAGACAGATTGGCCAAGATTTGCAAATAACTGCCATCTATTTTTGCAATAGGGAGTACGACTGACTGGTTCCCAACTGACTGTGCCATTTTGCATTTACATTGCCGTCCTGAAGCAACTGCGTCACTATTTGTGACTCTTTAGAAATTTCTAAATGTCTTTTAAATTTATGAGGTTCTGAACTCTCAACGCAAGTAGTTAATGTGAATTTCTGGAGATGGCAACAGGTTTTGCTGATTTATTATAGTTAATCAGCATCTTATTGATGTGTTGACGCACAAGTCTTGACAGAGCAAAGTTGCTTCGAAGACTACAACTGGCTGCGAGTGCTCCCAGTCTTCAAAGCAACCATTTCAAAGGCAACAAGACTGCGAAACGTTTGGACACGATCACAATAAATTTGTTCCTGCTGTGGTCAACAAACTAGTTTAACTGTTAGCATGCTGACATGCTGAGATCTTTTACCTGAGAGAGAACTGTTGGACTTCTGCTTGTGGAGCTTCTCTCTCTCCTTCTTCCCCTTAGGTATGATCTTAAGCTTCATACTGCTGCTGCTCTTAGTGCTGCTCCTCACCGAGTCCTAAAAATACGAGCAAAGAGATTGATGGGTACACAGTGAGGGATATTTTGATATGTGAAAGTCGTCAGTGAAGGCAGATGGGCTGCTACTGAGCAACAGAAGTGACACTGTGGCACTTTGCTGGTTGTTAGTCTGCGATAATGCCACGGCTTCTCTCTGACACAAACAAACACTGCATCCCATCCCACCTCCTCGGTGCACTGCATGAGCGGGCAGATCCAGTGGATGTCATCCAGCTTGTGAAGCTCGGCGCTGAGGCTGTTCAAAGTCAAGCGAAGCTCCTCTCGCTCTGGAGACTCAGACTGAGACAGAGAGAAGGTGAAGAAGAGTTCAATTATAATCAGAATGGGACATTTGACATTTAACCCTCTGAAAGTCGGTAAAAAGTCAACACCTGTTCTGTCTCGATGCACGTTTTTGACCCCTTCTGATTCACAAATGCATAAACACCTGTTAATGTGTCAACAGTGGTTACTTTGAATTTCTTAAAAAGGAAAAATATTTTGTATATCTTGCTAATATTTTCTGCACTACCTATCTGTGTAATCATCACATGTTCACTTCATTTCATCTCTCTCATCAAAAGAAGTTTACGGAAGTAAAATCACTACCTGTGGTTCACCATTCAGTGTTAAAGGAAGTGAAAGTTAAACCCTGTTTATTAACTAAAAATGTGTTTTAGATACTTCAAAAAAGGAAGCAGATTAAACTGCATCCCCAGGATATTTGTATCTAGCAGTTTCTAACATGTAGACGTGTTAAAGACAGCATCAAAAGAAGTACAGGTAGGTTGCAAGGCGGCTTGCAGCAAGACTAAAACAACTTAAATGTGCTACCAGAAAGATGAGCAGGAGGCGATCATCTGAGCCATCAGCCAATGCTGTCTGGCACCGCTATGAGCCATACAGCATGCACTAACACTGTTCTCAGTTTGTCCCTCTAGCTTTGAACAAAGGATTGTTCAATTTATCCAACTGTGCATGAAGTGCCACCCACAAGTTGAAATGTCTGGACACACCATACAGTCAAGCTGTTCCCACGACAGCTCCGTGGGACTGAGATCTGGTGACTGCACTGGACATAGACCAAATACCAGCTGACTGTTTCTTGAAATAGTTCTTACACAGTTTGGAGCTTTGTTTTGGATCATTTTCCTGTTGTAGGAGGAAACTGGCATCGCCACAGGGTATGGCTCGTGTTGAAAAATGGAGCAATATCCTCCCTTGTTTCAAGATTAATTTCTCTTACACAAACCTTCCTCCCCTCTGCAACCAAACTATCGGATTTCTCCACCATGTTTTAAAGTTATTGTTGAACTCCTCCAGCACCTATTTATTTGTTCCACAGCTCACAAATGTTCTGTTTTGACCACAACTCCTCAAACTTTAGATTAATGGGTTTGTAAGGCTAGTTTCCAATATTCCTCCGTCCAGTGCTTGTGTTCTTTCCCCACAGTTTCCTTTTCCATTTATTGGCCAGACTCAAATTAAGCTTTTTCTTTTCAACTTTGCCTAGACGGCCATCAGGAAGAGGTCTCATCATTACTGCTGACACTGAAACTAGTTATTTACGGGAACTGTTTATTGAAGGTGCCAGTCAAGGCACTCTTTCTGTTCCCGTCAAAGTCAGAGCATGTTTTCTGCAAAGGGAGTTGTTCCTTCTGGTCTTTGTTGAGCCTTGCTCTAGTCTTTATTTCTTATCAGGTGTACACACAGAAGGAACAATGGGGGGGAAAAAAGAGGTAACTTGTAGCAATGTCGGGCAAAATAAGACAAATAAATTAACAAGCAGTTAAACTAATGTCAACTTTAAAGCCACATCCACACTGGAAGTGATTTGCAGCGATGTGGTGACCAGAAATAACCACCACCTGAGATAACTTCTCTGTATTTCCAGGTAAGTGCCTGAAGCGACTTCCAATGAGAGTGAAGGATATATGACATATGATCTGTTAATAAATATATTGAAAGTCATGATTGCTCGAAAGTGACCAGCAATCAGCTTCAACGAGCAAACTGCTTCCAGTGTGAACGCAGCCTCCTGACTACCAATAGGAATGAACAATGCGCCTGACTGACCTATGACAGGGCAGAAAATGCGCTAGAGGGTTACCTACACGGTCAGCTTGATGGTCCAGCAGCGACAGTCAGTGACAAAGCAGACTGGCAACAAACGAATGGTTTCATATTTGAACAACTTCGTTTTAATGTTACATCTTTTTGGGTGGTTAGGCTGATCTGCCCCAGTGTGTGATCAAATTCGGGGTCAGTCCGGATTCAAACCAACGGCCTCCTTGCTGCGATGCAACAATGACAAGCAAAGACATTTTTCTTTCATAAATAATTTCTAGCTGATAAAAACTTGTAGGCATGAGGGTCCTCTAGAATTGTAGTTGTATGCAGAGTTCTCATTATGTCTGCACAAAGGACCACTGCTTTAAACGGAGATTTCTTTAAAGCTACAGCCAACACAAACTGAACAAACATGTTGAACAGCAGAAGCTGAAATATGAGATGGAATATCTGAACGGCTTCAGAGGAAATGAAGGACCGAACGCAAACAAGGAGGGAAACAAAGAACGGACAGACGAGAGGGATGAACGGCTGAGGCGTACCAGTAGTTTTCCATCGAGCAGCATCCTGGTCTCAGCCTGGAGGACTTTACTGCTGTTGACAATTTCCACTGCTGTGCTGCGACTCAGACACTGGAAAAAAAAAAAAATTTCAAAGTGACTGTTTTGAAGACATACGTCGTCCTTGAGGTGACATCACTGATGGAGTTCAGGTTAACAGGCTGCAAATTTAACAGCCTTTAAATTGACATGAAATCTGAGCATATTTATGAAAATCTGGACATTTTGTGCCCTCAATAAACTCCCCCATCTGCCCATTCATCTGTTCCCCTGCTCATCCTCCGCTCTCCGCCTCGGTGTCTTACCTCAGGGCTGGACAGTTTGGCCTCTGTGAGCACCAGGGCGGTGGCGTTGACTGCGTGAGCCAACTCCTGCTCCACCAGCTTGTGGGTCTTGGCCGCCTCACGGATTCTGGGCAGGGACAAAGCAGGAAATGGTCAGAAAAAAAAAAGAAAAGCACAATTATGGTTGCTTTAGCCTGTTGATATGTACCCGCCTCTGAATTTACTTTCTTTTATTGTCTATTATTGTATTGCCTCTTCCTCAAATATAACCGGAGCATCTTCTACTGTGCGCTTAAATTATTTGTAACACATCTCTCTTGAATTGAAATTCCCTTTACGAACATTTCTCCACATCTGAGACAAGTTTACAAATGTAATTAAAATATTTATCATCCTGAAAGGAAGGCAGTTTTGAGACATAACCGAAGACATCATCATAAACCAGGCAAACTGAGACAGGAAGGAGGAGCAGCAGAGGGACACTACTTGTTTGCAAATGTGAAAAAGAGGAATAAAACAGCTCATCAGTGCAACGGAGACAAGCTCAACCCAAGTTTGCAAATAAGCCAGTTAATTGCGGTGGGATGAGGAAATTACCCCTTTATGGTCTCCACACACAGACGGATGCAGCTCAGTTAGATTGAGCTGTTTGCAGTGTTTGAATGATATATTTTAAAATAATGTAGAGCTGGGGGTGGGGAACTCCAGGCCCCAAGGGCCGGTGTCCTGCAGGTTTTACATATCACCCTGGGTCAACACACCTAAATCAAATGATTAGTTCATTACCAGGCTTCTACATAACTTCAAGACATATTGAGGAGGTAATTTAGCCATTTAAATCAGCTGTGTTGATCAAGGACACATCTAAAACCTGCAGGACACCCCTGATGTAAATAATCAAACACGTCTTAACATATTCGAGGCAAACCTACTAGATCAGAATCTGCGGTAGTTTCCTTTTCTTTCCTACAGATATTTAGCCTTCACATGACTAAAATCATTTAAAAATGATTCTGCCTTCACAACAACTGTCCAGATGTGAACTCCTGTGAAGAAATTATCCATTTAAAGAGTGATAGATATTTGACATGTGATTGGGTAATAAATAAATTAGAAGACTTATTTATTTATTAAAGGTAAACTTTTGCCCAGTGGATGCCAACACACCATGTCTGGCAGGCTTTTCGAGCACGTTTGTCGTATCTGACGAATAACACGTCCTACAACCCATCTCAGAAGTGTTTTTCAGTTTTAGTGCTAAATTTTTGTATTTTCAAAATGTTCTTCTGACCACAAAAGAGCATCCAGCTTTTATAACCACTGTGTGGCGTCAGTGCGCACTAATTAACTGTGGAACAGTCGAGACGAGAGGAGAAAATCTGAAGCGGTGCCTACTTGTTGATGAGCGTGTCGGCCACCATGCCCAGCTGCTGAACCTGAGCGCACTCCTCCTCGGTCAGGTACTCCATGGACTGCTGGGAGTTAAGGCGGGGCCTGCTGGCGCGGTAGCTGTCAATCTTCCTCTTGTCCTCCCACGACTTTAGCGTGCTCTCAAACGCCTGGTTGTAAAGAGATCAACGTTCAGCCAAGCTAGTGCTGCTGAGCCATCTTTGAAAGGGAAGTCCATTTCAAACAAAATCAAATCCAAGAGCCACCCGATGTCTGACAGTTCCCCTGTCAGTTACTGTGCGGTTTGTAGAAATAAATGTCAGGGTGCATTTCATTTCACGTCTAAGACTAATATAGAACAGCAAAGACATCTTTTTAATCTCATGAAGGAGCAAAGGAAGAAAAGTGTTTCATTATGAATTTAATTTAAAAACTCGCCAATAATCGTGCCTCGAGCAGGCGACCAGCAGGGAAAAGATTTACCCGAGACATAACTGTCACTATTTCACTGAATAAAAGCCGCATTTAGGGAGGATAAAACCAGCGAGCCAACTCTGTGGTGCTTAAGGAGGGGAAACCATGGAAACAAACTGCCCAAATGTGCTTGGCTCAAGAGAGCTCTCAGAGGTTTGAGCAGCATGAAGGGAGAACAAACAGTGGGTATGGATGTGATTTAAGAAATCCCAAAATAGAAAGAATCAACAACACGGGCAGTGCGCTGAGTGGATGTCCAGCTGCAATATTTATGAAAGGAAAAGGGAGTATTTCCAGC
Organism: Oreochromis aureus; assembly: GCF_013358895.1. NCBI lineage: Eukaryota > Metazoa > Chordata > Actinopteri > Cichliformes > Cichlidae > Oreochromis > Oreochromis aureus. The sequence goes on from NC_052944.1 coordinate 34,620,660, forward strand.
CACTGCCGGTTTTAACATGCATGCCACAGACGTGTGTATGCAAACTGTCAGGTGGCAGGTTTTTTATGTGTGCGTCAGTGCTCACCCGGTCTCTCGTGAGCATCTGAGCGCGGTTCTTGTGGATGATCTTGACGATGCCGGGCGGCTGGATCCAGGCCTCTCCGTCCACCTGCACGGGAACGCCCTCCTCACCCAGGATAGTGATCTTCACCTGGCGGCACTGAGAAGCGGCAGAGCAGAAAACAGCAGCTGTCAGATGCGGGGGTTTGAGTGCTTTTTACCAGCTAACCCCTTCACTTGACCTCCTCTGCCCTCTACTGATGAACACTGAGCAATTCATGTGAAAAACCAGCAAGTTTAAGGATTGGGCCTCTCCTTGGTTGGATTTTATACCTCTTTACAGCCCTCAAAGCTCAGAACAAACAACTCTTAATTCAAGTGAAACAACAAGACTTTGTGACCAATCGCAAGCCTGTTATTTCTTTTGTTTACTTAATTTTGCCTAGCAGTATTTTTACTGCCTGATAGGAAAACAGTGTCCCTTTTCCAAATCAGCAAGGCCTGATAATTTGTACTAACCAAGAAAGCTCACCAGCCACAAAAAGATCCTTGTCATTAGTTGTTATTAAATTAACAGTATTATCCTAGCCGAAAGAATTCATGGTAACAGCACAGTGGAAATAATACCAGGCCTACTATGTTGAAGTGCCACAGATGCCACCAAGGGCTTCAACTCCCAGTGAAAAACATCTGTTGATAGTTCAATTCAATTTTATTTATGTAGTGCCAAATCAAAATAAGTCACCTCAAGGTGCTTTAAACTGTAGGGTAAAGATCCTGCAACAATAAAGGAAGCACTTAGCGAAAGTGGGAAGGAAAAAACTCCCTTTTAACAGGAAGAAACCGGCAGAAACCAGGTTCAGGGAGGGGCCATGACCAGAGTGAGTGAAAACAAGCAACAAGCCGGTTTTGGGGACAGTGGGCACCTGGCAGATCCCACTTATTCCCACTAAATATTATCTTATTTAAAATAAATGCCAGTGTATGAAAATATCTTTGGTGTGTAGCTTACTCAAAGGCTGTTTTAATCTGAATATACATTTTTAGATTACTGATGTTGCACATTCATGTAAACACTGTGACTCCATTTAATATTATAATTACTCCACAGGCTCCTTTATTATCCTTCATATGTAGATGACTGTGGACAGTTTTTATTTATATACTGTAAGGATCAGACCTTCAGCTGCAGGTTAAACAAGATTCCTTGAGCTGTTGGTTCAGGGTGGAAATTAAATATTTGCTGCTGATATTTGTCTTTTATTGGTGCAGAAAGTGACGGCCACGGGATATGATTCCAGTTTGTTTTTTGTTGCTTCCTGTTGTGGACGTTATTAAACCTCAACCTCTGATAAGAGCTGATGTGCAGCGTTTGCAGGTCCTGAAATCTTGTGGACCTTCACCGTCTCAGCCAACCTTAACAGTGATTTAACTTGCTCAGTGTGTCCTTTTGAAAGCCAAACTAAGATGCTGATGTAAGGAAGGGGTTTTAAAAAGGCTCTGTCAGTCATTATAAAGGTAAGAGTGTTACATGCGTGTGTGTTACCTGTGCAATGCGATGGTGCTGCAGGTTTATGACTCTGGACACGGCCATCTGCATGCTGCCAAACACCGCCACCACCTCCAGCTTCTTATCATCAAAAGATGGAGCGCCAAAGTTCTGGAAGTGCACGCGATAAAATCAAACACAGTCAGCTTCAAATTTAGATGAATTTGAAATGTAAAGTAAAAATTCTGATTTCTTTTCTTTTCTTTTTACTAAGAATGCTTCTGAAGGCTCTGTTGCACAGCACTCACATTGTCCTCCTTGGTGCCTCCCCAGAAGTTGATACCGCCTGCATAGCTGGGGATGTTGAGGACAGCCAAGCCCTGCAGACTCGGCAGAGACATTGGAACCCCGTCACACTGTGGATAGAGGAGAGGAGACGCTTCAAGACGAGGAAAACTCAGCAGGTTTACAGAAAACAGCTGACAGACATTTGTTTCCCTAAACAAAACCGTTGGGTGTGTGTTCATGTACGCCTCTTTTTTACCTCCAGCTGAACTCTCTGCTCTAGGTTCTTGTACGTCTTCTGGACCAGTTCTTTGGTCCCCAGGACTCCGTACCACATCATGTTCTTGGTGCGACTACTGCAGAGGGAAAAGCAAACCAGTCAGGCCTAAACACAATATGATAAACAAAGTGCAACTAAAAAACACCATAAAATCTAAAACTGAAGCAATTTAAGCAGATATTCTTCTGCTGCTAGCATTAGGAGGTCATTATTGGGGGAACTTTGTCATCTCTGATCGGATGTTTCTTTCTGATATGCACCTTTATTTACTGGCATGACTGAGAATGGACTAATAGGTCACATGTAGCGTAATGAACTGGGATTACAGTGGGTATTTACAAAGAGTGCAGTGACAAGATTGCGTGTAAGAGGTTGGACCTCACAGATTTGATGCGACTGACCCTGATGGATATGTATTTATGGGAGTTCCTATCTCAAGGTGGAATATATAGGGAGGGGAATATCTAAATAAGTAAACATTTCTGACATACAATTTAGGAAAAAAACTAGAAAGCTTATTTTTATTAACTTGACATTGAAATAAATTGACTGCTTGTGACTGATTATGCTTACACGTCATTTTGCCCCGTTGGCCCTTTATAATCAGGTTTGTGCGTCTGTGTGTTTGTTGGGTTTTTTTACCTGCATTTTTTCGGGTGCTCGTCTCTTTTGTTGTTGAACTCGAGGGAGATTTTGGCATCCAGGCCGATGCCGAAGTAGTTGTTCATCACACACTTCTCTGAGCATTGTCTGTAATTATGAAGCATGCAGACGGTTTATTAATAGCTGATTTTTGTGTGTGTGTGTGTGTGTGTGTGTGTGTGTGTGTGTGTGTGTGTGTGTGTGTGTGTGTGTGTTCACTGATGTGCACGCTCACACAGTGTCCTCGCTGAAGGTGACAGTGTTGAGGCTCTCTGGCTTCTCCAGGACGATGGGAGAGGTGGGACTCAAACTTCCTTGACCTGGACAGAACAGCGGTAGTAGGAGAAGCATCTTTAGAGTGAAAACTGGTGGCTTTTTTTAAGGCTTGAGGAACGTCCAAAGCTTTAAAGAGAAATCACACTGTCCACTGCTTTGACTCTTTAATTTGCTAACGTGTGACGTAAGAGCACTTTGGCATGGCTCGTATCCCTGCTGTGATCAAACTTACGTGGCTCGGCATCCTTCAGCTCCTCACTGTTTTCTCTTTTGATGGAGGATGAAGACGGCATCCTTTGGACCTGCGTGTGCCGGTTCTGCTCGTCAACCACTGAAATGATGATAAACGACCGGTGAACTGTATGCAGCATGCTTGTATTTTACAAAATAAGCCAGCCCTGATGTTGTACGCTAAATGACAAGAGTAGAACAGCGGCTTACCTTTCTCAGCCTGCTCGATGATCTGCCTGAGCGCCTTCTTCAGACTGTTCGCCCTGAGCATCAGCTGCTCTTTGGACCGGTATGTTTTGCCCTCCGATCCCGACTCACTGCCACTTTCACCGTGGCTTGAGCCGCCGCTCTCCTGGCTCGGCACCGTACCCGCTGGCACCACCTGGATGAAAGTACAAATAAAAACCTATAAAACCTGTGAAATAGGCCCTGGTATGCTGCTGTTTGATGGCTTCTTTTGTGGAATTCCTGATATTACCCGACTTCCACATTCAATCTGTTACATTTTACGAGCAGCAGGAGCCCAGCATCACAATATCACCAAAGCAGCAGTGTTCAACCTGAAAACGTCTTCTCATTCATAAATTTTTACGATCCCTGCTTCGCAGCCCTCTACAGCGGTGCAACATCAGCGAGAGGCAGCAGTTATCATCCTTTAACGACAGAACTGCGGCTACACGCAGAACTTTGAATCAAAGGTAAAAATTCAATGCACTTCCTCTTTTACTGAGCAGAAGGTTTAAATCATGCTGACATTTTGAGGGCTGGGCTGTTTCTTCTAAAGCAATGACATCAATCTCTGGATAAAAGGCTCCACAGGGTGCAGAGACACAGAAAGCTGGATGATGTTTTGCTCTTGAGCTCCCGTGAGGAAACTTAAAATGCGTGCAAAGCCGCCTTTTTTTTTTTTTTAAACTTGACCTCATGTTTCAGACAGTCCTTAGTTTATCATTGCAATCCTTATTTTCAGTTTATTTTGAATTCCTAGACACTGTGTGTTTATTACTAGCAATACAAATACCGCTTTATTTATTTTAGTAATTAGTCTACCACGCAATCGTCAGTTCAAGACTGGGAGGAGACACTCACTGGGAGGTGAGAGACTATAATTAGGGGGAGACGACATTATCATGCATAATTATGAAGCAATCAATCAAAAACATTAGCACTTTCAAGAAGCAATAAAAATTAAAAGTATGGTTCACTTTTGAGATGAAGGAAACCGTAATAAAAATGTCATTTATTGTAGAAAAAAAACACTTCCGTTCAAGGTTACAAATAATCTTCTTGTGACCTCTGGTACTGGACTCATCTCTGTGTTTGTTCCACTAAACTTTAGTGCTACATTGGATACTGCTGACCACAATATTTAAATACATACATCAGAAGATACTGTAGGTATTACAGGTACTGCACTTCAGTGGTTTGTATCATATCTATCTAACAGACTCCAATGTGTTCATGTAAATGGAGAGTCCTCTTCACACGCTGAGGTTAATTATGGTGTTCCACAGGGTTCAGTGCTAGGACCAATTCTGTTTACATTATACATGCTTCCCTTAGGCAGTATCATTAGAAGACATAGCATACATTTTCACTGCTATGCAGATGACACCCAACTCTATCTATCCACGAAGCCAGATAACACACACCAATTAGTTAAACTGCAGGAATGTCTTAAAGACATAAAGACCTGGATGGCCGCTAACTTTCTGCTTCTTAATTCAGATAAAACTGAGGTTATTGTACTCGGCCCTGAAAATCTTAGAAATATGGTATCTAACCAGATTCTTACTCTGGATGGCATTACCTTGGCCTCCAGTAATGCTGTGAGGAACCTTGGAGTCATTTTTGACCAGGACATGTCCTTCAACGCACATATTAAACAAATATGTAAGACTGCTGTGTTCCATTTGCACAACATCTCTAAAATTAGAAATATCCTGTCTCAGAGTGACGCTGAAAAACTAGTTCATGCATTTATTACTTCCAGGCTGAACTACTGTAATTCATTATTATCAGGATGTCCTAAAAACTCCCTGAAAAGCCTTCAGTTAATCCAAAATGCTGCAGCAAGAGTACTGACAGTATTGAGTATTTGCCCACATTGTCTTGACTGTGTTAAATTCCTGTTAAATTCAGAATTGAACTTAAAATCTTTTCTGTTGCTGTATTTTTTTCTTCACTCACTACTACTGAACTTTCAACATTATACAGATTCAAATGATGGTTGTTCAAGGACAGAAGGGAGCAGAGGACACGGATCATTTCACGAGTTAAATTGTGCAAACAGGCCGGCGGTTCCACACTGCTGTGTCTTCTTCACATAACAGCGGGGAGGTATACTGTATTGATACACCGAGCCCTTTGGGATAACAAACAACAACTAAATTGGTCTTGTTTTCTCTTCTTCCTCATAACATTAATTTGACGTCTGTTTTACTGTTTGTAAAGTCTGAGGCTTTGATGAGATTTTGTGTTTCTGATTTTGTCTTTGATTAAGACATTTTAAAAAAAGAAGCATTTATAAAGCCGTAACGATAGAAGTAAGAGTAAAAACAAAGTAGTGAAGGAACAGCGGTGGATGGGAGGTTACATAAATGAGTCAAAACCTACAAGAACCCACATGCACGTTATTAAACTAAGTACTCTGTGGGAACTGTAAACATGATCTGGGTTGAGTATAACTGGTTGTGTTATGTCATTGTCAGTGTGGAAATGCTGGTGTGTTTGCACAGTTAAAGTCTCTTATAACCACTTGTTGTCATTACCTGGGCTTCAGCTTCCTCACTTAGGGCCTTGACGAGGGAATCGAGCTTCTCGTTGAGCAGCGCACACTGGGAGAGGAACAGAGACAGACGGGGAGATTTTCATTATCTGCATTGCTTTCTTTCTCACTTCAAAATTACACAAGTGCAGTGTAAATTTGGACATGTAGTATGCATCACTTTGAAATTGTCACTCTGTGAGACTGCAGCAACACCTCAAACCAGCGTGAAATCAATACTCCGTCTGATTCGGTGCACACAGGACTTTTTATTTTGAGACTTACGAGGCAAATATCCCACCAGGCATCAACGCTGCAACGCAGTATTTGGAAAAAGGCGGGTTGGTCGGAGGGTGTGGTGGAAGCTGAAAAGATTTTTCTTAGTTTTTTGGAATCTTGTACTTCTCAAAGTGATTTTCTATGCAGAGACTCCAGCGTAAATGTTGTATTCAGGCGTTGTAGTCACGTGATCGTCATCTATATGGCGTTAACTTGTCCACCATCAGGACAACAGACTGGTTGCAAGAGAAAAATACGTGCAACCAGCATTTGGTGAGTCGTGGCGAGCGTTTGCAGAAAACTCTGCAGCAAACTACGACCAAAGCAGGTTTTTGGTGCAGCACCCTGTTTGCAACCAATTTTACCTAGCAACTGTGAACAACCTCTAGCAACCATTTGCCAACTGGGAATGGGTCAGACGGTCACTGACTGCTCTGTAAGCCTTCATATCTGAAGTGAGTAATAAACCTGCTAAACATTAAACATAATTATAGTAAGGACTCATTTACGGACTAGGATCTTGCCCAAGGATACTTTGGCACGCTGGCAGGAGGAGCTGGGGATCAATCCCCCAATTGGTGGACAACCCACTCTACCACCTGAGTCACCCTAAAATGATGTGAAAACTGTGGGTAAAATAACAAAAACACAAAGCAAGTGCATTCAAACCTGATAGACTTTTGAGTGCGTAACACTAGATCACAGACAGCAAGACTTGAAATTTCTGAATTTAGATGTTATCCCGTCGTTGTATCCTATTAAGTCCCAAATAAACGAGAAGCAGCATGAAAATGATCAAAGCATGAGGGGGTTAGAGTCTTTTGTGCAGACAGCGAGGAGTGACTTTGACTCAGTTTTTAATGCTTGCATTCAGACGTCCAGCTTCAATGTCTCCATTTAAATTCTAATGAAGAGTCAAATAATTCAGCAAGAAGAAAACATGAACCGCCAAAGGCGCAGAACACTAAAGCAGGGAGTGATAACACTGAACCTTCAACTATATTTCACACTCTCAATTATACGCACGCACACCTACACTTGCCCACTAGTTACTGTTATACAAGCTCTTACATAACCCACAGGGCTGCACACAAAACCCATTTACCTTCCTTGCCATGGCATCTGCCTCCTCCTTGTTCTCCGTGGCTCTCTCGTACGCCTTCCCCACCTCCGCCACAAAATCATTCACCGTCCCACACAGAAATCTGAAAGGGAGGGAGAGACGTGAAGGTGAAGGTTAACGTGATTAACACAGAGAGTGAAACTAATTATACGGCTAACAAGTTTCAGATTGTGTGAGTCACTGTGCAGTTACTGCACTGAAGATTATACAGACACACACACACACACACACACACACTTGTTTTATTGCCACCTACCTGCCTGTCAGCTACGTCGCCTCCACACAGTCACTATTTACTCACAGCTGTTACATTGCCGCTGCATGACTCAGCGGGGAGGCCTCTCCAAACTCTCACAGTCCTCGTCGTGCTTTTTAGCAAATATTGGATGCTGAAAAATGATCGCCGCTCGCCTTCTACAGAAACACGCCGTTTATGTCCTCCAGTGCTGCCCAGACTATTTATTTTACTTCTATATTAGATGTGTGGAAATTACACGTCTCATCGCACCTTTTTAATGAATTTAAGCGTCGTCTTTAAAAGGTAAAGCTTCTAGTGCTGATGAATATCCATTCAGCTTCACCGGTGCTACAATCAATCACGTGCAATGGCTCAGCAGCTGCAGGTGACGCGCCAATAACGGTAAAGATGTCACTAAAGGATATAAGATACAGTTTTATCTGGAAGCTCTTTTTAAGCTGTAACTGCTTTTAAGCAGAGTGCATCCAATAGAGGTTCTAACAAGATGTTTGCCAGGTGGACAGACTGGTTTCTACTGTTCAGATTAGTCAGATACAGTTACTCCATAGATTACGCTTTTGTAAACTTTCGTCTCATAGTACTTTCATAGCGTAGCGGTTTACACGTTCACTTAATACACATATCATAGTACTTTTAGTCCCCCCCTTACACCATCTGACGTGTGATTTTAAAAAAAAAGGTAAAAAAAACCCCAAAACAGAACAGGGAAGTTCTGTTTCTTTTTGTTAAAAGGGAGTTTTTTCTTCCCACTGTTGCCAAGTGCTTATTCAAAGAGGATGGTTTGATTGTTAGGATATTCTCTGCATACTGTAGGGTCTCTACCTTACAATATAAAGCACTATGAGACCACTGCTGGTGTGATTCGGTGCTATATAAACAACTGAACTGAATCTTCCCTGCGCACCTTGGAGGTCCAAAAGCAAAAATCAACTTCTGTTTCAAACTGATCCAAATTTGTGTGGAGGATGATCACTTGCTGTCACCTCAGAGCAAGAAGGTCCTCGGTTTGAATCCACCACCTAGCATCTTGAAGAGTTTGCATGTTCTCCCCGTGGCTGTATCGGCTCTGTCCAGGTATTCTAAATTCCTCCCACAGCGTAAAAAACATGCGGGGGTTGGGTTAACCGGCCATTCTAAATAGGAAGTTTGTGTTAATGAATGGCGGTCTGTCTCTCTGTTAGCGCTGTGATCGACTGAGGACCTGTTCAGGGCGTACCCCGACTGTCACAGGGACAGGCTCCAGAGTCCCTGAACTGGATAAGTGAAAGAAACTGGATGAGTCATCACTTGTGACAAGAACTGGGTCTCTAGATATGAGATATTAGTTTAAAAGAGCCCAAAATGTTGCATTTCAGGCCCAACTTCCTGGATTCGCCTCCTGTGACTTCATCAACTTTGAGAATTTAAATGCGTTGCAGCCAGCATCACAGAGGCAAAGCTACCACATATTCCAGTAACAGACTTCTAGGGAGAGATTTAAAAATCAAATCCACACTGAAAGCAGTTCAGAGGTGCACCAGGGGATGATCCTGAAGGAGAGACCGGCTTAACTGGAAACCAGGCGAGGTTTTAGATTTTTGTGTGCCGAATCCCAGAACTTTCTCAAGCTTTCTCGTAAATCTACACTTATTTGTCTTTACTGTCCCTGGCATGTTAGTGGAAGATCATTGTTAATGTTTAGAGGGCTCCATTAGAGCGTGACAGCAGGCTTACATTACTTACTCCTCCTTTAATGGCTTTGCTGGCAGAGTGACATCCCATTTCTTACATTAAGTCCCGGCCCTGTGCAGGAGCTACACCAGACTCTTCCATGAGTTTTCACTGATAGTAACTCAGGGTGAGAACAGTACCCAGCTGAACTCCATAAATTATATTTTAATGTCATTTCGTGCTTGAATTCTGTTCACACGTCGAATCCTGTGAAAATTCTGTGTGCCGCTTTCAAGTTTTTTAAAAAGAAGTTATTATTGTTATATTTCATGGGAAATCTGCTGTGAACGTGTCCTTAAAGTCCCCGAGGTGTTTTAAATGTGCTGCAGGTCTGAACTACAATAAGCACTGTTTTAAAAGAAACACATGCAGAGAAATGGAGACGAGTCCTGCTGCACCGTTCCCCAAAGGGAGACGACTAATGTACTAATGCACTTAGGATGACCCCTAAACACTGATTCATCTGTCTCGTTCACTCACAGACACGCTCGCACTCTCAAGTGTATGTGTGACCTCAGGATGAGACCAAAGCATATATACACATTTAAAAAATACCAAGACAATCACTCGACATCCCCGTCTCATCGTTAACCCCCTCTCCCAGGCTTCATTATCCTTTACCCTCCCATCTACTACTTTCCTCCCCTTTTGTCTCATTCCTGAGTTTGGAAGCATTCGTGGCACGTACTTGGCAGAGGAAATGACATCACTGTGTTTGTCCGAGTCCAGGATCTTGGCGAGGTGGGAGGCCACGGAGTCTGCATACTGAGTGATGTGGACCTGTGAAGAAGGGAGGAAGGTTTCAAGTTAACAGAGAAACCAGAGAAACTTGATCTGTAGTTTAATCAAACACGCTGGTTAATGAAGTGGCAAAGGATATTTTTCTCTTTCATCTGGAAATATTAATTTACTGGTATTGGCACTAATTATGTGAGTTTAAGATAGAAATGTCTGATTAACATTATTATCTTAGATAGAATTAATTATCAGATTTAATGGAACTAAGATTAAATTAATTTCAGTTTTATTTTGGCCAAACATTTTGCAACTAGCAACAGGTCAGGAACATTATTTGGTGAGTTTCTCAGAGATGAGGCATGGGCAGAGGTTCACCACTTTGCAAAATAACTACATCTACAAATTGTGGAACAAGTGCAAAATAATCTAATTTGTGAAAGCTTTGACTGTCTCATTATCCACATTTCCCAACACCGTCAAATGAGTCAGAGAATTTGGAGAAATCTCTGTGCGCAAACGGCACGCCTGAATATGTTTTTTCAAATGGTGCATTTCCTTAGTTGCATGATTGGTAAGGTATCTCAAGTGCCACATAAACCTGTGTGATTTCTTTTCACAGGTCGTGTTTGACGTGACAAGGCATGAATTACTCGCTCATATTACTCATCCGTGCACAGGAAATTCAACTAAATTCGTCTGCGTTTAAGAAAACGTCAGTCCAGGTTTACAGTTTGTGCAACAAATCCTTCTGCAGAGCGGGGCATGTACAGTCCTGTGCAGAGGTGCACCTGATGATTCAAGAGCCTGCAGAGCTACCTTTAGCCGCAATGACGTGAAGTAATTGTTTACTGTGTGACCTCATCAGACACTCACATTGCTGCACCTCACTCTTCTTTACGACCGTGTTTCATTTCATTCATTCGTTTATGCACAGCTGTAATGTTTCATCAACTTGAGGTCTGGACTTTGACTGGACAGTCGCGACCTAACTGAGGCTTGTAGAGCACTAACGTCGAACTCATTTTACATTGTGGGCCGCATACAGCCCACTTTGAGCTTGGGCTCAACCCTAACAGGGCTGACTCAGGCTTTTTGGTTATACTTTATACACATGTATGTTCTTAACTGTAAAGTTAAGAACATACATCAAAAATACAAAATTTATTCCCTCCTTCGTGTTTTCAAAAACTGTCCAGTGGGCAGGATTGGAGTCTTTGCTGGGCCGATTCTGGCCCCTGGGCCTTATGTTTGACACCCCTGCTGTAAAGTCTTAGATGAAGCTCTTGTGGGGCAGGTTTTGCCGTTTCTCTGAGCATTGCACACTCTGAGCAGGTAATCAACAGCTACTCTACTTACCCTCTTAATTCCTATAGAAGTGGTAAGGGTGGAGTTAGTAAATCCCCATTTATAACTCAACCAACTCCGGTTTCTTTGGACTTTTACTGCAATTGCAAAATCATTTAGTAAAGAGGATTAATTTATGTGAGTGAAGATGATTTTAGCACATTAACCACCATCTACGGCATATCTGGCATTTGAGAGGCAGCGCTCAGCTTGAATTGAAAACACAGAGCTGCCCTTTGTCGATATCACCGCCGCTCCCCGTGGTTTGAGTCTGATTGCTTTGGTTTCCAGCTGCCAGGCTCAATTGATTCTCAGCGGATGTTTTCCAAAATAATTTCAGAGAGCTTGGAAGCTCAGCCATTTATGGTCACCATCTGTCAAGAGACAGACAGCCTCTTTTTTAAAAACAAAAACAAGGAAAAAAGGAGCCGTGCGGGGTGATTTACCTGTAGAGGAGAATCGAGGCAGTCCTCTTCCTTCACTATCGGCGTCTGTTTGTTGGTGGTGGGCACCTCATATGTCATCACGCTCCATCTAAGGAACACAGATTGATAAAAAAAAAAGAAAAAAAGAAAACCGTTATCAGATAATCACACTGAGATAAGACGCAACAGCCTCCTTATCCTGTTCAAACCGCAGATAAGCGGTCAACGAAGAAATGACCTGCAGTTCAATGTAAGTTCAAAGAGAAGTTTGACCTCTGCTGCCCATAAAAAAAGTTTGCTTTATCATTTAATTTCACCCCAAAGACGTCACAACTCACAGCGTGTGGTAAAGCCTACGCTGTCCTTTGACTCCAGAATGGTTTGTTTACGTGAATGAAAACCAAAAGACAAAATCAGAAGAAGCAGCCATCTGCCGTGACCGGTTGGGGGTAGATGATTAACAGTTAAAGAAAACATACCCCAAACTCATGGCTGAAGCATGTAAGGCATTTTATCTCCCGTTTACATCATCGCCCGCATGAAGAACCAGGAACCGGGAAGAAGGCCACCGGAAACCAAGACATACTTTCATGGCGTGTAGTTCATACCTGAACCTGAACAGTTACATTTACTGCCAGGTATGTAGAGTATGCTCCATCACTAAGATAAGCTTCAGGTTATTTTAAGTGACAATAAAGGGAGTGTCCAAAATGCTGGCACCGCACACTGTGATTGGTTCTTTATAGTCCCAACGGCATTGGAAAACAGCGTGGATAGGATGGGGTCAATAGGGTCAACTCACGACATTCCTGGAGCCTGACAGTTTTTAACAGCAGGGAATAGGTGTGTGCGTCAGATTTTCAAAATAAAAGCCTTTGTTTCTCAATTGAATACCTGTGCGCTTTAAAATCTGTGAATTTTTTTTAACATAAAAGCCTCATTTAACTCCAGGATGTTATTGGGTTCACAAAAACTGTGTCTAATTTTCAAAATAAAAGACTGAGTATTCAATGAAAGCTACAAAGAGGCTTCAATGGTGGCTCTATAATGTAAAAAAATGAAGCTATATAAAAAATAAATAAATAAATCTGCCAAATCAAATATGAGGGCTACTCCCACTGTGACTTTTAGCCCTTTAAAGCTGTGAAATATAAAAAATGCTTTGAGGTGCCAGATTTTCAACATAAAAGCCTTCTATTTAGCTTTGTTTTAACTTTTTACAACAAGTATCAAGCTGCTCTCAGCAACCCCCCACGATTTCCCCACAATCACACATCAAACATAAGGCCCAGGGGCCAGAATCGGTCACCAAAAAGACTCCCATCTGGCCCACTGGATGACTTTGGAAAATGTGGAGGAGTGAATAACTTTTGGAGTTTTATCTGTATTTTCATAACTTCTACTGATAAAAACCTCCCCCGTGGTTATTAATACTAAAGCAACATAATTAAGTAACTGTTTTTTTATTATCTACTGTAAAAATTTCTGATGTGTACAATGGTTTAATTAGATAAATAAAAATAGAATGGTGTCTGTGAGTTAATAAAAAACCTTGTTATTTATAATTACTGGGCAATTACATGCTACAGATCTTTCTGTACTTTTACACATTTATTTCTTACGACTTCTTTCATTTACTACAGCAGCATTTCTTTATCATGTAAACAACCAAGACGTACTGTTGGGCACAGCATGCACTTCTTATTTTTTAATGTTAGATATCTCAGCCATTAAAAGTTTTACTGGTTCGGCCCACTTAAGATCAAAGTAGTTTGTATGTGGCCCACAATGTAAAATGAGTTTAACATTTCTGGTCTAGTTCATTTACTTTAGTATAGTTTAATATATTTGCTCTTTATTGAAGTTTATCCATGTCGTGGCCCTTCCTACTTCCACTCCAAATACTTTACTTTGTTCAAATCATTCATTATAACTCTTTACTTCCTTATTATTTTGCAGGTTTTAAAATCCAGCGATATAGTCAATAAAGATTCAACAATTATGACCCCATAATATAATATAATGTAATGTATGACTCTGAAAAAGGGTTTATGTACGACTCTCTTTTTCATGAGCTTAAACGCCACACTCTGTGTTTCATATTCCAGTTTTCCGATCACGTATTCTGTTTTTTGGTCGTGGGAGCACCTCTGAGCGACAAGTGAGGCTCACAAGGAAGTGCTAAAAACTGCAATTCCACTCGAGGCTGAAAAGTCACAGACTCCCACGTTAAAATGCCCAAATCTGCAGCAGAAATAAACATGTTTACAGACATCATTAAGTAACAGCTGTGCCAGCACAGGCAGCCACTAGCTATCTGCTGGATGTCACGTTAGATAATTGGAGCCACTGAACCTCTAAGCAGCGTTTGTGGTGTTGGACCCTTTTGGAAAACTTTTAATCTAATTATCTGACAAAAATTATGACCTACTCTGTGGTTAATTGTACTATGAGGCAAAATCTTAAAAATAAGGTGCAAGTAGAAGCGGACATTTAAGAGGTCACTGTCGGATTGTTTGAAATCACTGAGGCTAAGGAAGGCTGTGTTGGATTCACATGACGGCACACGGGGAGTAAAAAGCTCGCTGTGGCTCATTTTCTGGTTTTAATCGGCACCATTTATGGCAAATATGAAAAGGTGGTTTCCAACATTCTGTGAAGCTCGGAGGGCTCTGCATAAATTTGTCCATCCACTCAGTCCGTTTCATTTTGTGCCCGTTGCTGGCTGAACTCTGTGGCATTAAAAGTTATTTTTAACTTTATAAATCTTTCTCAGGAGTGCAGACAGAAATGAATAGCCTGTAGTACTTTCATTTAATTCTTTTTATTACTCTCAGTATCGCCTGCTTCTGTCTGCAGCCCTTCAGTGAACCTAATGAAGCCAAATATAAAAAACCTAACAGGACCAGATCTGTTTTTCATTAATTCGTTCATCTGGGACTTCCTCCTCCAGCAAGTTATTTCAAGAAAACACCGTGAACATCTCTCGTCTCACAACCCAAACAAATAAATTAAACCTCACTTACTGTGCACTAGCAGTAACAGCTAAAAGCACTTCATTCTGGACCTTTTAATTCCGAGGACATTTACAGGAACCACACACGGACTTGGAACTTTAAAAAGTGAGAAAACCCAGCTGAAACCAAAGTCCCGCCCCGTGTTTTCCACCCTCTCTCCCTCTGGTCTTACCGATCCAGCATTTTGGTGGTGGCTCTCTCCAGCTTCTCCAGGATCTGTAGGAGCTGAGCGTCATCATCGCAGAGGCCGCCCCAGCCCAGAACGCGAGCCAGGTCATTACCTGTGCCCAGAGGCAGCACGCCCAGCTGACACTACAGACACACGGAGAAACGAGCCTCAGAAAAACTGATGCAAAATACAGAACAATAAAAAGCAAACAAACTGATGACTACAACTAAGTCAGGACCATGTTAGCTCACTGCCATGGCTTATTTTTGCACTACATCTGTCTTCTGGGACATCCTCACCCTTTCCACTCATACTTGGCTGCATGTCTTGTAGAAAGCTGAACCTCAACCAGTCTCTGTTGGTATCCATCAACAAGCTTCTGGCACAATTATTGCTGGTTATTTGATGTCTAATGTGTTCCACAAATCTTCAGTGGGGCTGAGGTTGGGGCTTTGGGAAACCTGTTCCAGAAGCTTAATGCTATTCTGTTTTATCCACTCCGAAACTAGCTTTGATGTGTTCAAGCTTAAACTGTCTAGCTGCTGATCTGACATGACTTTGAATAATTTGGAGGTAGTCCACCTCCAAATTCAACCACGTACCAGGACCACTGATAGTGAAACAGCCCCAGAGCATGATGCTACCACCACCATGCTTGAGAGTGGCTGCAGGGCACTGGGCATGTGTATGTGTATATTATTTGTCTTATATTTTAAAGTAATTAAAAATCACCATGACATTCATTCCCAGGATGAGTGGATATAAACTTCTAACCACAGCTGTCAGCCTGACAGCAGCAGACAGAAAAATGATGTTCATTTAGTGCCGGTAATAAACTCTGTCCGTAGTTAACCTCTCTGAGAGGTTAGTTTCAACTGCAATGTTAAATGATCAACAAATCTATAAAAATCAGGCTTAGGTTACAAAAATTCTGAATCTTAAAGCTGATGCTGACTTAAGTGGTTAATCTCGTTCATTTATCAATTTAATCTGAAACAAAACTGATTAGATGCGGCACTTTATATAAAATTAGTATTAATTTAACATAAAAAGCCATGTTAATCTGCCACAACATCAATATAAGTGAAATTAATTAAATAGAATGAATGAATTAGTTCAGCTAAGGAGGCTGTGTTGCCCTTCTCTCTACCATGAACCACTCCCTCTCCAGTCAGGATCAATATTATATTAGATTTCAATTACAGACTCAAGTATGTAAACTTGGCTTATTGTTCGTGTTTCTTCTGAAAGCACCTCTCACCAGCATCAAGATTAACACAACAACAGGTATCTCGCTGCTTTCTCCTACCCATCAGCGTTACATCATCGGCAACATCCACTCCTCCTCGTCCACCTCGTTGTTCTCACCTGTTTATGGAGGTTGAGTTTATCCAGCTCTGAGAGCACCCAGCCCACGCTGCCATCTCCTCCGCACACAAGAATACGAAATGTCACAAACTTCTGGAAGAGGCGCAGGCTGAGGGGAGGATGAGGAGCAAAGGAGAGGCAGGTGTTTATAGAGAGCAACACTTATTAAATGTTCTACTGGAGAACGACCCGTAGATATTACAAGGATTCAGAAAGAAAAAGCTCTTAAATACCCGAGCTCTGGCCCTCCGTTCATCAAGTCAAAGACCTGCGCTGGGTTCAGAAGCTGCTTGAACTTGCGGAGGAACTTGACCCCCTGGTTGTCCCCGCTTTTAGAGTTGACCAGGACCAAAAGAGGGCTGGAGCACGACGCCGAGGTGGCCTTCCAGAAGCCTGTAAATGAGCAGAAATGTTTGTATAGCTCACAGCGTGGAGTTCAAATGCCACTGGGACTGTGTTCAAACTGTAAACTGCTGATGATAGATGCTCAAATTCCAGGGATAAGGGTTAGTAACTTGGAATTACAAATTGTCAGTGTCAGTAGAAAAAGCCAAGTCGGGCTAAGTCACAATTTCATTACATGACTGAACTTTAAAACCTACTGTAAAAGTAATACTGAGTGTCCATATGGGTGGGTGGGAGTAAGAGGTGTCTCACCGTCTGAGTCGATGCTGTTAAGTGCAGTTGGAGGGATGATTGACACTCGACATTGGCCCAAGGGACACACCTTCCCCATTTGTTCCTTACAGCTGTTATGGACCTGTGAACGCACACACACACACACACACATACATACAGAGTCAGTGGTCTCCAGTAATTCTATATTTCAGTAGAAGCAGAAAGGTCATTACATCCCTCTGAAACCCACCAAAATGCCAGTTCTGTAACCTTTACAAATGCCACTGTGATTCATTTGAGTGTGCGAGCCTGTGTATGCACGCATGTCTTTGTATACGGAGGATCAGACTGCGCATTATGTGTGCCCGTTTGGCCTGAACGCTCAAAAACACAATGCAGCTCTTGCTAAATGGAACAAGAGGATAGAGTAAAGCTACATCTCTCTATCTGTGTGTTTGAATACTTCCACTGGACTTTTCTGTTTGACTACATGAGTGTTTCAAAATCCACTATAGTAGAGCACAAACATAATAAAGAAAAGCCTAAAAGGAAGGCTCCTGTGTACTCCTTATTAAGTAAAGAGCAGCTGTTTTAGGCTTTCCAGCGCGATGCTTTGTTTGGTCTTTTGGTGAACACTGGGTGAAATGACACTAAGAATCCATGATGTGAAGGTAAGTGGTTATAGTGCAAACCACATGGGTAAAAATGCACTCAGCAGCCCAATGCTCAATTCTATAATGTCCAGTTATCCCAAATGAACTCCCAACTCATCTCATCTACATAAGAATCAATCTGTTTACAGAGTCTCCTGCCAACTTGTACTGTTGCACTTAAATAATGGGAACTGTGTTTCACGTTAAAACATGTGGAAGAACTATATTTAAAAAAACTATATATATGCACACTCTGGTTTTACTCTAGTTAATATTAAAGCTGCAATTTCATACTTTCTTTGCCACTTGGGGACAGCGGAAGAAGCTGGAGACAGACGGCATGGTCACAGCTCTCAGGTCAGAAAGTGCCTTAAACCTGTGTTCTCTCTGAAGGCCAGCAGATGGCGATAGCTGTGACTGGAAAAGACTTCCTGTCCTATTGAGGTTTCTCATGTGACGTCATACACGCCTCGCTTAAGAGTTGTCACCATATTGGACGTGGTACAACACTCAGTTGCTAGGGAAACTGGCTGGCTTATTCCCAAACTGGCTGGTGGTTCATGGAGGTTTCTGGGTCTTGCTAGGTGAAATCGGTTGCCACACAGTTGTAGTTTTTCATGTTTGTCTGCAAATACTTGCTAACTACTAGTCCACTGGTAGTTAAATTTGAAGAAGTGAAGAAGGTTCACTTTCAAAGTAAAAGTTATGCTGGTTGCACATTTCAAAGAAAGCAACTTCAAAGGCAAACAGTCTCCGTTTCTGATTTGTGTTGCACATTTCACGGTGTTTGTGGACGAGCCCGTCGCTGACTCGTCTGCAGGCCTGTGGGATTTAGCAATCATTTTCCCAGCAACTGCCACCAAATTCGATTTGTCTTTCTGTTTGTTCCAGTGCTTTCTGTTTTCCTCGTTTGTTTGGAATAAAAACAGCAGCCAAAGGAACTGACGAAAAGAAAAACCAAAACAACCCCAAGGCCAAAGAACTGAAACAGAAATCACTTGTGTGGGGACATCGTAGTAGATTGTTCTACTACGATGTCAATTTTTCTCACTTGTACAGTCAGGTCTAGTACATCACAACTACTGCAATAAAAAAACTTGAAGGTTTCTGGCCGTAAAACCAAAACAATGGTCTGAAAGGCGATAAAATGCTCCAGAGATTTCAGGGGCATCTCTCTGTAAAACTGTCACATATTCTTTTATATTAGGCAAGATTATTTTATCCATGTTATATGTGAAAACATCACAAAATAATGGTTTAAATGAATTTAAAAGCATGAAAAATTAAGAGAATTTGCAGGATTTTAATTTTATGTTAAGATGCACCAAGTGCTGTTGGTCCTTGTGCCACTTTCTTTGCAGGATTATCACCAGCCTGTCAACGCCCTCCTAAATATTATTAATACTCCAGCACACACAAAAAATGATTCTCCACATCGTGCTTGAGGCGGTCGAAGCGTCGGGTCAGTTTCAGCAGCCCTGGAGCTGACAGGAATTTATCGGCCCCTGTTCCATTTCTCATTTTAACTTTCCTTCCTATTCCTCCTCCCCTCGGGGATCTCTGCTGCCAATCTATGTGCCGTCCCATTAGTCTGATGACTCCGCTGAACTTTTCAGACCTTGAGTCTTCGGAGGAGGTGAGAGCGGGAAGTCAAGGACAATAAAAAGTTTTGGGGTTTTTTTAGAGAGGGGGGAGGAGCATCTCATGTGGAGAATCACAATTTCCTGCGCATGAGTCAACATGTCCCAAGGGCAGACAAACAAATAAAGAGAGAATTGAATCTTAATGAATTTATCTGAATTTGATCTCTCTGTTCTGTAAGGAGCCGCTCACACGGTTCCAGATAACGAGACGTGCACCGTATTTAATGAAAACCCTGCGTTCATATTTAAATGTGACAAATGTTGCACTTTTATTTTGCTGACAACATCACTTCCCAAATTACCTCCATTATTGGAGGGAGCTGCTTTGAGTCTGTTTGCATCCCACACTTTTCCCAGTGCGCTCGCTACTGCTATGACTCCATTTCCGCAGGCATCGACGCATTCGAATGACAGAAGTTCAAATAAGAAAGGCTGGAAATAACTCTCAGCTAAAAGCAATGCCCCAGATAAACACTAATATTGATTCAGCGTGACAGTTTTTGATGGGATAGAGGCTAAACTCAATCCACACTTACGATAGCCTTGCACCAGAGGCAGCGCCAGTCCTGCAGTCGCCTCACGCTGCCACAGTTCTTATCACACACCACACATTTGGCGCTGACGGGCAGATTGCCTTCCAGCCACTGGTGGGGCATGGACACCTGGAGGGAAAAATTAATAAATAAAGCATATCAAATGAAGCTCTTCTGCTCTAAAGACATCAAACCAAAGGTGTGAACATCAGGCAAAATAATTTGCATGAAAACAAAACCAAATGCAACTCGTGAAAAAGCTTCAGCTCGTACCCCATCCTCATCCTCAATGATGTCATTTCCTATGGAGGCTAGCGTGGTCCACTTGCAGTTGTTGGTGGAGCGAACAGCACATCTCTTATGAGCCTTGAACTTACAAACTGCAGAGGATAGATGAACAAACAACATGTCAGACGCACTGAAAGTCTCCACTTTTATCCTCTTCTAGTCGGGTGAGTGTATAATGTAAGCTTCCTGATGGTCACTGTGTGTGACTGTACACCTGATACAGTTGTGTAAAACTGTGTGATAACATGATGAGACAGTGTACATATGGACTGGAGAGCAGCTGGAACCCTAAAAACTGCAGCTCCTCTAGCCTGAGGCTGCTCTAAAAGAGGGCCGGTCCCCATAGACTCCCATGTTAAGATGCACAACTTTAAAGCAAAGACAAACATGTTTACAGCCTGCTGCAAAACTCAGTTTCAGTTAGAAAGCATGTGTAGTATAATGTGGTTTTTGACGCTTAAAGTTATCAATTGGGGCGTGGCCTCTGAGTGACAGTCACAGTCATCTGCGCTCCATTTTTGGTCACTGAAGCTCTAACATTTTATTTCTGTGTTATACGCTATAACATCTATCTGTGTTATAGCTGACATGCTAAGGCTCTCTCAGATGGCTGCTGTTGTTGTGAATTTTATATAAATGACATTTAAACTGAATCCAAATATGGTCACTACAAGTTAAACAAAAAAAAACTAAGCAGGGATAAACAAGTTCAGAGGTGGTTACTGCTTAATTATTGCTAAGTGTTGCCATCATTTAGATACAGTCTGTGGTAAATGTACTGCTGGGTTTTTAAAGCATGAGAACAAAATGAATCTGAAGCAGGTACACAAGGACAGTGGGTTGACTAATTAGAGTTAATCAGTTAATTTCTGTTTTACCTAATCAATTTCATATTAGGGACCAAATTAAAATGCAGTGTTACTTAAATACCTTTAACACTTTCTTTCTTCAAGATATGTTGTGCTGAAATTAAACAAAAGGGGCCCTCGGGTACTAACATGTTCTCTGAGAAGAGAAATTCTCTTTAATGGTAATTGGAAACCTGCAGCCTCAATCACACAGACCTCGAGTCTGGTGATACCCTGGCAACATGCAGTTGCTAGGGAAAAACGTGTTTTTCCTGATCAGTTGGCGGGTTGTTGTGGGCAATCGCTGGGTACATGGTGCTTTTACTTTGAAGGAGACTGGTTTCCATTTTTAGTTTCTTGGACTTCTTCGAGGGCTACGTACATGGATATTTTGGTAAACGTAGATTTTTGTGTGTTTTGGCCTTTCATCCACGTGTAAATGCCGTTTTGGCATTTACACATGATAAATGCCGTGATATTGTTTGCTGGATTTTGAGCTGCCGCTTAAGGGTTATATGGCGACCTGCTGCTCTGGCATGCTCTTGACAGACTTTGAGGTGGTGTTACACATTTTAATGTTCACTGAGATATTTTTCAAAATAAGCTCTTAAAATCTTCCTCCCTTCTAAACCCCCAACTGCAGATGGCTGCTCCTCCTGGTTCTGCTCAAGGTTTCTTCCTGTTAAAAGGGAGTTTTTCCTTCCCACTGTCGCCAAGTTACAGGCTGTCGTTGGATTGTTGAAGTTGTCTCTGAATTACAATTTAATGTGTTGAGTGGATTTAAGTATGTCTGTAATCTGATTTTTACCCCTGATATATGAGAGGTGACGTACTTTATACAACTGTCTCCAGTTGTGTCACAAACCTGTTGTGCAACCATTGTCACAGTGCAGGAAAGAGCTTTAAGGCTACTTTATTACTGCATATCAAGCGCAGACAAAGAGAACGCTGGTGATGTAATTTCTTCGGTTAGGCCAAAAATGATAGTATTGTTTCTCAGAAATTAATGCATGAGTGACTCGACGTTCCAGTGACTTCATATGAGTGAGCGTAAGAACACAGATGCAGTGTGTGTGTGTGTGTGTGTGTGTGTGTCTGTCTGTGTGTCTACGTGCCTTCACAGGACAGGCCGTGGGAGGTGACACCTGGCAGCGCCTCTCTGCAAACGTTGCAGAAGGTCGGTCTGGCGTGCGAGCAGGCGTACCAGTTGTGCATCCCGGAGAAATGCTCCATATTAAACTGACTGGCCTGTGGGGGTGGGAAGGAGAAACACTGAGGTTGAGACGCGTCAGCACTTCTCCACACAAGAGGAAACACAAAAGGACAAAAACGAGAACTTTCCCAGAACTACAATTAAAAAATAACTAGGCTGGGGTAGGAGAACGATGGCTGTACATTTTGTCAGCTGCTTAAAATCACATCACATGAATAACTAGAGATGAGAAGGCAAAAATTGAAACCCCAAATTAACTTTTATAATAAAAAGCCTAGGAAGCCCAAAAATCAAAGAGAATAAAAGCTCATAAAAAAAAATCAGAGCCTCCACTCTATAACCAATTAAAGAGGAGGCTTGGTTTTATGAGGACATCAATCGGTAGGCAAAGAGCTAAAATGAGAGGCAGATAAAAAGGAGACGAGAAGATGTGAAGGTGGATCATTTAGGTGAAAAACAGATGGAAGAAGAACTGAGCTGTGAAAGCCTGGTCTCATCAAAATTAATTACATACTCATGACTCGCTATTATCTAATGATAATCAGTTTGGCCCAGTTTACTCTCATGTCAGCCAGGAGAACGAAGGACGAGGCTGAAACATAACAAGAGCCCGACACAGAGATGAGAAGCACCAACCTCATAGGTTTCCCACTTTTGGACGGATTTGAGCGCCGTGATCCAGTCCTCCATTTCCTTCCTGCTTTCAGCGCATAACATTAGTTTGCGAAACGGAGTGATCACCTGAGAAAGAAAGAAAGTGGAAGGTTTAGAAGAGAGCAAAAAACTTGACTCCAATCTTTGAACTTCTTGTAGTTGTTGAGCAATATGGCATGACAGGCTAATGGAAGCACCAGCTGTTCTTCAGATATTTGTTGCCAAATAAAATCCTGAATTAAACAAACTTATTAGAAGTTATCAATCCTGAAGTTAATTAAGCCTGGTATGAACACGACTTTAACTTTTAAGGCGATTGTTCTCTGTTTCCGGATTGGGTCGCACTTTTTCAGGTTTCTACTGCTTGGTGGTTAGCTAGCAACCGTGCGCAAACAAGTTGCCGTCTTCAGTGCAAACTACGGGCAGTCTCCTAGAGACCAAAGCAATCACAAGAAGGTTTCTGTGCAGCTCTGTATACCCATTAAGTTTTCAATTCCTACATTTTGCTTTTAACTTTTTTTTATAAGCCAAAATAACATCACCTGTTATATTAAGTGAATAACAAACACACCTTGCTAACCAGACAAGCTAACTTAGCTAACTAAATTAGCTGATTAGCCGTAGTCTTTTACACTAAAAACAGTCACGTCAACACCAAATAGCTGAGCTGGCATCCATTAAAATGGTCTATTTCTGACCTAGCTTTAGTCCGTGTAGGCTATTTTGTCATAATTTGCCCTTAGAAAAGTTTTAAAGTGCCACCTTGTAGTCATTTATAAGGCCTGTCTTGTGCTTACTGTGAAACTGTTGTTGATGTTCTTGGTGCTGGTCTCAGCCACACTGGCATCTGATAGGTCCACTTCATCAAAAATTAGGGACTAATGGGAGAAAAAAAACCCATCAACTTATTTTTTTTAGCCAATTACATTTAAATAAAAATGTTACAGTTTAAGAGCTATGGCGGTAAAACGATCACACAGTTCTGTACCTTGCAGTCTTTGGCATAGTAGAGGGTCCTCCCTCTGAGTTTGAAGTACCTCCTCTTCCACCTCTGGAAGGAGCTTGTTTGCTTTAACAGGATTCCCTCCTTCACACTTTTCTGTAGTGAGAGAACAGAGACAGAGGGGATAGAAGGAGAGGAGGAGGAAGATAAAACAGACGTTAGCGCATCCAGAACCTCTGAATATCAGACGTGACAGCTATTCTTCTCGGAGTTCACATGTAAACAGAAGGAGATCGGTTTGGATAGTGTCACTCGGATGGCTTGCTTTTGTCAAACAAAGACAGATAGAGCTGCACACATGAGCAGAGGGGTGTTGACTGGATCTGTCACGATAAAACAGAAGTATCAGCCCAAAGGCTGCGCTGGGCTTTTTGTGTATTTTCACCCGATATGTCTGTGGATGAGATCAGGGGCCCAAAAACAGCACACTAATCTGTTAAAACAGCAAATAAGGACGTCTGATTTGGTTTACAGTACGCTCACGCAGCATTAAAGTCAGGTAGGGAAGCAGCAGGTGGGAGATGCAGTCATCCGTGGCCACGTGGAAATTATTACCACGGTCAGAACTTCAGAAGATCAAATGATTTCATTTGATACAATCGATCCGCTTGGCTGAAACTCATCACCGATTCTGCCACGGTGGCTGTTATTGTCCTTTTTCCTTATCTCTGCTTAACGTGCGCTCGTTCTTTCTTCCCCCGTTTGTGACTACATGGTGCAAGAGGGCCGAATGCCCCACGGGTAATCAATTTGAGCCAGGACGTCGGGAGGGGGTCGCCATGGAGATCCTTGTTTTTCGTAACAACTGCTGGCACACGCAGATAGGATCTTAAAAACGCGCAGCTCCCTGCATACCTGCACATTCATCACCAAATGTAGCAACAAATCACTAGATCTGCCTCCGTAAGAGCCCAGAGGCTTCCACATAAAGATAATAACCGTGTGCCTGCATGAGTCACCCGCATACTGTCATGGCAGAAAACAGCTGTATCATCACGTGATAAAACTGGAAAGAATTCACTTTCAAGGCATCTGTGAAAACTGCTACAAGCATCTATTTAAGGTTTCTTCATCTTAACGCTTTATCACCCAAGTGTCGCACAGGCCACGTGGACTTCTTAGTCATTTTGGAGGTAAAACTTCAGAAATATGTGGAATTTTTTCTCTAGCCAAAGAATAGCTGAAGAGTTATGGTAATGTGAAGCGCACATGGAAAAATCTAGGTGGATTTCATTTTTCTGTCTGTGTTCAGACAGCAATACCTTATAAACGCTTTGTGCTACCCCGATACACCAAATGTCCCCATAAAGCTCAATGTCTCTTCTTTCCAAAACAGTTTGAATTTTGTCTCTAGCACAAGCGGTAACAGAGTAAAGGTCATTTAAAGAGCGCTTACAAAATGTTTTGGCATTCATGGCATTCCATATACTCCGTTTCTTCGTCTTAATGAATAACTCAAGAACTGTTCAAGCTAACTTTTCGGCCAATAAGCTGAACCAGGAGTACTGCAAGTAATCACATCTTTACAGGTTGTATAACAACAATTCTTAACATCGTCTTCAGCAAATGAGACTTGCATGACGAACCGGTTCTTCCAGGAGTTAAATCATGTGTGTAAGTATGTCAACTTCCATCCAAGATCTTTTTCATTGCTTCAGGATACTATCTGAAGATATTTTGCAGCAGAGTGTTTCACTGTGAAATTAGTTCAGTTTTGTAGGGGAGGTTTCATGCGCTTTTCAAAAACACGTGTACGTTACTTTCCTATTGAAAATTAACAAATGTCTCAGCTCAGTCGTGGTTCGACGGCAGGTGGCTCAGCAGTCACTTGGCAGCGTTTCCATTTCGGAGCGGAAGTCTTCCCTTAAGGGAAATTGCAAACGGGAGTTTTCAAAAGTGAAAGCATTCACATTTGATAATATCTCGCAGAGCAGGTAGTTAGCTATTTTTTATCTTTAGTGGTCTGACTTTATAATATGAAACGAATGCAAACAAAAAGAAAAGGAAGAAGATTAATGCATTACACTTCTAACATCTTTAGGGTTTGGCTTTTCATTCAGTCATTATATTTCACCTTGTATCTTATACCTCAAAATTATTAATTTTTTAAATTTATTTTTACTGATCTAAATGCATTTCTGTCATTCTGTGTTTGTCATGGGTTTAACGCCAACTGGATGCCAGGCTCACAACAGAAAGGACTGCGTCTAATAGAGCAGTGATCCCTGGGCCACGGACCGGTACCAGTGCCGGAGCCGTTTGGTACCGGGCCGCGAGAGTTGAGGCTCAGGTGTGAAATTTATGGTTTTCAGGGTTTTTAATCGTTATTTTTTTTAATCATTTTTAGCGTTAACTCGGTTTCCCTGGGGCATTTCCTGTCTATTATCAATAAATCATCTTTTTTTGGTGCCGGTACTGGGTTTATGTTGTTATATTTATCCACGACACCTTAAATGCCGGAAAATACTGTCGGACATAAACCGGCCCCTGGTGCAAAAAAGGTTGGGGACCGATGTAATAGAGGAGCTGAGCTAACCTAGATTAGACAGCCATTACTGTCAAATGGGATTGTTTAATACAAAGATAGATACTGACATTTATATATGCCACATGAAAACAATAACATCAACATAAGACGTAAAGCACACAATATACATCTTAACTATCTTATGGAGGATTCTGGCCAGACCGATGGGCAATGGGGGAACCTGTGACCTGCTCGTGTTCAGAACTTTGATGGCTTGAGGAATACAAGACAGTTTTTTGTGAGCAAGGGGGGACAACTGTGGCAGTAGTTTAAATAAAGAGGCAAGTGGATGCTTTTCATCACTCACAAGTCCCTATAAATGCTTTGTAAGTTTGATAATGGGATTCCCAACAACTTACTCGCTACTGTTAACGCCTTTTTCTGCACCACAGAGGCAAACCCAAGATAATAAGCATCTGTCCACATTATATATTAATATATATATTGATACCTAGATTTACTTTAAATATTTTGGTGCATTCAATAGCACATGTATCTACTAATCTATGATACAGATGATTCTGGCAGTTTCAGTCCTCCATAACTTCTGTTTCTCCTGACCTTCTTCATCTCATGCGATTTCTGTCTTACTTTCTCCGGCCATTTCTCTTTGCAGTAATGTCCTTGGCTGTGTGAACAGTGGGAGTAATACAAGGCAGAGGCACCGCTGAACCAGTGATAAATCTAATTCATCGCTCCATCACAATCTCATTTCTCTCTTGCAGTGTGTGTGCGTGCGTCTCCGTCTGTCTGTGTCAATGTGCAACCATGAGATATCCCGCCTAGTAATGGCGCATACAGCTGCTTGTGCTCTCCGTGTGCTTGTTTCTTTCTTAGAATAAATGTGCTTTCATACCCTGCAGGAGAGAAAATCTCATATTGTCACCATGTGAGAGAGAAAGACGGAGGGAAAAGGAAGCAGAAAGGAAAGGATGGATGGTGGGAACAATGACAGATAGGCTCATGGTATGGATCATTAACAACAGGAGATGCAGGGGAAAGAAGAAGTACAGCTGCGAGTGCGGTGAGGACAGAGGAAGAGGAACAACACCAAAAGAGAGAGATGCAAAAACTAAATCAACCACAGGCTCTAGAGAGTTGACTTGAAAGAAAACCAATGAGCAGACGGTCCCTTGAGGAAGAAGAAGAAAGAACGAAATGCACTAACAGGAAGGTGTAAAGGTCTCTTTCCACTGACCCACTTGACACTTTAGAGATAACGGTGAGGTGTAACCACCATGTTCCACCAATCGAGCTTATCCGTGGTTGGCACAACAATGCCGTCACAAACCGTCAGTCGAGAAGCTAATCAGAGTGGTTTTGTTTGACAAACGCTAACACCATTGCAGCCTATGGTGTCAGTAAAGGACAAAGTGAAAGTCAGACCCAACACAGAGAAACTTGTCAAGCCTAATGGCCCCATCCCCAAACCAGGGCCTAACATTTGGCTAGGTTAGCTTACTATCCTAAACAGGGATGAAAAACGCATTTGGCCCTTTGGTGCTGCACATGTAAAACGCAGGTTATGTGGAAAACATTGAGAAATTGAGTTGATTTAAAGCTGGCAAAAGCTAAAGTGATAAGCGCTTCAGCAAAATCAGATAAAGTCCTGTCTTTTCCAGAAGATGTTCAAATGCAAATTCAATGGATTTGCCTACATTTGCCAGTTTATTCAGAAGTATGTTTTACATACTGTATCTACCATTGGTCCCTTCACCCACAGAGATATCTTTCAACCACCCATTTAACAACAATTAAAAAACCTTTGGGCCTTTCTGATCCACTGAGGGTCATAAAAAGGAATTAAAAAAGCACTTTAACCAAACCTACACTCCTTTAGTCCCTCCCTGAGCCTGCTTTAGTCGGAGGTCTCTTCCTGTTAAAAGAGAGTTCTTCCCCTTCACTATCACCAAGTCCCTGCTTCTTTAAAGTGCCTTCAGGCAACTGTTGTTGAATTGAACTCCATCTATCACTTGAACTTCCCACTCACTTCTCTACAGCTGACCAGCTACAAAACCAAGCAACTAAATTCTTCAACAAACAGTTACACCTATTGCTAGAGTTTGCAATGAGCTAATTTTGTGTATTTAGCATTCCTGGTCATCTGCTACTTATTTATTGAACTGAGTCGTTATTAACCTTTGATCACCGTGCAGAAGGAACTAGTCCCTACATTAAAACAATAAAGAGCACCACCAATTTATCTTTGCAAGGTAAAGTTTCCTTAGCCTTCCTGACTGAGTCAAGCACCCGAGCACAGTGAGTGTCACGCATGCCATAAAGCCTCTTCATGCTAATTCAGTATACAGACTACATTACACTGCACACAGGAACATATCGGCAGAGCAAACAGCACGCGTGTTTCACATATAAACAGACATATGTGATATTCAAAGGTCACAGTGTCTCCTCTCTTCTCCAGCTGAGCGATGTTGTCACACAGATCACTCTATTCATTAGAGCAAGCCTAATCACATCACAACAATCATCCTGGCACACGCACACAGACAAACACTCAGAGGAGGGCAGTGAAGTGGACATGCACACTGAAGCACATTAACACATATACTTACCCATCTGCGAAATGCACACACACACACACACACGCGGAGCTTTGAAGGGCGCCCACATCCACACAAACATCCGACTGAATCAACCCTGATTTATTTCTCCCTTCATTTAATTCTCTAACAGAACACACACACACACACACACACACACACACACACACACGTCTGTCAGCCTCCGTCCTGCATGAAAGACTGACCTTCAGTGTTCAGTGTAAACACTCAATCAACAAATCGCTGAAATTTGGACTTTCTCCCAGACAGCAGAGCGACACGAGTGACTCGACCAGTATTCTGGCGTACACAAAGACTGCTGCACAAAAACTTCCTGCAGTTTTATTTCCACTCGGTGAAATGAGCAATACCTGAGGCTGTAGGAGAAGACGGACACGGCCAATCCCAAACCACCCACTTCTCTGTGAACTCCACACAGAAAGGCCAATACCTTAATAAACAGTCACACCTACTGTCTGAGTTAATAGTTAGCTCCATTTCTGCAGCTGCGTGGACATAAAAATGCAACATTATCTGTTTGGTAGTTTGTTCTGGAAACCAGGAGCTGCTAAAGCCAAACTTTCACACCTATAAAGTGGACACAAATAGAGACAGGGTGATATTTTGGGGTTTCTTTAAAGTATCGAACACTAAAATCTTTGAAGAGAAAAGCTAACTGTCCTAGAGCAGCCTGCTGTGAAATTGTCCTCTCTGTGACGTCCCTGAGATTTCTCAATATAAGAACACAAGAAGTGTAATTTCAACAGCATGCTCCAGCTTTCATACATGACATGAGAAACTTGACTTACAACAAACGCTGCTGTGGTGAATGAAAGAAATCTGTCAGTATGACTGTTTGGGCTGAAAATGTAAGAAATAAATGTGTAAAATTACAGAGAGAGTTCTGGCAGCTCACTGTCCAGACTGTCCTGTAATCATAACACAGGAAGCCTCTGTGATTCACAGACTTCCACAGTAGATTGTAAATAAAACAAAACTTTTATGTCATTTAACTGTTTATCCAGTACTTAGTTACTTTGGTGTGGTCTGAAGAAAATGTCAAGAATGATGTCAACAAAAGTTTGTACTTTTAAACAAGCAGTAAAGAAAATGCAAAGAATCCATCTGACAAACTACAAAAACACACACACACACACATTCCCACAGTCTAGGACCGAGCTTATCTGGCTGTTGGTTTTTGCCTCTCACACTGACCTCTTCCTCAATCAGCCGGCTCTCCTGCGCCTTCCTAATGTGAGCCGACTCCAGATGGTCCTCGTGGCTGAGCCACTTGTCGTCATCCTCCTTCCCTCGCCCGAACAACAGGGGCGGAATGCAGCACCCACCGAACCTACACAGCCCCAGCATTTCACTGAAAATCAGTCTTATCCTCAGGACGGTGGTGAGAAATTTTTGCTTCCTTTCTGTGTGCTATCTGGATTCCTTCCTTCCCATCATTTTTCCCTTCTCCTTCTTCTTATATTCGAAAGCTTCCTTCTTTTGTCTACATAAAAACTTCCACTCAACTCGCTCCCCCTCTCCTTTCACACTAGCGGTTCTCTCACACAAGGCAATCCTACTTCCTCTCTCGCAAACTTCCCTGTGGCAGGTAACCACGCCCCCCTCAGGTGTGCATGTGTTTGAGCAATTTCCCCCACCCCCGCCTCAGATGTAACTCCTGAGAGGTGAGGTGGAGCGTGCAGGTGTGTGTCTGCGTGTTCATGTAAGGACAGGCCCACTTCCTCCAGGCTAAAAATAGAACTGGAAGAACCTGTCTGGTCGGCAGTGACAGCACACACACACAGACACACACACACATGGTAATGGCTATTCCTGCTGATTTAAGGCATCAAATTCATTTTTACACACACACACGCACATATATCAAGATGACGGGAAGGTTAATGGCACGCCGCTGTGCTTATAAGAGAGCTGGAAACGTCACTGTGATCACACAAACTCACGAGCTGCCAGCCTGCCTGAGCTGTCCTGACTCTGTGTGTCTGCGTGTGTGTTTTGCGTGTGTGTGTTGCTCTGCGCTGCCTACACGCTGTCATCGGACCGCTTTCAGTGTCAGATCAGCGTCTCATCTGCCAAGGCAAATTACAGCAAGCGTCCGCATTTGTGCGAGCGCATATGTAAGTGTGTGTGTGTGTGTGTGTGTTTTCTGCCACTCGGTATACCATTCTGCCTTTAATGAGCAGCAGCATGCTGTTCCCAGCAGACTCAGTGACACCAGCTCCCTCTCCTCCTCTGCTCGTCTTCAGTCCCTCCCCCCTCCAGAACATTTTCCCGCTGCTGATCTAATTCAGCATCAGGTCAAAGAGCTTCATTAGCGACTTTAAATGATTTTAATGTAACATGTTCTTATGTTTGTTATAAAAAGGAAACACCAAGGACAGAAAAGAGCTAAAGGAGGGACAGAAAATCCTCTTTTACAGCAGGAAGAAAACAAGTTCCAGTCTTTTCTCCAGTGTCCTACTGCAATAAAAGATAAGAGCCCTCAAAATATAATAAAGAGATACACTATAAGACAAAAAAAGTACCAAAAGAACCTCCAAGAGCTGTTCACCCATAAAAACCCCACGCCACGAAGCTCCCAGCACACAGTTTTTATGCTGATTTTAACGCTAGAAGACTTTACATGGTCTTTGCAAGTTGCTGCGGTTCCTAAACGCTTTTAATTTGCATTAACAGCACTTACAGCTGATTGAGGAATATCTAGGAGAGAAGAAATTTCACACACTGACTTGTTGCTGTGGTGGCTAGGCGCTTAATTACACCTGAATTCAAGGACTCAGAGACTGTGTGGCCCAGTGGGGAGTATTTCAGCGAGTCAAATCTAATTAAAATGGGGAATAGAAACTGAAATAACTAAAAAACCTGCATTTCCTGCTCACTCTACAATCCTGTGATAAAGTGGGATAAATGAGTATTAGAAACCCCCTCACCATAAACTCTTCATATATCTGTTTAAACCCCTAAACATATTTGATACTTGAGTTTTTGTGAGTTTTTGAGACTTCTGCATTGCATATAAAATAATGCGGTTTTGATTATCGCACGTCCAGATACGACAGGAAAACACATCAAATTCTGTTAAGCACAGTAAGACAGCCTCATAGCCTTCATATATATGGACCAATCATGCTTATGAGTGTAGTTAAGGCCTAATTTTGAGGCAGGAGAAGCCCTGCAGTTATTTAAATGTTACGCTCATCTACTCATGTAGGCCACTCTCTGAGCAACATTAACAGGAGTCCCATTTGTTTCAGTGAGACTGAACTGAGCTGGTAATGCACGAGTGCCGTCAGGTTGGACGTGGCTCGAATGCCATGCAATCTAACATAAGCAGCACCAGTAAAATCTAGCGGAGCAATTTGAATAGATCATCATGAAACAGGATAACAAAGACTATATTTTTATAGTCTTACTGATCACCCAAAGCACTTTAAACCACAAGCCACGTGTAACCACACCTCACACCCATGGCTAACATTTCAGCCTTATAAGTCATGGATGGACAGTATAAATCTTGCCCCGTGAAATTCACAGTAACGTGCACGATGATTTTTTTGCTTAAAAGCTGCAAGTGGCAGCTTCGACATGCAGAAATCAACTGATTTCAGGCGTTGAATACACGGGAACATGGCTGATAAACCAACCATGAGGGATCACGGGGCATGCTTGGTGGTGCCTTCAATCTGAAAGCTCCCTGTTTGAATGATGTGTTTCCTTAAAGTTGTGTGGACCAGGCTTTCACGCATGTTTTTATCTGGGTGGGATATATAGCTCCAATGCAACATCACAAAAATCGCTTCGAATTCAAGTTTTGATTTTATTTCCTGCATCATTTGTGGATTTTTTTCCCTTTTTTTCATTATCCTAGAGCAGAGATGTCAAACTGGTTTGACCTCACGGGCCACACAGAGTCCATTTTACCTTAACTGGGTGAAGAAAATGCCCCTTTCTGTCAGTGTAAAACAGTTTAACCACATTACATCCTCGTGATAGCTTCACATAAGACGAAATCAGTACAATTTCAGCAGCATGTCTCAGTTTTTCTACATGATTAAAATAATGCTTCTGTAGTAAATGAAAGAAATCTGTCAGCATGACTAAACTGTAAGAATTATATGTGCAAAATTAAATTCTTTATCTATTACTTAGTTACTTTGGTGTAGTATGCATGGCCATGGAGGAGATATTTACCAACAGGAAAAGCTGTAAAAATACAGTTAAAAATAGTAAATCTATGCACTCCTTCACATTTTTCAAAGCCTTCCAGTGGGCCGTATTGGGAGTCTTTGGCAGGCCAATTCTGGTCCCCCGGGCCTTATATTTGACACCCCTGTTGTACAGTATCATTGATCACTCTTTTGTAAATACTGCAATAAATTTGAAGCAGAAGAATTAAAAGAGCTGCTTTCATTAAAAGAACAGATTTTTTAAACAATCCCTGTTCGAGATGCCTACATGTGAAGATTATTCAGCCGTGGTCTTACTAAACACTGATCAGCAGCTGTTTATTCATGAATAAACAGAAACGCGGGCGCTTTTTTCCCCAGGACTAATTAAAACAGTCGCAGGCTGGCTGCTGCAGACACAGAACCACCTGGCCTTTCAAATATGGCCATGTTTTTGTAATCATGAGGCCATGCCGTCCCCCGGACGGACAACACCGGAATGCCAAATGCAGCTCGGCTCCCGTGTCACTGCCTTTGGACAAGCTGCGGTTATTTTTCTTCTCCAGCAGATGGCAGACTGAGAAAGAGATGAAGGGGGTGGTGGGGGAAACGGCGGGGAAGAAAAGGTGACGGGGTGCACGGGGAGAGGAACTGCAAAGGGTTTGGAGTAAGGACCGAATGGAAACATTAAAGATGACAGAAGGAGAATGGTGCAGTAATCTGCAGCACATTTGGCAGGACTTTAACTCAGCGCAGCCTCCCAGCTGTTTGTGTTGGCTTTTTAACACACACACACACACACACACACACACACACACACACACACACACACACGGTTTCTCATGTGGACATGCAAATCCCCCTGTGCACCCAACAAACTCATGTTTCTGGCACCACCCAGGTGGAGTTTGACACACATCCAACATTACACAGACACACATCATCAGGACTGACACAAGAAGACAACTATGGAGGACCAAAACTGCCAATGACAAGAACAAGACGTGAAGAAATAAGGAATGACTCGACAGAAAAGCATCAAAACAAGTATTTTTTTTAAAAAGTGACTTAAGTTCCTAGTTTTGTTTTAATTTTCTTCTGGATTTGTTTTTTTTTTATGAATTACAAAAATAAAATTAAGAATAAACATATATACCATGAAATAAATGTAAAAGATTATATTTATAATTTGGTTTTTATTTTATTTTATTTATATTAATTTACCTTTTTTAAAAAAAAAAGAATTTAAATAACTATAAATAAAAATGAAAAGTAAAATTTAAAAAAAAAATGTAGAATAATAATTAAATAAATGTACATTTAAGAAATGTAAAATTAAAATGTAAATAAATGTAGTTACATTTATTTTGAGATCTATATATTTTTTAAGTATGTAAAAGAATATACACTCACTGGCCAGTTTTTTAAGTACAACTTTTCAACTGGTCATTACCACAAATATCTAATTAGCCAATAACGTCACAGCAGCTCAGTACACTGACGCATGGGGATGCCATTAAGACAAACTGAAGGTCAAACACAGCATCAGAACGGCAAAGAAAGGGGATTCACAGTAGGTGCCTTTGAATGTGGCATGGTTTTGGTGCCAGACGTGCTGGTTTGAGTATTTCAGAAACTGGTGACCTGTTGGGATTTTCCCCACACGACCATATCTATGGTTTACAGAGAATGGTCTGAAAAACAGAAAATGTCCAGTGAGCTAAATGGTGGGTGGGTGAAAATGCTTTGTTGATGTGAGAAATTAGAGAAATCTTATTGCAATAAAGGTATGCAGAAGACCAGCAGCAGAAGACCACACTGGGTGCCACTCCACTCAGTCAAGAACAGCAAATGTTTTCTGCAACAGTTGGATGGTAGGGTCAGAATTTGGCGCAAACAACATGAAATCATGGATCCATCCTTCTTGTATCAACTGTTAATGATATAAGACACATTTTCTTGGCATATGGATGTGCAGCCAATAAATCTGCAGCAATGCAGTGTGATGCTTTCACCTCAACATGGGACAAAATCTCTGAGGAATGTTTCCAACAACTTGTTGAATCTATGCCACAAAGAATAGAGTACAGCAGATTGTACCTAATAAAGTGGCTAGTGAGTGGACTTTCAGTTATTAAATGCCGTATTTATTTCTACATGTATTTTTTTGGCATTTACAGACCTCCACAGGCCACCTGGATCACCCCGATGCTGTAAAGCCCCACCCAGCCGGCACTCAGAGGTCACTAAAACAAATGCAGCGTATCATTAGCACATAACAGCCGACCCGGGTCTGTTGTTGTTAATTATACTTATTTTCTCTCTCGCTCTCTCGCCGTCTTTATTTTTTATTTTTTTTGCTTTGTGACATTTGAAGTTGGTGATGCAAAGGCATGCGGGGTTGCCACGGCAACAGTTCGTCTTTCAAATCAACCTTGAGCGTTGGAAATTTAAGGACCAGCGCGCAAACAGGAAAAAAAACAAAAAACAGAACTCGCGCTCCTTTTCACCTGGACGTTTTCTCTTCAGTTAATCAGACAGGAAGTAAACTAGGCTTCCTACGGGTGTGTGTGTGATGTTTGTGTGTGTAAGGTTGCGTTACCTCA
Organism: Oreochromis aureus; assembly: GCF_013358895.1. Lineage (NCBI taxonomy): Eukaryota > Metazoa > Chordata > Actinopteri > Cichliformes > Cichlidae > Oreochromis > Oreochromis aureus. The sequence continues at coordinate 34,656,456 of NC_052944.1, forward strand.
CCGTCCTCGATAACTTTCATTATGCAAGCAATTTTATTAAACGGTGCAAAGAAACGCGGTGAAACAGATCGTTTGAAATAGAACAGCTTGCATCATCTGTTATACATAAAAAACATCTGACCACACACACACACACACACACACAGAGGGAGAGTCAGAACAAGGCGTGGGAGGACTTTGCACCATGGCGACCACATCCTGTCTCATGTACCTCTGTGTGTTTATTAATAGACACAAACACGCCAGTGATATGTGCAGAAAGCAGCCAGAGAGAAACTGTCGTACACTCTGTCGTACTTTAGATGGACAGATGGAGAGAGACAGCCAGACACAACACACACACACACACACACACACACACACACACACACACACACACACACACACACACACTTTCTAACCCTCTGACACGCACACACATGCACACATTTCTTCAGGTTTAGCCCAGTTTTAACATTTTTATGTTAATGTGTCTTTGAAAGATCATCCAGTTTTTGGCTTCTGCCCGTGAGGTTTGTGCACTGAAGGACACATAATCTGTTGCTGGTGATGGTGGCAGGAGGAGGAAGAGAAGGGGGGGTTTCCCAGGAGCATATGGACCAAATCTGGCCCTGATGCTGCATAATCCTCACATACATACACACACATAAACACACAAAAGCGGACAGATAGGTCTCTCAGCTAGAAATAGACACACAGTGACAGAGAGGTGGAAAAAAGGTGCAAGGCTCTCATAATGTGCCGATGCGATTAGTGTGCTCTTCCTGTTGTTTAGATTTGTGATGTTAATCACTCTGGTGATGTTTTCTTTGTTCTGCTGTCGTTAGAAAAGAATTACGCAAATAAAAGTTTTACATTTGGGTAAAGCAGAGATGAAAGGAGGAGGCAAGACGAGAGGAGGTTGTGATGTAATTCAGGTAGGGGAGGAAGGAGAGGAGTGTAAAGACGGGAGGAGGTAAGCCAAGATTATATATATGGCCATGCATGTGTGTGTGTTTGTGTGTGTGTGCACGCACTGATTATCCCTGATGATCACACCGTGCTGTTTAATCTTGTCTCAAAGCATCCAAAAAACATCAGATTGGGGGGTATGTGTGCACGCGCCTTTGTGTGTCAGTACGTTCCTGTGTGTGTGTGTGTCTCCGGGGGACCCAGTGTGCATGTAAATGTGATAAATTAAAATACATTTTCAATAAATCTAAATAATCAGGGTGTCCATGTGAAGATGTGCATGATGTGTGTGTGTGCTCTCCCTTTTCCTCTGAGCGTTCTACCTCAGACACACACACATGCGTGCGTGCACACATGCAGACGTTACACTGACTTAGTTAAGTTTTGTAGAAACTTGCCCTAATTCTAAACCACATGTTCACCCTTTAAATTAATGATCTGAATTAATTTAATGAGGGAAGCAAAGTCCCCGCAGCTTGAATGAGTTTTGTGCACACCTGCTCACACATGATGAATTATGCACCCCTGCAGCCTAACCTTCGCTTTCGGTGTTCAGCACAAAAGCCAAGCAACGTTTGCCTCTGCAAAGATTATGCAGAGTCGTCGCCACGCCGCAGCACACAGGTGAATGGAGGCCAAGTGACCTGAAAATATTTCAGTCATGGATTTCGCCTGTTACTGCGTCTCAAAAGTCACCATCAATAATCGGAGCTGTATGACCCAGCTTTGCTTTTAGAAACTAGAGGGGAAAATGAGAGAGCTTGGAGAAAACTAAATGAAACTGCAGACTTCCTCTTAAGTTCGGACAGTTTGATACCGTTGATTGATCCCAGCTATGGGCTGGACTTTGGAAAGAGGCAGGAAAAGCACTCCGGTGACTGGATCTGTTTGAGTAATGAAGCCAACCTTTGCTTCACGTTTGGTCTGAACCATAAAATAAATCTTATTCTAACCTGAAAGAAATGCAGGTCCTCTAATGGCCACTTGTGGCTGGCTATAACAATGAGTCAGTCCTCATAGACTCCAACGTTTTAACTTACCAGTAAAACTACTTCGACCCTACACACACAGGCATAAAGACCTATTAGTGAACATTTAGCAACTGCCAGATGTTAGCTGTGATTGCCAACCAGTTATGAGTCATTTCTGCTAAAGCCTAATTCACTCAAGACTAGAGTCCAATCAGTGACTGCCCCTCAACCACAGTTTGCTAGGAGGCAGTGTGTATTCTGCAAAAAGCTGAATAAACGATGGTTGAATGCTGAGGTTTATTTATTGGTGTTGTACCCAATATCTGCTCACAGTTGCTTTGGTTGCTAGCAGATTGTCGTGGTTGTCCATGGTTTGCATGGAAGATGCCAACTTGTGTGCAAACACTCTCTGCTAGCAGGGCGAGAGTAAATCTGAGAGCTCAAGGCAAGGTGTAAACAGAAAATGTTTTGCTGCCAAGTTGAAATGCAACTGTGTTTTTGAGTCCTTTGAAATGTGTTGGCTGTAGGGGGGATGTACCGCTTTTACTTTGAAGGCGAGTATTCTCGATTTCCTGTTTGTTGCACTTTCTGAAATTTCGCAAGAGCTCAGTCATTATTTTGCAAGTCTTTGCAGACAAGTTGACATCTTCCATGGAAACTATGGGCAACCACAGCAAACCGCTAGTGACCAAAGAAATCACGAGGCTTCTGGTGCAGCATCCTCTTTGCAGCCAGTTTCAACCATTAGCCAATCAGTTGGGGGTACTGTTTCCCAGAGGGGTCACCAACCAGTCTCTGGACCCGTGTGACTGAGGCTTTACTTAGCATTAATTACCAGCTTTTATTTTAAAAAAACATCATGATGACAACACCCAGTAGCTTGAAACTGTCACCTGAAGCTCTGACTCAAAGTGAAGGCCACTGAAATGTCATCACATCCCAAAAACATGTCCTGAAACTCTCAGTGATCCTCTCAAACACAGACAGATACAAGCACACACTCACAGATCAGTAATCAGACAGAGATAGAGGCAAAAACCAAACCGTCTAGCTTTCTCTCTCTGTGCCACTGGCTGTGCTGTCGTCATGGGAGATGAGTGATTTCCAACCCGTGGGGGCTTTTCCTGTCCTCTCCACTCATTTCCCGACAGTCTCATTCAGAACATAATTGCTGCAGTAAACTGAATTGTGCTGCGCTCCAGCAAACGCTGCTGACAGCTATTAAAAATCACTTTAATTTCACAATTATGATCAAATACAGATCTGAATTCTTCTGCCTCACGGGAACAGTTTAGAACTACTAGTACAGGTAGTACTGCAGGAGTACAGAAACACTGCAGACGAATGCATACATTTTAATTTCTTTGCATCTGAGCAAAGTAACCCATTTGATTTCATATATGAAAATCAGATTTTCCAGTACAATTTACTGAAACCTTACTATCTTCAGCATTTACATACACCCAAACATTTACCACCACACCACCAACCGCAGACTTTACCCACATTATTTAAAGACTTCTGTGTGGTCGCCTGTTAAAAATGAAAATAAATGATTAAAGCTAATTAGATTCTGTGTAAATAAAAGACTCAACCCCCCACCTCCATTTCAACCAAAACTTCACACTGTGAAGTGTGAATGATTCTTCCTTCTTTCTGTGTTACAAGAGCTTCATTTAAGTAATGTTTTCACTCAAACACAAAGCACCGAATGAATTGGCCAGAATGACTAAAAGCTAACCTCATGTAATTTCCATATATTACAAATTAAAGAATAAAACCAAAGTGTTTTTAAGCTAGACTGCCGACTCACTGAACCCAAATTTCTTAAACCTGATCTATCACAAACACTCAGAACACAGTAAGGAGTAAAAAAAATGTTAAAATCTGTTTTATGTAAGTGCTTCTGAAGTGGAGATTTCTGGTGTGTATGAAAAAACTAATAAAATATATATGTTATTTATAGTAATTATATTAGATTATTAACAAATATTATAAGACTAATGTTTTATACTTATATTTTATACCAATTTTGCCAGTTATGTAGGTTTTCTTCATGTATTAGGACTGTCAGTGTTAATGCATTAACGTCATTACGATTAACGCGATTAAAATTTTTAAGGCAATCAACCCAATCTTAAACACAGAATGTACATATTTTGGACAACCTGCCCAAAATGCGTTGACAGAGACATTTCAGGGATTTTGAGTCATTCTGCGCTCCGGATGATTTGATTGTGTTAAAAAAAAAAATTTTTAGAACAGTAAACCTCAGTGTAGAGATAAAGAGATAGCATTGGGGCGACATATGTAGTGGAATCACGGGTACGTGTTTCTGAAAGGAGGTTGTGCACATCCAGTGAAACGGCTGAGAAAACAGGGGTGGGTTGATATCTCGTTTAGACGGTAGGACCTTAATTTAATCAAGACCAACTGAGCAAAACTCTCTCTATATCTCTAACTCTCACCAATGAGAATATGTCATTTTGTTTTTATTAAATTCCTTTCCCAGATTTTGGCAATAAAGGAGCAAATGAAGAAAATAAAGAAATAAAATCACGTAAAAATTAATTTACAACTTGTTCAATAAATGTAAATTTTGCTTTTTTTAATATACAGGATGAAATCATATAAAAAATCTAGATGATCTTCTATAACTTTAAGAGTCTATGATTATTATTTTTTTCTAATGCAAGTTTTCTGGCAATATTAAACATGGAAATGAGTAAAGGGGGATGCTTTGTACAATTATCCAACACATAGTTTGTATTGGTGTATATAAACACCTACATTTGTATTTTTGACCATTTCTTTTCACTACTTTTAAAGAAGACATTGATTTCAAAATTGTCCCATGTCTGAGGGAAAAAAAAAATTGTCTCACCTAATTTTTTCTAAATTAATACTTTGAACTCCAAAGAATAAAGAACGCATTAAAAAAATACTCTTAAACATTCCTGTCGAAGTCATGAGAGTTTGAGAATTCTGCATAAATATTAATTTGCATCTTGAATTAGTGTGCACATGCCGTAATTATAATAGCTGAAGGAATTTCATTATGGCATATGTATTATAGTACTGGAGCCTCTACAGTGTTGTCTATTTGGGGACATGATTTGGGGACACTTTACATGTATATTCCAGCCATGCCTGGTGTCACAGTAACCAAACGGCCTCGACACTTTTTATTCTATGCAACATTTTATTCTCCACACGCATTGTTTAAATACAAAGGGCCTGCAGATGTGAAGTGGTAGGTGGGATGACTGCATAAACACAGGCTGTAAGACGTGAGCGATTAGAGCACAAAGAAGAAACACTTGTTTGTGCAGCTCCAATTCCTCCGCACCGCTAAGTGTGATAAAAGAGCTCAGAGCCCCTGCACTGGTTCTGTGACTGCAGCTCAGGGTCCAGTCACTCCAAATCAAGTCAAACAACATGAATCAGAGGACCTGTCCCGTCACTGCAACATGTGCCCGCGCCCTTGCTCCTGCTGATGGGGATTCATTCGCTGTCTAAATAAAGGACACAGCTTTCCCTTCAGCTCTCATAAAAATTCATTTCAGACCAGGCTTCTTGCTTTTCAGAGCAGTTCTGATACATATTTGAAGCAGATGGTTTTAATTTCTGCTGCTGGAGCTCCAGTGCAAAAAGAAAACTATTTGTTTTCCGCTTAAATCGACTCTTATGGAATTCATAACCTTCTTTAGAAAAACATCTAAAGAAAAGATCAAATTACAGTCCCATACACGTAACTGATTATAATGTCAACAACCCAAAACAGTGACGCATGGGACCTTTATGAAAACCTTCCAGGAATCCAAGAACTGATAAAAGCGGATTCAAACTCTTCTCATTTTGCTACCGTATGGGGACGTTAGTTCGGTAAGGTGTCAACTTACTGGGTCAACAGACATTAGCAACGTCACCACATCAGCCAACCAGCATTAACAAGATCAAAGTACAAGAATGTTTCTCTCTCCTTCCTACAAGTTTCAACGGCCTAGAAATCAGATATAGATAGTGCCATTGTGTGTGCGTTTGTTCGTGTGAGAAAGAGAGATGGTAATGATGTATATGCATTCCTGTCAAACCACCAGAGAGATATGATCAGCAGATCTGAAACCCCTATAAGCTTTTAACAAGAAAAACGTGGGTGCAAATCAACCAGTGGTTAAGGTGTCCATTTAAAAATAAAACATCCGTCTTTCCAAGAATATAAATAAAGGAATTTAAAAAAATGGCCACAGACTGTATCTAAAAGATAGATGAAGCCACTGTGATGTCACCCACTTAAATAACTTGAATTTAATTAAATCATAATAACTTGTCAATGAAAAAGTAGGCATGGCTCAAAGCATACCCTGCATTACTATTTAATTTACACTCAGATGGACCATGTTTCACTAAATGTACTCTATGCTGTATTTATGATACATGACACTAGCAAAAACCTCATCATGGAGTCGCCCCCTGCAGGCCTTTACAAATAATGTGTTTTTTTCAACACTGACTTTTCACACTCGAGGCTACGTCCATCTTTTGTAGACAGTCTATGGCAAGGACTCTCAGAAGTTACTCAGTAGGTCAGCTTACCTATGGAGCCAAACATTTCAGTCACTGTGTGAATGTGAATTGTAACAGAAACAAAAGTGAAAACATGAACTCACTGGATGGTGATGCATAGTGGCGTCTAAGGTGTTCAAATCAGCATGAAATATCTGTTTTGGGAAAAAGCACAAATTCACCTCAAAGTCTATTTTAGTAACTGGTCAAGAGGTTTCAATGATCAACTGATCTTTACTAGAGCAGGGAGAAAGGTTTGAAAGCCAAGGAAACCTAGCTACTGAACACAGATTAGACGACCCTGGAGAGTGCATACGAAAAACAAGTACAAGCGGCTTCGACAAAGCGGCAAGAAAAAAATCATATGAAGACATTCATGAAATATCAGCAAAAGCAGCAACTAACCAGCTATAATATTGTTATTATTATTGCTGTTATTTTCAAGCGCGGATTTGCGATTAGTCTGCATCATCTACACTTGCCAACCAGTTCACCTGCTCTTTAATGTAAGTATTTATTCAGCCAGTCACATGGCAGTAGCTTGGTCAAGACAATGTCTTGATGGTCAAGTCCAAGCTGAGCATCGGACCAAGAAAGAAAGGTGAATTTAGTGACTTTGAAATTGGCATGGTCAAAAAGTCACGATCTGCTGGGATTATACCCACAAGACCAGCTGTAGGGTTTATAGAGAATGGTCTGAAAAAGACAAAATATCCAGTGAATGGAAGTTTTCTGGGTGAAAATGTTTTGTTGATGTCAAAGGAGGCAGAAGAGCATCTCTGAAAAGCAGCAGAAGACCACATCTACCACCCATGTCATTTAAGATCAGGAAATTCAGGCTCCAATTCACAGAGGTTCACTAAAATTGGACAATAGATGATGAATCTCGATTTCAACTGCGACATTTTTTTCGGTGCTTTTGCATCATGGACCTTCAGTCAGCAAATCTTTCAGAGAAATGTTTCAAGGATCTTGAATCTGTGCCACGATAAATTAAAGTAGTTCTGAAGACAAAAGAGGGTCTAAGCCTGGATTTGCAAGGTGTAGCTAATGAAGTGGTTGGCAAGTGTAAATCTGAAAGCGGTAGTGGTATAGCATGGATTCAACACAATAACATGTCATATTCTGTGGGCAAGAGTCCAGTCTTGGTTTATATAAAAGTGGAAGTAAAGTCCTAAACATAGCTATTCCTTCTGTCTCTTCTTCTTTCATCATTGCTCTGTTTCTACCTCTTACTTCCTTTATTCCTGCTGTTTAAAGCTCTTTTTCTTCTAGTCTCTTACTCTCACTCCATTAACTCTCATTCTTTGCCTTGGATCAATATCATGCTTCCATCTCATCCCCCTCAACAATTCCTCCTCTATCCAGGCCTTCTGTTTACTACCCAAATCGATACCTCCTCCTACTCCTCATCCTTTATTTTTCACTCTGATTTCTTCTTCATGCCACCTCCAGCTCTCCAGCCTCTTTCCTATTTTTAATCGCCTACAGTCTTCAGCCAGTTTTGAATCATCTTTCACGTCATCTGCGTTATAAGACGCCCCTTCTGCAGTCATTCCCACAACTCACCGTCAGTGTTTTTCCTTCTTTCATCTTCTCCACTTTCTCCTCTATCAAACAAACATTTCTTCTTCATCTACTGGTCTCATTTTAAGATTTGTGAGGCCACCTTTCATTTCTTTATTTGCTTTGATTGTGGATCTTTTTATCTATCACCACCAGAAAAAAATCAAACTTCATACCTGTTGCATATTTCGCTTCATCACAGCACAGCTGTAAAACTGATGACCAAATACAGGTTCAAGTGTTGCTGTTTGCCAAGATTCAAACACTAAACCACCAGTTCAGGATTCAGACTAGGGAGCTAAATTTGAATACAGCTGAATAACTTACAACTACCATAATTAGGCTCAAACTTCACTTTCAGCTTTGGTTACTAGATTGAAGTAGCTGTAGGGGACATAACTGTAATCATCCCTTTTCCAACATAATGGCTGAAATTTTCAATACAGCTGAAATATTATGATCGCAGATCTCAGCTATGTCTCATGACGTGTAAATCCCTCTGGTAACAAGCAGCAGAAACCACAAAAGTAACCATTGCATTGCCATCCTGTGTGTAACATAACGCCCCTTGGCCACGTTATAAATAGCCGTCCACTACAAAGAGCACACTGGAGGTAGGCGGTCACTGTGGGAACTTGTGATTTTTTTCCCCACCAACTGATGTATCTAGTTCAGTGATTACCAAAGTGCGGACCCCTGGTGGCCTGTGAAGGTACTGCAGGTGGGCCCCAGTAATAGGTTAGTACAGTTACGTAGTAATATAAGTTTATTTATTTATACAAAAAGTGAACTGAAACTGGTAATCGTGTGTGGCAGGTTTTTCACACATTGCCCTTAACACTTTGCATATGATTGGGTAGCATTAGCAATTTATAGCTAACAGCCTTTTAAAAAAATGCATTACTTTCTCTTTTAATTTGACTAGAGTGAAGATTTACGGTTGGGTGGGCCCTGTGGGATTTTCTGGTTTTTAAAGTGACTTTGGAAATGACTGAATTAAAGCATTTGCTGGAGGTTTTGGGGACAATAAAGGTTTTAGCTAGTTAGCAAATAAAAGACGTAGAGCTGCACTCAGAATTAGCTTACCATGTACAATGCTAATGTACACATGCTAAGTAAAGTGTTTTAGCTGGCTAGCAATTAAAAAAGTATTTCTTTCTGTTTCAGCATCTGATAAACATGAAGATGATGGTTTGGGTTTAAAATAACCAGTGAACTCATTCTATTTTTAAAGTAATGTAGCAGCTCAAGTAATTAATTTCCTATGTTGTAACCTGGAAGCTTAGAAAATAGAGCATTGTCAGAAAGTTTTTTTAGGGTACTGCTACTAATAATCTAAAACATTTTTTTTAGACAGAAATATGTTCAAAGCTATCAATCAACGTTCTTCACTTTTTTCACCTCACTGGTTCATATAATATGATTGTCTTCAGAAACAGTAAAATTTCCACTGACAAAGAGAAGTTGATCGACTCTCTAGGGAGTTATCACACCCTCACCACAGAGCTCAAAATGCCAATAGTGCCACTGGTCTTCTAGGTTAAGCCGTTTAGACCACCAGACTGTGCAGGATGGAGCATCGCGTCAAAGCCATCACCATGAAAAAAAAAAAAAGCTGATTATGTGGTCTAGACATGCAGAGGTCTGCTCCATCCATCACAATACAAAACCTGCCAAAACGAGGCGTGGAGGAGAGGAGCAGGGAACAGGGTCACCTCAGTTCCTGCGGTTTAATTCTCCCTTTATGAGGCAAGCAGTCGATCACCTCTTAAATCTGACACAAACTCATAGTACACATCCAAATTAACGACACCGCACAGATGAAGATGTATCAGTGCCCTGATTTTAACAAGTTAGAATAAAACTGTAAAGGTCATGATGCCTTTTCCTTCTTTTCGTGGCAAAGTTATGTGGCAAGGTGCAAATGGATGAAAAATGAAACAGGATGGTGCCACAAGAAGGGACATTAACTTTCATAAAGTAGTCTTTTCATTGCTGATTGTAGCTTTCAATAGACTAGCTGGATAATTGCCATATCATTACACTGAGAAAACGGAGAGTGAGAGTAAAAGTGAAAACTGAGTAAATACCTTTTTAAAAAAAAAAAAAAAAAAGCAGAACAAAGTGCAAAACACCTCCTGACCTACAGTGTGAGCTTTGTAGTGGACACCCGAGTCACTGGTGACAAAGGACACCTTGTGAGTAATGGTATGACCACTGGTTGCTCTCATTGCTCAACTTCATACTAACAAAAGCTGCACCTGTGCATGAATGACAGAGAGACAGGTGTAACAGTGAAGCCGCAGGGAGCAGGGGGAGTGAAGGTATGTGTTTAAATACCTGAGGTCAACCATCTGAAGCAACAGACAGCGGCAGAGAGGGGAGGCAGAGAGTGCAGGCAGGGTGAAGACGGATAGCAGCAAGAGTGAAAGGAAGGTTTACAAGATGGTAGTGAGACCTGCTGTGATGTGTGGGCTGTAGACAGTGGGACTGACAAAAAGACAGGAGGCTGAAGATGTTGGGACTGACCAGAAGGGACAGGATTAGAAATGAGTACAACAGAGGGACAGCTCAGGTTAAAGACAAAGTTAGAGAGGTTGGTTTGGACGATGGGGTGATACAGAGGCCAGGTGAAAGAAGAAGACGAGGCTGGATCACATAATGTCCCCTGAAACTAAACCTGACATCACATCCCAATTCGGATTATTTATACAGCGCCAAATCACAACAGTCACCTCAAGGTGCTTTATACTGTCAGGTAAAGACCCTACAGTAATACAGAGAAAAACCCAACAATCACCCCCTATGGGAAAGCACTTGGCGACAGTAGGAAGGAAAAACTCCCTTTTAACAGGAAGTTGAAGGCTCTACCTCCAATTCTACTTTTAAATACTCTAGAAACAACAAGCAAGCTCGCAGTCTGAAAGTGAAGTGCTCTACTGGGATGATACGGTGATACGAGGTCTTTAAGATCAGATAGAAGGATTTTAAATTAGATTCTGGATTTAACAGGGAGCCAATGAAGAGAAGCCAGTATGGGAGAAATATGCTCTGTCTTTCTAGTCCCTGTCAGGACTCTTGCTGCAGCATTTTGGACCAACTTGCTTTTCAGGGAGTTTTTAGGACACCCTGAGAGTAATGAATTACAGTAGTCCAGCCTAGAAGTAATAAATGCATGAACTAGTTTTTCAGGGTCACTCTTAGACAGGATATTTCTAATTTTAGAGATGTATGTATATATGTGGTTTCACCATGAAATCCAAGCAGGCAGAAACATTACTCAACAAAGCCCTTCGATCATGTTGGCAAACTGGCTGCACAAAGTGTCGAAACACCGAACTGGTGAGGACAAGCTGCACGTGAGGGATTTACACAAGCACAGCAGCCGCTATTGCAAAACACACGCACGTTCATGTGAAAGTGCGCCGTTTCAAGAGGACTTCTCTCCCCTCTCCTATCTGTCATGCTAATGAAACTGAACTCCACCTACACCACCCCACCCCCTCCTTTTCTTTCTTTTTTTTTAAAATTCCACTACTGCACCAGCTCACCTTTGCCCCCCTCTTCCCTCCATCACCTCCATCACGTTGAGGCTCGCTGTTTACATAAAATGTGAAGTTAAAATAGCCTCGGTCTGAATGCGCGAGACGATAAATCCACACACATAAACACACGCTGATGGAAGCACATGGCCTGTGTGTTTTGACAGTCTTCCAACATGCTGACGCTGTATTTGTTTAACAAATTGACCTCCTAAATATAGACTATGTTTCCCAGAGGAGGCTCTAAAAATGGAGACGGGCCCTTATGTGTATGTGTGTGTGTGTGTCCTGCTTTTATTATATCCATTTGAGTGCACGGCTTGCGGCTACGACAGAAATTCCTCTGGCTTTCAAGTAAAATCAATACCAGCGCCTGTGGTCTTCTGTCGGACACTTGGACGTGAGAAAAGAGCCACTCCTCGCTCCTCGAGTGTGTGGTTATGAAACTCAAACACGGTGCCGGATACACCCTTATTGACGCTACTGTTTTCTTTATCTCTCTCTCTCTGCTTAAGCTTGCTCAGGTGGTTTCTCGGCCCTGGTAGTGGAGGTGCAAAAAGCCAAGGATTACAGTATGCTTTTAATACGTAGGCGGGCTCTGGCTCTATGCGTTTAGGCGGGTGGGCGGCTGCTGCACACAACAGCCATGATTTCGCCTTTAAACGGTGGCATCGTGCAATTGGAAACACGTTGTGTAACCAGAGAGGGAAGTGATGCTTGCTCCACGTAACATATGCAAAAACAGTTGATGCTGTGAGACAATTTCTTTTTACTGCATTCAAATGTAGCATGATCAAACTACTGTGCGTTTCTGAGGTCCCCCCTATCTGGGCTGCAAATCCCTTTGTTTTGTCTGCCTCACGTGGACGTTCGAATGATGTGCGTGGAGTTTGATGCTGAGGCGCTTACATAAAGAACTCTTTTTCAGTATAGGAACATGATACGACTTTACTACTAGCTTTTTTTGGCCAAGCAAAAGTGGCTCAAACTCACTTGCACATGTGCACTAAATCACATATGCAAGTCTCAGCTTAAAAAGTGAGGTCAGAATTCATTTGGACTTCAGTGTCCTCCTCTGAGAGTCTTTCGGAAAAGCACTGCCAGATTTAGCTAAAAACACATTTTGGGGCAAACAGAGCACTTTGCCTCAGACTGCAGGCTTGTTTGTGGTCCAGAAGGTGTTTAAAAGTAGAATGGGAGACAGCACCATCATCTCTCAGGCCTCACTGCTATGGAACCAGCTCCCAGTTTGGATTCAGGTGACGAACACCCTCTCTACTTATCCGACTTATCCGGTGACCCTGAACTCTCCCTTTGTTATGCTGTAATAGGTCTCTGCGGACTTCCCATGATGCATTGTTTGCACCAGTCAGGGCAGATAGCCCTGAGCCTGGCTCTGCCGGAGGTTTCTTCCCGTTAAAAGGGAGTTTTTCTTTCCCACCGTCGCCAAATGCTTGCTCACAGGGGGTCGTGTGATTGGTGGGATTTCTTTCTGATATTCTTGGGTCTTTACTTTGCAATTTAAAGTGCCTTGAGGTGACTGTTAACCTGATTTGGTGCTATATAAATACAAATGAGCTGAAGTGAAAATTTAATTGCACTCTGGCTCCAGTTGCCTAGGTGACTCTCACTCTACTGTATTTAGTGCCAATGATCAGCAAAAGTAAAAAATCAGCAGAAGTAGAAAACTACACTAGCACTGTTATACAAAAAGCCATAAAATACGCTTTAAAAGGCCTCCATCTTTACTTGTATATGGCAAATGGTAATCTTCTATAGCGCTTTTCTACTTTTTTCCTACTCTGCTGGAGGACTCAAAGCAGTTTTTCATGCCTCATTGACTCTCTTACACAAATTCATACAAGCACTTTATTCTACACCCAACTGTGTTCTATCTGACCTCCACACACACTCATACTCCAATGAACACATCAGAGAGTAACTTGGGGTTCAGTGTGAATATACTGCAAGCTAGGAATCTTAGCATTTCAGACTAAAACAGCCAGGTGAACAAAGGTGAGTGAAGAAGAAACCCTCAGTGCATCATGGGAAGCCCCTAGCAGTCTAGCATAACTAAGGGAGGATTCAGGGTCACCTGATCCAGCCCCAATTATGTTTTTTATCAAAAAGGATCAGATGACAGAATTGTTCAGCAGCCCATCATTTACATGATATCTGATATGATATGCCACAATCCTGACACTGGATGAGTTCTTTATCATAACTTAGGTATTCTGTAATTTTGTTGGATTCTTAATATCTGTTGTCCATGTTTGTTTTGAAAATGTGCATATGAGAATGTTCAATTTAATTTTTAGTTCAGTTCTATTAATATAGCACCAAATCACAACAACAGTTGCCTGAAGGTGCTTTATACCATAACGTAAAGACCCTACATTAATACAGAGAAAACAGAGAAAACCCCAACAATCATATGGCCCCCTATGATCAGACACTTTGGCGACAGTGGGAAAGAAAAACTCCCTTTTAACAAGAAGAAACCTCTAGCAGAACCAGGCTCAGGGAGGGGGCGACCATCTGTTGCAACAGGTTTGGGGCGAGAGGAAGGAGCCAGAACAAAGACACGATGTTTGACTCATTTACTGCAGATCGAATCGATATACAGGTACAAGTAAGTAAACGGAAGCAAAGGAGAAAGGGTCAAGGTGGTCAAAGTCCAGAGCACAGTATTTACTTTTGTTCCTCCAGCACCAGAAACATCTGACCAGTAAGCTGACTCAACATTCTCACGTGGTTTGTAGTGACACATTTTGGTCTCCTTGTAATTTTCTCTGTGTGAAAAGAAACCAAGTAAAGGGAAAAATGTCAGAGTTTGTCTGAAAGCAGTCTATATTTGACTCATCTTATGAATTTTTAGCTGTATGAACAGTCATTTGACCTAGGTTACACAACAAACGTATCAACTAGTTTAACACCTTAAAGAAGACATCTGCAGCCTTTGTCGTCCTCTGAACTTTGTGTCTCTAAAGGCGGATTCAAACAACCTTTCCTTCTTATTGAATGTTTTTTTGTTGTTATCAGATGATTTTATACTTAGACGTGTTACTCATGATCATTTCAACACAGCGGTCTGGTGAGACGTCTGCGCTTTAACGTCGCCCTGCGACAAAGCTTAAAATAGCAACACAAACATTCAAGTATGAGACGTTTATTGTGTCGAAAATATATTGTGTAGCGAAAGTTTCGGAAAATCAAGCCACGCTGGCTAAACGTTGGTGTGACACAAGAAGAAGAAGAGCTGTGCTCGACCCTATTAGAAGAAAGGAAGAAAACAAAAGTCAAAGACTTTCCTTTCTTTGATACGTGCACTGAACTTTGCTTCTTTGCGGTAAAAACAAGGTCTCTTCCCCTCTCTCGCCTGCACGACAGGTGGGGGTGGGAGCGCGCGTGGGCGTTCATGCGACGCTGCGCTTAAAGTGTGTATCCCTGCGTGTTCGTGTGACGAGCGCCAGATTGCCGCGCAGCATGGCTGTACGCTCGGACTGACAGACTTCTGCAAAAATGAAAGACAGGACGCCAGCAAAAGGGATTAAAAAAAGCATTTTTTAAAAGTGAATAAAAAGAAAAGAAGAGGTCAGGAAGAGCAAATGAAAGAAGAAAGAAAAACAAAGAACGGAAATGAGAGAGAAAAAAGTAACAACAGGCAAAAAAAGGAACACAACAAAGAAAAAGGGCAAAAGACAGAAGCATAAAAAAAGAAAAAGAAATAAAAGAAAAACAGGAACTTGATGCATAAACAAAGAGAGAGAACAGTTGGGGATTTACCAAATACAGTAAAGAGCCTGATTCTAGAATAAGCTCGGTTTCTCAAACATAGACACAGGATGACAAAAATAGACTTTCAACAAAGAGTTTGCTGAGTGGTTAGTGGTGGTGCAGAAAGCATGACAAACTTGTGTGTGTGTGTGTGTGTGTGTGTGTGTGGCTTTTCACAGAAGCAGGAGCCCCAGCGCTCCATCTGTGTCTCAGATTCCTGCTTCTATTCGTCAGACTGAAGGGAATCCTGCGCTTCAGCCACAACAACACACTGCTGATCTTATCATGTGCACACGTTTACTGATTCATCTGCAAACATGTTGCACAGACATGCGTGAAATACAAAAAACGGTGCTACTGTAAGTCGTAACCGGTTATGCTTTTAGTCTCAGATGTTGCTTTTTTTACTGTGAACAAGATAACACCATTTTTTTAATGTGTTTCAGGCCTTATAGTCTCAGCCTGCAGGCTAACTAGTGGTTATTGTTGAGCATTTAAAGGTAGAATTCCTGTTAAAAGGGAGTTTTTCCTTCCCGCTGTCGCCAAGTGCTTCCTCATAGGGGGTGGATTGATTTTTGGGATTTTCTCTGTATTATTGTAGGGTCTTTATCTTACAATATAAAGCACCTTGAGGCAACTGCTACTGTGCTATAAATAAAACTGAATTTAATTGAATATTCACAAACTTGGGGTCCATGCCAGGTGGTGACAACACCCTCGTCAGCTTTTAACAGCCGAGGGGTAAAAATGTGGACCAACAAATGCCTTACTTTATTGTGAAAGGACCCACACGTGTTCACGGGAAACGTGGTTTTAAATCTGAGCAGTGAAAATCCACTGCCAAATGCGATTACGGCCCAGTTTATTTAATTTACGGGGCAGTGATGAACTCCCTCCTAAAACCATGACACAGTGGCGTTAATGCACCCTTCCCATATTGTTTGTTCTGCTGCTATTTATATACACGGTATGAGGATGTGGGGTAAATCATGCTGACATTTACATGTATGCGCAATCATTTGCATACGCACTTCCACGGCAGACATATTCAGGAAGCCACATGCAGGCTGGATTCCCAGGCTGCAATCTTTCTGTGCCTTCACCTGCAGATTTACAACACTGAGGTGTGTGCGGTACATGCACATGCAGGGGTTATGTGGGACACTGCTTTGTTTCGGTGTTAAAGATGAAATTCCAGGAGACGGTCCTGCCTGACAATCTATTTTTAGCCTTACACACACACACACAAACACAGACCTACTTTAAATACAAAAGGAGTCTGGAGTAAGCAGACACACACCATAACACCCAGTAAACACACCTATTCACACACCCGTTCTTCAGCACTTCCTCTATTCTCCTTTCCATCACCCCTTCTCGCTCTTCTTTTATTCTCCTTATTTGTCCTCTCCATTGTTAACGGCGATATTTAATCAGGTCTTTGTGTTTTAGAAGCTCCCATGACCCTTATGTGTTTTTTATTTCCTGGTAAAACTCTCGGTGCATGTCAACACTATTGGTGTGTCTTGGGTACATGTATGTCCTCGCGTACATGAGGCCAAATCGCATTAGCTAGACTCAAAATCTTGAGACGAGTTAAGAAAAAAAAGAAAAAGGAAAAGATGGAGAGAAACTTGGGGTATATTTGTCTTTCTGATAACTTGCCAATACCTCTAACTCTAATATGATTCAGTGTCTGGCTCAGCCTCAAGCTTGATGACTAAGGGAAGACACTGAGATCCAAAAAGGCCGAGTCAGAGAACAAGACAGAGATGGAAATGGAGTGAAATTGGCGACTTCGGGCTGGGTAAGCGCTCCTTCCTAATATGATTATACCTCGTCTTGTCCTCATCTTTTTGTGCCAGTGATGTCCTTGGGAGGAAGTTTCATTCCAAGCCTGGAAAGCCTCTGCGGTCAACTAAGCTAAGTGTCCGGTCAAAAATAAAAATAACACTGCCTGCTAAGGTTAAAAGGACACTTGAATTAAAAAAAGAATCATATCGGCATCAGCAATTAGAGTAAATGCAACAGGGTCAATCAATGAAATGACGCCTTTAAAAGCCAGAGTACAGCAAGGTTTGTGTGATAAAATCTGCCAGCCTCATCGGCTTGAGTCGCAAAGGGGGGCTGGATCCGCGCAGCAGTGTTCCATCTTCACTAAATGAGATGCTGTTGATTTGCTGGATGTCTTTAAATTAAATTAAGGTGTGCCGGACAGACGCCAGCTGGAAGTTGGGAAGCCTATGTAAACAAAAAAACCCAAAGTCTTCATGAGCCGAGGGGAGCGTGACTCATCAGTAATGACAAAATAAAGGCTTTATTTTTGATTTACTTTAAGTCTCTTATTAAGCAAGAACGTCTCATTTGTTTTTGGTTTTTAGCTTTGGTTTGAGGACATTTCTTTGGGCACTAAAGAAAAAAAAAGCACAATTAGATCCTGAGATATTGGCCCTGACAGCTTATTTTGTCATAACACACACATTTTCCCCTCATAGTCAGCAGCAGGGGCCCGAGCACCAAAAAGACCCTCACTGTCTATGTCTGTGAGTGTAAACACAAACACTTCATTACGAACACGGGTCTTTGCACAGAAAGTACCAACACACTGGCCGCCTTCCTTCAGCCGTGTCCTGTAAGCCTCCAACTGGAAAAAATGGAGTTTACCTTATATGAGGAGAAAGTCAGTGGCATGAATATTCTAGCCTGTGTGCACTCAACGTAAATGGAGAAAAGGAGGTAAGCAACTCTGAGAGACCGACTGGGTTTTATTTATACCCTCTCGATATCACCCAGCGCTGAACCCTTGTAAAGGTCTTGGGTCTTTTTCTGCATGTGTTAACTCATGCAGCCAAATTAGCAACAGAGTGAAAATAATATTTGTATTCAAACTACAGTAACATGCTTAAGAGAGGAATGTGTGAAAAGCTGCTCAGTGTTTGCACAGGAAATGCTTGGGCCAACTCCTTATTTAATGCTTGCATTAAGAAACTACAAACTGCAAAACAGTTAGGGTTGTGCAAGCAAACACAACGAAAAATACCATCAATCATTATTTGCAAGAAAATGCTGAAATTCTCCTTGTGTTGCCACAAGCATTTCAAGACTTCACGCCTCCACTTTGGTTTTGTAATCCATTGTGACCATGAAATAGCAGTTTAGGACAGTTGACCAACGTTTTTAGGAGATTACAACTATATGGTGGACATTTCGGCTTCAGTCGCACAGTATGGAAGCTTTTTTCTGCCAATGAAAAACAAATAAAAGAAGTGCCATCCATAAGTCAAACTTTTGGGTTTTTCATTAGTGACCAGAGGTTTCCAAGGGATCACCAACTGGTCTCTAGGACTGTTTGACTTGTTTGGTCCAGCCTTACAGCAGCACCTTTGGGGTTGTCTTTACATTCACTGTCACCCAAAGACTTACATTATCGCTTGTTAGTTTTACATTTACAGTTTGATGCATCAATGTTAGCATTCTGGCCACCGTGGGGGTAACTATCCTTAAAGCCTAAAACCTTACTTTTAATTGTTATTTACTATTTTTCAAAGGTTTAAACCGACTTTTTAATCCCGTAAAGTTGGGTATTTTAACAAAGAAGTCTTTGGAGACTGACTTGATTCTGGAATCAGCCTTAAGTATAGTTCAAACATTTAAAAAACCTACGCTGCTTGCTAGCTTGAATTTTGCTGGCACATCACTATGACACTTGGGATGTTTGGGTTTTTTTTTACTTTAATTAACCATGAAGTGATACTCTTCATGCCTTCAATGCCACATGTGAATTTGAACCCACGACGCTCTTTCCGTACAAAATCAGCAGTAACCACTGAGCTACCGTGCTGCACAGACGCTACCACAGGCGTAGCTCAGTCCCAGCGACTTGAAACCGAAAGCACAAATGAACGCTCCAGCAGGAAGCTCGCTCGGGTTTACTGCTCGTAGTGAAACAATCCTTTTACCATTGAACTGGTATTTTTTAACCAAAACACGACTTATAAGGCTAACCTTCAACTTTGTGTTATGACTGTCATCATTATCAGCAGTACAGCTTACATGCAGTGCATTTCTATCATAACCGTGCAAACCCGCGACAAGATTTACGTCCAACAATCAAAGCAGAAATAGAAAATAAATGCATTTCATCGTCTTTTTCCTCCATTCCATAAACAATTTAAAACAGAAGCATCCAATCATATCAATCAATTTATCTATCTACTACATCTATGTCAGTCTATCATGTCGCGCCTGTGTCTCACTTTGTACCTTTCTTTCATAATGAAAACAGTCTTCCTCTGTTACGAACATCACACACACGCGCACACACACAGCTGTGTAAAAATAAGATGTGCTGTTTTTAGAAGGGAAGCCACATCCTTCCAGTACAGTCACACTGACTGCCAGGGTACTCTACTTCTACGTCGCTCTCGTTCTCGATTTTACTCACCGTTTCCAGGAAGATGCGCTAATATCTAAGGACAGTTTTTTTTTGTTTGGTTTTTTTGCAATCAAAGATCCTCTGTGACCTACAGGTTTTGACTCATTTCATCTCTAATATTCTGATCTCTTTCCCTGCCGTTATCACTATAATTTGGTGTACATCTGCAGCGCACAAAATCTGATGTGGGTGTAGCAGGGTGTCGATTTAGGTTGTAATGCAAGGTCACGGTGTGAGCCAGATAATCAAAGTATTTGCATACAGTCGCATGCCACGTACAAGCTCAAAGGCCTCATTTGGCCACACTTTCTTCTCTTCAGCACTGAATCTGGATTTTAATTAGGCTTTATAAAATGCACTCAATACACTCGAGATCAACCTCGCAGACTTGTTATTACTGTTACATTTAAGTAATTCTTCTCTTTCAAAATGAATATTCATAGTACACAAATAGTAATTACAGCTAAAAGACAAAACTGTCCACGCATGCTTACATGTTATCAGTAACATCTCAAGTTTCTGAGTAATTCAGATCCATAGGATTACACATATTTCTGTCACTGTCTAAATAATCCACAGGGAACACAGAGGGGAGCCCTCTTGCGCAACACATTGCAGGAAGTGAACCACACACCTACACAGGTTCGTGACACACTAAAAGGTGTCTTCTTACATCAAACGACTTCTCTTCAGCCCTCACACACTGAGAAACTATGAATCTCCCGAGAGGGATCCGCTGAATGAAACAGCGAGTCGTACGCATCGACAAAGATGACAAAAGCCGTGCAACTTTGGATCCGAAACCAACATCCAACCAACAAACAAGGCGGTAGAAGGCGAGCTGCCACACAGCCAGGTGCATTTTGTGATTTACTTCAGTTTTTGCTTTAAAAAGGCCGTCCCACACAATCACTAATGACGTCACCCGTACCTCAGCAGTCACAGAAAGTGTACTCAGGGCTTCATGGATGCATCGCCAACTGTTGCTTTGGCATGCACCGGACAGAGCCTGTGAAATAAATACATGTAACGTATACGTGTATTTCTAAAAAACATAATTGTATTCGTCTGAACCTATATGTACACACACTATTGGTAAAAAATACCTGTATATGTGTGTGCATATACAGGTATTTTTTATTTTAAAAAATTCATATATGATACGCTTCCTAATCTTTATAAAATAATACGTATACGTTATTTATAAAAATATGTATACGGTATGGTCTCACCTTACTATCTCAGTAAAACAAACTAAATGGATAATAGTTGGTGATTCCCGCGTTGTTTTCTTACAGTTCTTGGGATGCCTTTAGTCTATGGACAAAGACCTCAGTGACACATGTTGTCTGCAGCTGCTTCTTACTGCTTCACAAAGTGTAACCTTAAGGTATTGCCTATAATTAGGTGTCATCTGACTGCACCAATAGAGAAAGGTATTTTAAACACAGCTGTTTCAACTGTCCGCCTTCAAAGATGGAGCAAAAGGGCAAATATGGAAGGAGAAAGCAACACAACACTCACTACAAACGTTCACACAAAACACAACTATCACTGCCGCCATCTTTAAAACATACCGAACTACTTCATAGAGAAGGGTTAATAACTACCTGGTTTGTAGCTACTGAACTTTCAAAAATAAGAGCGGACTAACTGTCCACCAGTATGTTGAAGAGGCCTGTTCTTTCAAGACAGATGAGGAAATAACAATATAAAGCACTAAAAACGAGTTGCATGCCCAGGGTGCTTAGTGTACTAGGCTCTATGATGGATTTTACATTAAAGACCATGACAGTGGAATATTTTTTAAACCTAAAAAAAGCAGTTTTATGAGCATGCATTTAGTTTGCGCAGCTGACAGGCTGTCAGAAGAGGACAAACTAATGATCACGACACTGTCATAATGAAAGATGTACTTCAACACAGCAGGTAAGCAGCAGCATTAGTAAGAATAATAATTCTAATTACTGTAATTGTAGGAAATGTACTAGTGAATATGATGAATAGAGCTGGCTCTCCCTTTCTCTTTGTCACTCTCACACACACACACACACACTTTATTTCAAGTGTCATTAGCAGATGTGTTTTTGTGCTGCTGACTCAGTCTCTTTCTCTTCATGTGGTACTTAAAGTCAAGGCTGATAACAGTGCATGGGCTCACAGGCAATTCAACACATGCATGTACACACACGCACACACACACAAAATATTGCAATGCAAGGTGGAGTCAAAAAGAATAAATGGAATCACTAAATATATGTGATCTCTCAGGACAGCAGTATTGCAAAAGCACTATGTGTGTGTGTGTGTGTGTGTGTGTGTGTGAACGATGTGGTGGGTGTCTCTTACTTCCTGTTAAAGGGGTTTTAAGAGAGAGAGCAAGGCTGACAAAAACCCAGAGAGAGAGTGAGTCTATTTTTGGCCCCTGTGAGACAAAAAAGAAAAAAAAGATGAAGAGATAGCAGCAGGGTTAAATAAAACCGAGAGGCGCGCCGAGGCGTGAAAGCAAAACAGGAAAAATGAAACACAAAAGTTAAGCAAACAGAAAGAGGGAAACGGGGAAATAAGATAGAGAGAGAAGTGTAAGTGTAAAACTGCCCTCATGCACACTGTCTGCTTTTTGTGGCCAACACCCTGATAGGACGAGGTGTACGCATCAGAGGAAGTGCTTTGGCCTCCACGTCCTCTTAACAGAAACAGCCTGCGCTCACTGAACAGCCCGATCTGGCATCTAACTAGTGGCACAATTTTTGTAATGTTTTGTTTTGTTTGTTTCCTTCTGCAATCAACTTTCCCACACTTGCACAAAACCCATATACGATATACGAGACCTGACACATGAAGCTACATCTTTACTTCCCTTTTAAGCCGTTAGCTTTCCAGGCTAACGCAACACTTTTTTCTACTCTACGGGGTATTGTGCTTCTGATAACAGCTGCACACTCATCATTTGTAGCGTCATAAAACAACTGCAATTAAGCAACAACTGAAAATAACTAAACCACAATAAAAAAAATTTAAAAAACAACAATCCCACAATGCAATCAGCTAATAAAGCTCCAATTTTCTAACTTTCAGGCCTTTTCTCATTCAAGGCTGCAGCAGTCTGCCGGGTTTCCGCCAAATTTAAACGCCAAATTTAAAGCAAATTCACTGAATAATAGCTATGGAAGCTGCAAATTACTGTGCACTTCCATCTCTTACTGTTACATAAATATTAGGATCTGGGTATATTGAGATAAAGTGCTGCTGCTGGTGCAGAAGAAGAAGCGGTTACAGAAATGATAGCATGGAAATCAGGACGGAAAGCTGATTTTTGATTTATTCATGTGTTGATTTAAATAATGTTACAGTGTCCACACTGCTTCATACTGCTTGGAAAATCTATCAGCGAAGGAAAATGTAGGCGAACACAAACGGCGGCGAGCATCTAAGCCTCAAGTTTCACAGGCGTCTTCATTTATTTGTCAGTTCTCTTCCATTGCACCAACTTCCCCTTTCAGCCAAGCATTAAAATGGTTTTTGCAATATTTGGACCTTGTCCCAATTTACTTTTTCATGCACTGAAATGCCAAGTGTACCACCCTGCAACCTCACTTTAGAGTTGCACAGCCTTCAGTCTTTTGTATACAAAATACAAAAGACTTTCATGTAAAATATAAATGAAAGCAGAATGCAATTATTTGCAATGAACACCAATCGCCACATCACTTTTTTCATGTCATGTTACTTCCCAAATTTGTAAGTGACATGTTTTAGTGAGATATGTATAATTCTAATCAGAAGAACGTATTCTGTCCAGTGAAAGGGAGGACGTGTCAGAATAGCAAAGGCAGCTTAAAAAGACCTGGTAAGCATTATATTTTCTAACCAATCTAACCATGTGATTTCTATTTATGAGACCTAACCAAGCAATACATTTTTTTTTAAATTGGTAACACATTTAAATTAATACAAATGATGTGTGAACATCTGTGACGTGTATGACTTCATCCCGAAGCATGAGCAGTGAGATCACTCGATGTATGAATGACCCCTCCAAACTCCAAACGCAGACGTTTCTGGCCTTTTTTAAACTACAAAATATTGGGGTTTTAGCTCGATGGTTGAGCCAGTGACCTGTGTCACAAGGCTGAATGCAACGGCCTGGCTTTACTGCCTTGTTGCGCCTCGATTTCTTCACGGCACTATGCAAAAAATACTGCCAGCCGCCACTGCTACCCCTCAGCTTCCTGGTAGATACACCCATCGTATCAGTTTCAGTCGTCTTGTTCTCAGGTTATTGTTATCAAGATTTTCAGAAAACCTGACCGAGATTCAAACTCATCTGAGCTCTTCAGTAGATACACCTATGGTATCAATATCAGAATTGTACGCTGCCTAATTCTTGAGTTTGCAAACTTTGGTGTCTACGCTGTCTGCCCGAGCAGCAGGGTGACGACAATACCTAATCGGCCTTTTACAGCAAAGCGATGAAATGGAAAAGCAAAAACCCGAAACAAAAAAACTACTTGTGTTCATACACATGAACACAAATCAATACTTATGCAAGCAGAGTCAGGAAAGGTTGTGCTCGAGGATGTGAAAATAAAGACCGTGCCTATTTCACGAGCTACCGTGAGACTTGCTTTTATTCACTTTGCACATATTCCAACAGCGCGTCATCGTAGTGAGAGAGTCCAGGTGCTAGGCTGGCCCTGCTGCTGTCCTCAGCTGTCAACCGCTGAAACCAGCTGACAAATGACACCACCCAATACTGGGAAGCTGAAATCCTCCATCGAGCACGAATAGCAAAGCACTTGTGAAGTCGAACAACTGGTCTCGGCAGTCCTAAATGCAAAAAAGTGCTGTGAAGCTACAACACAAACGCTTCTTTTTCAGCTTTAAAAAAATGAGGAAATGACAAATGACACTTCTCAGCTGCAACAGCTCATATGCTGTTTTATAGAATTCAAATGACTTGTAAATCATTTGTTTATTTACACTTTTTTGTAAATGTAGTTGTAAAATGTTGAAAACGCTGCATGTAGCACCTTTACCTGCAGGTGTTATGAGGGAAAAAAACAGACACATTTGCAGATGTACCAGAAACCTGTGAGAAAAGTCAACTCAAACCGCGCAGCCTCAGCGAACTGAACCAGTCGAGGGTATATTATCCATCTCTCGCTGGCAGAGAGAGATATCGCTTCAGAGGCACGAGACAAACACGCCGAAACTCGTGCTTTGTGCTGTCAGTCTCCGGTAACGAGCAGAGGAACACGAGCGGTAAACGCCCGTGGACGCAACACCTTTCACTGATTGATAACGCACCGTTAGCACATTAGCACACAAAAGCACACCTGCCGAGAC
The DNA here is from genome assembly GCF_013358895.1 of Oreochromis aureus. Taxonomy (NCBI): domain Eukaryota; kingdom Metazoa; phylum Chordata; class Actinopteri; order Cichliformes; family Cichlidae; genus Oreochromis; species Oreochromis aureus. The sequence goes on from NC_052944.1 coordinate 34,681,613, forward strand.
TGAAACGCCCGTCAGTGATAGCACAAACACACACACACTTCTGCTAATGACCGAGAGCACACACGAGCACACACACGAGATATTGTTCTCTCCTCATCATTAGCACATTTCCATGAGTGAGCGTCAACATGTTAGACACAGCCGCTGCAGACAACTCATCAACTTTGTCTCACACATACGCACACACTTTCTTTAATGGCCTGCTGCCTACAGAAGACTGATGACGGTTCAGGCTTTGCAGACGCAGGAAGAAAAGGGAATGAGGGAGCAAAATGGAGACGAGGGGAGGTGAAATGAAATCAAGAGAAAGGAAAGAGTGAGGAGAGAGATCAATACGGGGATGCCGGGACGAGGAAATGCACCTGAAGTCAACCTGGTTTTACTGATCTAAATCTTTTTTGATGTTTGTGCTCAGCTCAGATTGTTGTGAGAGAAATGCTGCAGCTTTTGAGGTGAGGGCGGGAAGTGAGCGTTTGACAGACACATTAAGCTCAAAAAATGATGTTAAAACGTGAAGAAAACAAAAAAAATGAAAGACACGAAAACCTGCAGTGAAACATGAGAGATGTGAGGAGGAAACCTCTGTGCACAGCACGTTCTGCAGGAGTGAAGCCGAAGATGGCAACCACAATAAGCATGTAATCACGAAGAAAATAACCACAAGTAGTGCAATATCAAGACTATAAAAATAGAATCAAAGCTCAACAGTGGGGTTTTTTTCTAATGCGCGCTTTACTCAGGCACAATAGATTGATAGATATAGACAGAGAATTTCTGCTGAATCAAAACAATCTCAACTCTGTTAACTTGCTGCTTTCCCATTGCTTTAGCCACACTACATAATCTACATTCAAAGGACTCTTTAGACCTTTAGAGCTCTGAGAGAAGAAGAAAATTAGCTTTACCTGTCAAGTTAGCTCAACAACAGCAGGAATAAGGGCTCTCAAAAGCCCACAGTTGTTTTTACCCAAAAGCCCCAAACTTTTCTAGACATTAACACCTCTGCATCGGTTAGAATGAAAATTTCACACACTCAGGTCAGACATTAAAAGCTGTTTAACCTCCCACTTCTGAATGCAACCATCCGAGAATGCACAGCTTTCAAACTTACTACAGTATGTAATTGTTCCATTCACTCAGAATTTGCTAACACTGCAGGTTTGACTGCAGGTTTCCCCAATCTTATAAGCAGTACATTTGTATAATGACTGAAACCAGCCCACTGAAGGAACAATGGGCTGTGAGATCAGTTCCTTGACCATTAATATGCAAACTGTTGTGACCATTGATCAACAACCACTGTTCAAAGCCCAGCAATCAAAGGCCACTGATCAATGGCCATGAGTACCATTCACAGAGAGACCTCACAGCCCATTGTTCATTCAGTGGGCTAGGTTAATAAGTTTGGGGAAACCTGCAGTCAGCCGAGACTGAAGAAGTCACTTGGATGAGTGACGAAACGTTTCTCCCACTGAAAACGCTACGTCCAGATGAACAGAATCAACCTTTTGGGATTTACTTACCTGGATGATTGAGCATGCGTTAAGACCTTACGGACCAATATAACCAGACATCAGTGACGTTACTCCACGGGATTCTTCCTCTAAAACCTTTAGCACAATTTGGGTTAAGACCCTTCCCATGATCAGCGTGTTTAAGTTTGAGTTAATTCAGTAGGAGGAGTAGCGATTCTTGTGACCAATGGACATGTTGCCACAATGCTAGCTAATCGAAATGAATGTGGCTTACTTACTATGTTACTATATTACTAGGGATGTTTGGTTAAGTCGCAGAAAATGTCCTCTTTTTTTAATCTACTGTGGACCCACTATAAAATCCTGACATTTCTACAATGGATAGTAAAAAAAACAGGAACTTTTCTGTCATTTAACTCTTTATCTATTGTCAGGCAGTGTCTATATAGTTACTTTAGTGTTGTATGAATGGATGTGAGGGAAGTCTTTATCAGCAGGAGAAACTGTAAAACTTGTGAAAACACAGTTAAAAGTCCAAAATGTATGCCCTCCTTCCCATTTTCCAAAGCTGTCTATTGGGACAGGAGTCTACTGGAGTCTCTTCCTGGGCCGATTGTGGTCCCTGGGCCTTATGATTGACACCCCTGTTACACCAACTCAACCAAATTCTGTTTGTAGGGTTGTTTGGTGAATCCAGACTAGACCCAATCTATCCAGGATGGACCAAGCACGGAATTTACAAGTGTACTACATACAGACCTGAGCCGAGCTGACTCCTCTGCAGTATTTTAATGTTTTTTAAAGGCATCTTTCACCAATTCAATCACAAATGATACAAAAAAGTCACATTACAATGACTGATAATTGTCAGCTACAAAACACGAACATGTATGTTATATATTCCGGACTGCCAGAAAGCCACTACTCTGAACATGAGCAGGACCTGAACGTAAACGATTGAAAAGAAGCTTGAAAAACTATGAGGGGTTTCACAAAACAGATGAAGGACGAGCGGATGAAAGGAAAGGAAGGAATAGCGGGATGATGAAGGACAGAGGTCGGAGAAGAGAAAGAGGGGAGCATTTAGAGATCAAGGTAGAATAAATAAAGAGCAATTAAAGATTCAATTTAAGAATGACTACAAAAGACATGCGGTGAAAAGAGAACATAAATAAAAAGACCGGAAGTAAAGGGAGGAATGAGAAGGAAGTTACCTTCTTATAAAAAATCATCCAGGGGCGGGGCTACAAGGCTGTTTCCCTCAGTAGATTTCACTCATTTCTGTAGTATGTGATCTTATTTTAGCTAAGTTACACAAAAATAATCATTTGAATGTTCTTCATTATAATAAATCAAAAATATCACACCTCGCAGAGTTTCGCTACAACAATATGATTTGTGAACTTTCCTGTTATTCAAAAATGACTTAACAAGTCTTGCTTTTCCTCCTGAACCCACGAACAAAGCTTGTTTCTTCACACCTCTTTAAATGATTTCCTGCTTTCTTTAAATGCGGCCCAGAGTTTTCTAGCACTTTGTTCTTCCTTTGACTGTAAAGAGTCCCCCTGTCGAACGGCCTGGCGTTTCGGGGAAACATGAGGTCAAATCAATAGAAACTGAATTTGACGGCTCCAATTAACCAACACCGGTGAAGTCAGGGAGACAGAACGACTCCGAATTAGGCCCTGAGACTGTGTGCGTGTGTGTTCATGCAAGTATGATAGACAGCTTATGTAGAGTAATTTCATCAGAGCAGATCAATAATACACATTGGTGCCCTTTGTGGATTCTGGGAGTTAGCCGCTTTATCATAGATTACCTATAAATTACAGGGAGTAATATTTTAAAGTGCTCTGTTGAACGCTGCAACTGCAAATCACGAAAGAAGCTTTTAAGGGGAAAAAAATGTTTATCCACTGTTCAAACGACTTTTAAAATGTCACCATTAATAGTCTGAAAGGCGATACACAACCACTTGCTTTGTGTGTCGTTGCTTCGTACTTGAACGCAGGAACAGTAAAAGTAGCACCAAGAAATATTTTAACCATCAATCTTTTCATTGATTTTCAAATGTGTATGATGATAGCGAGCGTCAAAAGAAGCTTAACATTTATTAACTCAAAACTAAATTAATGTCTTACAGGCAACCAATCAGAAGTCTGACTGAAAGAGCATTGTTCATCATTTGATGACAGATACTGATGTTTAGTCAGAGTCATTGTGAGGAATCAAACATCTGAAAAAACAACCGCACATAATTAAATACGTGAACTCTTATCGTGTGCAGAACTGTCGATTTATCTGCCCTAGTTCACAAAGCTTTACAGTAAAGGAAATGTCACTATGGCACTACTGAGGTTTCTCACGTGACGTCAAGCGCACATTATTCAAAGTTGTTCGCCATATTGGATAGGTACTGTAAAAAAACAAAGTGTAATCCCTGGATAGCTGAGAGTTTGTAATAAAGTCCTTCGATTCCATTGAAAGTACAATCAGAGCAATATGTTGGGAACCAAAGAAATCGCAAGGAGTTTTTTTGCCAACTGGTTGGGGAATGGATTTTTTTCTCTAGTGATGGGTGGTTTGCAGGGTGTCACTGACCGGTATGTAGATCTGCCTGACTTGAACTTTAGCAGTCACTTTGTAGTAGAAGATACTGTTTTTCCCCCTCACAACTGGTGGTTGCCAGATGGTTGCAGACCAGTCTCTAAATCTATATGACTGGGGTCACAATAATGGTCATACATCTAAAATGGCAAACAAGTTAACATTGCGTGGTTAGTGGTCATGTGTTTGCAAAACATCAATAGGCCATGACTGGGCACAAAATATTGTCGTTACAGACCTTCTACTACAGCGCATTCTTTGATTTGGGTGTACTTGTTTAGTCCCGGTCTCAGTCACACAAGGCCAGAGAGGAGTTTTGACCTCTCAATGGCCATCACCAACTGACCAGTTAATTAGTCTGTGCTTTCCCATCTTTAATAAGCGTTTTGTTTTACCAGCATGACGCTAAAGAACAGGGTCAAGGGAATAATCTCAGGTTTACTGAAATTATTTTTAATTTGAATTGTTTTATCAAGTTACAACTTAACTTATTTAGTTACATTTATAATATTAATACCCAGTAATAGAGTTTCTACAAAATTGTATTTCTCCTTCTACAAATTTAGCATCCTTAGTACATTCTTACTACAGCTGGGCACATACTGAAGCCACTTCCTTTTAAGTTTGTCATGCTTTTTTATCATCAACCTCTTCATGCATAAATGTAGGTTAAATCTTTTGGGATTGACATTTTGGAGTTTTTTGTTTTTTCCTAATGTGTGTGAATTTCAACTTGTCGTTTGTTGATAAATAAATCATGGTTTTACTTTAATTAATGTTCACGGGATTATAATACGAAGTAAGCACAATATACTTAAAATATCTTCTTGTAATCAGGATTACATAAACCTAAAAAGAGTCAGTCGTGCTGAGCTGGCTATCAGCTTGGTAAGTCAAACAAAGTTCTGGCTACGAGCGCTTTCATCTGGTACCAAATAACCAACTGCAAATATGAAAAATCCCTAAACAAATGTGAACAAACAAATATATAATCCAGGCTAAAAGGCACACATTTGCTAGAGCCAAACCAATCACTATCACTGTTCTACATAGAAACTTTTGTACTCGCTCATAATATAAGGCCCTTCTGTTCTTTATCTTGCTGCTGTATAATACAACAATGTCCCTTGTGGGATCGATGATGTAACGTACCTACCTAATTGCTCCATCATTAAGGCCCAGGTAGATCTGACTGTATTTCGCCACGTTTATTCCAAGAAATGAATACATAGCTTAGATGTTTCATTACAGTTAAAAGACCATTTTAGCTGGCTTGGCTGTGTACACAAGAAAGATTTCCAACTAGTAAATAGGCTTTGCTAATCCTACATAATATGAATAAGTGGTCTAAAAGGAGTTATTCCTCTGTTTCAGGACTGTGTCACTGCTTTCAACAAATAATGTTCACGGGGTATAGATGCTTTCTGGAAACTAAAGACAATCCTGCTATCTGCACATCAAGAAAAGTAACGGCATTCTCCAAGTGAATCGATCCTTTTTTTCCCTCGGTCTTTTACCTCACTGAAACCTTCCAGGACTTGAATTGGGACTTAAATTGGCAGCTAGCAGGGGACAAGCACATAACATGTATCAATAAAGCTTTAAAGAAGGAGGAGAAGAAAACCCGAAAGCCGAGTTAAGAAGTTGAATATACAAAAACGAGCTGATCAAATGTCCTAAATGTTGAGGTAGATAATGCAACGACCACGTGTTTTTTTAAGCCTTAAGGATATAAACAATGTGTTTTGAGCAATCTTTGTACCAGTGACTGAATAACACATTTAAAATAGTCAAGCCGCCTCCTCACCAGTCCTGCCAACCTGTTGTAATGGTAAATATGGATATTAGAGCCTGCTGTTCGCTGTGTGGATTTCTTATATAACCGACTCTGGATGTGTTTCCACTCTGCCTCCACCTCTCTCCCTCTTACACTTGCTAATTCTCTCCCCTTTGTCCATCTTCATCTCTCTCTCCTCTCCCCATCTTTTTCCATCTCTCCCTCTCCCGTGTCGAACCGAACACTTCTGCATCTGTATCGCATCAAGCCGAGGGCACAAATCAAAGCACAGCACACAGACACACAACACCGGCCATCCCACACACTCGTGCACTCTCCTAAAGCCATGTCTATCACCCCCCTCTCCATCCATCCCCACACATCTATAACTCGTCCTCATCTCCATTGCAGTGAACACCCACACAGATTTCTGCACTGGGAGCGAGATGCAGATAAAAAAGAACAAATATAGTGGGTTTGATTCCAGCAAAGCATCGTGCAGGAAATCCACAGGAATAGGAGCGAGGGGGGAAAAAAAGAAGAAGTGTTACCTGTTAATCACCACTCTAAAAGCCAGAAATACGACTGGTTACATAATCTGAAGTGGCGCTGCTGCTATTTTAGAACGAAAGGGTTTTGGTTAAGAAGTTACCAATTTTAGAAATTCTAGAAAATATTTGGATGTTAGGAAAGGGACAGGATGTGACGTGATCACTACAAAGGAGGGGAAGTCACACCAAGAAATTACAAAGGAATAGAAAACAGACAAATGAGAAAGAAGAGGAAGTTAGAGGAGAGACAAAGGTGAAAACCTAATGACGGGACTGGCCTTTTCTTTGCACGTTTATGAGTGTGTGTGTCTGTGTCTACTTTCGTAACATAACATAACAGTTGGCGGCCTACTCAGAACCCAAGTGGTGGTGCTACATACACACAAACACAATTCACAGAAGCTTTTCTGCTTCATTCTCTTCCTGCGTCTCCTTTATCCTCCACACAGTAAATGTGAGTACTGCAAAGGAGGAGGAGGAAGAGGAGGAGGTGGAGAATAGGATAGGGAAAATAAAAAGAGGAGAGTAAAGAAAGAGTGCGAAACCTTACGTAATTGAGCCTGGAGGTAGAGAAGGACAAAAAAAAGAAGGAAAGACAAAAAGAAAGTAAGAAAATCAGAGATCGCTCGCAGAACGCAGACACATTGAGTTACAAACAGAACTTTTGCAACAACATGTGACACAAAGACAGCTGACAGCGCAAAACTTAAAAGCCACCACATCCAGCAGTTTTTGTTTCTCACAATTTAACATCAGATGATAATTTCCCTCAAGAGAACTGCTCCCTGTGCCAAAGATGCTGCTGCCTGACCGTCCTGTGGTCAATTAGAAAACCAGAAATCCATTTTACAGCGGCGCGAGAACCCAATCACATTGCAGGTATACCAGTGGAAACAGGCAAATCACAGTAAATCTGTGGTGGTAAACAGTTCATTTGTGGCTCTACTCACTAGCATAACATCTTAATAGTGCCAGGTTTTGAGTAAAGGGAGGCTAGACAGAGAAAGGTTGGAGGGAAAGAAACTAGTTAGCTAGCAAGCTTTTCTGTATCTGACTTTTTCCCATTGCCTCTCAAAGACAGGCACATCTGTCAAGGTTGTCACACCATAGTGCGTAGAAAAGATGGGCATGCCTTCCAGGTATAAAAAGCTATCATTAAAGTGCTTGTAACCTAAATTCTTTTGAATAATCAGCAGAGAGCGGCTCCTCTGGTCGCAAAAACATCGAGTGTGGTGAAAAAGCAGCCCTTGCCTCTATTGTTATGTCCATCCATTTTCTGCCGCTTAAAAAAAAAGCGCAGACCTCAACCCTGCCACCTCCTCCAGCTAATCTGGGGCGACAACGAGGCATTCACAAGACAGTCAAGAGACTATCCAGCGAGTCTTCGGTCTCGCAGTAGGAATACGTCGCCTAAGAGGCACCTCAACTGAATCTTTCGATGTGGAGATGCTTTGGTGCTTAGTGCAACAGGTGGCCATCAAAGGTGGAGGCCCTGGTGTTCTTACCACGGCTTCAAGAACTGGCTATAATTCTCGACCTCTGTAAACATTTTGCTGATGACTTCATGTGCTCAATTGGCAATTTCGGATAACATTAAATCAAATGAAGTTCACATAATTATTAAAGCCAGAAAGGAGGACTATCCAGGATATGTTAGGTGGCTAACAACTCGTCAATCAAAAGTGCAGCGCTCTCAGTTTCACAGTCCCATCCACCAATCAACTATTGAACAGTTTTTTAGGGGACGGGGTTTTTATACTTTCGTTTTGAAAAATACCTCCATTCAAATGAAAACGCAAAAAAACTGCTGTCACGTGCTGTCAAGCGCATGCCAAAGAAGCAAGTGGTGAAATAACCCTAACCATATAGATGTCACAATGCTGGAACACCGCAAACGATTACAAAATGAAAGTGGATATATGAATTCTCTTGTATAGCTTCTCCTTTCTTTTTGTTTCACTTTTTTTAAGCAAAAACGCCACATTTTGCAACTGGCTTTCAAGACACAACACGTTGAACAATCCTTAGCATCTAATGTTGATTTTGTTTATCAAAATCTCAAGTGAGCCATCGGCCTGCAGCTAGGCCAATAAACATGTAACCACTGTTTCAACAGCTTGCCAAGATAATCAACAATGCTCAACAAATAGCTGCCCTCTGTGGATAGAAGTGAAGATGTCTTATTGAGATAAGGTTGCAGAAATGCCTGCATGCACGGTATACTGCAGCTGAAATAAAATGCAAACAGTTCCTGCAGTCATCGTATACCCATATAGCACAGGGTCTAAATGTCAGCAATTTAGACTGAAAAAAGCTTTTAAGATGTTAATTGATGGTAATTATTTGCCTTAAAATAGATACATTACTACACGAAGCACGTTAAAAATGTGGCTTTTTTCATTATCAGATGCTTCACAGTATTGATGACCTATACTGAGCTGTTACCGTATGCTCAGTGACGCATCATTTATGTGGTTATAATTTATGCCACTTACTGGCTGAAATATGTGAAGCTGCAGTATGTTCTCTGAATTGCCTATCTGACACAAAAAGTTAATAGACTTCCACTTTATATTTACTAAATACAGAAGCAAAATTATGGAGAAATAAAGAGCAAAGTCAAACAGTATGACCCTGGCAGCTTGTATTGGCCCTAACCGTCGTAGTAATCAGTTCTAAATAAAGTTCAGAGTTTCTTCAGAGTCTGTTTCTATTTTAGTCAGGTAGTTGGTTAGATAAATTAAACCTCACTAAAATTAGAAACCATCATCTTTACTCTAAAGAGCTGTGTGAACAGAAATGCTATCACAGCTGTGCTGAAACTTCACGTCCCAACAGCTGGTTTTTATCTGTTGCTGGTGGATATTAAGCACCGTAGAAACGAGGGAAATAAGCTATTTAGAGGTTGAAGATTTTGGTTTTGTTTGAAGGGTATTTGAGCATGTCATTATACTGATATGAATGTACCATTTACCAATAATGATAACAATATCAGACATGAGAACTAAAGGCTGAGGAACACAGGAAATGGAGAACAGGACACGAGATATAACAACCGCTCAAACGGGGACATTGTGGTTTATGAAGTACACCCATCTTTGCACTCAGGCTACAACTTTAATACCGAAAGAAAAAAAAAAACCCCGCACACGCACAAAAGGGTTTGTCTTTTTTCAGAGAGCATTGGGTTTAGTTTCTAAAAAGCCTGCATAAACAAGCCGGTGCAAGACTCGGGTCAAAAACTGAAGTCAATTCACAAAGGCGTTAAAACAGGATTACACATGTCTAGTAATTCAGTCTCCGTCAGTCCTAAAACCCATTCTGGCCAGCAGAAACTAACAGATGAGTCTAACAGAGTCAGGCAGTTAGCAAATCTCCAAGGTCACAGTCATTCTGATTACAGGAACACAAAAACATTTAAAACTGGAAGTCTGTTCACGTAGCAGGACTGTCAGGGTAACATTTAATCTAACCTCATATAGTAGCACAAACAGCAGAATTACCGCCTTGTCAACTAGTCAAGTTGCATTTCACCATCTGTGGAGACTTCAACCTTTGAATATAGAAACTCCTTGTTGTTTCACATTATGTCAGGATTAGCATATCACCAGAAACAATACTTGCGGTACCATTCAATATCAAAATTCCCCAAATTTGTTTGCTACTTTAAGTGCCGATACACCAGTAATTCTTGAAATCCGGTGGGTAGCATAAAGGTACAAGTATTTTAGGCTATCCTTACATACTAGAACAAGGACGCCCTAAATATCTGGTATTGTGACATGCCTAATTTTAATTTGTCAAGTTAGCTAATTTTATGCATTTATTTTTTCCAGACACTGCACTGATCTTGACCTGTGAACATGAAGTCTATAAAAGTTGATTCTGACTTCATGAACATGGACCAGATTTCAGGTCACTGTGTTCATGAACCTTGACCGCCAATTTAACCGCTGTACCCAACTAAAAAAAGCTGTTGCGTCACGTAGCTGCAATAGGCTGAGCGGACTTATTGGGGAGTTATTGGTCTTTCAAGTCACCATAAAGAGCACAAAGGAAACCTACTGTGTTGGAAGAGAAACACACAAGGACTTCTAATTTTACTTTAACTAATGAACATAGAGGGACAATCTAATGAACATTTACCTAATTTATTTTTTCTTCTTAAGCTCGTCTGCAGGTCTACTATAACATAAGTCATTGCCATGCAGAGTCACAAATATCAAGGTTTGACCTACATAAATGTATATATATTTGGCACCCACCAAGGAGATGGTGTATGTATTTTTTGACCTTGTTTTGTTAACTGTTCTATTATTATTTCACACATAACACTGTGAAACAGTCAGAAATAGTATGAAAATGCACAGTTAACTATGCAAAGTTAACCGCCAAAAGCCTGTGTGGAGCCTTGAATGTGTAGGTTTCGTTTGAAAATCTCACGAATTAACAACCAGCATATTCCCTGCTGATCGTACAGTGCATATAAAGCTGGTCTTTAAACCCAAACATATTTAATTAACACCACAGTCTCCACAGTGAAATGGAAATGACCTGCCCTTTGTTTCTGAGAGCTACCACAACATCTGTATGATTATTTAGCGAATCACCGCCAAGGAACTGAATTAACCTAATGGTGTCAGGATGTCATGTCACAGTTGATGAGAATTAGCACCTCCTTAACAAGTGTGCCGACAGACAGCAGCTCTAACAAGGAAGGTAATAGGCAGGGGATAAACTGAAGAAAGGCAAATAAAGCAGACAAGGAAGCGCTGATGTAGTGATGCCATTCAGCTATAACACACGCAAAAGCCATAAAAAATAAAGGAAGAAAGAGACATTTTGGCAAATGACAAATTCAGCCAAAATCACCCAAAACACACACATAAACATGTTAATACACACACCTGCATGCACTCAGAGAAATGAAGGGACACACAAGCTCATTAATCCTCTCAACCTATTGTTGTCACTGAAGCATAATCCCGAAGTCGATGACTAGCTTAATCTACAGCAAGTCACCTGACTCTAGTTACACAAACTCTAATCATCTCACACTTGCACACAAACAACCAGCAGCCAAACCAGAAGCAATTTTTGTTTCATCCAATGAGAAACGAGCTACACGTCTCTAAAGCCACATTTTGGGCACATTTTAGCTGTTATTTTCAATATCACGGCAATTAAATGTGATGTTTTAGGACTGTGTCATACCAGGCTGGAGAGACTGGTCAGGAACCTGCTGGCAAGCACATATGATTGGAGGAAAAATGTGCATTCCCCCCATCGGTTGGCAAGTGCTTGCGGGCTGGCACTGAATAGAATCGGTCAAAAAGACAGTGCTGCGCCAAAAATGTCCTTATGATTGGTGTGGTCGCCTGTACTTTACATGGAAAACACCGAGTTAGCCTCACACACTCCACATTTACTCTTCAAGCTGAACTGAAATGGTAAAAAGTGTGATTCAAACCATAAAAGGAGACCAGTCACATTCAAAGCAAAAGTCACACCTTTTGAAAGACGTTGGTTGCTGCAGTAGAGCAGAGTTTTTACTTTGAAGGCAAACAGTCTCCGTTTCTTTTTTCATCATTTCACTAGCCGTCGGCAAGTAGTTGCTGAGTGTTTACGTACAACCCTGCGTTTTCCATGGGCGACGTTGGCAATCTAATAGCAACCAAAGCATTTTCACCTAGCCAGCAGCCTGTAACCACTCACCACCTGGTCAGGGAATACATATTTTTTCCCTAGTGACCCTTTGGTTGTGTCTTTTCAGGAAAAAAATAAAAAATGTTTTTCATAAGTTTATTTATGCAGTAAACTCCAAATTTTTCTCACTATATGTCTATATAAACACATATATGACTGTAGCTACCCTCGTTCCTCCTTAGCTAGCATATACCAATCACGTATACGGCAGTTTTTAACATCTATGTTTTTTTTCCTAAATTTATTACAAATCTCAATTGTATGCATTTGTTTCATGTGCCACATTCCATGCGCGGCATCCAAATACGTAACTTAGCGGTCACAAAAATTTTTGTTTCGCTTACCACTAAACACAGAATGAAAAATTCGAAAACATGCTGCAGGTTTTTGCTAGTATAGAATATGTAGGCAGATAGGTTTATGATTTAAGGATGGATGCTCTGGTGAGAAGTAATTCAAGAATTTAAAAATTTAGAATAATTCTTAGGTCATTTTCTCTACCTCTGAAAGTTTAAAAAAAATGCGTACACATAAATGCCTCGACAGGTAATTGAATTTTCTTTTTTCATTGCTTTTAAGCTTTTGTCTTGTGTTTTATAGGTTATACACCCTTCGGTATGATTTAACCGTACCTTGTACTTTCAATTGTTTAAATTTTTTTTTTTTAATCCAATCATCATCTAAACTGAATGATTCATGTGAAAAAACAGGAAAATATTTTGCAGATAAACAGACTTTTTTGCTTTTAGTTCAGTATATTTTCAGTTTAGTTTTTCTTGTTTCAGTTTAGTTTTTATTAGTTTTAATGTTAATTTTAATCTTTTTAATTATTATTGTATGGAGGGCAGATGTCAGAGACAGGACTATTCCTCCATTATACCTCTTTATTTTTTAGTTCAGTTCTTTTCTAAATTATTTTTAATTTTTTTCAAAACTGTACTTATTATTTTTATTTTGGTTATCTAAAATCTTAGGTTCTAGTCTTGCCGATAACACTAAACAAAACACACACACACATATATATGTTAGTATATATAAGTGTCGAGTGAGATCAGCCAATCAATACTAGACTGTTATCCAATCCTATTGTCTGCAACAGAAACAAATGAGGCATTATGGGATGCCATTCCCATGACGACAAAGATAGCAGCTATCCTGTGTCTTCTATTGATCTGAGTGTGTTTTACAGCTGCAGGTCAATACAGGTAATGGATAATGATTTACACACACACACACAAGCACACACTCATACAGAATAATAACTTGGACATTAATCACTCGGTTGATAATGATGCATTTCTCTTTATTGCTATTAGCTCATCAATAACTAACGACACACACTTCTGTGTATGTGTGTTTAAATGCCAGTAACAGGATACCATCAAGCCATCAATATCTTACTGTAAGACTGAGTCCAGAGGCCAATAACATCTACCAGAAGTCCAGTAAGAAAGGGAGCTCTTACTGCTGTCATTGATTTGAACACTGCTCATGAGCACAGTGGTGGTAAGAGAGGAAAATGACGAAGGCAGGAAACAGACCAGGCGTTAGAAGGAAGTTAGCTGACCTCAGAGGAGAGGTCGGATGAGAGGTCTGATTTAAGGGTTGATAAAGTTGCGACACAGAGACAGTCACACAGAGAAAAGGCTGATAAAGATGCAAGGTAGCGGTTAACGTCCCTTCACATACATTTGATTATCATATGCAAGGCCTCTGAGAAAGGCAAGGGTCCTTCAGGCCCACATGCACATGCCCACATCATTTCAGTGATAAGTCTAAATTTTCTGCAGGTTCTTCAGTAAGTAAGCAGCTCAAATATTTAATCAGGGTTACCAACATGGCCCTGATCAGAAATTCCATGATTTTTCCATGAATGTTCCCTAACTGAGTAGCCCCTGCCTGAATCTAAAAATATTACTGCACTCTGGTTTGCTAATGATGCTTTTTACCTCGGAGGAGTCAGGTCGAGAATGGATAAAGTTCAGAAAAGCTCTTAAAAGCACTGCAACGTGTCGAGAAAGGTTAAAAAATTTAAAAAGCAGCTGAAACCATCATCTATGATACAGAATTCACTAATATTACCTCATTTCTTTCTGTCAAAAACATGCTCTTCTACCTGCTATAATCCCACCTACACACACATACACCATTTCCTCCTACCTTGGCCCTTATCTGTCCCGAGGTCGAAACTTTGCGGATCAGCTTGTGTGACGTCTCTTCTTGTTCTCCATCGCTGTCTGATGACTCTTCACCTGCTTCACCGGGCTGCAAGAAGAGGAGATAAAATCACCGAAAATGAATGTGAGATCAGGAGCCGTAAAATGTCCTCATTTCAAACTGTAGTGGAAGCGTTCAGCCACTGATTCAGCAGTTTGGCTGATGGGCTTTTTACTCAGAGCAACATTTCATGGTAAACTTGCGGAAATCCCACCGTCACCTGCACAGAGAAAGTAAAGTAAAAATGGACCGATAGTACAAAATTTTTGGTATCGACCAAGTAAACACCTGATCATAAAAACTCAGGTAGCTCTTACAGCTCTTTAAGAAAAAATAAAGCTATATTAATTTTATAGCAGTTACAAAAAGTTCAAAATAATGCTGCTCCAACGATTCAAGCTTTGTTTTTTAGCATGAAGATTTTCAAAATAAAAGATACTAACTGTAAAAGACGTACCCATGTACCTAGATTATATAAGGTAAAGTGCACTTTAGGCACTCGCTGATCTGAATATTTGCATATACAACAGAAAGTGTCAGCATAGGCACGAGATTTTTTGGGTACCGGAAGGTTTCTGGTTTGTAGCCTAGGTGCTACTGACCAATCACATTTGAGCAGGATGTAGCTGCAGGCGAGTAAGCAGCCTGTGGTGAACAAAAGAGGTTCTGCATTCACTGAAATGCAATGTAAAAAAAAACAAAGATGATTGAGCTTTACGTTTACACGCCATCATGGAGCGAGTAGTTACAACTTCTTAAACAAAGCCAGCCTCCCAAAAACAACAAGAACGTCACCTCTTCCTCCACAGCGCTAGATCTGAGCCTGCTGCAAAGCTTTTCAGCGGGTCAAGAAGTATATCAGGTATTTCAAATTCAGTACATGTCATTGATACTCTATAAATGCGCGGGAAAAATGATAAAGTGAGGAGGTCGGGCTGGATGGATGTAGTCCTTTTCTTTCAGCTGCTCCATTTAGGGGTCTTCTCTGTCACACTAACCCTCCGCGTGTTCTCCTTCACTACATCCTCTGAGATCTTCCTCTTTTCCTCCTGCCTGAAAGCTCCATCTTCAGCACCCTTTGTCCAGTATATCCCCTATCCGTCCCCTGCACATGTCCCTCTAATGTACTTATTTCTAATCCTGTCTATGGTCATCAAAAACACAGTTTAATGACTACATTTTCTTACTTTGTGTTCCCATTCACACATTTCCTGCATCTTTCTCAGAGTTTATCCACACTGATCCCTGCTGAGTGGACATCTCCCTGTGGCTGCTTCCTTCCAGGGTAACTTTGTCACATATAGTGAAGGTTTATACTCGCTGCTCAAAAGGGGCTGTTAATAATTCCTGTATTTAAAGGCTGCTCCATGCAGATGAGGTATCTCGTTTAAAAGCACGTGTCTTCTTTCACCTGCAGGTCGAGATTAGCCGAGGCTTTTGTCGTCTCTACACGACCTGAGGTAAAAGACTCTCGCTAAGGGATTGTATTACTTATAATTTGGGTCGTGTAAGTTGACTAGTCCCATTGTTAAAAGTGTAGAGTTGGGGTTTTTTTGTTTTTTTTACCCCTCCTGAAGGGGAAAGGAAAAGAAAGTGGAAGCAAAACCTGTTGAGGAGCCCCACCTATACTTTCATAATCTCTCTCTCTTTCTCTTTTTTTCCCATTTTTAGCTTTAAGCGTGAAGATGAAGTGCGCTGTACTCACAATATGAGTCCTTTCAGAGTCTTGCGGCGATCCCAGCGACTCCCCAGCCCCCGCCACGTACAGGACGTTGGGGTTCAGTTTGGACGCCATCACGAATTTACAGCAAAAGGCGAAGGAGAGGAGGAGTAGGAGGGCGAGGATAACAGAGAAGAAACAGAGACACGGGCTTGAAGGGGGTGAGAGAGATGGGTGAAAAGTTGCAGAAGATGTGGAGGGGTGGGGGGATGAGAGAGGAGAGGAGGAAGAGAAGAAGGGTGGAGTTTGGCAGGTGAAAGCCGGGCTGAGAAGAGAGATGATGAGGAATGGGACAGCAGCGGCAGCAGCAGGATCTGGGACGCCACGCTCCTGCCGAACTCTATCCAGGTCCAACTCTGGAAAAGACGGAGAGATGAATTATTGATCAACAGAGAAAAGCTCGGGTTTTTTGGCAGGGGGAGGTTGTCTCGCTCTTTTTTGCTGGAAGTTCCCAACATGTATAAACAAAGTGTGGCTTTCACAGCTGATTAATTTGCCTTCCTCCTTCCATGGCAGGCTTTCAGCTGACAGAGCTACAGACACAATGCACACGGCGCTTCTGTTTCTCGGTTCCTCTTTGGGTCTTCCTGTCTCCGAGCGTTAAACACTTTGAGGTTTACAGTGTTTTGGGTTTTTTTTAGGGCCCTTTCAGGCAAGTCACACAAAGTCAAACAATTATAATAATACATACAGCGATGATTGGGAGGTGGAGACAGAAACATGCTTCATCACCAGCCTCTGTGTATCTCACACACACTGCTTGAATCGACGTGTTTTGGCATGCAGCAGTGCCGGGAACACACACCCTTACAGTAAATATACATATATATACGTGTGTGTGCGTTTCCTTGATTACGACGTGGACACATTATTCAAAAACCTGTCTGCGCATCTTTCACCTCTCTGCCGCCCCCGGTGACACCAAAAAACTTGCACACATAAGCGCTCAAAAACACACTTCAGCACAAACGCTGAAGAATGTGTGTGTGTGCGTGTGTTTGTGTGTGCGTGTGCGGGCTTTTCCTTTTGAAAAAGCCGATCAAACTGCGCTGCTGTGGCTCACATGTTTCAGACAGCCGTACACGCAGACGGATGCACGCACAGCAGGCTTGCTGGAGCCGAGCGCAGACCATCCATCAGCCGTGTCTGTCCTCACTGTTTACCGCGGGAGCTGTCGGCGGACACGCGACACAAAAACACACAAAAACAGCCCGGTCCGTGTATAAGGACCGCGTGCACATCTATCAGCTGGGCTCAGCCTCAGCTCAAAACATCCATCAGCGACCTGCGGCCACCACCACCTCCTGCTTTGCACACACAACAACACACACACACACACACACACACACACACACATATATATATATATAACCCCCCTCCTGCGCCCTCCTGTTGTTATAAAATGTTTTTATTATTCACCTTCGCTGCTTGATTTCTCCTTTCTCCTCCAGCGGAGCTTGATCAGGTGCGCTGTTTCTGCCCCGCTCCGGTTGCCCTGCCTGGGTGGCTCGTCAGCCGGCGTCGGGGTGCTGCTGCGCGGGCGGGCGGCCGGCGGTCAGCAGCGGCAGGAGGAGCAGCAGGAGGAGGAGGTGGTGGTGGAGAAGGAGGAGGAGCAGCGGCGGCGTGCGGGTCTCTCTGGTGGTGCTCGCCTTGCAGAGAGAGCGGTCATACGCATAGCGTCGGAGCGGATCTGAATCAGGTAGCAAGAGGAGGAAGGGGAGGGAGGGAGGAGGGAGCAGGGGGTAAGAGAGAGCGAGCGAGAGAGAGATTTAAAAGCGGCCGTGTTGAGACGCTTCAAATCGCCGTATCGGGGTTAAACTGAGAGCAAATAACGTGCACAAACACACACACACGCACGCATGCGCCTGCAAGCAGGAAAAGCAGACCTGCTGAACATAAGCAGAGCTACGTTAATTAACACACACGCGCACCACAATGGACCTTTGAATGAGGGGGAAGAAATAGTTTAATCAAAATCATCCTGAGGTAAAGGCAAAAGTCGATGAAAATGCCAACAATCCTTTGTTGTTGTTACGTGCACACGGTATAAATGCCGTTTCTCAGACTGGGCTGACTTGGGCGCGTGAAGGACATGGTTGGTTTATGGACACCCGTATGCAGCTGGAAAGCACGAAGATAACAGACGGCTTGATGCATGCTCAATCATCCAGGTAAGGAAATCCTAGAAAGTTCATTTCTTCATTTTCGGTGGAAGAAACGTTTTGTCACTCATCTAAGTAGTGGTGCAACGGATCAAAAATCGGTTCGGATCGGATCACGGTTTTAAGAAAAAAAAGAAAAAAAGACAAAATTTTAACATTTATTTATTAACTTATTTAAGTATTTTTTGCCTATTAAAAACATTCAACTCAAGACTCATTCCACGCAATTATATAAAAACAAATTAAGGTGCAGTATAGGGCAGTACAGGGCTTTGTATCTACCACTCCGCTGTGATATAATGAGCGGTCTCAGTCACGTAGCTTTCTGTTGACCTGGAGGTCCACCCATTTGTAGTTGGGCAACAGAAGATGCCTGGGACAGTTCAGCCATAACTTTAAACTTCTCCTGCTCATACATGCCTGGGTACGATCTTGTCACTGAAGTGGACGCGCAACGGGATATCATAGCGTGGCTCAAGCACGTTCATCATAGTTTAAACCCCTTGATTTGCACAAGGGAATACGGCCTCATGTTTGCAGCTAAACACCCCAGTAGCTTTTGTAATAGCTTTAGCCCGGTCGGATTGGGCAGCAAAGGGCTGCTTAAATGCCGCAAACTCCTCTGCGCCTCCACTTGGACCGCTAGCGCTGGCCATAACTATCGCTTGACAGACTGACCACGCCCACCATACGCATACGTTTTTCTTCTTTTTCGAATCTTCGGATCACGTGCGTCCCGAACCGTGGAGTGGGATCGGTTCGGATTACGGATCAACCGTGATCCGTTGCACCACTACATCTAAGTGACTTCTTCAAACAGAAGAAGTCACATGGTGACCTTCAGTCACTTGGTTACTGAAGAAGTCTTCCTAAGAAGTTCAAGTGACCATCTTAACTGCATCTCTTCCACTTGTAGGAGTAGTGTTTCCAACTGCGAGATTCCTCCAGATGTGTCAGCTCCTCACCCGGTTTCTGACCCTTAGACAATTCATTTCGTCCAGTTGTATTCAGAACTCTTTAGGTCATTACCCAGATTTCATGACCTGAGGTGAGGGTCGGGACATAGATGGGACGTGGCTCAAGACAGAGCATTCTCATTCCCAACACGTAACATACTGACAATTTGTCATGTCCCGAGGCATCTCATAGTAACGCTTAAGGTACCATTCGGCGTATTTATGATATGCTCTGGATTCTTAGTTGAATGCAATACAATGCTGCTCATGGCAGTAACACAACAGTCTATTCCAGTCCTAACCATAACCATAACCCTAACCATAACCATAACCTTAACCCTAACCATTACCTTAACCCTATCAGATAGTGTTTCCCAAAGCGATTCATGATGAGAACATAAAACACATTTACATGTATAGATTCATTCCTAACAGCTCTCATGCCTCAGGACGCCTAACATACCGATGGTTTGTCACATAGTGTCGGTATGTGACCAGTTGGGATGGGAATGTGTTGCTCAAGCTACACCAGGAAAGTCCAGTACAGCATCTGCATTACTGCTGACGGTGCACCAATCCGCCAGTCATATTCGCACTCCACCTTTCCATCACTTGTGAATGAGACCTCAAGATACATGAAGTCCCTTGCTTGAGGCATGCCTTTTCTGCGTATTTCGACGTACAAAGTAGGAGCATTCCACCATGCTGAATCTCATCCTAGCTATTTCACACTCAGCTGCAAAGTGCTCCAGTGCACACTCTGAAGATGCCAACAGCAACACATCATTTGCAAAAAGCAGAAATGCTATTCTGAGTTCCCAAAGCAGAAATGCTCCTTATCCTGGCCATGCCTTGAGATTGGGACCCCATGCTCCTACAGTATAGCCGTCAGGTGCCCCAGGGAACTTTGTAAGGGCCTAAGCCTTCTTCAAGTCTACAAAACATATATAAACTGGATAGTCAAACTCCTGTGATTCCACCAGAGGTCCTACAAGGGTGAAGATCTGGTTAACTCTTCCATGGCCAGGAAGGAATCCCTTTTGCTCCACCTGAATCAAAGGTTCAACAGTCTTTCAGGGTCTCTTTTCCAGCACCTAAAATAAACTTTCCCTCGAAGGTTGTAATTGAAGCACACCCTGCAGTCCCCCGTTGTTAAAAGGGGAACCACCATACTGGTCTGCCTCTTTACAGGCACATTCCCAGACCTCTATGCAACATTAAAGAGATATGTCAACCAAGAAAGCTCCAGAATGTCCAGAGTCTTTAGGATTTAAGGGAAAATCTCATCCAAACCACCAGGGAGCTTTCCAATAACCCAGCAACATCTACCAGTAGGAATGTAACTGGTGACACTTCCACCAAGTCCTAAGGCTCTGCCTCCTCTACAGTGGACATTTTGGCTGGATAGGATAGGAGTTCCTCAAAGGCCAGAAGTTCTCCTACCCGACCAATTCCTGAATTGCTGCTCACCAAAACTTCTTTGAGGCCTGCCAAAAGTCCTCCTCCACAGCCTTCCTGAACGCTTCTGTAACTGCCCTTTTGGCCTTCCAATACCTGTCTGCTGCTTTAGTAGACCCCCGGGCCGACCGATCCCACACATGAAAGGAGGGTTATGGAATTACATGAAAGCCTGGGTCATATTTAGGACCACTGTCTAAATGGTGTACAAGTTTACAGATATAGATTTAGTCTTCCTCACTTTTACCCTACAGGTAGCATTTACCAATTCACTCACATGCATACAGAGCCTTTGTTTTTTGTACTTTTAAGTGTCACACACATTCTCACTGATGCATTTTGCAATGGAGTTTGAGCTTTATCATCCTACCCAACGACAACTGAAAAGTAGACCGAGGGATGTGAGGACTGCACCACCTGCTCTAGCTCCGCCTGAGCTACAGCCACTGAGTGCCTCTTATGTTTATACATTTAATTGCTTTTGTTGGTTGACGGGCTGGGGTATCAAGCATTTTTGGACAGAATGGAGCGCTTGCCGATGCCATGAATTAGCCTCTTGCCTGAGAAATCAAAGTCAAACTGAGTCATCCATTGATTGAATAAATACACCTTCCACAATTGGAGTTAGAGGCTTTAAATGTTGCTCACAGACAGCAAACAATCTCACCCCGTGTTCCATTTATCAGCCGCTCTGGAGCTTTCAGTCCTATTACATGATCTCCAGCTTTCATTTGTTTGTGGAAACCTGTGCACGGCTTGAATAATGAATGCTCTCTCTGTCTCAATATACATATATATTTTAATTTAAAATCCAGAACAAGCCATGACAAATCCCGAGGGCTCATAAAGCATAAGAAAAAAAAACAGTGATTATTCTTTTCTTGCTTTCCTAACCTGCTTTGCCTTTCACGCTTCTTCAAGTGAAACCAACCGAAAAAGGGGATAACACACAGTTGAACTCCTCACAACTCATGCTGCACTAAATCTATAACCATGAGCCAAAAAATAATAACAATAATAATAATGCTTTAGACGAATAATGACGCACTTGAGAGCCGGTCCAGTCAAATCTTTTGCTTTTAATGTGTTTGCTTTTCACAGGAAGGGGGGTGCAAACGGACTGGTTTAAAAATGTAGTGGCACAGCATTCCTCTCGCAGGCAATAACGCATCTATTTCGCTCAAAGTGCTGCCCAGACATGCTCTCAAAAATTCGCCTCGCACTTAAGCGTCTGCGCTTCGGCTCTCTCAGATCTCGATCTGCTGACTGATTTGTGCTCAAATTTCAGCTCAGTCAATAAGGAGAGCCCACACCTAATGGAGAGCTGGAGCTCCATTAGGGAGAGAGTGAGACAGAGAGATCTGCATTAATAAGGTAGAGAGGCAGAGCGAGCGACACGTGCACACTAACACAGATACAAGGAGAGAGACAGGCAGACGTACACACACACACACTGGCAGCACTCAGTGCAATAGTAATTTGTTTACAGTTGATTAAATATTCATGCTGAATTAGCGGTGAGCCTGCCAACAGTCACTTCATTTACGCACGGTATGTGTGTGTGTGTGTGTGTGTGTGTGTGCCCTTCTCAGCCTCAGCCTTCCTCCACCTGTAAATGTGTGTTTTTTTTCTTGTTGTTGTTGTTTGTTGGCTTGAGAAAAAAAAGACAAGACACAAGCCCAGCAACAGGCATGCGCTCACACCTGATGAACTCCCCTGACGATCAGGTGATGGCCTTATTGTATTCGACTCTTTCCTCCGGTTGCCCTTGACAACAGTGAGAAAGAAGGAAGGGCGAAAGGATGGAGATGAGGGAGGGAGGAAGACGACCGAGGGCGTAAAAGAAATAAAACACATGATCAGTGTCAGCTGAGAGTATGGGACTTGTTTTTATAGTATTTCCATGAGGAGTTGTTCTGGAGCTGGGGTTAGAGATAAACACTTCACTGTGGGACAGATGCGGTGGGTATTTTATCGATCGATTAGTAGCATTGAGCCTGTAGGAAGCCTGAGACAGAGGTCTTTTATCTGTTCCTCTGGCATGGCCAAAAAAAAATCAAGGTGACGGAGCCCCGCAGATATGGCATGAGCTGCCTGAGGTAATCAGATCAGCAGAGTCAGTGGCCTCTTTTAAATCTCTTCTTAACACATACTTTAATTGGAGAGCCTTTCCAGATTTATTTCTCTTTTAATTGATCTGTTTAAATGTTATCAGTAACAGTAGGAGGGCGGACCTTTATAATGTGCGGTAAAAACCCAAGAATACTGCAGAAAGAGCCCCAGTGATCACACAGTCACCCTGTAAACAAGCACTTGGGAACTGTGGGGAAGAAGAAAACTTTTTAAACATAGCTCAGAAAATTGGGAAGCACATCTATTCTGTTTCAGAGAATAAAAGCTGTTTTCTTTTTCTCTTCTTTTGTCCAGAAAATTGTTTCAAATTCAGATATATCCAGTTCCCAGTGTGTTGAAGGTTTGGCCACTAATTTACATTTCTACAGTTTATGGCTCTGTTCTAAGACCACCATCCCAAGGCTCTGATGTTCAAAAATGGAAAGGTGAACAGCGGGAATACACTGCGCCTGGTGGCGTCCCAATTTAGCTCTGATGCAGCCACTGGAGCTGACTGCACCCACCCAAGACAATTCCCGCAATTCCAGTGTTGCAGAAGCATCCGATCGCTTAAAGTAGCACTGCATCTATAATTTTTACAAGAGCCATGTCAAACTGAACAGAGCAGATAAGAAGGGCAGACAGTTGGGCACAAGAACGGCATAGGGAATTATGAATTTTTAAAATAAAAGTGCTCAGCCAGACAAAAATTAAGCTTCTGAGATAATCCCTGCGTGATATGAAGGCATGGGAAGCTTTATGGAACAAGACTGCATCAAAGATGCGGCGTCAAAGACATGCATTAATTGTATTCCCAATCGCCAACGATCGCCATGTATGGAATTGAGTTGTGAAGGAAATTCAACAACCTTCGGCACCCACAGCAGCGTATGGGCTTAGGAGCTGATCCACGCCAGCTACGGATCAAAGAAAAGAAGAAGACACCTGAAGCCACACAGCTATCAAGCTGGTTACCCCCATGAACCAACACTTTTAAACAGTAAGAGTGATCTTAATTATCTTAACGTCATACACTGCACACACAAATATGACACACAATTCTTGTTAAGGCATTTTACTATATACTAATTTATCTCCAATGTTATAATTTTCTTTGACTTATGTATTGCCTATTTGCTTAGTCTTGTGTTGAGTATTACTAGTTGGTTACATTTTTTGTTGTTTGATGATTTCTTTCTATTTTTGTTCCCCTTATGGATCAACCGGGTCTGATTAGCCAGAATTTAAGTCCGCTCTGTCCACTTTAGATCAGTTTTATTCTGTTGAGCAGGTAATTCTGTTCATTTCACCTCTGTGTTGTCACTTAATTTTGTATATTTTTGCATTTTTGGGCAAATAAAACCAGTTTTTCTCAAAATAACCAACGTGTCTTTATGTTATGTGTAATCACCTCGGTCTCTCAAAGGTGCCATCCTGAGGCACCAGATGATGTGGGCTGGCATCGAGATCAGCTATTATTAGATGATGTACTGGGACTGCGGGTGGAGTTTAACTCCATGGCCTGCGTGAACTAACACTGTGCTCAAATTCTGTTTGAAAAACAACCCTAAAAAATTCACTGAAACGCTTTTCACAGTCACCTGTGTAATGAGAGAAACCTGGTGATCTCTTATGAGCAAACACTTGGCAGCAGTAGGGGAATAGAAAAAAAAATAAAACATGGCTCAGACCAGGCTCAAAGAGGGCCGCCATCTGCCTCCACCATTTGGGGTGAGCACAGAGGGGAAAGCAGAGCATAAAACTAAAAAAGTGGTGGATTGTGTTGTTTGTGTCACGTTTAGGAAAATTTAAACCTTTTTTATTTTATCATTTGATTGTGCTAATAAAAGTGAGATGAATCAGGTGTTTGGTGTGCTTCTTTTACCGATCAGACCAAAGAAACTACAGTTCTTTGGAAAAGCAGGAGGAGGCAGGAGAGATGAGGAAGAGCCAAGGCCCTGGCGCCTTTGCTCGATCTGTCACACACATACTCTTTCTCTCACACACACACACACCTCCTTCAAGGTCTCCCGGGGAGCTGCTTACAGGTTGTCAAATTTCCTCTCGTCCTCATCCGAGTGGCGCGCAGCGTGAGCAGCAATCAGAGGCGAGCAATAAAAGAAACTGATAACAGAGAGATAATTAACAGCTCCGTGTTACGTATCAAACTGAAGGGCAAATTAGTGCACAATCATTATCATCATGCAGCAGACTGTCGCACTTCCTGTACTAATCTTTCACAAAGCCAGTTATACCCGCACACCCTGTATTTATCTCTTTAATAATGTGCAGCTAACACATTGCAGGAACTGCTCTCGCTTTGTATTCCCATGCTTATTACCGCTGCTGTTTGTAGAGAAAATACACATTATTTAGTATTCTGGAGAAAGCAGTGGTGCTACTGTTTCTCTGTGGTCACTATGCTCGTGTTTTGGGCATTTGAGTTGCATGTAAAGCACACACTCATTCTAGATGACTGAACTATTAGTGCCTTTTGAAGCATTTTTATTGAATTATCCAGCCTATAATATGACTTGTTGTGCAGTTACTTGTAGTAACAGACCATTCAGGAAGTCTCTGCTGTAGGTGAGTGAAATGCTAGTGCTAACAGTGCTAGCAGGTATCTGTGTTTAAACCATGCACCCTGTCATTGTTTTTTTTTTTTTTTACACATGCATGAAAGTGTGTGTACTTCCTGTCACTGCTACAACTGTTACAGCAAGTCAATAACGGTGTAACATATAAACTATCTATATTTTTGCTTGTTTCTTTTAAAAAACGTTATATCAGTTAATATCACTGTTATTGCTGATTTTATTGCTGAACACTGGGTCAGAAAAATGAAGTCAATATGGAAATGCTTTGAACCAATCTAGCTGAAAACCACCAGGTGGCAACAGCTTTGGGCTATGTAGAAATCTATAAGAAAACAGCCATTAGGTCCTGTCTTAACCTCTTTAAATGAACTTAAACTACATAGTGGTTTTCAACTAAGTTTTGAGCACTCAAAGCACTTTCTACTACATGCCTCATTCACATAAACATTTATACAAGCACTTTTTGCTAAGCTTTTAGCACTTTTTACCATTTACACTCCAATGGGGGAACTAAGGATTCCTTATCGTACTTCAACTTACAGACTATCGGAGCTGGGCATCAAACCACAGTGCTTCCAGGTAGCACCCACTCTACCTCCTGAGCCACAGCTCAGTCATTTGGGTCATACTGGATAAAAGATTTTCTACATAATAAAGGTTCAATATACAATGTTTAAAAAAGGAGGATTATCCGTGGTATGGGTAACAATTTGCGAGCAAGAAGTCATTAGCTAACAAGCAAGCTGTTTCACTGTCAGACCCCCCCCCCCATCACACGTGGATTTTTGAAAGATGGTGACAGTGAAAATACTAATCTTGAGGCTTCAGAAGCCAGTGCCTATCACCACCTTTTATATTGTCTGCTGTTGTGCTACACCTGTACAGTCTTTGGCTGCTACCTGGTAACCAAGCTAGCTAGAGTTAGCGGGATAGCTAAGTTTTTGGCTAACTGAGATACAGCCCCAAAAACTATATGACAATAGCCAAATTGCTAAAGACAGGACTTAAAAACAGACATGGATGTGGTGATGGTGGCTGTGTCCATATTTTATCTTGTTATTTTTTAGAAATAGCTGAGGTGATGAGCTGGCAGGCGGCTAGCTCTTTATTTAAGCAAGCCCCAATACAGTTTAAGGGTGTGAGTTATAAAAAAAAAAATGTTACACAGTTAAAATAGCTGTAGGCACCAAAATGTGTTTTTTACAGTACAGTAAACAGGTTTATTTCTGCTCTGAAACTAGGCAGTTTAATATCTACTGGGGCTGACTCTCTTCTGAAGCCAGCTTCAAGTGGTCATTTGAGGAACTGCAGTTTGTAGTGTTTGGCTTTGTTTTGGTTGGATGCTTCTTAACTGTCCAAATATATTATTTTACCTACCCGTGTACAATAAAATTCAAAAATTGGTTGTAAATACACTCCTTTACATTGTTGCCAAGAGCTGAATAGCTTTATTTTCGCTTAAATCTACTATTTCATATTTAACACTCTATAATAGAAACAGAAGGGTCAAACATAAACAGGGAAGCCTGTCTGATGGCACATACACATTCAGGGACACACATCTCAGATGGGAAATGCCATAATCCCAGTCCTAATCCTACTGTCATTCATGTTGTCACCACCCACAACTAAACCCACACACACACAGCGCAAGGAATGGTTACATCAGATCTTAAAATAAGCCAGCCCACAAATATCGAATATGAGTCACATAAGAGAGTTCACGGAGGGAAGTTAATGGCTTCTGTGGAAAAAAAATGTTTCCTTACTCAGCCATTAAACGTGTCTTTTAATGGTTATATTTGAAATCAGCAGTTATTATTTTTGTTTGATTTCAAAGCAGTAACTGCAGACTTATCTGACTAAATTACAAGATACTGAAACAAGATTTAAGGTTTTGTTAGCAAGCTTTCTTTCTATCAGAGAAAATATTACATGTTATACCATAAAGTCACATTCAGGCAAGAATATTTTCAAAATAAAATATCTTTCTTATCAATCTTATCTGTTGTGGCAGACTGTATCTGCTTTATACCTTCCAAATAATTGAGATTTTAAAAACCCTTAAAGCCTTCCTAAGTGCTTTGCAAGTGATCTCCTGATTAACTTTAGGACAACAGAGGTTGACAAACTTGGCAAAGAACCAATATGCTTTTAAAAGGTCATTAGTGGGTGAGGGCAACATTATTTGAATTGATCTGGAATCGACCCCAGGCTTATTTCGTTGGGTAATTAGAGACATTCAGGGGAATTGAGCAGCAGTTATTCCAGTTATTCTTTCACTAATCCTGGATCAAGCCCTCAGTACTGCATCTTAAATTTTTTGGAGCCAACATGATGCAGTTCCTGAAGCTCACTTAGTGTGTGCACCCTCCTGCCTTGTCAATGTATGCACCATGCGCTACTATGCTGCCACCTAGTGATTTATTCCATTAAAAGAAATGAACCTGGGGTGTGCAGGAACAGACTCAGCATGCAGAGGAAATTCATGAAAAAGAAAAAAGGATAAGAGGAAATGAAAAAAAAAACAAGAAGAAGAGGAGGCTGACTTGTTATTGGAAGCTCGATAAGCGGTGGTGAAGTCTAACGATAGTCTCTTTGAGGGCATTAATTATTAAGTGTGGTCTACGATTTCTCCTTTGATCTGTGGGAAGGGGTAACCACGGTTAAGGCTAATGAGGCGTGCGATGAGAGGAGGGGAGGTGTAGAGCAGCAGAACAGAGAGAAAAGATGATGGGGATGGGAGACAGGCCGCTCATAACATCAGGAAATGGCAAGACGAGGATTAAAGGTGAAGATGGCGAGGAAAAAAGGAGGACATTTCATTATTCCTCACCACGATGTCTGTCAGTGATAAGGATTAGAGTGGCTTGCTGAATCATTATTTTGCTTATCAGAAAATTCAAATACGATCTTCTCAGTGTCGCGTACCTCCAGAGTAAATATGTCCAGAATAAAATTAAAAATCAGCTTTCTTGTATTTAAATGTTTTGATTTAAAGGCTTCATTGAACAGAGTTGAACAAATCTGAAAAAGAAGAAGTGTGATTACATATAATCTGAATTAAACAGAGTAGGGTTGCATGATTGTGAAATATTGAGCTGATACAATACAGTGTTTGAAACAGCAGATTTGCAGAATATCGATACCAATACCGATATTTTTTTCCGTGATGGGTTTTTTTTGCTGTTAGTTATTTTTTCCTCTCCGTCATAATAATACTTTCAGGTCTTCCTCAAATTATCTTTGAGCGCAACTTTCATGTGATACGACACGCACCCCCAACATCGGTGAGCGTCATTTAATAGACTGGTATCAGTCAACAAGGCTGAAACTGATCTTCGAGCGATATTTTGGTTATTTCTTGTAGTCACATTACAAAAAGTGAGTGACTGTAATCACTTATTAAGTTATGAAATTAGTTTAAATAGATTATTACATTGTCATGGATAATGTGATTAGTGTTTGATCAGAGCCGAATAGGTTCCTCTTTAAACTGAAGTAAGTGTCTTTTCTCAGTCTGACAGTTTTGTTATTGTGACTTAAACTATATGTGTTTGTTTTTTTTAAACTTATGATATGGATCAGAGTTGTTTTTAAAAAAAAAAAATATTTAATTCCTTTTTCTTTATATTAAAATTGAAAAATGTTTTGAGTAAATTCTGCAAGATCAAAGTTTTCTGTGTGGATTTTTTTAAAAGAGAAAACTTTTTGTTTTCCAGTGGATTAACTACATTACCAAAATATTTTCTGTAAGAAACAGCCTGCATTTCATTTTCCAATCCTTTGTAATGGTATTGTGATTTTGATATATAGTTTTTAATTAGGCAGTAAACATACTTATTTCCGCTGATAAGTTGTTGTCAATTCAATTCAACAGTATTTACATACAAATAAATTGTACTGAATTGTACTAAAAAACAACAACAATCCCCTGTGAGCGGGCACTTGGAAACAGTGGGGACGAAAAACTCCCTTTAAAAAGGAGGAAACCTCCACCAGAACCAGGCTCGGGAAGGGGTGGCCATCTCCCGTGAACGGTTGAGGGTGGGAGTGGGGGGATGTGATGTTCTTCGTTTTTTTGTCTTTGCTGTCCAGCTTTTTCCAGCTACTAGTAGGATTTCTGGATGTCAGCCACTTCCTCTATCTGCTAGTGGTACATACTGGGCAGGGGCCTGTCCTTCCATGATGGCTCCTCCCCTTGCTCCTCTTTCTTGGGTTTCTCCTGCCTGAGGTATTCATTGAGCATGCTGTCGCTTGTGGACATCTTCCTGATGTACTCGTGGATGTTCATTCTCTCATCCTTGACACTCTGACACTCACCTAGTTTCCTAGTGAAACCCTCCATGAATGGTCGGGAGCTTCCATGTCTTCATGTCAGTGGCTTTCACCTCCTCCTTTGGCCAGCTTATTATCCCAGCAGGGTATCTGATCACGGGGAGGGCGTAGGTGTTGATAGCCCGGATATTGTTCTTACCATTCAGCTGAATCCTCAGGACTTGCCTGACCCTCTGCAGGTTGTAATCAATCCAGGTGAACAGATTGGTCAGCGTAGTCTTGCAGTCTCGGGCGACTGCTTGGTCTACCAGTAGCTGGTGTTTTGCTTCTCTGGTATTCCTGCCAACTCCTTTCTGTGCCCCGCTCATGTATTGAGGCATACGCCTGTTCATCTTAGCGGCCATGATACCTGACAGGAGCTTCCATGCGGTACTGAGGCAGGTTATAGGCCGGTAGTTGGATGGAACCGGTTCCTTCTCGGGATCCTTGAGGATCAGGACTGTCCGGACTTCAGTTAACCATCCTGGGTGTCTCTCATCAACTAGCAGCTGGTTCATTTGTGCTGCCAGACATTCATGGAGTGCTGTCAGCTTCTTCAGCCAGTAGGCGTGAACCATGTCGGGGCCTTGTACTGTCCAACTCTTCATACTGGAGACCTGTTTTTGGATGTCTGCCACAGTGGTTGTTACTAAACCCAGGTCAGGGAGGTTGCTGTGGTCTGTTCTTAGATCCACTACCCACTGAGCATTGCAGTTAGGGGTTGCGTCCTTCTGGGATTCAGGGGACCCCTAAAATCGGTTGTAATGGCTCAGTGTGGGGAAAAGATCACATCAAAATCTCACATTAATTTCTATTGAGAGCTCCACTAGATTTTCTTAGTGTACAACCTATTTACAAAAAAGTGTACAGGCTACTCTTTGTGGATGTACACAACTGAATTTAAAAAGACGTAAGCAGATGCTCGGCTGATTTCCATCCTCTACACTCATAGTATACTGTTTATGCTGTCTTTTTTCTAGATTTAAGGGGGTAAAAACTTTTTTCACACCACTGTGTGTATAGTATGAAGAAAATCAAACTCCAGAGTGTCTTAGGAGTCTATGAAGAAAATCAAAAATACATAAAATGGTACCTTTGTGCTCTAAAACAGTCCAATTTCATTTAATTTAGTGAGTCTGTGGAGATTGACTCACTTTGGGAGCCACTGGAGAAACTGCAGTTTTTGGCTTTACTGTTCCATCCCTGGAGTTTGAAGCTGGGGTTTACTACTGCTGCTTCCATCTCAAAATGTACTTTTATTACTAATCTGTGAGGAATTGAACAATAGGATATTCAGACATTTTGGAAAATAAACTTCTTCATATTCTTGCATAGAGTTAAATAGCTTTATGTGAGGCTGCTGTGCACATAGGATACAAACCCTCTGTAAGCCTTTTATGTGTCACTTGAAAAAAACAGGAATGTATGAGTCACACATAAGGAAAACCTTGAGTGGCACACATCTCTGTGGCTGTCGTGGTGGTTTCCTGAGATTAACATAAAGAGTAGAAAAATCTGCATCAAGTAGGGATTAAGAGCCACCACCTCGTTAACCCAGCTCTGTGTAAAAACAGAGAGATAAACCGCTGACAGGACTCCATTCAAAGGTGACAAGCCACTCCAGCATCCTCACAGCCTAATAACCGAGTCTGTGTAAAACAGACAAACACAGTAATCAATCATTTTACAGATGGTTATCTGTTGGTTGCCTGGTGCTGAGCAGTCACCAGGCAACCTCCTGAGATCTCAGGTTGACCCCAAGAAATAGTTTGGTACATGAGCGTCTATTAAAAACTGCAAAGTCTCATTTTTCCTTTCTATTTTTGTTTAGAAGAAAAAAGATAACTTACTCCCCAAATATCAACATTATCACCCTGAAAGATGACAGATTATATTTGTTTAAGAATACAATAATATTCTTGGTTTTTTTGCATTCTTTGCTTCACTTGTATTTGCATTTGCACCCACTCGTCCATACATTGCTTTATTCTGCCTTTTATGCATGTTTTAATTACTGTGCATACTCTCAGCAGATGCATTGTGGGCAATTTGGGGTCCAGTATCTTTTTTCAATGATGCTTCATCATGCAGAGTGGATGCAGCCTGCAGAGAAGGACCACTCCTCCAATGATTCAAGGGTGTTTCTCCCATCTCTTCTTTAGATTTTTAATTGTCATTTATTGACCATTATAAATGCTGACACGAGATATCAGCAAATAGCTAGTATCAGCCGATGTATCCATATCGCTAAAATATTGTAAGACTAATTAAAAATGCTCATTTTAAAAACTTTTTTGGTGATGTCTGCAATAATATTAGCATATGAAGAAAGCTGTAATAGCTCATTACTGAATTCTGAAAAACTGCAGATGGAAAACTAACTTCTAGTTGATTTAAACTTTTGATCGTCTCACAAGTGCACTATGTTTGCGTGTACATGTACAGTAGAAGCTCCTGAATAGCTGTCGAATGGGAGTGAGGTCAATTTCTGAAAGCTATTTCTGCTCTCAGCTGGGGTCTCCTACAGGTGTTAGTCCCACTGACACAGTTAAATCCAATGGCAGAGACATTTAATGAACGATACCTGATGGCAAAAAAGAAACACTGCATACAGAGGCAGAGGGAGAAAGGTCGTTAAAGCAAGAACAACGGAGAAAAAGAGGCAGGAGATAACTAAATAAAAGGAAACAAATGCAGGAAAGAGACTGAGAAAGAGGTACAGTACACAGAGACAAAGAAAAAAAATTGAGTGCATCCCCCCCTCCGTGATCTATTGAAGCTATAAATACCACTGTGGGATACATAGATCAGGAACATTTGAGTCATCTGCCATTTGAAGGCTGGTCTAATGCACCCGACCTGCTTTGAACACCCATGCTGAGCCACAAGTGCAGGCTGCACGTCAAACTTTAATGGCTCTGGCAGAAAATTACAGGTGAACATGAGGACTGGAAATTAGGTGAGTGCATCGTGAGTCTAGTCAATAACGCAAGCAGCAGGGGAAAAAAAAACAAGAGGGCAAAGATGAACATAACCCATCCACTGACAGACAGACAGACAGACAGACACGAGTGGAAAAACAAAGAGGCCATTGTGTGTTTGATTGGGCCTGCTCTTCACCATATTGGTTTCCATGAGAACACAAGACTGAGAGAGCGAACAGGTGGTAACCTCAAAGAGCAGAGCTACACATCCTGTTGGCTTCTACAACCAGGAATCTTACACGTCATCCAAACACAGAGCTGCTAATGAAGAAACATGCTGAGACAGGCTTACGAACGGATGAGGGCCAAAGGTAGCCAGCAGAATAACTAGTCTGAGTACTGCTGAATTAAATAAGTAGAAAAACCTTCTTATTTCAGCTATATTTGTGCTTTTAGCCCAATATAAAACAACACAACAAAACAAAGGAAAATAGTGAGTTTTTCTTAGGGTTTAACATCCATATTACCAACTTGTGGTCCATGTATGTTAAATATGTTGGTAGGACTAACATCGCCAAATAATCTTGCGCTTGGTTAGAGGTGTTGAAGCCATTTCAGTCGGAATAATGTAATAAAAGAAGTTTGGTGTCCACATTTCACTGGCTGTAGATTCATGTTAACATGCAGCAGGAGGCAATGTACCAACCAATGTAACAAGTGCAACTAATATGGTAAGAAATGCACTAATCAGCTGTGTTTGGCCCAAAGAATAAATGCAATACATTTTGGTGAGAAGCTGAATGAAACCACAAAACTTTATTTATGACTGTGATGCTAGTGAGTGAACTACTCATACTTGTACCAGAGGCATCAAGATAAGCATGCAGGTGTTAACCTCAAAGCGCAGTTTACTAAACCTCAGGCAACAAATTAATTTACCAAGAGACACAACAAATAATGGAGGTGAATCATCAGCACTAGCAGCAGCAGAGGAGCTGCCAGTGCTGTTGTAAGAAGCATTAATAGCAACAACTGTACTAATCCCATGGAAATTTCACAACTAAAAACAGGAGCAGCAACGCGCTCGTGCAGTAAATTAAAATGTAATTTTGCTGTCACAATACTGCAAAGATTTCTCACTGTCATTACGAATCCAGCACAGCAACACTGTGTTGCAAAACAATGACATTAATTCCTCTATATCTTTGGATCAAAGCGATCTTGCGCATGCTTCGAAATATACCCATTATTGTCTCACAGGGCAAATCACGACAAGTGAAACACAACAAAAGTCCAAGGAGCAAGAACAAAGAAAAAAGTATTGACCAATTCATCAGTCTGTTTGAGCACCAACATGTTTACATCGATCACCTCATAGGATTGTGTAAATGTGATAGAGTCAGTTTACAGGCTGACATTTACCTAAAAATCCAATCAATCTGATGTGTCAGTGGTTAAGAAATCATTTCCCGGACAACAAGAGCTCAGGAATTAGCACGGAGCTGCAGAGAAACACGAAACTATCATTGACAGAGCTCAGTCTATGTCAGGCTCATGGAAACTTAATCGATGAAGCTGTACATAATCTGAATTGCACCAAATGTCAAACTAAGACGAGTTTGCCTTGAGTAAATGTTGTTGAGTTCAGCTTCCCTCCTTACTCCCATCAGGGGAATACTCCGAAGCTAAATGGAGACTGAACAACACCCACCCCACCTCCACACCACAGAGCTGCTGGGACTGGAGTATCGCATACAAGAGCACTTGACTTAAGCTTTTTATAATGCATGGATTCAAATTAAGGACTGTGCCACTAATCACTGAGCTGCTCGGGATAAGGCCTTTGTGAATTTTAAAAGCACAATGAGTAAAGAGCATAAAAGTTAAGGGGCAATTCGACATATTATTACACGTCAAAGTCTGTTAAATGTATCTTTAGAATGTCTGCTGAGCAGAATTTGCATATGTTTTGTGTTTCCAGCGGAAATCTGGTCAACAGCTTCCTTCTCCTCATCCTACTTGAGGATAAGAGCTCCTGTAGAGGTTCCATTAGAATACTTTTACCTTTTCTGTGCTACACACAAGAGTTGAAGTGGGCTTGAACGAACCAGGAAAGGTAGAGTAATACCTCTACCTTTCCTGGTTCGTAAGAACAGTGGTCCCTCGCTATATCGCGGTCCTGATTGGCTGTAGACCATTGTCAATCAATCTCGTGCCGTGTCTCCTGTACAGATAAACGACTGTAATCTCATCCTACAGTCTCACTTACACCCTCATGGCATCTTTGTCCTCCTTATTCTTGTAATTTGTTCATAGTACAGGTGTCAATTTTGAATGACCATTTTGTGCTCAACTTGGAAATTTAAAGATAAACTTGGAATGTTCTCATTTAGAGCTTTTTCATTCGTAGCCTACGTGTTGTATTGAAGTTCTGTTATTTCCTACTGTGAAACAAAGCAAATAGAGCTACAATAATTTGGTGCCATTTAAAGGTTGCATAAAAATATTTAGCATACGGGCTAAAGTAATTAGTTCGCAGCACTGTGTAGAACATCACGGTAAAGCTCCAGAATGGACTGGTGCAGAGCAGACTATGGTGTTCATGGTCAATGATAGGTTACACCAGCGGTCCCCAACCCCTGGGCCTCGGACCGGTCCGTGAGTCGTTTGGTACCGGGCCGCGAGAGTTGAGGCTCAGGTGTGAAATGTATGGTTTTCATGGTTTTTATCGGTTTTCAGCGTTATTTTGTTATCTTTTTTATCGTTAACTCGGTTTTCCTGGGTCTTTTCACGTGTGTTATGAATAAATCTTCTTTTTTTCGGTACTGGTACTAGTTTTATTTTGTTGTATTTATCCGTGACACCTTAAAGGCCGGTCCGTGAAAATATTGTCGGGCATAAACTGGTCCCTGGCGCAAAAAAGGTTGGGGACCGCTGGGTTACACCAAAGGCAGCAAACAAGCAGTTAAAGCTGTTACAGATTAGATTCACTCACCAAATTCTGCCTTTTAGTCCAGCTTCATACTGTCTAGGGGTAACATCTGCTTTTATATTGTGGAATTCAGTTGGGTGAATCAACACATATAAACCGATAACTTTGTCCACGCACAAAAAAGCAAACCCACTGGAGTTTACAGCACCCCGTTAAAAGAAAAAAATGCATTTAAGTTTTAAGTCTAAGTGGGTCTCTGTGCATCTCCGCCTTATCTTAGGCTTCCCCAGCCTGTCAAATGGCTATACTGTAAATGGTTCGAAGCTGAAATTATTTAAAGTATAGAAAGGAATCTCGTGATTCCCAGGTTCATATTTGCAGCATGTTTAAACTGAACCATTCTATTTACCAGGGTGTCCAACTAGTACTGGACCATTTTTGACACGAGAAAAAAACATAGTACTGACAGTTCAAATTAAGAGCAATGAAAGTATTTCATATGCATTTTGTACATGTGCATGTGTTGGGAATATTTGATTTAAACTTTTCTGTGAAGTTTCTGAAACAGCAAAGAGATTTTTAGAGTCTTTCTATAGTTTTTAGGGAACAAAATGGGGAATTATCTGTTTTATTTCAGTCTGTGCACAAAGGACCTTAGTGGAATAACAGCATGCCAAGCCTTTTCTCATGACGTTAGCGATGTTAATGTAGAAACAATATTTGTACTCTGTCAATTAAGACAGCGAATCAGACAAAAAGAAAAAGAAACACCTCTTATAAAACACAAACAACCGAGATGATTGTTGGATTTAAAAATATGAACCACACTTACAAATTCATCAATAAAAAAATAAAATCAACCAAACAAAATTTCAAAATGTAATATTATTAAAGTCGTCGGCATTTAAAAAGCTGCGTGCTGCAAGAGGCAGTTTGAAGAATGAGGCTCTTCAAAGTGAGCGACGCAGCAGTAGGTATGGCTGATGCATCTGCGTTATGCAACCTTAACAGCGGGGAGATCGCATGTGCATGTAAGTATGCCAGCCCACATGTCACACATGAATCAAGGCAGAGAGAAATTTCATAATTAAATTAGGGGGAAAAGGTACTCATATACTGCATCACAGCTGGAACAGCTGGCCCATTACACACGAAATAACTGCTTTCTTACTGTATGTGCATGTGCATGACTGACACAGGCCAGCAACGCTGTGTGAGATCACACCTTCCTACACACATGCAAGCACAGTGAAACAAATTTAAAGTGATGCTTAACATTCCAAATAATTTGCTGCACCTGCTATTACAAATTAAAACACACCATATTTGCCTTTATTTGACAGCTGACTGCATACACTTGACATCGCAGTTAACCACTTTAACTATTTGGTCATTAAGCACCCCTTCACAAATGTAATGCTGATTAATTTTTGAGAGTGGCACTAAAAGCTACGTTACACAAATACAAAATAAAACATAACCAAGAGATTATAAACCCGGCAGCATGCCTGTTGAAAATGCTTACTGAAGTACTGAAGTGAAGTCATCAGCTGCAGGAAGACAGCAGAGGAGGCTTCAGACACTACACATGTAAGTGTCTCTTAAAACTTTTTACATAATATAGTACTGTACAAAAATCTTAAAGTCTCGAGCCACCCTTAATTTCTTTATATAGATAGATAGATAGATAGATAGATAGATAGATATAGATAGATAGATAGTGTGGAAAAGAGGAAATTGCTTTACTGCTACAATATATTAGATAGCATATTAATCAGCATTAATATTATCTCGTATAGCTTTAAACTGGTCAGATGACAGTTAATACACGAACACCAGAGTAATCATTTAACACGCTGACACCACATTAATCCTTATTACAGGTGCAGCATAACCACTTTTAGTATTATTATGTCTTTATACACACATTGCAGTCCTGTGCTTATAAGGAGTTGAAGCTTTCCCAGGTAATTAAAGGTCTCAAGCTTCATTCAGCGTGACTGTCTGGGTGACACATTGGTTAAAAGCCTGGAGCTTAAGAAAGATCGCACACATGCTTACAAAACACACATATATCACATATAACCTAGAACTAGATTTAAGCATAGGCCTGAATGTACTGAGCAAACATGTTGCACTGGAGCTTTCTCGACAACAGGTGACGCGTGGAGAGGGCCAGCCCCTGGAGACTGCAGAGGCCAGAGTCCATTGCCTTTTTTGGAAGAAGATGCCGAAAAGAGGAACCTCTGTGTTGCACTTTATGCTTAAAATACATGAATGTTCTGTACATGCAAATTATGTGCTTGTAAACGCAAGAAGGGGCGTCATAATACCCTGATGCTATAAAAGCAGTCTGAAGTATAATTTTGGTGAAGACCCTTGCTGACATGTGCAGTGACTGTCTTCCCGCGCGAATACTTCAATAAAGATCGCTTGAACCCAAATCTTCTGGACTGTCTTGCCTTTGTACTCTCCACCAATTCTGAACCCGTAACAATAGATAGATAGATAGATAGATAGATAGATAACCTTGTATGAGCTTTGAGGTCAGGCCTTACAGCTGAAGGGAGGAGGGTAAACAGTTCATGAGCTAAGTGTGAGGGGTCTGTCATGATGTTCAATGCCCTATTTCTGCATCTGTTAATATAAATGTCCTCTAATGATGAGAAGCTGCTGTAAATGATCTGTTGGGCAAATGTTACCACGTGTTTTCGACCTCAAAGCAGTTGCTGTACCAGACAATTACAGCAGATGTAGTGTAGTTATAACTTATCAAACTGGTCTTGAGAAATAGTTCTCTAGGTTTTTTGAAGGTCTCTCAAAGTCTCTCAAAGTTTGACCATTTTCATTGGTATGCTTTTTTGTTTGTTCAGCTACTTAACATTAGCCCATGAATCATTCAAGCACACAAATGGCTCCCAATTCAAGAGATGAACCAGTTTTGAGTCTAGGCATAACAAACAACTTCAAAGAACTAATTTTAAATTCTATCTTTTGGCACTTTATTACTAGCTGGCTGTCCCAAAAGAGATTATTTTCCCCCCATTTCTTTAGTTGAATCTATGAAAAAATGCCAAATAGTATTTTTGCACCAACAAGGTGATTCCGAAACTCACATTAGGTGAAAAGTTGGCATATCCTAATACAGTGTACACTGCACCCTTAAAAAAATTTGAGGAAACTGGACATATTTAGGACAAAAGGAGAAGTGATAGAGAAGAAACTATCTATAGCAGATATCTGAAAGTCATGTCTTAAAGTCAGGTCCTTAAGAAAAAGAATAAAATGCAGCAAAGACCTGACACAGGACCTCTGTGTTTGCCTTATATACTGCATTTCCATTTATATTTGCACATTTCAATAAATCCCTGCTATGTTCCATTTGTGTAAAGAAATGATGGGTGGCCCAAGACTTTCTGCACAGCACTGTGTATGCTGTGGTTGTCTGTTTTTCCGACATGCTGGTAGTTTTGATTATTTTATCTCTGTGAAAACGACTTGATCCAGGAAGAAAATAAATTACAATTTGTTGTGTATATGAGAACACAGCATGTCTGTAAGATACTGAGCTTCAAAAAGTCTTCATTCGACTGTGTGAACGGCCGTAGCAGAAGTAGTGAAGGTGGATGAGTTTAAATACTTGGCCTCAACCATCCAAAGCAACAGAGGGTGAAAGAGAGAGGAGAAAAAGAGACTGCAGACAGGGTGGAGTTATTATTGCTGGGGTTTTATACCTTACAGTATAAAGTGCGTTGAGGCAACTGTTGTTGTGATAAAACTGAATTGAGCTGAGATGAGTGTAAAGGGTGATTAATGACAGCAGCAAGAGTGAAAGGGAAGGTTTACAAGATAATATGATGTATGGTTTGGAGACGGTGGCTCAGAGTTGAAGATGTTAAGACATTCACTGAGGGTAACCAGGATGGACAGGACTAGAAATGAGTACATCAGAAGGACAACTTAGGTTGACCACTTTTAGACAAAGTAAGAGAGACAAAGCTGAGATGGTTTGGACATGTACAGAGGGGGAATAGTAAATGTATTGGAGAAAGGATGTTGAATATGGAGCCGCCAGGCAGGAGGAACAGAGGAAGACCTGAGAGAAGAGTCATGGATGTAGTAAATGCAGAGGTTTGGTGTGACAGAGGAGGATGTTAGAGATAGGGTTAGAGGGAGGGAGCAGCCAAAAGAAGACTGTGTGTTGACCATCCATCCACCTCGAACTCCTCAATTCATTAAATTTGCCACCTGACTTTGTACAACAGGCAAAAAAATAATCTTTTTAGCTCCTGGAAAATGTAAAACACACTGTTTTGGGGCATTTGTTGAACTTACTAATACTACTGTCATCCCAGAACAACAGAGGGGTGATGACTCTGCTTATTTGCTATGACATAATAATATAATTTAGCTTTTCTATGTTGATACTTTATAAGGACTTTTTTCTTTACATTTATTTCTTAAATTTGCTCTTTTACTCCACTGGCATGAAACTCTGTTACACTCCTAGACTCATGCAGTATTACAGCAAGTATGTGAGCTTTGGAAATCCATGTCTTTATGCATAGAAGCTACTTAGTCTTATTATGCAAGCAAAATGATTAATAGCAAGACAAGAGAAAGATTGTATCATAAGAAATTATAGCTTTGGTGAACACTGGATGCAGGCCAAAGATGAAGAGTTACAATTATGTGTAAAATAAAGTTTCACAAAACTCTGCAGTTCCTTACTGTTTCCACAGGAAGCAGCCAGGTGCTGATAATCAAATACACTTGATTAACTGATCATCATTAACCGATCATCACCTCTGTAAAAGTAGAAGTTTTGGCGGTTTGCACGTCTGGAGGATTTTGGTGTGTTTTAACATAATGCCACAATCTTCCCAGGAGCGAACGTCCCAACAAACT
This sequence comes from Oreochromis aureus, assembly GCF_013358895.1. Classification (NCBI taxonomy): domain Eukaryota; kingdom Metazoa; phylum Chordata; class Actinopteri; order Cichliformes; family Cichlidae; genus Oreochromis; species Oreochromis aureus. Next base: position 34,722,032 of record NC_052944.1, read on the forward strand.
CATCCCAAGGTCGGTCCGTGCAATGCTCAGAGAAACTGCCAAAAACCCAAGAGCTACATCTCAGACTCTAAAGGCCTCAGTTAGCATGTTAAATGTTAAATGTTCATGACAGTGCAATTAGAAAAATACTGAACAAATATGACTCGTTTGGAAGGGTTACCATGAGAAAGCTTCATCTCTCTGTGAAAGAAAGCAAGAACCAGCGAGAAGAAATGAGACCAAAGTGGAGATGTTTGGTTATAATACAGAACACCACATCTGAAGAAAGCCAGCATAGCAGCACAATCACCTCATAAACACCTGTCAAGCACGGTGGTGGAGGGGTGATGATTTGGTCTTGTTTTGCAGCCACATGACCTGGGTCCCTGGCAGTTATTGGACCACAAACTCCTCTGTATACCAAAGTATCCTTGAGTCAAGCGTGAGGCCACCTGTCTGACAGCTAAAGCTTGGTTCAGACTGGAACCCAAACACAACAGAATGACTGAAAAAGAAAAGAATTAAGGTGCTGCGATGGACCAGACCTCAGCCTGGTTGAAATGCTGCGGCAGGACATTAAGAGAGCTGTGTTTAAACAAATGCTTGCAAACCTCAATGAACTGAAGCAATGCTATAAAGAAGAGTGGGCCAAAATTCCTCCACAATGATGTGAGAGACTGATAAAGTCATTCAAAAAACGATTACTTCATACTGTTGCTGCTACAGGTGGTTCGACATGCTACCGAATAATTGAGTGTACCTACGTTTTCACGGGGTCTGCACACACTGATGCAAAAAATGGTCCTTTTCACGTCAGTGTGTGCAGAGCAGCTAATAATACAAACAAATACTGAGGAAATTAATTGCTCTAATTAGTCAAGGAGACATCTATTTTATTAGAGTGTGGTGAATAAACCAGTAATCCGAATTTAAGCTAAACTAAACAGTGAAGCAGATAATGGATGGGTGGATAGTGAACAGTTTTCATATCTTCATTTGAGTTATCGCTAAAGTAATAATTTCTTACCACAGCGTCACTGACAGGATCTTCAGAGCCCATTTAAGCCACAACAAAGAGTCCAAGTGACACACGTTTATGTCCACTGACATGCAGCTTTGGTTCTGAGGAACTACAAATACCACCACACACACCCGCACTGCCCTTTTCAATCAGCGTCAAAGCTGTTCATTCTATGAATAAGAAGAGTGAGCTATTTTCATCTGACGCCCCAGTGTGGCTCTCAAGTCACCCATGTTAACAGTAATTTGGACCGACAGGTGCGTGTGTGTGTGTATGCGTGCGTGTGTCAGATAGCATTGGTGTGGCACAGTGGGGTCCTAACCTCCAGCTGCTCACTGTGACAACAGCCTGTCCGACCGCATCACCCTTTCACATTCACACACCGACACACGCACACATTCTCCGCCTCTGTTTTCTGCCATCTTTAAAAAGCTGCCACTCTAGCTTTTGTAATTCAAAGGTGGGTCCCTCTTTGATGCCAGCCACGCCAAAACAAACAAACAAACAAACAAAAAACTGAAGAGTGGGATGAAAATCTCGTTTTAGCTAGCTAGGTAACGTGCTAACACACTAGCATACCTGCTAACAGAAAAGTAGGCCTTTAGCTTTTCTCTGGATTACTTTAACAACCTGATTAGTGGGTTTAAGTAAAGATAAGCAGCTGTTGCGGTCTACTCACCTCTACAAGTTGGTGAACATAGCGGAGCATTTAGTTACAGATGTTTGCAGCAGCCTTAACACTGAATTAAGTATTTACAGTAGGTGTTATATTAGCCGTAAACTACATAGATTGAAGACGATGTCCGGAGTGTGCAGATAGCTAAAAAGCCCTGATGTCGTCCTGATTAGAAAAGTACATTAACGCTAATGAATCTCTCTCTGTTTGGGTTGCACAGAGATAGTTGAAATGAGGGCAAATCAGTGTTAAACGTAGTAAAAACGACCTCTTCACAATGACCAAACACAGTGCATATAGGTTAGTAATACATCGAACGTAAGAGGCCTACCTGTTCCCTATAACCGCACAGTTATTATCTACCTAAACAGAAGGCTTGAAGTGCGAAGATAAGGCACAACATTTCATTTTATGGGAAGAGTAAGGACAACATGTCCTTCTGTTGTATGGACAGAAGACAAAGCCCTGCCTACAGGTAGCCATCTCAACTGATTTTCCCGGTCAGGCTACAGCAGAACACTTTGTGTGCTGTTTGTAAGCGCTGAGACGGTCTCCACTTTTATTTATAAGTTATTTTATTGACTTTATGGAGTTTGCAGAAAGGTATGATTGCATGCCTCTCTCATTCTTTATTTATCTCTCTTTATGGTCTCCCCCTGTTGTGATTTTTATTCTTTTCAGTCCATATTTCTTGTAATTTTCCCCGGATCCTTTCGCTCCTGAGAGCAATATCGGTCGCAATAACTGTTTTGTCTATCTTCACTTTTTCCCCCTCTGCCAGCATTTTACAGTTTCACACACACACACACACACACACACACACACACACACTGGGGTCCTTGGCTGCCTCTTGACTTGCAACAAAACACCACTGTAGCACTCTGCGGGAAACTCCTTCAGCCACATCACTCACAGCGGGGGCCACACACACATTCAGCCCTGCCAGTCGCCTTAACATGAACTGACTGGAATAGTAGGACCTGCGGGCAAAAAGACACAACTGTGTCTACGTGTGTCATCCATGTACGTGTACAGTATGCCACTGGGCCTGGCGTGAGTTCCTGTTACCGCTTGCTGACCGCTTTCTGACTTCACGCTCTTAAACGTCATAAAAAAATTTGACACTCCGGTGCTGATTACTTACATATTGAGTCCATTTGTTTTGTACAACATGCATTTTCCATTCAACCAAGAGTTGCAGGCGATACTGAAGTGATTGATGTTTATATTTTTATCCTTCATTCTCTAGCCTGTTAAATAAATCTTGCATTTATATGTGATTTAGTCTCATTTATCCTTCCCCTGAGCTGCGCTGTGACATTTTACATTAAGAGAAATTGCAGTAAATAATAAGCAGTTGTCATTCTGTGATTGCTTTAAAAGATTACGGGGTGAACTGAAAAAAAGCAAACCTACTTTTACAAGTTGCTATTTAACGTAATCGTTAATCAGTTACTTAATTTCTTTACTTTGCTTAAGAAAGATTTACTGCATGAAAGCTGTGAAAGCTGAATATGGAGTTTTAATTGTCTGTAGGACAATACAGGCCCTTTGAACACAGCCTCTGGGGCTTTAAGAATGACTGATAGTCAAAATGCACTATTAGGAGTAAAGACTGAGCTATAAAATTAAAATATTGCCTTTGTTTTTCCAGAGAACAAATGATTTTTATTCCCCCCTTTCACAAGCTCTGCAAGCAAAAGATTGAAGATCTGGTCAGAGCTTATATTTAATCATGTGGTGCACTCTGTCTGCTCTAGATCACATGAAATTTTGGGGAAAACAAAAGATTAGATTAAAAAAAAAAAAGCGTACCAAACATCCTTCCATCCATCTATTTTCTTCCACTTATCCGGGGCCGGGTCGCGGGGGCAGCAGCCCAAGCAGAGAAGCCCAGACCTCCCTCTCCCCAGCCATCTCCTCCAGCTTGTCCAGGGAACACCAAGGCGTTCCCAGGCCAGCCGAGAGATATAATCTCTCCAGCGTGTCCTGGGTCTGCCCCGGGGCCTCCTCCCGGTGGGACAAGCCCGGAAAACCTCACCCAGGATGCGCCCAGGAGGCATCCTTGTCAGATGCCCGAACCACCTCAACTGGAGGAGCAGCAGCTCTACTCTGAGCCCCTCCCGAATGGCCGAACTTCTCATCCTATCTCTAAGGGAGAGGCCAGCCACCCTTTGGAGGAAACCCATTTCCGCCGCTTGTATTCGCGATCTCGTTCTTTCGGTCACTACCCACAGCTCGTGACCATAGGTGAGGGTAGGGGCGTAGATTGACCGGTAAATTGAGAGCTTCGTTTTTACACTCAGCTCTCTCTTCACCACAACAGACCGGTACAGCGTCCGCATCACTGCGGCCACAGCACCAATCTGTCTGTCGATCTCCCGCTCCCTTCTCCCATCACTAGTGAACAAGACCCTGAGATACTTAAACACAGGCTGCTTTGAGTATTTTAGAAACTGCTGATCTGATTTTCCGACACAAACATCTCTAGAGTTTACAGAGAATGGTTTAGAAAAGAGAAATATCCAGTGAGCGGCAGTTCTCTTGGAGAAAATGCTGTGTCGATGCTTTGAGCTGGTAAGAAGGCTTGTTACAAGACCACTTGTTACAATCAAGGTGTGCAGAAGAGCATCTCTGAATGCACAGCAGCAGAAGACCACACCGGGTGCCACTCCCCGCAGCTGATCATAAATGACACTAAAGCATTGATCCATTTTAACCCCACAACCTGCCTGAGTGTCGTTGCTGTCCGTGTCCATCCCTTTATGACCACAGCGTGCCCCCTTCTGATGGCTGCTTCCAGCAGGACAACAAACCATGTCACAAAGCTCAGATCATCTCAAGCTGGTTTCCTGATCATGACAGTGAGTTCATTGTACTCAAACGGCCTCCACAGGCACTGAATATTTCTAAAAAATATTATGTGTCACAATAGAAGTATTAAAATAAGAATAAAATAAAATAAAATTGGACTGACTGACTGAAGACAACATGTGTCCAGAGGTGAGAGGCCATCTGGTGACAACATGGTCTGGGCAAGAGCTATCAAAGCAGAGCAGCAGCTGGTCACCATGACCTGGACTCCATCCAGAGGACCCCAGCCAGAAACTGGAGGGTAGTCGCTAAAATACACAGGTCTGAGTCCAACTGCTGTGACTGATAAATGAATGGACAGATACGGTTGGGGAAAACCCCGAGGCAGGAAAAGAGGACATGTTGCGCTTTATGGACAGATGGGCATAAGAAGAGAGGAGTGGAGTGCAACAGCCAAAATACGAGTGCATGACAGATTGTTACAGCTGTAATGGGCCGTGTGAATAAATGAATGGGATTTAGATGTGAGCTGAATCTGCAGAGTATATTTTTTAAAAAGCCTCAAATTTAGGATTTGTGGACGTTTTGCTCATACTGGTGTCGCAGTAGCTAAAGTTTACATTTGTAATCCGCAATTGAGTGATATTGTCTCAAGGGTGAGTCCCTGATGACTTACCAAATTTTATAAAGTCGTCTGAATTCACAATTTGGAAATTCTTTTTTTTAAAGATTAATTTACTTACATGAACATTTACTTAGAAACTACTATGGAAGCCTGTACAAAAAGAAAAAAGTATTGATAACTCAAAATTTCGAGTTATTTTCTTGAAGTTTTGATTTATTAACTTGAAATTTTGACAAAAATAACTCAAAATTTTGATTTATTAACTCAAAAGTTTGAGAAAAGAAAACTTGAAATTTCGAGATATGGATACCAACTGCCAATTTTTTTTTTTTGTGGCGGAATGCGCACTCAAAACCGGATTGTGAGCTACCAATGTATACCAACAAATTGGTGCTTTCGAGAGTACATTTGCTGATAGTAACGCCATGTGATTCATCTAATAACAGAAGGATTTCATCATTTGTGAAGCCACGCTAAAAATACTCAGCAATTTGTGCATTCATGACTGGCTGTAATAGTTGTAGCATTTGTAGCTAAGGGCTTCAGCTTCCGGGTAACAAGTAAACGACGTCATTCATGTAGATTACTGATTGGCAGCGCTAACTTGAAATTTGAGTTGCTTTTCTCAAAAGTTTGAGTTAATAAGTTACATTTTCAAATTATTTTTGTTATTTTTGCGTTAAAAGGTCAAAATTTTGAGTTAAAAGGCCAAAATTTTGAGTTATGGTTACCTTTTTTTTTTTTTTTTTTAGTGGCGAAAATGGGCTTCCATAAACTACAGTTAATATATCCCAGATAAAAATACAAAAACCACATTAATACCACCTACTCATGAAATAACCACAAAACAAAAGGCAGGATTGTCAGGATTGACAGTTAAACTTATAATGAAAAACACATGCCTTCAGCTGATTAAATTACGAAAATTAAATAGGAAACTAGGTCTAAATTAGGAAAATTTCAACTAATTTCTAATAAATAAAATTTTCCTAATTTAGAGTTATCTCAAAGTTTCCACTTGATAACTTGAAATTTTCTCAATTTTGACTCTTTTTTTCAGAAATTAGAGTTTGTAAGTTAAAATAGTAATACACCTACTTTGAAACCCGAAGTCAGTAACATAGGTAGTAAGGTAAGACTGACAATTCAAGCAAAGGGCAGACAAAACCCAAGTCCAAAAACCAGCCCGAAAGCAGAACACGGAGAATTCTAGGAACTGCAATGGAGGTGCAAAGACAACAAGCTGCATAACCACACACACACACGCTGAGGCGACTGATTTATTATAGTGATAGAGAACTGGTAGATACATTTTAAATTCTGAAAAAAATTCAAAATTCTGAGATTGAGATTCTGAGATCTGAGATTGATTGTTAGATTGAGATCTGAATTCTGAGATGAAATGATGAATTCTAAGAAAAGAATCTGAAAACAGTTTTCAGTTCGTCAGAATTCTGAGAAAAAAAGATAAGTCTGACTTCTGAGAAAATAAAATCTGAAAAATGTCTAAATTTTAAGATTAAAGTCTAATTTCTCAGAAAAAATGCCTGGATTCTGAGATATGTCTGAATTTTTTAGATTAAAGCCTGAATCCTGAGAAATAACTCAGAATTGTAAAATAAATCTAAATTCTGAGATCAAAGGCTAAATTCCAAAAGAAACTTATGAGAAAAAAGTTCTGATTTTGATACAAGTCTGAATTTAGAGAAAAGTTTTTCCCGTGTCCCTAAATCTTCCATGGCGGGCACAAGGATGGAAAAAGAACAGAAAAGGAAAACAGCAGCAGAAACATAAGACCCACAGGGGAAATAAAAATGAAATCAAGTCTAAACTCGCGCAGGTGCAGAAATTGAGGAATAAAAAATAATAACTAGAAACATCTTTTCTTTCTGGCTGTTTGTTTTGACTAAATAGGACTTTACGAGCTCCCCAGAAAGGTAATGAAGGAGATTATCTTAAAATGTTTTTAGAGCACGGTCATTCCAACTCATTATGATATCACAGCAGTATACCCACTCACTTCAAGCTTCACTCGGACTGTGAAGAGGGGCATTTACATTCCCATCAACCAAAAGCTCTCTGTAGTCCATCAATTTGCTCTCTTGCGCTCTTTCAGCCTCCCTCTCCCTCTTGACCTTTCACTGAGACCTTTAATCAAAGCAGAGTTATGGCTCCCTGCAGCCATTGCTAACTACCAAATCACACAGCCTCAGTGCAGCAGGGATTTGGTAGGCCTGAAAAGTCAGTGTCCTCCTCTTAATCCTACAGCAGCGTGCTGATTAATGCATGTTTTTTCCTGCTTGGGAAAGAAACTAGCGTGCCACTGGTGATTCAGCGTGTGATTCAATCTGAAAAACAGCTCCCTAAGACCTTAGTTCAAGAGAAACAAGAAGAAACAAGGGGAAATCATCGCGGCCTGTGAATGATGCAGGAACCCCTCAGTGCGACAAGATCAGCGTTGAGATGAGTCATTGCTTCAGCTCATCAGATCTGGGTCAGTGCAGATCTGAAAGTTTTACAGTGACAGCTAGATTTCTATAAATTTAACCAATTCAAAGAAATATTTGTACCATTTTGAACAGGATCCAACCACAGGTGGTTGGTCTTGCCTGCTCATTTTTTGTGCTTTATATGTAAAACAACACTGATAACTTCTGTTTTAGCTCAGACACACAGCTAGCTGCAGCTTCAACTCATGAAATTCTCCTTGCTGCTGCCTTCTTGTGAAAATTGGATGAACCCAGAATCTCAGTTTCTTCCTTTCCTTCTTCACAAAGATTAGTCTAGTTTTTTTTTTAATCACTTTAATTAATTAAAATGGTTTTTTTTTAATCATATTTATTTTCAATTTAACAGCACGGTGGTTAGCATTGTTGCCTCACAGCAAGAAGGTCCTGAGTTCAATTCCAGCATCAGGATGGGGTCTTTCTGTGTGGAGTAACTCTAAATTGCCCATAGGTGTGAATGGTTGTCTGCCTCGATGTGTTAGCCCTGCGACAGACTGGTCACCTGTCCAGGGTGTACCCCCTGCCTCTCACCCTAAGACAGCTGTGATAGGCTCCAGCCCCCCAGCAACCCTGGGATGGATGGAAAGTTTTAGTTTGGTTTCATTAACCTTGGGAGGATCTCTATATTTTCTACCTTTGCTTGACTTTTTTTGTTTTTGTTTTGCACCTGCTCTCTTCCACAGCATGTCTTTGTCCTGTCAGGGTGAGGGGAAAAGATGGCCGCCCCTCCCTGAGCCTGGTTTTGCTGGAGGTTTCTTCCTGTTAAAAGGTAGTTTTTCCTTCCCACTGTCACCAAAGCACTAGTTCATATATAGTGTCATATGATTGTTGCGATTTTCTCTGTATTCTCTATATTATTGTAGGGTCTTTTCCTTACAGTATAAAGCGCCTTGAGGCAAAGTAAGCCTGCTTGTTGACCACAGATGACTTGGGAGTGAAAGACCCAAAATGATGGACGACACCATCTGCCAGTGATAACAGTGATTCCCTGCTTTATATTTTGTTGTATTCAGTCTCACTCGACGCTATAGAGCTGGACCGCTTTTTGTAACTAAAAGAAGTCGCCCCCTGGTGGCCCCCCTCTCCACTCACACATCCTTAGAGCTCCTTCTTTATGCTTCACAGTGGGAACCATATGTTCAGATATCATTCATGAAACCTCTCTTACACAGATTTGTACTCACCAGATCAAACTCAGAACTTCCACTGGTCTAGATGTCCATCTCCCGAGCACATCTATCAGCAGGGATTTCTTTATCAAGCCCGATTCACGCAGCCTCCTCTGAACAGACGAGATGAGGCTGTGATTCGACCTCTGTAAAGGGCTGATGCTGGCTCCAAGCTGAGCTGCTGTTAATTGGTGATTTCTGAAGCTTTAATAAACTTCTCCTCTGCAGCAGAGGGAACCCTCGCCTAAGTGTGCCTCGTGAGAGCCGGTTTCATCACAGCGTTTGATGGTTTCTGCTACTGCACTGATCCTGAAATTTTCCCCATCGACTTTCATTTCCTAAATTAACAATGAGATGCTGTTTCATTGTAGAGCCGGGCCGTTAGTGCCGCGATGTGGATTACTACAGATATGTGGGTGCCACCGCTACGTCAGCACAGCACATCTCATGTTCTCAAAAGCACTGCGAAGGAAAGGAAGACTAAAGAGAAGTTATTAGGTGATTTTTTTTCTTCTTTAAGCATCACGCTCGAGGGAAACCCAGCGGCTGTTTTGTGAAGGGATGTGTAGGTGTGTGTGAAAGTGAGGGGACCGAGAGAGAAGGGAGGGGAGTGAATGGGTGGGAGTAGTATTAGTCATCCACTCTCACTGCTGAGATGTTCCCAGCCTGTGCATGCACGGGGATTTAACCCAGCAAAAACCTGTGTGTCCTGGTCTTTAACAGCCCCACCGAGCCCACAGTTTAGGGTTTTTATACTTTAAGGATTGAGTTTACATCTTCCCAGTATGTGTGAGACCTAAGCATAACCGGGCACCACTGCCCTAAATATCAAGACGTTACACAACTCAGTCTGCTCAGTGTGAATCGCCTGTCCTCTGGTGACTTTCAGCCCGGACTAGACGAGGTAGAGGAGGAGGAGGAGAAGAAGAACTGAGCCTCATGTTGGAAATGCATCAGTGATGTAATACAGTTTGACTTTGGCGTGCTTTGTCATCACAGAAGCAGAAGCAAGAAAAGTGTGAGTGCTGCAGAAATGGAGTCGATCAAGACAAACACACGCACACACTGAGGGAAGGAGAAAGTGAAACAGACACACCAGCTTTGCGCTACAAAGCATACCAAAACAGCGAGATGATGTAACGGCTCACAATTACCCATGGTGCTTTGCCGGAAAGATGAATGAAGTCGGACATAGAGAGGGCGTCAATGAAAACACACGTGCACACGCGCGTTTCATCTGTATTCTGATCATGCGGCGTGATTCATACATAACGATGTGCACAGCAGAGAGAAGGGAAAGCGACACGCTTTAACTGAAGGCAGCATGAGTGTGTGTGTGCGTTGTGCGTCAAGAGAAATCACAAGCTTCTTTGCTATTTTATTCATGTGGCTCACAGTGAATGAAGAGACAGGAGGAGAGGAGGAGGGGGAAAAAAGACAAGGAGACAAAGAGGAGGGAAAGGTTGTCGGAGTGCTTGTGGACCGGCTTGGGAGTTTCCTGCACTTAAGGTGCGATGATCCAATTGAGCTCAAAGTGAATCTGGAGAAGAATATGAGCTCCGTCCTTATTTATTTTTTTATTTATTACGCCTGGAAGGAGGTGGTTTGCATCACGCATCCATATTCAGACTCATGGAGGGGGTTACCATTACCACACCAATTACAGCATCAAGTGGTTAACAGTAGGCGGTCCGAGAGTTGTTGAGGCATATTAATATTTAAAAGTTCAAATATAACATCACGACACAACCTTGCGTTCCATCTTTCAATAACAGCTTTAATGTTTCTAAGAAATGTCTAAAACTGATACATCTGGTCTGTGATACACCAGTAATATCAGCCCAGTTTAATAGTGTGAAGATTTTGTAATAACAGATGTAAATGTAACTGATTTTGCGTACATTATGGTCATTATTGCAGTCAGAGAGGTGGGTAAACCTGAGTATAGTCGCTGAGCATGAATGCCAACTTGGGGTTCGACTTGATAGCAGGACCTACAGTCTATGTTCATTAAACGCCACCTGGGAGTCCCTTCTGTGTTCCTTGCATGAGCTGCAAAACACTTTGTTTCATGTGCATATATAAAACATGATAAACATAAGGAACACCCCGAGGTGCTGCTTTAGGCAGTATTTTGGCCATTTTTTGAGCCTCATTCTTTCACATATTTGTCGTAGAGATTTACTTGGATGCACGTGATCCAGACAAAGTCTGAACACCTTTTGAGGAACTTTTGAGTTTCTGTTGAAGGGTGTCTCTGCTTCGCCATGGTGAATTCGATGGTTGCACACAGCAGATTAAATTGTTAGAAGTCAAATGTGTACATGGGCCAGTCTGTCCCAAACTTCCCACGCTTAATGACAATCAGAGCTTCTTTTAGTTGCTCCCTTTTTTCACAAGGGGGCGCCGCAGTGGGTAACTCCGCATGTGGTCTTGAATGCCACCTACTGGCTGCAGGAAGATATCAGCAAGGCACTGGCACTTACACAATGTTTTTCTACTTTACATTCTTAATACAAATGAAGGCAGGGATCAAGCCATTAACCAGAGCCAGAGCCGCCCCGCTTCCACTTGGCTGCTAAGTGCCACACTGCCTCCACGCATGGTGGTGACACATATGGGAGTGCCTCGCAGCACTTGGAACACATCTCACCGTACAGCCCTTAGAGGTGGGTGGATCGATCCAGATATCGATAGTATGGATCGGTGCTAGCGCGATAGGATTGATACTTCATTTAATCCTGAGGGTTCAGTATGTAGCCCACTGGGCTAAAAACCCAGTTTAAAACTATATGCTTTATTGTAGATTACTAAGTGCTAATAAACAAATTACTGCGGAAAGTAAAACTCATAGATCTTGACACATGGATCAACACTACACAAGCTACCTTTGTAAGTTGAACGTATCAGTATTGGTATTGGTATCAGTAATACTGGCCCTGTAGTTACTTGGTATTGCACAGCACCAACAGCCAGTTTGACTGGTTATGCTGCAGACCACACACACACAGGCAGGTACTTTTTGCACATGGGCTTTCAGCTATTTCTTTTCATTTTGTAGCTGTTTGTTTTTTCTATCAGCACACCTGGTGACGCAGAACCTAAAGTGGGAGGCAGCAAAGCGTCCCACTGTCCTTTTGAGCGGGTTATCAGTCACTGTGTGATGCACAGTGTTGCTCAGTCACCCCTCAAGTCCAGGACAGATCACACCAACTCTGAGGCACAGGCAGTTACACGCTCACCCCGCTCTTTAACAATAATAATAATAAAGATAGAGTAATGGCGATAAGGAGCTCTGAAACCTGACCTACATACAAACACATAAACTCAGTGAAGGTGACGATGTGTTAATCCACTCTCCCTCTCGCCGTGATTCACACACAGACCATGATGACGGTGACTGGAGGAGCGGAGACTTCTGACGTCAGACGAGGAGAATGACAAGCGCGTCCAATGAGGGGCCGAGGATGTGCAGCGCGAGGACGGAGCAGCCGACAGAAGGCTAATAACCATGCCAACGGAGGAATATAGCGCGCGCCGCTGACTGGGGGAGAAGCGCGCGCGAGAGACAGGGGGAAACCCCGAAAGAAGAAAATACTGAAAACACGTTCACGGGAAGTGGAGAATAAAGGAGGACGGAGAGAGATACGAGAAGAAGAAGCAGAAGCAGAAGACACGGAGCTGGTAAATGTGTGTGTGTGTTTGTGTGTGTGTGGCGTGGTCTTCATCCATCCCACTTTCTCTCTCCCTCCCTCTCGCTCTCTCCCTTCTCGCGCGTTGGCTCAGGGACTGCACTGCTGCAGCTGAATGAAACCGATGAAGGTATTTAAGCTTTTGTTCTGTCTTTGCTGAAGCGCACACACAGCCTGCCCTCAGTGCTGGAGGCTCGGCAGGGGCGTTAAAACAAAAAACAAAACAAAACAAAAAAGGCTCGTGAGTGCTGTGTGCTGGGCTCCGGGGCGCACGAGCTCCCCGTTACCGCAGGGATGTGAGCCCCCCCTCCTCCTCCTCTTTTCAGCTGCGGGGCTTTTGATGCTGGTGTAGGTGGTGGTGGTGGTGGGGACGGTGGTGACCTTCCCTGGACGTTTCCAGTCATTGACGGTGTGTGCGCGTGCGTGTGGGCGTGCGAGAGGAGGACTGAGATGAAGAATAGAGGAGGGGGAGGAGGGGTGAGTGGGGGCGTTGAGGTGGGAGGTGCGAGAGGAGGGGGGGGGGCAGAATTTTTTTTTTTATGAATGGAGCTCCACATCTCTCTTTGGCGCACGCAGCTGCGAGTGTGTGTGTGTGTCGCTGTGTGTGCGCGCGCGCGCTGGCTGCCCTGCTGCTGGGCTAAAATTAGCGTCAGCGGCCGCAAATATGTGGATCAGAATCCGAATTAAGCAGCTTCTAAATGAAAACTGCGGACGCACGCGCCCGTATCTGGGCTCGCGCTCACACACGCCACCGGTGAATAGGACGGCAGCCGTGCCCCAGGACGTCATGCACCATTTTTAGAGACGCTCTAAAAATAGACAGAGTCGGTGATGATTTTGGTTGTCCGGACTCTGTCAGGTAGGAGCGAGCCAGACTCTCGTTATTATTATTACTGGTGTTGTTGTTGTTGACAGTGTTGTTTATTTGGTGTATGTGTTGGTTTGCTTGAAGCCAAAATGGCAGGAATAGTACTGCCATTTATGAAAGACTTGTCCTTGTGTGTGTATGTGTGTGTGTGTTCACACCTGCTGATAATTACCTGTCAGCGTGGTGCACGAGCTGCTGATGACGTGCATGCTGGAGGGTAAAAGTGCGCGGTCGTTTTCACGAGTTTCTGAATGGATGAATAAAAAAAGTCTGATTTTTTTATTTGGTCTTTTGTGAAACGGGATGGCTGAGAACACGTCCCTGCTCCTCCTCTTCCTCTGCCTCCTCCTTGCTTTTCTCGTTTGTTTTGCCCTCCTCTCTCCGTCTCACGTCCTCTTCCACTCTTTTTGCTTTCGTCGTCCTCGCTTCCACTTTCTTCTGAAAACTTCTCCCATCGTGTTTTTAACTCATCTCTCTGTTTCCATCGTTCTGCTACGTCACATTCCTGCACACAAACGCCTCGCACCTCTGCTCCACCTCTTTCCTGACTCACCTCTTCCTTTCTTCCCTCCCTCCTTCCTCTCTCCAGCTATGATTCTCTCCCTGGCCGCGGTGGCAGCCATGAGTAGCGGCGGCGGTAGCAGCCTCAACTCCTCCTCTCCCCTCGACCCCTTTGACTCCTCCACCCCGTGGAACCTGGTTGAGGACCCCGCCAACTCTTCGTCGGAACCTGTAGTGCAAACTGTGACCCCTGACCTCCGGCCGGCCACCACCGCCGTCGCTCTTCAGGAAGTCAGCCCGTGGGACATTGCGCTTTGCGTGACAGGGACTCTCATTTCCTGCGAGAATGCCCTGGTGATCGCTGTGCTGTTCTACACACCGACGCTCCGCGCTCCCATGTTCATCTTGATTGGATCGCTGGCGGTGGCGGATCTCCTGGCCGGCCTGGGCCTCATCTTGAACTTTGTCTTCACCTATCTGATCGACAGCTCGGTGGAGTTCGTGACATTGCTGTCCGTTGGACTGTTGATCTCGGCCTTCTCAGCGTCTGTCTTCAACATCCTCGCCATCACGGTCGACCGGTACCTCTCGCTTTACAACGCCCTGACCTACCACACTGAACGGACAGTCACCTTCACCTACATCATGGTGGTCTTCATCTGGGTGTCGTGCCTCACGCTCGGCCTGTTGCCGGCGCTGGGCTGGAACTGTCTGAGAGACGAGAGCACGTGCAGCATCTGCCGACCGGTCACTAAAAACAACGCCGTGGCACTCGCCGTCACTTTCTTATTGGTCTTTGCCCTCATGATGCAGCTCTACCTTCAAATCTGCAAAATCGCCTTCCGCCATGCACAGCAGATCGCGGTGCAGCACCAGTTTGTGGCCATCTCCACCACCAAAGGTGTCTCCACACTGTCGGCCATCCTGTGTGCCTTCGGGGTGTGCTGGCTGCCGTTCGCCATGTACTCCATTGTGGCTGACTCCAGCTACCCCGTAATATACACCTACGCCACGGTCCTCCCAGCCACCTGCTGCTCTGTAATCAACCCCATCATCTATGCGTTCCGAAACCCAGACATCCAGAAGTCGCTATGGATGGCCTGCTGTGGGTGTGTCCCCTCCAACCTCTCCTTAAGACCCAGGACCTCCAGTGATGTGTAGCAGGGAAGGTTGGTGTCTCCTTAGTGTGATGCTTGAGGTCGAGTCAGGGTTGGAGGAACAAGAGGTGGCGAGGACGAAAGAGGAAAGAGATTTCCTCTGCTTCTCATATCGGGGCAGGCTGATGGCGAACACTCAGCTGGCCGCTGTAGATGTGGCACTGGTGGATGATGGAGAAGAGGATGATGCATGGTCAAAAAAAGGAAAAAAAAGAAAAACGATATGAAAGTTTGTAGCCTTGAGAAAACCAAAATGATGGATGGAGATGGTGTCGAAACCAACTGCAAACGCCTGTTTAAGGTATCCTCATCATGGGTGTGGGAGCTGGGGTAGGAGGTGGGGGATGTGTCAGGTGACTTTTCCTCTGGCCTCTGTTAGGGTGCGAAAAGTGAGGCCTGCTTCTCAAGAGTAGCATATATGTGAAGCTGAGATTTAGGAAGAAATTTGCTAAATCTCTGTATGTCCTGAGGCTGGGCAGCACTGCATGGTTATGCAATCAGAAGGAGTGAAACAGTCTTAAAATACTTGTTTGTGTTTTAACTGATGTGTTTGAAATTAAGTGGCGTGTGGATAAAAATACAATGAGCTAAATATACACAAGGAACGACCTTGAAAATTCACAATGAGCTACCTTCTCCTGGTAATAAAACGAGAATATTTCCTCCCTGGAAACATTTTTGAACAATGTTTCCTTCAGCTGATGCAGATTAAGTAGCTGAGTCTTGCCCATTAAGCCTTTTCCCAATGCCAGCAGCACAGCCTGTATTATTTGTTTTACCCATTTCGGTGCAAGTTTCAGGAAAGAGAGAAAAAAAAGCTAATCACACAACATCCCTCCTCAAACATTCAAATCCGAAATGAAATCTAATGTACCAGTCTCTGAATGCATAAACAAGCCCGGCTAGTTTGAAAAATCTAGAGAGGGATTTCCATATTTAGGCTGGCATGTGTTGTCCTTGGCGCGATGAAATGAAATCTGCTCCGCATTGGAGAAAAATGGGTTTCTCAGCCTGCCGCTGTGCCGTGACTGTGAAGCAGAGAGAGCTGAATTCAGCACCAAGGACAGCGCCACTGCAGAGCGCTGCTACCCTGGGAATGCTCTCTGCTGCGGGGAGGGAGAGCGCCGGAAAGTAGGCTACGCTGTTCTTTATGGGGAAATGGGAGACGGGCTTTAAAGGAGCATTCCAGCATGATTGGAGTTTCTTTTACCCCTTTTGTCCACCCCTGGATGGATAAAGGTATTTAAAAATTTGGTTTTGCTATAACTCTTCTGTTATGTGATTGCTTCAGTTTCAAAAAGACACGCAGAACAATGTTAGTAGTGCTAGTTAATCATTGTGGCACAAGAGAGCACAAGAGACATTTATGCTTAGTATCATTAGCTAACATCTGCAAACCTTATGTCTCAGTTTGGATACTTCCATACACTTTGCATTTTACGCTATGTCCGTACTTGCATAGTGTTTAAAATTAAACGTGGTAATGTTATTTCAAATTGACCACAGCAAGCTGTATACTTACCAGAAATGATGACTGGACATTGATCGGAGCCTGACTGATCTATCAGCGGGACGATATAATCAGCCTTTTGGCGATCTACTGGTATTGGTGTTGAAAATGGCTGATAAATTAAAATTTAACAAAGATCTGATGGGAGAAACTCCAACTTCAACCATGTTATAAGTGTTGATGATTTGTCCACCAGAGGGCACTCTGCAAGTAACCTGTTGGCGACACATGTTTGGAACACCACAAATACGACAATCAGCTGATTCAGACAGAGACAGGCAGAGCGTAAACGGATAAATAAATAACTACATATAACAAATGTTAAAAGTCTGTTTATATTTCATGTGTCTGACAAAAAAAATATTGGCATATATATATTGGAATTACAGATTTTTAAATTACCAAATATTGGCATCAGTATCATATATCAGTGTATAACAGTGATTATCCCACTAGCCGCTATCTGTGAACATTTACTACCCCCTTAGCCGGGGTCCTGCCATGCCACCATGACCCCGTCCTCTCTGTCCCCGTGTTTGTCATCAGCAGAAATTCCCGTGGTCACCGGGAAAGGTGAGAGCAGGTAATGTTTTTCTGAGGTGAACAGGACCTCTGTGTTTTTCTGCAATCTCCATAAAGCTGTTTCGGCCATGCGGCTCTAAAGTTAGACAGCACTCTGGCTCCACAGCCCAATTGATTTTACATTAGCCGAGCTGAGCACAATCCATATCGAAAAGGTCGTTTTTCATCGGGGGCAGCTTTGGTCGGCTACACTACGTTTTAAGTCATACTTGCCATGCTTGCACCTCTGAAAATAAATTCTCAATGGACGTGTTTTGTATTATTGCTAAATGTTTGTAATGCTTACACTTAAACACTCATAGATGTATGTCATAGATTCAGAGGAAATGGCAAAAGTCTATATATTAAGAAGGAAACAAAGCATCGTATGGCGAAAAATTCTGTAGCTTCCATTTTAATTTCCCTATGTGCAGCCTGTCAGCAATAGCTGGGTACCTTCTGCAGACACACACACAGTCTCTCCCCGTCTTGAAGAAGCAGTGCAGCTCCGCCGCGGGCCACCTCTGAAGGCTCGGCAGGTTAATGAGAAGCAAGAGAGGTGAGGTGACGTGGCGTGAAATAGAAACGCCAGGCGAGACGCGCTTTAATGCAACCTCAGGTCACGTCCACCATGCACCCAATCAGGATGAAGTTATTTCCCCACTGAAAGGGCATCATGCACCGTAAATCCAGCTAATGATAATAACATCTGAGCAGTAATGGTACAGGGAGCTGGCCTAATGTACAGAGAATGCTGTGAGGATGAGACGGAGAAGGGATTTATTGCCAACCTCGATCTGTATTTAAATGATCTACGGAGATACTTTTCACTTTCGTGTTCCTCAGAGCAACCTCGGAGAGAGTTTCAATGACTAAGCTGCTGGCATGCTGCTCATATACATGTGTGGGAGGTGTGCTGGCTTTGGGAAAATAGTTTATGGAAACTGGGCTGTAGTTTCAAACTGCAACAGTAAGACTCAGCACAGGAAAAAAACTGTAACTACAGGGAGTGACTTCCAAATTCAACGCTTTCTACCAAATAAATCACAACATTATTGCGTGAAAGCAAAAAACACACATGTACTCAATGAAACTCTGAAAATGGCGCACAGGAGAAGCAGGTATTTTCTTTTTCTATGATGTAAATTAAAGCTTAGAGTAGAAGTATTTTCTACTTTTCTTGGCAGGAAGCAACAATCAGTTGTTTTTGCAGCAGTTGTTAGCAGAACAACAGCCGCACGAGTTTCTGTCAACGATTTCCTTTGGAAACGGCAGACTCTCTTGTGTCTTCTTTTGATTTCTATTTGTTTGGTTTTGGCCTTATTGGAACAACAACAACAAATAACTCCTTCGCAATAATGTCCAACTGTGTTTTGCTGTGTACAAAAAGCCACAAGCGAGAAATGGAGAGAGAAAGAGAAGCGGTCGGCTTTGGAAGATTTGCAGAATAACTCAAAGTAAATGTTTCAAGGCAACAAATGGCACATTGGGTTTTATTGGAAAGAAATATGATCCTGGCTGCCTGGTCGGGGCTTTCCAAAAAGCATGGAAAACCTAACGAGTAAATAAATGTTCCATTTCTATTCTTAGCTCATCTACTGCAGACAGAAACCTCCAAAAATAAAATGCATCTGCAGCCAATTTAATAATTTGATAATTTAATTATAAAACCACCAGTTGAACAAGTTGCCGGTGCGACCTCTTCCCTTTCTCTCTCTTTTGCTCAATCACTGCATTGATGGAACTGCCTAATGGTAAACCACCTGCATCAATTATTAAGTGAAATATTTTCAATTACTCCGAGGCTGGAAGCATGATGTGGATGAAATTTGGCACTCGGTGAACCGCAGCAGTGTGCGAGGGAGGGTGAAACGTATCCACGCACGAGAGTTGAATGAATCTATTTCACACAGGAAACTGATGCGGATCCTTTTGGCACACAGTTCTCTTGTATGCACAATGATATGCGAGACTTGCCTAGTCACCTGTGTTTGGACATGCTAGATGGAACAGAGCAGTCACATATTAGGTGAGGATAATGTCACATCCAGTACGGTTTCTAACAGACGGCCAGTGTTGCCAGTGGTACAGTTTGGCCCTTTAATTGTAATAGTAAAAGAAGATCTGCACTAGCAGGGATGTGGCTTTTAAACTCATCTTCTTTCCTCTTAAAGGCTAATCAAACCTACTAGAGAATCATGAAGCAGAACTGGATTAAAGGGAAATGAATTTTGAGGTTTGTTTTAGACTCTGTAAGGGCCACCTAAAAATTTCAACATTTGAAATTGTCTTGATTCCAGATACACCATGGGAACACCAGCATTTACCATTCTAATCTGTTCAGTGCTTATTTATGAGGAAGAAAACAGGAAAACATAAACAGTGTAAAAGATGTATGTAGCCACG
This sequence comes from Oreochromis aureus, assembly GCF_013358895.1. NCBI lineage: Eukaryota > Metazoa > Chordata > Actinopteri > Cichliformes > Cichlidae > Oreochromis > Oreochromis aureus. Next base: position 34,741,518 of record NC_052944.1, read on the forward strand.
TGACGTCACCTAGTGGTAGCCCTGTTTTGAACGTTTGCCATTATAAAGAAACCTAGTAAATGATTGGATCATTGGCTGATGACACATGGTTGAGGAGTTCAACCAATGGGCATATCCTGGATGACTCTCCTTTTTAACTATATAAGAATGACCAAAATCTACAAAATGGCATTCACGTTTTATTCACTATGATTTGAAGCTAGGAACTGAGACCATAAACTCATAAGAAAAGATTTTGCAGAGGTCACAGGAAAACTGAGGCGAGGACCATTTTCCCAAAGACTCAAATACAGCTCAACAATGACTTTCAGGAAGTGAAAATCCTATTCATATTCTCCATAGGGAATCTGACCATGAGCCATAATGTGGAAACCATCAAAAGTAGACTTAGTATAAGCTATGACATTGTGAAACTAAGGCGTGTGCTCCTGTAAAACCCACAACTTTCCTACAGTTTCCTAAACCCAAACAGCAACATATCTAAATGTGGAATTCAATGATACCATGGAAATTTTTAAATTAGCGAACGCCACATTACTTAGTCTACATCCACATGCACATGGATATCTTTAAAAACATGGATTTTTTCAAGTTTGTTTTCAAAAACATCTCTGTACTCAAGTTCCATCAAGAGGATGCCAAAGCAACACTTGGCGATATCCATAAACCCTAACCATTTGGAAATGTTGGCAAGTCAGAAGCTCACAAACAATAACATGGCGCACAGTCTGACATCCAGAAAGGAGATAAAGGCTAAAGAGATAAAGATAAATATGTCTGATGCTCCGAAACAAAAGCTCAGTTTTTCTTGTCCCCATGTAGTCGCAGAAACAAAGTTTCTGAAAGTCTTCACCCTGGCAGGAGTTCTTCAAAATCTCAATATTCAGTGATCCAATATGCCATTTACATGAGGACAGAAAATGAACAGAAAAAAAATATGGTTACCAAAATACACACACACATGTGGACATTGCCTAAGTGAGCGTAAACTTTCAGAATCCATGATAGCACTGAGAAATGAAGCACTATACCGTACGAGGACAGGATAAAAGATGATTGTAGTTACCGGTGTTTTCTGAAGTCTTGTTTTAAAGCCTCGTGTTGTAGCCATCTTGGTTTAAAAGTACTGTACTCATATCCATGAATCTAGCATCCTGTTAGCTATCTTGCAAACTAGCTTGCTAGCTATTAATAGGCTAGCTACCTTCAACTACTTCCTTTGCCTTCACAAACTCTTTTTATTCAATTGAATTAAATACAGTTTAAACAACAAAAAAACTCATGGTGTAAACAGCTCATTAAAGATGAAGAAAACAGATGCTTAGAGAAATATTGTGACTAACTAGCATTAGCAGGTCGCCAGCTAGCGCTAGCATGTCAACATCTCAGTAAGTTACATATTAATCTCATATTTTATGAAATAAAACCACATAAATTTTACTTTTTTGTGTGACCAAAGCCTAAAGATGGAACCTCTTTTTAAAAAATTGTCAGTGGATAACATAATTCTCAGTGTGTTTCAAAATTTTGTGACCTCAAGTCTCCAATTGAAAAGCTGTGTTGGAAATTTAAGGATTTCAGTTTTGCACTTTCACAGTACTATTTAGGGAGTTTTTGGGTGTCCAAAAAACTAAAGCAAAGCTCACACTGTTCATTTGATCCAACTCTGCATAAAATCTTAAATATAAATATATATTTAATTGCTATATATAAATATAACAAGCATGCTGAAATCCAAACACAGCGGCGACTAATCAGTCGCTGTGAATTCCAGCTGTATTTTAAAAACTGTCCCATCTGGCATGTCCATCAAGCGGTTGTTTTAACAATTAATAAGACTCATCTGTGAATATGCCACTACTCAGTCTACCATTCCTGGGACAGGAGTGGAGCGACCACTCACTGTGTGTTTGTGTATGTGTGTGTGTGTGGGTTTAACACGTGTGCCCGGGATCATAGCCAATTGTAATGAACCATAGCAACTCTCACTGTAAACACAAACACGCAGAATGGTTTTTGTCAGCCGCTATACAGGACTTATAATTCAGTTTTTAAAAAGAAAAGAAGAGCGTGTAGAGCGCATGTGTGCGTGCGTGCGCGCGTGTGTTATTTTTCTTATGCAATGCTGTACAGAAATGTATATTTTTGTAATGTTCATCAGGGCATGAGTTACAAGACATGGTCGCTGCTGTGAGTCTGTTGTGAGTGTGTGTTTCTTCCTATTCTTCTGTGTTCTTCCTATAAACAAACGTCAAAAGTTTCTTTGGGGGGGGAAAGTTGTGTGTTGGATATGCTTAAAAAAGTGCCATAATTTTTGACTTTCTAGTGTCTTATTTTTTGGTTTGTATATATCTTAAGTTAATCAGAGGGCAAAGACGCAAAGTCGTTAGAACCAGTAAATCTTTCCGATCTATATATACTTAGTTTTTGCTCTAACTGCAGACTCGCCTCCGAAAACACAAGTCTCGATACAGATTGCAGTAAAGTGAAGGGTTTTATCTGTTAAAAAAGAAAAGGGGGGGGGAGCACTCGCACTGATCGACAGGGAGACGGAGAGTTCGTGAGCAGCAGTTTTACGTCACAGAGTCAGGGCTCCGGTGACGTCATATTGTCTGAGTCGTGTCTAAGGGAGCAGGTCGTTTCAAAGACACCCCCTCCTCTGTTTGAAAAAACCGTCACTTTTTCCTCCTCCCCATCGCTTTCACTTGCCTGCCACTTTTTCCCCCGTCTTCTTTAGAAAACACCCTTTTTTCCTCATTTCTTTCTATCAATCTTTTTCACTCCCCCTCCTCTTCTTTCCATTCAGCCCATCTTTGCCATCCTCAACTCCTTCCTCCCACCTCCCTCTGTCTCTTTCTCTTGTCTAACATTTTGCTATCCGTGGCCTGCAGGAAGCTAGTCGGTCAGGCGCCGTCTAAAAATAGTCCCCACCGAAAGCAGATTAAAAAGGAAAAGAGGAATAGAAAAGAAAAAGGAGGGGTGGGAGTAAATAAGTAGAAATGAACCAGGGGGCAGAGGCAAACCTTCACTTTGCTGCGGTAGACAGAAAAACATTGCCGGTCTTCGTTTTCTTCGTTCTTCTGTGTCTATTTTTATATACAGTCTCCTTATCCATCCTTTAAAGCCTCTTTTATTTTCTTGTGAGCACAAGCATTTACATGAAGGTTCTGTTTATTTGTGGTTTTTTGAAAAAAGCAGGGTTTGGGGCGAGTGCCTACAGCAAATAAGCAGGACCAGCTCAACTGTCAGTCAGGCTTATAATGTTTCCCCTCTGTAACCTACAACCTGGCAGAGATTGTCAATCGATTTCAAAAAAACCATTACAGAGCTAATTTTCTATCGGACCGAGTATGGCCTTCACGGACAGAAAAAGACGTAGTTTTACGCATCGATGCTGTTGGTCCCGATGAGAAACAGCACCGAGCGTGTTATTGGGTAACAATACTGTGATGTCAGAGACCTAATATGATGTTCTTGAATCATTCTTCCTGGATTTCTATGATTTCTTACTGTGTTTCCTTTGATTTTTGCTCCTCTCGGGTCTGTGCGGCAACACGGTCGGCTCATGATTAAAAAGTACAAATGCACTTTATAAGATGGACATGTTACACATTGCACTTGTAAATGTCGAATGTAAAACCTTGAAGAGAAAGATTTATTTTTACTATTGTAAATAAATGAAAAGAGAAACAATGAAAAAAAAGACTGCAAAAATTAAAAGAAGAAAAAGTGGAGAATAATTTGCCAAAAAAGATGAAAAGAATAAAAAAGGGAAAAAAAAATTCTGGAGTGGAGTAACGTCATTGTTTTGTAGGCTGTGTGACATTATCGGTGTGTGGGTGTCGTTTTCGAGTGTGTGTGGGGATTATGAGTGCGTGTGAGTCAACATTGCAGGTCACTGTAGTGTAAAAGGAAAGCCTGGGAATAAAAAAGAAAAGATGGTGCTGAATTATTAAACCACTCCCTGCTTGCATAACAGCAGAGAAGGCGAGATATCCCGGCAGGGAGAAGAGGGATCGGGAAAGAAGAAGGGGCAGATTCCAATAAAAGATGCAACACGCACACAAAAACACGTTTGATATTCCCGGAGAAGAAAACAGGAAGCCTGGAGGGACAGGATGGCGGGAAAGGTGTGAGAAAGTGTATATGTATTTGTGTGCCAACCCTAAAAACTGAAAGAAACACACACATTTGTGTGATCTACACCTCTTTAGGTTGGTGTATTCCCTGGAGACAACGATAGCCGTAGTCAGGGTGCTGCTGAAGGGTGGGGTCTTGATAAATAATTAACGGCGCTGCAGAATCGGTGACGCAGGTGAGTGTGTTTATCGTTTAACCTTTAATTAAGTTCTCGATAAACACGTTCGCCTGCTAGCGTGTGGGTGACAGCGTGAGACTTTAAAAGGTGATGTTCAAACTCCTTGACTCACCTCTATGCGGTTTCCACATGGAGGCGAAGAGCTCCGCTGTGTGCCCAGAGGTGAGTACTGCACAGTCAGGAGACGAGGGGAAAAGACGCAGCATCCACCCACCCACACACACACACACACACACACACGATGGGCTTATTTTACGTCATTACAGCAGCTCTCTTGCAACAAGCACGAAGCAAAGCCCTTCTCCCCTTTTCCTTATCCTTACTGTCTCCGTCTCACTCTGTATGCACCCTTACACCCTCAGTGAGTCACAGCACTCTCTCCACCATCTGCTGCAGGATGCTGCAAATCACCTCGATGTATGTGCATGTGTTCGAGGGAGAAACGAGCGCACAGAAGGTGGTGATGTTCCTGCATCTGTCGTGTCTGACTCGACACGCACACACATCCTGAGCCTGATATGAAACTGTGATTAGCATTCGAATGGAGCCTGTGACGATGACTTACTCCATGTGGCGAGGAGATGATTCACGAGTGGACTTGATGTAAAACTGAAGGTTATTAAGTCACTGATCTGGCATGTTTTAAAGTTTTCCAGGAACTGATTATTTTTTTTCTTGTAAATGGAGCATCTGATACACGTGACCCTGAAAAATGTGACATGATTTAATTCTTGCTGATTGGCGCTACTGTGACATACAAAAACAGTCCTCTTCAGACACACAGACAAGGGATTTGGTAAGTGTGAGAAGCCTTAATGCTACAAAAGCACGGCTATATACAACAGAGGACCTGTTATATTTTGCTCTGTGTATTGTCATATTTATTCTGCTACATGCACATATTAAACACCACCAAAGTTTCAAATGATGAGATCAGCGTACAGTTGTGGTCAGAAGTTTACATCCACCCTTCATGGAATGAATGTCAGGGTAATTTTGGGCTTTTAGTCATATCTTTGAACTGTTCGTTTTCCATGGTGGGATGATTGCCCAGCACACATAGGCTTTAGAAAACAAGAATTAGGTGCACAAGTCTGAATTTATTTTTCTGAATTTCTCTAATCCACACATGGTCAAAAGCATATCATGTACCAGTATTATTAACAGGAAAACAGCCCAGAGCGTGATGGTACCACCTCCATGCTTGACAGTTGGTATAGTGTTTTTAGGTTGTAAAGCTTCAGCTTTACCCTTTCGAACATACTTCTTGTCATTGTGGCTAAATAGCTCAATCTTTGTCTCGTAATATGTTTCTCCAGAAGGCGTTCAGCTTGTCTGGGTGTTGAGCTGCAAATTTCAGTCGAGCTTGAAGGTGTCGATGTTGGAGCTTCTTTCTTGGTCGGCATTAGTTTTTCTCTGATTATCTAATCAAAGGAGTTTGCAAGGAAAAGCGTCTGGACTTCTTTAAGTTGCTTGAAGACGTTTCACCTCTCATCCGAGAAGCTTCTTCAGTTCTAAGGTCAAATGGCCGAGAGTCCCAGATTTAAACCCAGTGGGAGTATCCCCCCCAATGAGGGACAAAGGACCCCCTGGTGATCCTCTAATCACATGCGCCAAGGTGTGAAAGCGGGTGTGGGACCTAATCAGCCAGGGTTTCGGGTGAGCCCATTGTGAAACCTGGCCCCACCTTGTCATGTGAATTCCTGAGGTCAGATGGCCCAGGATGTGAGTGGGCGTTAAGGCGTCTGGGAGGGAACTCAAAACTGGATTATAGATGGCAGACAGTTGGTGTCGTAAACCACCGCCTCTGTTCAAAGATGGTCGCTCACAGTGGACATAGATGGCCTCTTTCACTCCTCTTTCAAACCATCTGTCCTCTGTCCAATATGTGAACATTGGCATCCTCGAAAAGAGTGACCTTTATCCTTAAGATGCAGATGGACTGCTGAGTCTTGTCCTGTGGAGGTGGCTCTTCTATGTTGTGCCATGCGCTTGTGAAGTGGCTGTTTGGTCTCTCCAATGTAGAGGTCTGGGCATTCCTCGCTGCACTGCACAGCATACACCACGTTGTTCAGTCTGTGTTTTGGAGTTTTGTCTTTCGGGTGAACCAGTTTGTGTCTGAGTGTGTTGCTGGGTCTGAAGTACACTGGGATGTCGTGCTTGGAGAAAACTCTCCTGAGTTTCTCTGATACACCGGCTACATAGGGGATGACAACGTTGTTGCGTCTGTCTTTCTTATCCTCCCTCGCTGGTTCACCCGAAAGACAAAACTCCAAAACACAGACTGAACAACGTGGTGTATGCTGTACAGTGCAGCGAGGAATGCCCAGACCTCTACATTGGAGAGACCAAACAGCCACTTCACAAGCGCATGGCACAACATAGAAGAGCCACCTCCACAGGACAAGACTCAGCAGTCCATCTGCATCTTAAGGATAAAGGTCACTCTTTCGAGGATGCCAATGTTCACATATTGGACAGAGAGGACAGATGGTTTGAAAGAGGAGTGAAAGAGGCCATCTATGTCCACTGTGAGCGACCATCTTTGAACAGAGGCGGTGGTTTACGACACCAACTGTCTGCCATCTATAATCCAGTTTTGAGTTCCCTCCCCAGACGCCTTAACGCCCACTCACATCCTGGGCCATCTGACCTCAGGAATTCACATGACAAGGTGGGGCCAGGTTTCACAATGGGCTCACCCGAAACCCTGGCTGATTAGGTCCCACACCCGCTTTCACACCTTGGCTCATGTGATTAGAGGATCACCAGGGGGTCCTTTGTCCCTCATTGGGGGGGATACTCCCACTGGGTTTAAATCTGGGACTCTCGGCCATTTGACCTTAGAACTGAAGAAGCTTCTCGGATGAGAGGTGAAACGTCTTCAAGCAACTTAAAGAAGTCCAGACGCTTTTCTTTGCAAACTCCTTTGACTACGATGACCTGGATGACTGAGAACCTTCACAGACATCTGATTATCTAACATGGTGGAGTTTGTTCCTTTCCCAACAGCCAACAAGGAAGGGTCACTAGTCTGTCAGAGGGCTAGTGCAGAAAGACAGAGAACCATTCATGCTCACATTCACACCTACAGCCGCCTTAGAATAATGAGTTAACCTAACCACATGAATGTCTTTGGACTGCGGGAGGAACCCACACCGGCACAGGGAGAACAGACAGACAGAAAGCCTCCGTCCAGATGTTGTATTTGAACCTGTGGACCCTTTTGCTGTGAGATGATAGTGCTACACACTCTTCATCCACCTATAGTATAAAATTCATATTTGAGGTACAATTAGGTATGTAGGTCATATGACAGTAGAGCGTTCAAGAAGATAAAGATTATTTATTAATGTGAGGTTATCCAGGGAGATTTTCAAGGCTTTCTTAACAGCAGCATAGTGTTTATTTCTTTATGTTAGCTTAGCTTATAGCTAGTGAAATCTCCAGTGGAGTGTTATTGCTATGTTAGTGTTTTCAATCTGGATGTCAAGAGCGAAAGTGGTGGATGTTACTGAGATCAGTTATGCTGACAGAGACCAAAATTTAGAAACTGCGATCACGTTGTGTTATCTTAAACTAGCAAACGAGTCCGTAAACATCACAGATCTTAAAGCCAAATTGTTGTTCTCTCATAGAGTTATATACAACTGGGTGCATTTTTCCAAGCAGAGGTGTCGCCCCCTGCTGGTGATTAGAAGGATTGCAGGTTTGCAGAAAATCATCGCTTTCTAGACCCAGGAGCATCTATGAAACAGATAGTTTGCAAAAACTAAAACAATGTGATTTTTTTTTTCTCAAAAGCTTGTAAATAACAAAACACATCAGGGTCAAATAAGTTTTATACTGAAGAACTGACCTGTACTGTTACTCTTTACCTTGTAGTCTTTTTGGGTCTCAGAGCAGCTCGACAAAAACTGTTTGTCACTTGAAAACTGTATTTGGTCTCTTTATCCTCCCTTTAAAACTACAGAAATAATGTGAACACTGACTCACACAACTACTATGTACTATTTTATGTGCCTCTATATCATTTAGAGAAGGTGATATTTTAATCAGTGGTGAATATTTATTTATCTCAGTGCAGGACGGACTCAAACACCTGTCCTCTCTTAAATACAGTCTGTGCAAGTCATCCTGGGAACCAGTTCCATCGAGCACATATTTTATTTATAGACCTTTGATTCCAAAATTAGATCCTGACTGAAATTAGGTTCCAAAAGAAATGAACAAAGCAAGAGGACTATCCATCACCAAGACATTTCTGTTTCTGAGCATGGGTCAGCTGTAGATTTTTAGTCCGAAATAAAAGATATCTCTTCATCATTCCAGCATTTCTGCAGTGCTTGTTGTTTTTGCCACTGAACTGTCTCTCGCTCTCTTTTTTTTCTCTGTTTCCTTCACTGCTGTGTCACCATCTGTCCCCCAAAATGACTCCTCTGTCCAAAACAGCACCCATCGGTTCCTCCTCCACCCTGCCAATGGCCCAGAACGGCACGGTGCTGAGACCAAACGCGTCGCCAGCAGTGGGCGTGTCACAGCGCTGAGAACATAAAGTGATGATGGCTGGATTTACGTCATTGCTGTGAAATGACAGATACTGCTGAGTAACTCTTATCAGATTTGATTCTCTGTGAGAGAGGGGCTGGTAAGGTTTGCTTCTTTGTAACAAAATTTGAATGCACATAATTTGACCTGATGTTAAGGAGAAATGAATGCTCTTTACCAGAAACCATCAAATCATGTGCGTCACAGGATGTCAAACAACCATCAATGTCTAAAAATCTCTCTATTATATCCTCCCGTTATAGAAGACTGAACATGCCCAAATACAAAGTTCATAAATATCACTATTAATCTTATTTTAAATTGATTAAAGTTAACTAATAATTTGAAAATAAGCAAATATCTAATCAGCCTATCTTATGGCGGCAACTCAGTACATGTAGGCATGGTCATGGACAACCTGCTAAAATCCAACCTCAGAATGGGGAAGAAATGTAATTCAAGTGATTCAATCCCAACTGATATGCTGGGATTTTTCCACACAACCAACCATCAAAAAAGAAAATATCCAGTGGGTGGCAGTCTACTGTGTGAAAATGCATTGTTGATACCTGTGGTCACATCCAGACTGCTTTGAGCTGATACCAGGAGGTAACAGTAACTCAAATAACCACTTGTTAAAAACAAGCTATGCAGAAGATCATCTCTGAGTCTGTGGCAGAAAAAGACCACGCCGACCACACAACTCAAGAGTCTCGATTTCTGCTGTGACATTCAGATGGCAGGATCAGAATTTGGTGAACCCAACAGGACAGCACGGCCCCATCCTGTCTCATATGAACAGTGATGTAATGCTGATATTTTCTTAGCACATTTTGCTGTGGGTGTTTTCACATGTGGCTGACGCAAAAATAAGGTGAGAAACAAATGATGATCCATTAGTGCGTTAACCGCAAGGGACACAAAACAAACAGGACTGTGACTAATGCATAAAACGTAAAACAAAAGTACAGCATACACAGTTTTGTTCACCATTTATTAGCTATAGTTACATGCATACTTGCTTACAGTTGATTTTAGTGTGCAGTACACAGTTTCATTTAGTTTCATTGTCTAGGTTATATTACCCCAATTTTACTTTACAGGCTGCCTTACCAAAAAAAGTCTATACAACATAGTTCGTTTCTCACATTTTCAACACATAACAAAGTTTTCTTAGAAGCCAGTAGCCATAGATACACAAGGTACGCTTGATATGCGAGGTCTCAGCTTTTGTTGCCGGGACCGGAAAAGCTGTCAGCACATCAAAGAATACGGGAAGTAGCAAAATCGTCAAAGTCACAGCTTTACATTCTTAAACGCTGCAGGGTCACGAGCTACTCCGGGCAAATTTCATGACTGAGTATATCTATGGCTCCAGCACAACAACACGACCATAGAATAAACAATCAGAACAATCAGACCTGGCGCACACTTTTCTCTAGATTTTTGCATCCTCCGTTACGATACAACCTTTTTTTTTTTTTTAATTCTAGGTAAATATTGGCCAGGTCTGTTGCAAATCCACTCTATATCTCTTCATATGTGCTTTTTTGCTTCAGTAATAATGTCTATAAACGCAGGCCTTGGCACAAATCCTTAAATCTTATTCTAAACATTCAGGGAGAAAACCAAGAACCTGTCCACTCATTGTCCGCTCTTTAGTCCGGTTGTGAATCTCCAGCAGAGTGCAGTTGTTGAGTTAATTGAGTTTATATACAAGAACAAAAAAATTAAAGCTACTTTTGAGCCCTGTCCCTTTTTCAGAATCCTGTCGTTATTGGGAATAAACCTGCACAGGTAAAGGTGAAAGTACTGAGCAGTCTGAACAGTCTCAGGTACTGAATTAGATTATTACAGCTGTAGATATGGAGAACGAAATTAGGCCGAATGCTGCTGAACACTTTACATGTACAACAGTAATTAGACACTGAAGTTAGTGATTGTACAATTAAAGAAAACATGGCTAATGTACAATTTAGGCAAATGTGGAGTCCCACCAAGCACCACATGTCCGCTGATGTTTTTTCCCCCTTTTTCTGAGCTAAATATGACTGGCTAGTCAAAACTGTCATATTTTCAGGCTACTACAGTATTGTGCAAAAGTCCTGATCCATCCCTCATCGTTTTGCATTTTGGAAGTAGGTGCAGTACCTTAGTTTCATGCAAACATACATGTAAATACAGCATATAAGGAAAAAACAGAGTTTGTATAATTGTAACAGACTTGAAAGTCAATATTTGGTGTGACCACCTTTATTCTTCAGCACAGTCTGAACTCTTAGACAAGACTTCTTGTAATTTCTTTAAGTAGGAGTTGTTCTCCAGGCTTCTTTAGGGACAAAGCTCTTCTTTGGATGTTGGCTATCTTTAGATGAATTCAACAATATTGAGGTCTGGGCTCTGAGAAGGCCAATTCATGAATGATAGTGTTTCATTGAGTGTGTTTTTCATCCTTCCACTGAGACCATTTCTGATGAGGCATCAGTGAACAGTAGAGGGATCATCTGAAGCTCTCAGGTCCTGTGTCTGGTCTTTGTTGGATTTTTTTCTTATTTCTGACTTTCAGACAAAAATACTATTTGTCTGTCAAACTGTTTTATCTTTGGCATTTTTCTAGATTCAGCTAGAAAAATTAAAACCAATGTGATTTTTGCAAAAGGATGCTAGTTACAAAGTACCTAAAGATACAATTTAAAGTGAGTTATTTGTTAAGTCATCCTTGAATAATTCATAGGTCAGTGTTAAGTCTCTGCTCAGGTACAAGGACTGAACTGAAAATTGTGAAAGACCTTCAGAAAGTCTGGAGAACTATTACTCAAAATTTACAAGAAAGCGTGGTTGTCTGAAGGCAAAATATTTAAAAAATGAGATGACTCAAGACTTTTGCACCATACAGCTGAATTCTAACCATGAATCCACGGTTAGCCACCTCGAATCATGAATCAGTTTCCTTCTTAACAGCCTGAAAAAACGATTTTCACCTTTAACTTTTCAACTAAACGTAAAAGTTGTAGAGCAAACCTTTTAATGTAATCTTCCACACGTACACTTGTACTTTTTTTGGTTAGGTGGGACCGTTGAATATCAGAAACTGTTCAGAGCGCACGTTTTCCTAACATAGACAAATTAAAAACCAACTGAAACGCTGTTGGGTTAATATCTCTGCCACAATTCTAGCACATGGAGGAGTAGAACTCCACTTCCCACAATGCTTTGCAATTAAAGGTTGCAGCATTAAAAACAAAAAAGAAATCAATCATCTGAAAAGAAAACTAAAACAAATATTAAAATTTGTCTTTGCAGGATAATGTTTAAAGGTTAATCTGGTAACAATAATAACAAAAAATCACCCTTTACGTGGCTTCTGTGATATACCTGTTTTATCTGGTACCTTCATCCTGGTCTGGACAGTCAGAAAACCCTAAAATAAATCAAAGTGAACAACTCACTGCAGCACGTTTGAAAAAAGAAAAAGCACATTATAAAACACTACAGTCCAACCAGCTCATACCGAGGATTAGCCAAACCTATACCGAAAAGAGAGAAGAGAGAATATACTGTAGATTACTGCCGCGAGCCTCTTACACTTATGTATTTATAGTCCAGGGGCTGCATTCACAAAGCCTCCACAGACAGCAGTGCTGACCCAGGGTCGAGTGAAGGAGTGGACATGACCTTTGACCCTTGGGCTTTGTGAGAGCTGCTCCAGCTGTGGTTTAAGTGTGGAAGTGTTTATAATAAGACCAAGAGCACAGCACACAGTCACTGGCTGAAATGTCAGGCTTCACTTTATGAACGAATGCGAAAAATACCACTGCCCAGTCTGAACAGTGATAGTCACTGTTCAGACTGGGCAGATGGGGGGTCAAGTATTCAATGAGAGGGAAAATCGAACGAGGCTGCTGGCGCTTGTTTTCCCACACCAGCTTCATCCTGGGTGGGTGGAGTCTTTTATCACAGTTTCATCACACTATTCTAATGTTAGAAGGTATGAGTTTAAGAAGCGCACTGACCACACCCCTTTTTTGTTTTTGAGAGTTTGGCTTTCTAATCACTTTTATAACCAAAACATGGAGAGCCAGCTTCCACATTTCTCTGTGTAGTTTCTGCCTGTAAGCTAACGCCAGCGTACTGTGAGCTCATAAACACACCTGTGAGATAAAATATTACTCTGAGCATTTCAAATGCTGCTGATCGTGTGTTTGTTTTGATATTCTGATTAGGACCTCTTTAAAAAAGATGTATAATCATGTCGGGGAACATTTTCCAGAGGGCTCAAATACATAGATTTTAAAAAATATTAATGCATATTATCTGGCTTAAAGAATAGGATTATCTGCTCATCGGCCCAATAACACTGGGACTTTTTTTTACCCCAAATTTATAACAGTTTTAAGATGGTAGAGGTTTGTTTACATGTCACAACTGTAGCGATATCACACCATATAATCTGTATATAAAAGATGGCCCCAGCTAACCGTCTGAAAAGTGAAGCCAACATGAAAGCTGGAGTCTTTCTACCAACCAGCAGGGGGAGACCTCGAGTTGTACATGAATCTAAGGGAAACCCCATCATCGCTCTTCTTCTGCAACTTTAGACTTTATGTGTGGATGTTGCACATTCTCCCTGTATCATTGTGACAGTCAGGAAGGAGGGCTCTCCAGGATATGCTAATTACCTAAAGACTCTAGGCTTTATTGTCGAGACCTCACTAATTAACGGTAGGCCCAAATCTCATAGAGTGTACAGCATGTATGTCCAACAGCTAACCAGCACTTGTTTATTGCTGTGTAGCTTTGAAATGCTTTCTTCAAAATGTAATTTCATACATCCTTTGTAACTTAATCCAACCCCATTCGTTTTTCCTTAGTATGCTAATGGCTCAGTCACACTGGAGTAAAAACCTTCTAAGAAAAAAAAGGTGGTTACCTGGTAATTTCACTGAATTTTTTTGCGCCCAGCAACAGACTTCAAGTAGACGCAGCAACTAACTGGTCACCCAGAGCTTCAAAATGCAGCACCGTCATCCTTCTGGGGTTTCATCTCGACTGCACAGGTCGCCTGGTGGGAGGCAATCGGTCTCTAAACAAATGCAGACTGACTCAAACACTCGACTCTCAGACTGACTGGCAAAGGTTTGCAAATCACTGTCCTCTACTTTCTAAACACAGAGGTGTCAGCACTGTCAGGATGTTGGACTCCATCTCAGTAAGTCTGTACCAGAGAGCACAACTCGTCTATAACGCGTCTCTTTGCAATAGACTCAACTCAGCTGGTTGCATACTGGTTATATTCCTATATAAAAGCAGGGTTGTTGAGTGCCAATGTGACTGAAGCATAAACTAACGGAGCTCTCCAGACGAGCGTCTCCAGTTGTACATACCTCCACAGAGCACTTTTATCTCCCATTAGCTACAGCTACATTAGCCACTTCCTGTTAGCATGCATGACAGCTCACTACACAGAGATAATGTTCCTCCTGCTGTCTCACGCTGGTTCAGATGAGCCAAACTCCCAAAAGGTCAGTGTCTCCAAAGGAGGGTGTGCGTGTTTCGTAAACAGGCATGACCCAGAAAGCTAGCGAGTTATCTGCTAATAAGCTATTTTTCTTTTTTTCCCTGATTATCCTTACTCGTTTCCATAAATCCTTTCTCAACATTTGGCAGAGGAGTTAAGATTGCACTATAATTAGTTAGTCTTGTGCTATATACCTTGTGTTTTGTAAACACGTCGCCCCCATACTCACCAGGGGCCCACCTACATACAGAGCCTGTAATATTGCTAATAGAGCGTGTAGGGGAGGGGGAGCTGCTGCGTACTGAGTGTTGTTAAAGGTTAAAAATAAGCAGATGTGGGGCTGAAACAGTGTGTGTGGTTATTGTGCCATACACCCTGGGTGGCCGGACACAAAAACCTCTCTGGTTTAAGTTCACAGACAGGTGTGTGAGAAATGTATGACTGATATTCTTTTTTAATCAGACTTTTTTAGTTGATGATGAACATTAAAACTAACCAAACCCCTTAAGTTGCAACTTAGCGTCACATTTCTCCCCCTTTAACTCTCCCCGCTTCATCTCTCTATCGTTTTTTTTCCTTTTAGTCGGACCACTCGTTCTCGTCGAGCTCGGAGTCGTCGTCGGACTCGCTGTACTCCACTGCGATACGACGCGACAGGATCGTGGCCACGTCGTTGCCAACGGGCTCCCTCTTCGCCTCCTGCTCCCTCTGCTCCTGCACCTTCCTCAGCTGGATACCTGGAGGGGGAGGAGGAAGGGCGGAGTTAACAAAAACATTGAAAATTTCTTTGTGTTTGTTTCAGCAAAATCAAACTATTTTGGATGCAAAGGCATTTTTCACTTATTTCACAAAAACTACCAGGATGGATTAGTTTGAATAAATTTGTTTGTAAGCATCCAAAGTGAAACGTAGTTGTGTTAAATTCTCTGCTTCGGTATAACTCTGTGCGTCTCTTTCTCACACAGACGCACTCACCTCTACGTATGGCCGCCAGCAGGTCGGAGCGGGCGTCGCTCATGGGGATCATCCCCAGCATGGTGGACTTCCTCGTCGAGGGTGCCGCGTCCACAGCTGACTGACCGATAGCGGCGTGTGGGGGTGACGGGTGGGCCTGGTGGCCCGCGGGGGCTCCGGGAGGAGGAGGAGGAGGGGCGGCCGGGGGTGCGCCTGAAGGCGGGTGGGAGGGAGAGGGCACGTAGTTGGCCGGGGGAGGAGGAGGAGAGGGTGAGTAGGGACGGGAGAGGGCGGAAGAGGTCGGGGGGACAGCGGAGGTGGCGGAGGGCGGGGCGTTGGTGGAGTCGAAGGCGGTCTGGGCAGAAGGGATGGTTGGTGGGGGTGGGGGAGGGGCCGGCGGGATGTAGTACTCGGGGATGGTGGAGGGCTGCCCTCTGGTGATGGAAAGAAGTAAACAAAAGATTTTTAATGAGTAGAAACAAACTAAACACGATCAAAGCCCTAAAACAGATCAATCAATAAAACGCAGAAAACAAACCCGTGTGCGGCGCGGTAGTCCTTAACCGACTGCTGCCTCGGCCCGTTGACTGTCGGATCTCCTCCGGCCTGGACGGCGTGTCCCGAGGGGGTCCGGCCCAGGGAGGCCACGTGCCGACCTGTTGCCGCAGCCCCGCCCGCTCCCGGGGGCTGGTTGGCCGGCCTCAGGCCCCGATCCAGTGACTGTGTCTGGGCCGCGGCACTGAGGTGATCCCTGGTGTGGTGGTCGGCGGGGTGGGCAGTGGTGGAGGCCTGGGTGGAGGGGTGGTTGGGGCTGGCTGGGTAGGAGTCGGACGCCATTGATCTGTTGGAGGGAATGTGAGTGGGTTGTAATTGAAAAGTAGAGGGCAGGTAGGAAGCAGCAGTGAACATGATTATAACGGGAACATCAGATTTTGTATTCCTTGTATTATTTCCTGCTCTGCCACAGCAGTGACTTCAGTCCCTGATGAAAGTCAACCTCATCTTTTCCTCCAACCTGCTGTGACGCAATCCAGGTGCTCTGAACTACATTTGCCAGAAGAGGGCAGCACAGAGCTGTAAACGACACAGTAAGCTGGTACTTCTTAAATCTCTGTATCAAGCAGGTATGTGCTTAAATTATCTGACACTTATAGTGGCTGTGTAACAACACCAGCTTACTGTGTACTATTTATAGTATATGAATAGTATTTATAGGCTTTAAAGCCTGAGAGAAACTCTCTCATCCAATGCTCATCCTCAAACACTGACTGTACACATAAACTAGAACAGGAAACAGGACCTCAGAGAAAAACCCTCACTTATAGCTAATGTATGTGTGTGTGCACACGTGTGTTTACCTGCTATCTGGGGACAGTGAGCCTTCAGAGGACATGCCGTGGTAAGGGGAGGGGGCGAGCCTGGCGTCTGGTCTGAACTCTTTGTCGTAGGCCAGGACGTTCCACTCCTGGCGTCGGTTACGAGCTTTACGCACCTTCAAGGGTAAACCGGGAGACAGGGACATGTTACACTGCAGTTACAGGCAAAATTATATATATGTATAATTATTGTAATGGTGTTTAGAAAGATTAAGCTGCTGTATTACATCATTCTCCTGTAATCCTTTCACAGTCACTACCTTTAGAGTGCAGCATTAGAACAGCTGTACCTGTATTGCACCCTACTAATACAAAATAGATTTTTACTGTCTCTACTGCAGTAGCAGCATTTATGCAGTTACTAGTGATGCCTTTTAAAATGATTAAGAGCTCTCCACACTAACAATGTGGTCTCTGCTCTTTTTATTCCACTTTTATTAACTATTTTACCAGCAGTCTCACTTTTGTTTGGCTCTAAGCAGCTTTGTGATTTATTTTCTTGATCCCGCAAATGTTACTGATGCAGTTAGGATGACTGTATAAGACCAGTTAGATAATACATCTGCTACAGTGCAGAATCAGTGTAAATGAAGGAGGAAGTTCAGATTGCTCTTAGTAAGCCAGTAAATTCGAATTAAAGCGATTTTTCATGGGTGTCAACGATGGAAATTAAAGCTGAACTGAAAGAAACACAATATTCCCACAAACGTCGGAGAGCCTGGAGTCATTTGGGGTCTTCGATATGCAGACGCATGCAGGAGATATGTAAGAAAAGACTGATGTTCAAGGACATTAATGCGCTTTGAAATGTGCAGGTGTTTACACAGTTCCAAAAAATGGACATAGAAAACCTGTCTCCAAACCAGCTGATTATTACAAACAGATTGAGCGTGATTGCTAACTTGACCCCTTCAATCTACAAACTGATAACAGACTTAGTGACTAGGTTCAGGGCTAAGTTGTAAGCTAACCAGTAATCCCACTCATAGATAATGACAAATGCTAATCATATAAAGGTTAGCTGTACTGCTAGCCAATCGAAAGCTTAACACAGTTCAGTGTCGTATCTGCCCCCTGACCTCTGTATTATAACCGTGGTTGTTTACAGAATTGAACTGAATGTACTGACATCTTGTGCTAAATGGACTGTGTTTTAAATCCACTGGTCCAGCTGCCCAATTTGGAATCCTTAATGTGCTTTTTATATTTTACAGTGGTAAAGTAATGGCTGCTATAAAAAGAAGTTGTGTAGTATTTTTTTGTTTTTCCTATTTCCATGTTATTTGTCAAGCCATGACAGGAAATAACTTCTAAATAAATTCTGCTCAATCTTGCAGCAGAAAAATCCCAAAAGTTAATCACATTTAAGTTGGGCTCATTATTATAATTTGATTATAATAATGAAAGTGATGCTGTCAATATTTTGGTCGGTGTATGTTCCTACCCTCCCTGCTGGCAACGAGCTCTGGTTAGAGACAGAAAGATACGAAAGGTGTAAACATCCCAAAGGATGTCTGGGCTCAGCTTTAGAGGCTGGGTGAGGAGCTCAGTCATTGGCAAAGGACTCAATCTCTTCCAGCCCACTAAAGTAGATTGGACTCCATAGATTGGACTTGTTCGTCCAGCAGATCCCACAGATCCTTCAGTGGACTGAGATCTGGGGAACTTAGAGGCCAGGTCAACAGGTCAGAGTCATCGTTGCACTATCCTGCTGAAAGACTCCACAGACATCAGGGAATACCATTTTCATGAAAGGGTGTACAGGGTGTGCAACAATGCTTAGGTAGATGGTACGTGTCAAAGTAACATGCACATGGATCCAAAGTTTCCCAGCAGAACATTGATTAAAGCATCACACGGCCTCTGCCGAACCGCCTTCTTCCCATCGTGCATCCAGGTGCCAGGTGTTCCCCAGGTAAGCACCCAGCCATCCACGGGATGTAAAAGAACCAGGACTTCTTCTTCCATTGCTCTGTGGGCCAGTTCTGACACTCACCATTACCATTGTTGGTGCTTTTGGCCGTGGACAGGGGTCCACTGTATTCTGACAGCTTTCTATCAGAACCAGCATTAAGGTTTTTCAGCAGAGCTACAGCAACTCGTCTGTTGGATCGGACCACACGGGCCAGCCTTCACTCCCCAATCATCAGTGAGCCTTGGACGTTCATGACCCTGTCACTGGTTCACCGCTGTTCCTTCCTTGGAGCACTTTTGATAGACACTGACCACTGCAGACCAGGAACAACCACAACATCTGCGGTTTTGGAGATCCAGTTGTCTAGCCATCACAACTTGGCCTTACTCTACTCCTTATGCTTGCCCATTTTTCTGCTTCTTACTCATCAACTTTGAGGATAAAGTGTTCGTCTTCTCTCTAATATATCCCACCCACTAAGAGCTGCCACCATGAAGAGATAATCAGTGTTGTTCACTTCACCTGTCGGAACTACGATGTGCTTTATACTCTGTTAAAAACTGTTCATTAAATGGTTGTATAGAGGATTTAACCTCTTGCTTTACTCTTGTTTCAGAGGAAAGCTGATAAACTCTAATTAAATGACCATTAATAATAAACTTAGTAAGTGATTACTGACCTTCTTCACTTCTCTGCTCGGGTCTTCAACCTGCTTCTGCTGCTCCTATGAGTGACACACAAACAGACAGAGGAGCAGAGGGAAACTCAGCTGTTGGTTTTTTTATTTACTTACTGTGTAAAGGGAAATATAAAAAAGCACAACCCCATCACCAGCTTTTTCACCACGGGGTAAATTCACACTGACCCAGCCCCCAACAGACACACACAGTCTAAGCACCACCCAGTCACTATTAGGCAACACCAAAAACACCGGTACAGATGACAGAGCCAAAACTTGTGGGAGCACAGGACAGCAACCAAACCAAACACGGAGGGTTAGCAAGACGGTGAGGTGGTAAGCTAAGGCGACATTAAACA
The DNA here is from genome assembly GCF_013358895.1 of Oreochromis aureus. Taxonomy (NCBI): domain Eukaryota; kingdom Metazoa; phylum Chordata; class Actinopteri; order Cichliformes; family Cichlidae; genus Oreochromis; species Oreochromis aureus. Next base: position 34,761,185 of record NC_052944.1, read on the forward strand.
CACACACACACACACAGACAAACAGGAGGGAGTGTGTGTGTGCGCGTGTGTTGGCATTCATTTAGTACTTTCATGTGTATCAGCGTGTCTCAATGGTGTTAGGACATGTCTGCTTTGATAGGTGAGTCTGTAATGTGTGCTAGTGGGATGTGTGGGGAGGAAGTGGAGGGAGGGGAAGTGGGTGGGGGGGCAGAACGGGGGCAGGTTAGGTTAGGGGTCGGGGTTGTCTTACAGAGATGGACAGGGGGCTCCTGGGTTGGGCCTGTCTGGAGTGGGGCCTGTCAGGGTGGGCCGGACAGCCCTATGGAAACATGGGAGAAAGACAAGCTGGTGCGTTAGACTGAGCAGAGGAGGCGGAGGAGGAAGGGGGGTGGGGGGTGTCTTCAAAGGCCAGGAAACTAAAGATAGAGAGAAACGAAGGAGGAGGCGCTGTGGGAGGAAAGGATAGAGGTGGAGGAGCCATCCTCCTGCAGCTCGCTCGGGCTCTCAGACCTGTTGAGTAACAGCTGAAGCTGCGTTGTTTCGGAGGTGGGAGGGGGGGTTTCTGCATGGTTTCCAGGTCGAAGGGAGGGAACAGAAAAATGTGAGCAGCATTAAATTCAACAGAAATATTGACAGAACTGCAGCAAACACATGCAGCAGCAGCTGTTCGGCAGTTACAACAAAGGAAGAGAGCGCCAATGGAACTGTGAATCAAAGGGGAATACCAGCGAACCTCAACTCTGAAATATTCATAGTTCAGTTCCTATTAGTTTGAATGGATTAATAAACAAGAACAATGGTGGTGTGCTGGAGCTCCTTTCAGTGCTCCAGGTTATTGGTGTTCACGAAGACGAGCGCACAGACCTGCAAACTGAATGCACTACTTTAAAACAGCAGGACACAGTTCAGTTAAATCCAGCAGGAAGTGAGCGTACAGTAGTGTGCTAAAGACTCGAGTCACCTCTGGTTTCTTTACATTTGTGTAGGAAAATGGGAAATATTCTTATTCCTCAGCACAGTCTGAACTCTCTTAAGGAAGTGTTCTTGTAATTTCTTTAAGCAGTCTTCAGGAATAGTTCTGCGGGCTTCTTCACGGACATTTAAAGCTCGTCTTTGGATGTTTCTGCATTTAGATTGTCTCACACTGCTTCAATAATATTGATGTTCGGGCCCTGGGGAGTCCAATCCATGACTGATATTGTTCCACTGTGTGTTTTTCTATCCAATCAGATGTTTGCTGGATGGTATTGGACCTTATGGTACTTTTTTGCATTCATAATTCCATCAATTTTGACAAGACCTCCAAAAACACTGCAGCTCTAAACAATGGGAGAGCCTCCAGGATTTGAATCAAAACTTTCAAATTCAGATTCATCACTCCATCAGATCTGTTGTCACTGATTTTCGGTCCAGTTCTTGTGTAATCTGGCATAGCCCACACACAGCCACCCTTCCACTGAGACCATTTCTGATGAGGCTTCAGTGAACAGTATATGGATGAGTTGAAGGCCCAGTGTATCCCTCAGGGCCGTGTCAGGTCTTTGCTGGATTTTTTTCCTGTTTCTGAAAAACATGACTTTCAAGCTGTGTCCCAAAACATCGGCTGCATCCTCCTGAGGCCGCATTTGTAGACCGATTACATCACAGCGACGCGACGAAGGCTGTCCCAATTTGTAGACTCCTCCGAATTCGGCCGACAAATGCGTCCTCCTTTTCCCCAGATTTGAAGGATGGGTCGGGTGTGTCCTTCGTGGCCCACCATATCCCAGAATTCATAGCGCGGCCCAGCCAATTCAGGTTTCCAACAATGGCGGCCGCTACTAAGTTTTAATATTACTCTTATTAATCTTTCTGGGTCACAAAATAAACTTTTAACATATTTGCAGGCGAGAATGTAGCTGTGTAAACTTCAAATATCTGCTCAGTTTATCAAGACATCACACATTTGCAAAAGTGCTCCGACGTTTTCGGAGACGTCTGTTATCAACCAGATCAATAGCTAACCGGGGGTTCAATGATCACTCGAGCCATCGTGAACAGCGGACTCCCGGCATCATCGTTTTCAGACCCCTGTGGTCTTTCGCTACTCAGGTTAAACATGATATATAAGTCACTTAGATAACTTAAAAATATAATTGTTTGCCTTTTTTTGGTGTTTTATTTGTTCCGGAGTAAATCGGTTTGGCTGAGATCAAAGTTATTAGATTAGATTAGATTAAATAAAACTTTATTAATTCATCGGGTGGGTTCCTCCGGGATTTTCACACAGCTGAATAAACGTCAAACAGAAAACTGATTAAACAGAAGTATGAGATGGTCGTGTCTTGTTATATTTTAGATAGCAAGGAGCAGACAGCTGAGTTTATTAAACTCCACCGAGACAGCGGTGACGCAAATCTGAAGGCTAGACCGTCCCATTTCACAGCCTCGCACTTCCGGCCTTCTCAGTCTTCGAAGGACCCGGTCCACGTAGACCGCGAAGGCCGGGTCCTCCGAAGGATGCGGCCTAGGTTTTGGGACACAGCTTCAGACGCTGTTCATCTGCTATAGATATATATTTTTAGACTCGCCACTTCTTCTTCTTCTTTCCACTTGTCATGTTTCCTCAAACTTTTTAAGGGACACACTGCACACCATGTTGAAATATGGGAGGACGAGGTGAAACGGCTATTAGCCACGGTTTTGCTGGTTAATGCTAAAACACTTTTCGAGTTAGGTGCCTTTTCTGTTCTTGAATGATTCATAGGTCAGGGTTCAGTGGTTTAACAAACAAAACAAAATCCTCTAAAAATGGTCAGGTTCAAGGACTGGACTGAAAATGAGTGAAAAAGCAGACAATGTCCAAAGAAGAACTCTGAAAGACCTTCAGAAAGCCTGGAGAACTATTACTCAAGAGCACTTAAAGGTCTGTCTGCTTGGAAGAAAAATATAAACCAATGAGTGGTGTCTCAAGAGTTTTGCACTGTACTGTATGCTCACATGATCTCATTCAGGCGATGTAACTACAGCCAAACACGACGTTTGTATAAGTTGTATTCCCCGTCGATCACGTTGTTGTCTCTGGATAACCGGCCTGCTCAGCTGCTGCTGCATCGATAACCGATTAAACAACCAAGCAAAGCTAAATGGAGAGTACAGTCAGAGAGAAATGAAACTGAAATAACAGCATAAAATGGCACCACCGGGCAGGAAAATAAAAATTCGCAAAATAAAGCAGAAGATGAATTTCTTTAACCGTTTCCAGACCCACGGTGACGTACACCCAAACATACAGCGCACGCTCACGAACACTCGTTCGGCGCACACATCGTACCTTCTGTCGTCTCTTCTCTTTGCGCTTGTCCTCGGTGGCCTGCAGCATCTTTTCCTTCCACAGGTTGAAGAAGTAGGAGGGGTCGGTGTAAAACTTCAGGGCGTCCTTCTTGTCATCCCTGCGAGGAGGAGGAGGAAGAGGAGGAAGTGAAACTAAGAAAAAAAAAGAGCGGAGCTTGGTAAATTATCAATACTGGCAGAGAGGCTAAAAGACTGACCTATAGGGGGTGAGAATATTAAGTGGTGGAGGTTTGTCACATCGGTGGTACATCTCCACCACAGGGTTGGGCACAGAGGTCCTCGACACCACCTGCTGGTCCTGAATGGTACTGCTCTTAAAGGCCTTTCTCATGTTGATGTCCTGCAGAGAAACTGGAAACAGAGAAGGAGGACAGTATTAAATTATGATAAGCAAACAGAACGAAAAACAACAACACGGCGATTAAGCCGGCAGAATCACAAACACTGGTGTTTGACATCATAATCCCCCAAAACAGCCGGTTTCAGCCACTAATTCCTTCATATGCATCACTCTCCTCTACCCTCTATTTTTTTAAAGGCATGAATCAAAGTCAGGATTTGTGGTATTAAGGGAAAAAGAGCCTAATCTCTTGTTAGGGCTCTTAGAAGAAATTAGCACAAGTTTAGCAAATTTTTAATGCCAATTAATTCAAGCTTCAGGCTGATGGAGTGACCAAAGAAAACAGCAACCTGGAAAATAAACATTTTAAATTCTACTTTAAGGACAATTACGGACAATCCGAGTGAAAAATAAAAACAGATAATCATCAGAAATTAATAATTTTCCTCTTTTTTTTTTAGTTTCCTACAGTGGAGTTAATCATTCTTGTGAAATGCATCTAATCACGTCCCATTTATTATACCGACTACACCATTACATCACACGTCACATGCTCGGAGCTGAATGACAGTGTGCGTCTGCTAGAGTTCTTCATTAAATAAAGATTATCTGCTTTTTATGAAGTCTAGACTCCATAAATATGCAAACATCTGCCATTCTCAGTGCGTGTGCAGTTTTTGATTGGCCGATATGTTTTTCAACCAGCCACCAGGGGGCTCTGCTTATTCCAGGAGTCCTTTAAACACCGGACACGTGAGATTTGTGTGAATGTTTCATATTTTAACCCTTTAAAACCTGAATCATTAAACAACTGCTAGAAAATTCTAATTTTTGAAAATGGAGGGTTTATTGAACCTCCTGACAATAAAATAAAAAAATTAAAAATTAATTAAATATTAATTTGCACACATGAGTTTTAGTTTGTATCGTATTTGCTACATCCGGTATTTTTTTTTTCAATTTGTTGCTTAAAAATGTTTTGCGCAATTTATTTATGTTATTTATGTTAAAAGAATGATGATGTTGAAGTCTGAAAAACTGTGGGTATTAAATATACTTGTTAAACCCACACATAGCGGGACAGCAAAATTGCCCTTTTTGTCAGTGTAAAAAAGTTTAACAACAGATTTAAACTCTGAGATGTCTTAATACAAGATAAAGAAGTGCAATTTCAACAAGACGTCTCAGTTTTTGTACATTACAAATGTGTAAAATTACAGAAAGAGTTTCTTTAATAGTGAAAAACAGGAACTTTTCTGTTATTTAACTGTATCTCTATTCACCAGCTCGACCCACATCCTCATTTTAGGTTTGGCAGTGTTTTTAGTAGGGAAAGGCGAATGGCTTAATCAAGAATTGAGCTGCGGTTTGGGGAAGGCCTCGATGTGGACTGGCGTCGGCTCCTGGGCCTGGCAGATCCCCATGTACTAATGAGAAGTGAAAGAATTGAAAAAAGGGGGAACTAGGGTGGGGCATGAAAACGAGAACAAACAGCTTGTAGAACTGGGGGGGTCGTAATAAGATAAGACCCGGAAGAGGCATGTTTGGAGGCATGGTCCCGCTCCTGAAATTCACATAATTTATCTCCAATTACTTAACTTAAATGGCTGTGGGGGAGGTCTTTGTCACCAGGAAAAGCCGTAGAATTTATAAAAAGAACATTTCAAAGTCCCCAAATTTTTTCCAAAACACATCAGCAGGCTGCTGGGACGACTCTGGCCATTCACACCGAATTTGGACGAATTTCCTTTATTTATGTGGCTAATTGATAACCCTGATAAGTGGAAGAGAATGGATGGATGAAGAATCTGTATTTTGTTTCTCTTTCCTTAAAACATATGCAGGAGATAAGACGCTAGCAACTAATCAAAGAAAATAATAATACTGGCGGCTGTCAGCCTCTTGGTAGATGCACGTGTAGTATAAATGTGAAAATCCTAGCAGATTTTCAGAAAAGTTGACCTCTGATTGTGAGGTCAAGCTCGCCAGGATTTGAACTCGTCCCAGAATGTTAGTAAGTCGTCTCGTTCTTAAGTTACCGCAATCACAAACTTGGGTGTCCACCCGCCCACCAGCCCAGCAGGGAGCCAAACCCCCATCAGTATACAAACTATTGCACTTCATTGCTTCCGTGTCACTTTAACCTCATCGTTTCGACCTTTTCGTCGACAAATAAAACGGCACATGCTGCTCAAGCAGAAGCCATAAAACACTCAGAGCAGCTATTGACCCTCAATGGTAACTTTACACACGCAGCTCTGACCTTGTTGAGATTTATGGGTTTATCGGTTGTTAAAAAGCGGCGTGGTAAATGCAGGAAACTGCTGAGAGAGGCAGGAGATGAAATGCTACGAGTCAAAGACGTCTAATTAGAACACTTCATTATCAAGTAATTCCTGGAGTATATGCTTATCAGCAGGTGCTTCTCTAAACAGACACCGTTTGGATATGTGTGTATTTGTTTGCTACGATTCTGCAACCTATAGAAGATCATTTTAGAAATAAAACAGATAAACGGATCAAATACACACACATCATGTGCATATCGACTGATAGAGAACATACAGCTTAAAAGGTGTTTGAACTTGAATGCATACATATGCATGCACACATAATAGGACAGCAGGGACCGATTAGACTTGGAGCTTGTTGCATCAGCTTAACAAGCATCTCTCACACACACACGCATGCAAACTGTGGGTGCACAACAACAGGAGGCTGGGCGGTGTGTTAAGTGTCAGAACGTGAAAGGGAGCGAGAGTCGGAGTAAAATACGACATGTATGTGTGTCAATCCTGTGAGAGATTTATCACCGCTGCAGTGCTATCCAGGATCTAGCAGATGGCTAAACACACACACACACACACACACACACACACACACACACACACACACACACACACACACACACACACACAGAGACGATCAGGGCGTGATCAGTGTCCTATACGATCAGTTTAAACCACGTCAGTGTCACACGCTCCTGTCATTAGCTCTGTGCACTGACGCAGCATGTCTGTGTTCGTATGGACACATTTTATTACAGAAAAATCTATGGTTAGCTTAAAAATCAGCCTGCAGACACCAAAGGGCAACTGGCCGTTTGATCTGTGTGTGTGTGTGTGTGTGTGTGTGCAGTCAGAGCACACTCCTGTCTGTTTGATCATTCCTCCCTAAGCTTCCTTCCCTACGGCCAAATGAATAATCCACAAAACTCGCAGCTAATGCAACTTTCATTCAGACACATCTTCAAAGAGACCTCGCTCTCTCTGCTCCTCTTCTTCTCCTTCTCCTCTTTCTCCTCTCCAGTCCTTTTTAACACTCACCTCCCTCTCTGCACATACACATGCATAAACTGTGTTAAACGCCATTAATAACCACATTCATGTAATGCACACACTGATTAAGGAACTCCGCACTGACCTAGCCTCTGAATTTAGAGTTATTTGGATTTATGTGAACAATTTATAATCACTTTACTGTCTGGAGGGACGTGCTGCTTCCTGTAGGCTCTGTGCACGCTCTCTCTGTGCACGCTCTCTCTGTGCACGCTCTCTGTGCACGCTCTCTCTGTGCATCCTCACTGCACAGACAGAGCGTCTTAATTTAAAGAGAACCTGTTAGTTTCAGCTCCAGCCCTGTTAGAGCAGCTTTGCATGACTCTCTGTTCAAAATAATCCTTATTTATCTCATGCTGGATCCCTCTGCTGTCTGAAATAAGCCACCTGTTCAGTTTCACTACTGCTTTCCTTCCTTCCTTTTTTATCCTTCCTGCTTTGATATTCTTTTCTTTCTTCCTCCCTCCCTTCTTTCCTTCCTTTCTTCCTGTACGCTAGAAAGAAATAATATTCCTTCTGCCACTTCCTGTCCTTCATTTCTCTTCCTTCCTACCTCCCTTCCATCCTTTCTTGATGTACACTAGTGGTCATATTAGTCATATTATTACCTATCCTTGTCAAATGTCCTACCTTCCTTTGCTCCTTCCTTCTTGTGTTAGCTGTTGTTCCTTCATCCCTTCCCTACTTTTACTTCCTTCTTCCTTCCTTCTTTTCTGTTTCCCTTTTTCCTTTCTTGATGTACACGACAAAAAAGTAATAATATTACCTGTCCTTCCTTGCTCCCTAAGCCTTTCTGTCTTCCTTCCCTACCTTCCTTCCTTATTTCCTTCCATCCTTTATGTGTGCGATAGAAAAAAAATCATAATGTCCCTTGTTCCTTCTTTCCTTGTTAACTGTTATTCCTCCCTCCTCTTTTCTTTGTTCCTCTCTTCCACCTTCATTTCATCCATCCATCCATCTTCTTCCTTCCCCCTTTTTTCTCTTTTCTTCCATCCTTCCTTACATCCTACCTCCCTTCCTACCTTTTTGACCCTAGATCATCTTTCTTTGCTTTCTCTTTGCTTTCATTTCTTCCTCACTTCCTTCCTGCAATCCTTCTTTCCTTCCTCCTTCCATCTCTACTCTCCTCCTTTCCTTTCTTCATGTATGGAAGAAAAAAGGGTGGTGCACAAAAGAAGCAATGAAGAAGAGGAAGCGAGGAATCAGAAAGGAGGTGGAAGAACGAGTAGCGGGACACGATGAGACAGAAAAGAAATTTGAGTGTGTGGAAAAGGAAACGAAGGAAACGAAGAATTGAGAAATGGTTTGTGTGGTATAGGAAGAGGAGGAGGAAGAGGTAAAAAGAGACAGAAAGAGAAGAGGAGAGAAGGTGGAAAAGTGTGAGGAGGCGAGCAGGAGGAGGAGGAGGCGAGATAAGGGGAGGGAAGGATAAGACAGAAGACTGCTGAGCTTTTCCCTTTTATCCTCGTCTGTGCTACTCTCTCTGACGCTGTCTGAGGCCGGCGTGCTGCAGAATGACTCGGCAGTATCAGACAGAGAGAGACGTAAAGAGGTACAGATGAAAAATATATCGAGACAAACGGGAGGAAGAGGAGAACGAGCGCAGGCGATGGAAAGAGGAAAAGGGAGCAGTAAGGTGGAGAAAGACTGAGAGAAGGAGGAAGAGAAACAAAGAAACAGGAAATTGGAACCAGAGGAGATGGGAGGGCATTAGGGGAAGAACAGGAGAGTAGGATAGCAGGGAGAGACGGTGGGGAAAGAAAACAAGGAAAACAGAAGAAAAGAAGGGGGATGAGGGCTTCTCAGAGAGCAAGGAGGAGGAGAGAACAGGAAAGGCAGGAAAAGGATAAAAAGGAGAGAAAATGGAGCCAAATCAAAAGGAAGAGAGAGGCCGACGTGAGAGGACGGAGGAAGAAAAGATGAGACAGAAAAAGGTTAGAGGCACAGGAGGATAAATAAACGTCTGACAGAGATCAAAGATTTTAAAAAAGAACACACACACAGAACTCCCCGTGTGTGTGTGTGTGTGTGTGTGTGTGTGTGTGTGTGTGTGAAGGCCTATCAATTACTGCATTAAGAGAATTGACCTTCAGAGACAGACTGAAGCTTAATGATGGAGATAAAGATCCTGACTCACACTGTGCAAACGGCAAACACACACACACACACACACACACACACACACACACACACACACACACACACACACACACACATATTAGTCATAATAGCAGCTCACATAAACACTTGTACACTCATAGAAATAGTCGGTGCTCTCTAACAACACAATTAATAATCCATAGTGCCGGACACACACACACACACACACACACACACACACACACACACACACAGGTTAAAAGCTTTGCAGAGATGCATTTATCTCAGAGTGTTTACTCCAAAACAAACGTGAGGAGGACAGACACAAAGAAAGCGAAACAGCTTGTTGACACGCACCAAGCAGATGGGCTTCTACCTTTGCGAGGACTCACAGACGCCTCGCCGAGCCCGTTTATCCCGACCAACCCTGAGCCGAGGATTAACTCGAGCTCCAAAAATCGAGTCCTAACGGCTACTCTGACGTGAGACTCAGCCACACCTTTACCCACTCACAGGACCTCAAACGCACACTAGTACCCACAAAGACAACCCGGAGCACACACAGTACATAATATAAGAGCCTAGAGAGCCCTCATCAATAAATCATCAGCACAACCATTAAAATGCTGCACACACACACACGCACACACACACACACTAGTCATAATAGCAGCTCACATAAACACTTGCACACTCATAGAAACAGTCAGTGCTCTCTAACAACACAATTAATAATCCATAGTGCTGGAAACACACACACAGAAGAGAATAAAAACACACATCCTCACACACACACCTTCCTCCACAGTGGAGTCGAGCTGGGTGACTTTCACAGCCAGCTGGTCCACCCTCTCCTGCAGGCTGCTCATCCTCAGGTAGAAGCTGTTGGCTTCGTTAAACAGTTCCCCGAAAATGTCCTCAGCATGACGACCTGTAGAGAGAGAGAGAGAGAGGAACACACACACACACACAGTTAGATTCGCCATCATCACTTTAATATCTTTCATCCAGGGATATTTAACAGGCTACATTCACACTTCCATGTTGGCCAGCTGAACTCTGCCTCACATCGCAGGAATAAAACATGCAGCGAGAGTTAAATCAGCCGGGAGAGTCAAACTGTCTGGAAAAGCAGAGCAAGCTGACACAATTAAAGATGTTCAGTTACTTCAGGTTTCTATCCAAAAATGACAAAAGAAAGTGTGATAACAGAAGGTCTACATGTATACAGTGGTCCCTTGCTATAACGCGGTTCACCTTTTGCGGCCTTGCTGTTTCGCAGATTTCTTTTTTTTGCATGCTTTTTTTTGTGTTCTGCATCCTGATTCGCTAGCAGCGTGACTCTGAAGTGGTGTACTGTATGTTTGTAAGTTTTCTCCCCAACAAACACAACTAGGTTTCAACTTTAAGAGTGTTTTAACAAAAGAGTGTGAAAATGTTCATGCCTGTCTGAGAAAAGTGTATAAAGTGTGTAGTGAGGGGTTTTACAGCCTTAAAACATCTATAATAATTGTAAAAAATAAAGTTGGCTACTTCGCGGATTTCACATATCGCAGGTTATTTTCAGAACTTCCGCGATAAACGAGGGACCAGTGTACATACAGTTTGCATGGACTCACCTGTGATAAGATATTCTCCACTTTGCTTTATTCTAACCCAGGGGCGTCGAACTCCAGGCCTCAAGGGCCGGTGTCCTGCAGGTTTTAGATGTGTCCTTGACCCAACACAGCTGATTCCAATGGCTAAACTGCCCCCTCAACATGTCTTGAAGTTCTGGTAATGAACTAATCATTTGATTCAGGTGTGTTGACCCAGGGTGAGATCTAAAACCTGCAGGACACCGGCCCTCAAGGCCTGGAGTTCGACACCCCTGTTCTAACCGATTCATTTCTCTGCCCCACACTGTAACACTGTAAGGTAGCTCTGTATCTATGAGTTGATTGGATTTCTACTTGGAGGAAGTGTTCAGAGAGCAGTGTGTTGTCCAAAATGATGCTCTATCATAGCAAGCTAGGTAGCTGTATCCAGCTGTCTGTCCCTTCCTGTGTAAAGAGGAACTGCAAAAAATAAATAAATAACGAGATGATCCTAGTCTTCATTCAGTCCTGTTTGTTTGTTAAACCACTTAACACTGGCCTATGAATCATTCAAGTGCAAAAAGGCACCTAACTTAACACAACTCAACCAGTGTTGTTCTACACATAGCAAACAACTAAGCAAAAGGATCATTTTAAATTGTATCTTTAGGCACTTTGTTACTCGCAGCCTGTCACAAAAACCTCATTTGTTCCCATTTCTTTAGTTGAAACTATGAAAAATGTCAAAGACAAGACAAGGTGGTTCCCAAAGAGCTTTATGGGTGAAAACTTGGCAAATCTCAGCTTGCTGTGCAGGGTGTTTTCATGGACAAGTAGAGGACAAAAGAAGGAGATGAACAGTATCTGAAAGTCATGTCCTTAAGATAGAGAAAAAATCCAGCAAAGGCCTGACACGGCCTGAGAGACACATCTGGACCTTCCTCTGATTATCTACTGTTCTCTGAAGCCTCGTCAGAATTGCCTAAGTTGATGGTTGGCTGTGAAGACGGGGTTCAGGAAATGTACGAGAAGAGAAATTCAGAGATGGAGGTTGCTCCCCTCCCTCCTCCCGGCGTCTGCCTCAGCAGGACCAGCCGCCTCCTGCTGTGCACCTGTCGGACTGAATATTTAAACAGGGCCTCTCTGTCTGAGAGTGTTTGCGCGTCCGTGACGACAGCGGCACAAATATTTAAATGCATTTACCGAGATGAAGAACTGCAGCCTTCCTCAATAACACTGTCACCTTCAAACTGAATCACATGCACACTCATCAGCCACATTTCAGCGTCTCGCCACCTCGTTCGCTCTCTTCTCTCGTCCTGCACCTCCATCTCTCGGCCCACGTCGTCACAGATGGAGCAGAGGCAGAGCGCTCGCTCATTTGCAGTGAGCTGTCGCTGAATATGATCTATCCCCTAACTGTTAATCGAATTTAAATAGCCTTTTTTTCCCCTCACACTCAATTCATTTCCATTGAAGTATGCCTCGTCTGGTACAGAGCACATCAGCTATGAATGACTTCATTGCTTTCAAATGAAGAATGTGTTTAGCTGTTCAGGGTGAGAAATTCCAATAAAGGGAATACAGAGGAGAAGACGCTAAACTGCGGGATACGATGCTTCAGAAGGAATTCTGTATGTCACCTTACTTTCACATCAATCCGTCAATCACTATGGCAACTGTGCTCATCAGCAAACAACTGCTGACGCACAAACTAATCAGCATATGTATGCACGGCCTCATTCACACTCAACACATCTGAAGTGGTCTGCTTTAAGGAGCTCTGAATTCATTTTAGGTGTGATTGCATGTAAATGCCTAGATGCTGGGCTCTGATTGCTCATGAGGATTAGAGACAGACATGTGACCGGCTGCGATAGAGGGTAAACAACATAGATCCTCTTCACTACAGTCACGAGGAAACTCGTGAAGTTTTTGTTAAAGGTGGTTTTACAAGGTCCTGAATCGTGGGGTGCATTTCATTTTTCACGGGCCTGTGAAAAACAATTTTTCAAATTTTCAAAGTTATAATGTGTAACGTCTCACCACTAGATGCCAGTAAGTGAATAATCGTAGCTTTGGTGGCTGCTATACAAACAACTGCGGTTGCCGTTCATCTGTAGTGAGTGTAAGCTTCCAGTTCGCTGTTTACCTCAGCTGTCAATATGTGCAAAACTTTGTGAAAGAAATCCGAAATGAGCCGATGAGTCAGTGTGGTGAGTTGCTGAGGATATACTGAACTCTGTTGGTCAGAGCTTCTATTTTTGCCGCTGTTAGCTGCTGTTAGCCAGCAGCTAAACTTTCTTTGAAAGTATCATTTTTAGGATCCTCAAACGTAGCATAGCATTAGCTTGTAGCTGTTGTTGTTTAGCGTTGTTGTTGTCAGCTATTTGGAGAGTGGAAGGATCACGTGTCTAATCTGCTAACAATAACTAATTGCTTCAATATTGGGAATAAGTAAGTATATTTATGCATGTTTTCATGTGTTACAGCAATGATCTCAATTCAAGAGCTAAGGCTTGAAGTGAGGAGCAAGAAGAAGTTTTATCCAGATGGCGATGGTGATGTATATTTCCTTTGTGTTTTCTTCTGCTTCTTTGTTTAAGCGGACCCCTTCATATAGTAAAACATAGGTATGACCCTTCATATCTTGAAGGTGCAGACATGAATTAAAATTGCCTCCACAGGACAGTTCTCTTCTCCTCAGCCTGTGCCATACTACATCTGTACATCTGTAGCTCTTCTCTAGCCACTTACACACAATGCGTGTAGCGGTTGAGCCCCTAACCGAGCATCATATCAGATCATGCTAAAGACTCGTGCTGGCATGTTAATGCTAAAATGTTGGAATGAAAATTATGTAAATGTTACAGGATGTTCTTGTGCTGAACTACAGTATACTTACTTAGACTGCCCAGCTGCTTGATGATGGCTGCCAGTGTAGTGTTGGTGACGCACTCCAGCTCACTAGTCACCCCATCTGGCAGCGCTCCACGGCACAAGTGCCGGGGCTCAATGTTCCTCTTCACCAACGGCATGCTGGTCTATACCTGAAGAAGACATTGAGACAAGGAGAGAGAGAGAGAGGTAAAATGTTAAGCGCTTTTCCCTCGAAACGTTTATCTGATTTCTACTCATGTTTAAATACATGACATCCTCTAAATGAGTACATCTCCAAAGCCACACCGCTAACAGCTAACCTGCAGTCTGTAGAATATCTTCTAACATTAGCCAGCATGCTGTGGCTCTTTATTTAAATCCCTCTTTGGGAAACACAGCTAACATCACAGCCACGTCCTGGCAGACGAGGAAGAAAGAAGGTAAGCTAAGGAAAAAAAAATGGGTTGATGTTCAGCTGTGATTGCTGATGGAAATGGAGGTGTCACGTCCGCCGCGGGGCACAGTCACTCATCACGCTGCTTAATGTCAGTGCGGCTGGAGTGAGCCAAGAGCCCAATGAGCCAGAAAGAAGTTTTTAAATGGTGCTAACGAGCAGCAACCGTGGTCAGAGAAGCCACGAGGGAAAGACGGAATGACAGAGGGAGAGACGAGCTGAATATGAAAGAGGAGAGAACAGACAGGAAGTCAGGGCACGTCACCAAGAAGAGCTACATATACTGCAGATCCTGTCCTGTATAATGAAGAAAGCCAGACGTCTTTGTGCCGAGTGAAACGGGAAAAACCCAGATATATGGGAGTCAATGTAATTTAAAAATTTATAGGTCCATTACAATTAGTAACAGAAAGTAACACTATATCATCATATGAAAAGTTCTGTTTTTGCTTCACTATTGCACATAATTATGATATAGGACTTAATGAAGTTATCACACAGTATGAACAACTTTAAATAAGCCACTATAAAATTTAATTTTATAGTGGCATTGTAAAGTGCTTTGGGTGCCTTGAAAAGCACTATATGAAATCCAATCCATTATTATTATTATTAAGGCTGACTAGACAAGAGACCAGGGCCATCAATACAGAACAGGAAGCATACAACAGGTACAGAAACACAGACTTGATACTGAACAGAGGGAACACAGAATACAGGGACAGGAGTGACATGAGAGACGACTGACTGGGGAACAAGAGAATAAACACGAGGGCAGAACTAAGGCTACGCCCACACGTACACGGGTATTTTCGAAGACTCAGTTTTTGCGTTTAGGTGTGGACGAGGAAAACGGAGATTTAGTCTCACAACGTCAAAGGTGTGCGCCATTTTTGACATCACGCTGTGCACCACGTTATTGTTTACATGAGATAAATTACTGCAATGGCGGATAGAGACAAAACACTGTCTATCTGCAGTTTTTCCATGCTTACATACACATGCGCAGTTACTGTCCCTCTATTTAGAAAGACAGAGGCATCAACTTCGAACATGGCTTCTGCATTTAACACAGACGCTGTCACAACCCAAATCCTGACGTCGGTTTTGAATAAACTTACTTTTTAAAATTAAATTTACATATGCTGTAGGGAATTTTGTTCATTCCTAAGTTGTGAGTCTACACCAGCCAAAATACTGTCTTTAGTTAATAACATCTGAAATGATGAAGGCGCTTGAAAAGTAACACAAAATTATCTGCCTTTCCAGAAAAACAAAAACTTTTCAGAAGTACTTAAGGTTTTGTGAGTGTACAAAACCCTGTTTACTCTTTCCCAGGCTTCTAGACTTCTGATTGGCCAACATCTCGTTTTTAGCGTTTACATGTGGACTCAGATATTTTTTCAAAACTGCACGTTTGGATGGGATTTTCCAGTTTTCAAAAATACCCGTGTACATGTGGACGTAGCCTAAAACTATGACCTAGAAACAAACCCAGAGGAACTGGAGAGCTACAATTACAAAACAGCAACCAAAACACCAGCAGTGATAAAGCAAGATGAAACCAAAGATTCATAATAATAATACAAAAATCAAAGCACTGGGTCACTGACCCAGGACCGTGACACCAATATCTGTTGTTCAACTGTGTTTTCTGATATTGTTGTTCAGCTTTTGCACACGGTTTGCACACCTTTAGACTGCACTGGTAATTTGTAAGTAGATTATGCAACTTTGGAAAAGAATAGCGGATGTTTAACATGGAAATGGAACGCGTCAGTCGTTTACTTGAACATAAAAATAGACTGACGATCCAGAACAACCAACCAACTGACCAACCAAACAAACAGACAGAATGATTACCTAACCAGTCAAACATAACAAACCAACCAACAGACCAGCCAACAAAACAAGAGGACAGATTTATCAACCAGACAACCAACCAACTAGACAACAAAGAAGCTAACCAAACAACCCAACCAGACTGATCAACCAACTGCCCAGTCATCCAAACAACAAGACAGATTAAACAACCAGCCAACCAACCAGAACAGAGCCAACTGACCCAACGAACCATAAGAGTCTTAAAATGAAGTATAAAAAGGGAGTTAGGAGATTTGAAGTTCCTTCTCAAAGTTATCACATTATTGACCAAATGGGATCCAGTATGCTTTAACAGTGCAGTCTCATTTGGCCCAACTCTTCCAAAGAGGCTGTCATGAGAGCGGTGAAGAAAGACAGAAAGAAAAGTTGGAAAATAAGTGTGACAGAGCTCCCGACAGAGTCAAACACGTGAGAGGAAGCTGCTTGGCTTTTCTCCATTTGCAGTGAACTCTCAATGTGGGACACGCTTGTTATTTTTGGGCCAGGGTTTTGTGTAAGTCTGTGTGTATTCATATGTGCGTATATGACACGTCTGCGTATGGTGTGTATTTTCCCAAAGTGTGCACACTGGAGTGTGTGTCCGTACGGTATGTAGATGTGGGAGGGGTGTGTTTTCCCAGGTCAGCGCTCTGCTGTTATTGCGCTGCCTCCCACTGTTCTAATAAATTCAACGACACAATCTAAGGCGGTACTAAGGTACTAAGGCGAGACAATGGAGGTAAACAAAAACACTGGCAGAATCTGTGATGCAAACTTAATCTTAATGACGGCGTACATGATAATCCCACTTTGCCGCATCAACCCTGAAATCGATTTCTACACTTCTAAGACACTAAACGTGTATTTGTTCACATGCTCCTTAATTTGTTTGTCCTGCTTGAAACTCACATGCCAACTTTAATAAAAACTGACTGGTTTGTCCTCTTTACGTCTCTCACACACTCTCCTGCCCTTCCTCCTTCTAATAGCTTCTGACATTCAATTACACAAACCACCTCAGATTGTGCCGCCGGCTCGTCTTCAGAGTGCGAGGGAGCGTCCCTACCAGTGCGTGGGTGAGCCAGTATCGACCTCCCCCTCCTCCTTCTCCAGCTGTTGTAAATAATCTAACACTCTGGGTATTTAATAATACATATGCACTCCTCCTCATCCTCCTTTGCTGCCTCGGTAGCTGCTCTTCATCTCGTATTTGTCTCATCTGTCGGAGCCCTCCCTCCTCGACTTTTCCCCGCATTCCTGCCTGTTTTCTCGCTCTCCATCTCCTCTCCATCTCATTAATAAACCAGTAATGGTGAATATCTTTTCCTCTGACTCCCCAGTGTCCAACACCGAGTGGGTTTCCCCCCATCTCTGCGTTTGCTTTTAAACTGGTAAGTGTGAGTGTGCACGTGTGAGTGTGTGTGCAACATTTGAAGGTCTGCTAGTTTCAGATGTTGACACAGGTTGACAACATGAAATGATGTGGATCCTGTGTGTGTCTGATACACAGTCGCAGACACACACTGACTGTATTTGACCCCAAAGGCCTCAACCCACAACTGACTTCAGGTCAGCTGTGGGGCAAAATACCATCAGTGTGGTGTGTTACACCATCAACAGAGAGAATAAACAAAAGATTTCTTTATTATACATGTATGAGTGAATATGTATCTATCTATATATATGTGTGTGTGTGTGTACATTACAAGTTTTCATGTGCCAACATACAGTCTTGCTCTTTCTGTTGTGACTAACCATGTGAGGCTGATTTGGTGTTTTGGACTTGTTGTGTAGGGTCATTAAATAAAGCTGACTTGCTCACTGTTTATAACAGGTCAGCAGGTTCATGTCTTTTAAATGCTCCTACGATCCTTTTAGTTACTGCGCTCCTGTTCTTTGGAAAAAGCTGCCTGCTGACCTGAAATCAGTTCCATTTGTGCTGACATTCAACGACAGACTCAAAACCTTTGTTGTTCACACACACCTACACTCAGTGTAGTGTTTGTGTGGTGTTTTATTAAGTAAATAAGTTTTATTTTGCTGTGTTAACTTCCTTTGAAGACAAGTGTTACATAAATAAAATTCCCATTGCCATCTGTAACTACTGCTCATAAGGGAAAAATCATTATTCCCTGAGTAGTAACAAGTGGTTGCTGCAGGTTGAAGGTAGTTGGAGGGAAAACGATTGCCAAAGGACTACAGACTGGTCGGTAACCCCTGACAACCACCTGTCACTAGGGAAAATGTGTATTCCCCCACTGGTTGTGCAAACCCCCTTGTGATTGCTTTGGTTGCGAGCATATTGCTGTCGTAGTCTAAATGTGACGCACTTGTCTACAAACACTGTGCAGCTTCTCTCTGAGCTGCAGTGAAACTATGAAAAGTGCAAACCAGAAACGGACGGTTCACCTTCAAAGCTGTGCATCAGGGCTGCAGCCAACATGTTTCTACATGCAGCTCTTACTTTGAAGCTGAACCTTCTCCGTTTCAGGTTTTCAACTTTTGCTAGTGGTCAGCTAGTAGTTAGTCAGCATTTGCAACCAACCACAACCACTGCCAACCAGTTGGGAAATACAGATGCTTCCCTAGAAACAAAGAGTTGTATAATTAAACTGTCCTTTACACTGCTGTAACTGTTGCTAAAGTAAAGACAGTTTAGCGGTTCGGGATGGGGCAACTATCCAGGAGTTCAGGCGATGAGTGATAAGAAAGCCTGTGCAGTCAAAGGTGAAAGCTAATTAGCTTATATCAATTGACAAAACTGTTCCATCTGTAGGTCAACATTATTGGGCAGTAATGACAAAGCAGCAGTATCCTGAAATCGTTACATGACTCAAACCATTTTCTGAAAAGTTTAGATGACCCATCATCGATAACATGGGCTGCTTTGTCTTTGTGTAATGAAAAGGTCACAGTAGTTTACCAGCTACCACACTGACCCAAAAACCAAAACGACACAACAGAAACAGTGCACGAAGCAACCGCGGCACAGAAGACCTCTGCCTACAATGATGCGTTTCGGCACGACTGCGAGTTTGGATTAAATGACTTTAAACATTTCAAGAGTTTCTGGGACTGTCGGGCAGAGAGGGAAAGAGAAAATTAGCATGACAAGAAGGAAGAAGAAGAGGAAGAGGAGGAAAAAAGTATGTCGGTGAGCCATGGGAGTGTTGCCACGGCAACGTGGCGAGGACTCCGCTCCGCTGTTGAAAAGTGGATCTTGGCACGACTCCCAAAATAGTAGGAAAGAGAAAGAAGGGGACATGACGAGACGGAGAAAGAGGGGAAAAAACAGGACGGGAGAAAGAGAGCAAGATGGTTAGAGGAGTTAGAGGAGAAACTCTGACATGACAGACTCCACAAGGATTTACTCCACTCTGACGCTCGTGCTGATACAGCGCAGGAGGATTTGTGACAGGATGAAAGATGTCTGACGACTCTGCAGAGACGAGCTGGGGTCGTGTGAATCACCCCACCACAGGCTGCTGCCTTTTGGTGCCCAGGGACGTCCCAGGACGTCCTCTGAACTCATTTCCTCACTTCATGACACTTCTACTACTAGCCAAAACAGCTCAAACTGTAGGAAAGTCAAGTATGAAATTACTTGACAGAGTTCTTGAGATAAAAAATGGCTAACAGCTATTTGCTATGATTCTTGCTATGATCACCGGGTTAGAGAAGAAGACACAGCTAAATATGAAGCTGCAGCCTGGACAGGAAAATCGGAAACCACATCCACCCACCAGCTCATCCAAAGCTCATTTCATACAAAATTAGTGACACATAAACAGACTTTCTAGTTTTACCAGGGCTGACAGATATGTGATTTTCATGCCTCTCGTGTCATTAAACACATCACTTTAAAGGTCTTTAGAAACAGCGAATCTGCAGCATTTATCAGGATCTATCCTGGTTCAACCTGAGCCTTTCAAGGAGGAATACTCAAAAGCATCAGTGCACACACAACACTGAGGTTCAGAAAGTCAAAATCCTGCTTTCATAAGGAAACGGACTGTTGTAACCATCCTACGTGCAGAGCTACAAGACTGTGAAACGATGCTCCTGTAGGAACCACGAGTCCACCCTGCTCTACCCACAATCCTACACTGAAACAGCAACACTGCCGATTGGTGGAATTCCCTGTTACCATGGAAACTTCTGTTTAAACCTGCAAACGTCCTGTTGTTTAATGAGCCAAAGCATCAAAAAGCTTGTGAGGGGTGATTGTACTCTACCATACTGGCAACCACACACACACAAACTCCAAAATACATTCAAATGTCTTATTTTTTAACGTTATTATGAACCGTATAATCAATACAGTGATGAAAATGAAGGTTCTCTGTGGAATCAGGATGTATGGGATGAGCAGCTCCTTCGCTGTTAAGATTAATCATCTACACAGTTTTGTACAGTCGCTATTTTTTTCTCCTTTATTTTGTTTAAACTCTTAACATCAGGACGTATTGAATAGGGAAACAATAGAAATAGAAACAAAAATTAATTAAATAAATGCATTTAAAAAGTTGCCAATTTCTGGTTAAAAAGCCTTCTGTTATTCATCCACAACTTTTCTAGCACTATAAAGCACTGAAATCCCTTCATGCTACAAGCCCCAGTCCCTCACTGACACAGCGGTCCTTACTGTATACATACAGCGCTTTTAACCTTTGCACTGGGGGAATTTTGTCTGTTCAGTATCTCGCACAAAGACACAATGATGAACCACCGAGCTGCTGAGCCAAGACTGTCCCGAAGCGTCAGGCAAATGTTAAGACATTAAAAGCCGAGCTGCTGAGCTGCACACAAGTAAAGATCCCAGATGTGATGTTTGCATTACAGGATCTGCTTTCCGACCAACCGGGCTCTTTGGACACCCACTGCAGGTTCACTGACACATGTCTCCCTTCTCTGTATCTCCAACACCTCCTCATCCTCCTCATGTTTAGATGGCTGTGGGCTTACTTACAGCTGTCCTCAGATAAGACTTTATCCTTCTGATCCAAAGCTGACTGGAGCCCGTTTGTAAGGAGGAGCAGAGACCCCCCCTTCCTCCTAGTTTGTGTGTTGCACCCAAACATCTCCCCAGGAGGTAAACCAATCGATTTTTGTTTAGCCTCTGCACAGAAATGAAACGACAATTTGTTTTCACTCTAAAATGATTTGCATATTTAATTTGGAAGCTGCAGCAATTTCATTTTGATTTAAACTGACAGACGGGCAGATAAAGAGGAGATGGTATTAATTACTGTCCTCGACCAAACTCATCATTCCTGCAGGCAGTCAGTCAGCTAATGCTATTACTGCTCCGTCTGCTCAGCCAGGCGCACACACACAGACACACACTTGTCCTGCTGTGCTACACCCAGCCTGGTCTGCCTCAGTCAGTTCTGAGAAGGGTTAGCAACCTGTCTCCACCCCCTTCGCTACTGCGCTCCACAGGAGCCACCTGTATAAGCACAGCTAATTAGCTTTGTGCAGTAACTAATGGAAACGACCAGCACTGATTCGATCTAACGATATAATTAGAACACTTACTGGGCTAAGTTAGAGTCCCATTCGCGCGACAGCTACCTGGTTCTGCATAATGTCACCATGCGCATGCATGTGACTTTAAAGAACATCAGCTACGCAGTCACATCTATGATTAGCAGACTGGGAAGCAAAATCCCACTAATGCACTGGGAAATTTAAAAGCATGTGGGGTCCTTTCCTTGATGCACTTCAAAATTTATAAGAAGTTTTCAGCAAACTCTCTTATGTCAGATGTGGAAATACAGTATGCAGGTCTAGGGCAGTGACCTTTTTCTTTATTTCACAGCCTTAGACATACAGGTTAATTACCCTGAATGTACAGATCTCTGTAATCCTTTTCTTCTCTTTTTGTTTACATGTATAAAAGAAAAACTCTTAATAAAAAGACATTGTTTAAAATCCCACTAATTCTGCAGAAAGCAAGCCTGCATGGAGAAAATGTAACAGAAAGAATTTATATAAATGTGAAGACAGAGCTGTTAAATAAAAATAATATTATCTGTCCTTAAATTTAAATTTCCTACAACTGAAGCCCAAGTAAATGTGTAAATTTACAGAATATGTTCTGTTAGCTTAAAAGTACAAAAATTGTGTTTTCTTTTAAATGAACAGACAGTCAAAAATATCAAAAATTTCCATAGTAGATGGTGAAAAAACAGGAACATCCATTGTTTATTTACTTTGCTGTAGTATGAATGGCCATAAAGTCGGTAGAAAAGCTGTAAAACATCTGAACATGCCTAAAATTTATGCCCTCCATTACAATTTAGTGGGCCGATTCTGGCCCCCAGGCCTTATATTTGACACCACTGGGTGTAGCATAAGAGTTAAATTGCTCTCTGTAAAAATCCATATTTAGGATCTACAGTGAAACTACACTGAGATGAGCCCGCTTACAACACAAAGCAAATCAATAATATGCTGATGGTTTTTTTGGATTACTCTCTACAAAAAAGTCTTGATCCTGAGCTTAATGTCCACACTTAAGACTTGATTACTTGATAAGTGCTTATGAAAAGCTGGAGGCGAGTGGAGAGCAGCTTTTTGGAGCTGTTCAAAAAGTGCCTCATTCAAAGCCTGAGAAGAAAAAAAGAGTTGTTATGTCATCGCCTCACAAGCGGATTAGTGTTTCATAGTGCATCCCTGTCCACGATGATAAAACAGAGAGGTTTTACAAACTGCCTCCATTAATTCTGCATGGCTGCACGGTACAAACCTCAAAGTGATTCACAGAGCAAGAAAACAATAAGAAAATAAAATATGCCTACCGCATCCTACCACAAACATCCCTGTGTGAAATGAATCGTGACCTGTGTCCTTTTATCTGTTGTGTAAAACATGCAGGCTGGTCCGAACAAGCGGTGCAGCTCATGTGTGAATGAAGAGGTGAAGATCGTGGCTGAGTGTTATGAGGGCGTGTGTTAATGTAAATGAATTAAAGTCCGGGCTGCAGAGCTTAACAGCGGATTGTGTGTGCGGTTAATTCAAGTGTAAATTGAGGGAATGATTTGCATAAGCTCATATTTGTTATTTTTAATACTAACTCGTTAGTCTGCAGTCTTAATATGTGCTAATTTGCAAAGCACCACCCTGACTGTGAAACAGTATGAAGAGATGATGTTTTTTTAGAAGTGACAGCTCGTATATTGAACTGTAAACATAAGCAGTCAAACATGAACATGATTTAATCTGAAGGTTTTAACTGTTCCAAAGTATGCAGTGAAAGACAATCCAACCACTGCCCATGAAGGCCGATCAATACCCACTGCTGACATATTTATCGACGTCCTCCTGTGACTGAGTGCTACACTGATGAGGCTGGCTAAAGATGCCCAAAAAAGGCCAAATGTTCATTTAACTGCCAGGATATTCTGACTCAAAACCTGTGAAGCTATGCTTGCCACATGCTAGCTACCTTAGTAATGGCTCTGCTATTAAACCATGCTACTTATGACCTCACAGGTAAATGGGACTATAAAAACGACATCTAATTAAAAACACTTCAAAAGTTTGCTGACTTTGATCCGAAATGAGTTAGAGAGGCCGTTTCCCTGCAGGTTGTAGTCCGAAGTTTTACGGCAAAGTTTCACATCATTATGGCTTCATTAATGACTCACTACCAAACTGATCAACATCTGCGCTTTGTCCCGTGAGAGCAATAAAAAAAAATCCAGAAACTGAATCTCTACAGCTTGAGCTAGTGAAATAACACATGTGGCCTATATGATCTCCAGCTCACTGTCAGGATATGTTAGGTTTCTGTTCTCTGATAAAGTCCTGAAGTGGAATCCCTGGGATAACGCCACATCAGCAGAGACTGAAGATTTGCTGGAAACCCTATTGCCTTCAGAGCTGCTTTATTTCTTCATGGTGTAGATTGAACAGGGTGCTGGAAACCTTCCTCAGAGATTTGGGTACATATTGAGACAACAGCATCTCACAGTATGATGCATATTTGTCGGCTCCACATCCATGATGTGAATCTCCCGTTCCACCACATCCCAAAGGTGCTCTGTTAGACTGAGATCTGGTGACTGTGGAGGCCACTTGAGTGCGGTGACCATGTCATGGTCAAGAAACCGGTTTGAGATGATGTGAGCTTTGAGACATGGTGTGTTATCCTGCTGGAAGTAGCCATCAGAAGATGGTACACTGTGGTCATAAAGGGATGGACACGGTCAGCAACAATATCCAGGTAGGTCCTGGGGTTTAAACAATAGTTAAGTGTTACAGGGTGTACGCCGAAAATATCCATCGCACAGTCGCTGACTACACAAGCCCGGCTAGCTCAGTCGGTAGAGCATGAGACTCTTAATCTCAGGGTCGTGGGTTCGAGCCCCACGTTGGGCGATGCAGTTTTAGGTCAGAACTTAATATGAGGTTGCTCTCAGGTACGAGTCCAACACCACACATGTACTGTGAGGTCAGTTCCTATCTAGTTGATCAATGGCCATGATAATTTGCATATTAATGATCAACGACCTCACAGCCCATTGTTCATTCAGTTATTGTGAAAATGTACAATAAGTTTGGGGAAACCTGCAGTCAGCCGAGGCTGAAGAAGTCACTTGGATGAGTGACGAAACGTTTCTCCCACTGAAAACGCTACGTCCAGATGAACAGAATCAACTTTTGGGATTTACTTACCTGGATGATTGAGCATGCATCAAGACACTATGAAGTCTGACTTACTGTAGAAGGTCTTACTCAGAAAGCAGTTCTTCCAGTTTGCAGAAGAGAAAGTTGCTTGGGACAGATGTTGCACTCTTGTATAAGCCCGGCTAGCTCAGTCGGTAGAGCATGAGACTCTTAATCTCAGGGTCGTGGGTTCGAGCCCCACGTTGGGCGATGCAGTTTTAGGTTAGAACTCAATATGAGGTTCCTCTCAGGTAAGAGTCCAACACCCCACATGGGTTGAGAGGTCAGTTCCTATCTAGTTGATCAATGGTTGTGATAGTTTGCATATTAATGACCTCACACTCCATTGTTCATTTAGCAGGCCAGTCTCAGTCATTTTGCAAATGTACTGTTACTAAGATTGGGAAAACCTGCAGTCAGCTGAGACTGAAGAAGTCACTTGGATGAGTGACGAAACTTTTCTCCCACTGAAAACGCTACGTCCAGATCAACAGAATCAACTTTTGGGATCTACTTACCTGGATGATTGAGCATGCATCAAGACACTATGAAGTCTGACTTACTGTAGAAGGTCTTACTCAGAAAGCAGTTCCTCCAGTTTGCAGAAGAGAAAGTTCCTTGGGAGGTATATTGACCCTTGATACAAGCCCGGCTAGCTCAGTCGGTAGAGCATGAGACTCTTAATCTCAGGGTCGTGGGTTCGAGCCCCACGTTGGGCGCTGTAGTTTTAGGTCAGAATTTATGAGGTTGCTCTCAGGTGAGATTATAACAACCCAGATGGGCTGAGAGGTCAGTTGGCAATGTGGTCTTCTGCTGCTGTAGCTCAACTGCTTCAAGGCTGACACATGATGTGTGTTAATTCCTGTCATCTTTCAATTCTCCTCTGCCTTCTTGCTTGAACAGTAACATTTCACCCACTGGATATGTTCTCTTTTTCAGACTATTCTCTGTAAATCCTCACGATGACTGTGTGAGAAATCCCAGCAGACCAGCAGTTTGTGAATTACTCAGACCGACAACCATCCCACACTCAAAGTCACTTAAATCACCTTTCCTCCTCACTCTGACGCTCAGTTTGACCTTGAGTAGGCCATCCTGATCATATCTACATGCCTTAAAGCACTACCATGTGATACGGCTCATTATTCAAGTAACCAAACAGGCGAATGGGTGTAGCTAATGAAGTGACCAGTGGCTGTAAGTGCCCACAGTCGTTTCAAGATGGCTGCCAAGTGGCGAGACTTGCATCAAGAAAGACTTTGACATAAACCTGATGACATCACAAACAAGAGTAAAACTTGCACCTTGAATTCAGGGTTTAAGCACAAGTGACAGAAATTTTACAAAACTATTGCTTATTCACATTTAAAACAGTAAAGAGACTCATTATGTGTAAAATCCATAGAAAAAGATATGTTGATGAACAATTTGTAAAACATGCCTTGAGTTCTTCTTATGGAGTTTGACCAACCAGAAATCTGAAATATTTCTGGAGCCACAACGACTCTTTTTTTCATGACTAAGATCATTTAACGTCTTTTTTCTGGATGAAGAAACATGCAGCTCTTCAGAACCTTGTGGAGCCAAGAAGCAAACACTAATATCTGTGTAATGTTAACAGCTAGGTTTGTACAGCCAAGCCTGATTGACAGTCTGGGAGCGCACAGCTATGACAACAGCAAAGCGAGCCAACACAGTGAAACAGAGCTAATGTTTTATTCTGAGTCAGGATTACTCTGGTTTTTGCTCTGCAGGCCTGGGAAGCTCTCTGTTTGGAGGAACGCCAACTGTCAGCTAACAAAAGGCATCCGCGAATACGAAGCAGAACAAAGCACTAAATAATAAAACATTTACAAAACTATGTATAAATAAAATGAGTGGGACGAGCTCTGTATGAAAATCACGTGTTAAAAAGGCAGGCTCGCTGGGTTTGATGCAACGAAAAGAGCAGAAAAGTGTTTGTTTCTTATGTTGCATGAACCACACTGAATGTTAACAGCAGCGATGTCAGTTACAGCTTCATTTTTACCACCCCCAACCCCCAGCACACTGACTCTTGCTTCCTTTCTCCTCCCCTCTTCCTTCATCCTTTAACTAACTGTATCCCTTACGCCCTCCCCCCCGCTCAGACTCGGCTCTCTTTGATGTCTGCATTTGTTGATGCTCTTGGATGAGGAGCCATTGTGCAAAAATGATGGCAATTACAGCAGCAGCACACATGCACACCTTTTTTTTTGCGCTAATCCTCTCTAAAAACAAATGATGCAAAAGAGAGAAGAAGAGGAGACGGGCGATTTAACGCTCATTTTTTACTTCCTTTCATTTTTTTTACCCCGCTCCTTCTGTGAGAAGAACCAGCAGACTCTGTGGAGTTGTTGTCATGGTTTCTTGGGAAGCGTTTTCATTTTTTGGCGATCAGAGCAGGGCTGCGAGAGACAGAAGAGAGTTTACACCGAGGCGATCGAGTTCTGCGAGGGATCTCAGTCACTTCATTGTTTCCAGTGTCTGTGTGTGTGCCTACAGTACCTCTTAACTGAGGCTGAATGCAGATGAGCTGTTATGAAACAGCTACTTTAAAGCAGGCTGAACAAAACACATCAGATAAACACCAAGTACACACACTCCTGACTGTCCAGCAGCATTTGCAATAACATTCAGAATCAGGGTTCTGGCTCCGTTTCCTAAATTCATCATCCTTTTTTGTTTGCTAAAGAGAGACCATTTATGGTCAAGCTGATGGTCTGGATATGAAAGATAAAGCTTAATCAATCATAATGTCCAGTCCTATTTATAACTGGTGAGTGGGCTGTGCACCCAGTTACTGCTCTCTCGCCCCTCTTCACAAACATGGCTGTGGAGGCCAACTGTGCAGTTTCCAAAGTGTGCAAATGCTCTGCCTTTTTACTCAGACTGTGGATAAAAGATGAATGTATCCACTGTGATGAACATGTTTTAAAGCCCTAATCTTTACATTCTTCATGGACACATTTAGACAAGAGGGCGGAGGTAGTTATCAGCTAACACTAGCTAGCTTGGTTAGGCCTCAGGTACACAGGCCTAGAGACTGGAGGTTGCCAGGGAGAAAAATGTGTATTCCCTGAGCGGTTGGACAGTGGTTTCTGGCAGTTGCTAGGTTAATCACATGCTACACCAAAAACCTCCCTGTGATTGTTTTGGTCACTGCTGCAGTGGTTTGCATGGAAGACGCCTACTTGTCTGCAAGCACTCGCTAACTGCATGCCAAAATATACAGACTGGGCAAGCTATAGCTAATACTCACACACTGGTGAGTGCTCCTGTTCATCAGTGTGTGAGTGTTACACAGAAAGCACTTAGGCAAGGACAAAAGTGAATGGGAGAATGAGGCTTGTAGTACAAAGTGCTTTAAGTGCTCAAGCAGATCCAGTGCATTTACAGCCCTTTTCCCTACTGACTGGTGGTTACCACTAACTGGTCTCTTGGCGTGTGTGACTGCGTGACCGGGTCTTAAGCAATCAAATTCCACAGCAACCTCCAACCAATTGCCAACCAGTCTCTAGGCCTCAGTGACCTTGGGGAAAAGGGTGGTGCTTAACCGACACAACCCATACACCGCAGCAGACACAGGTGGTGTATGAGATAATGAACACTGCCTCAGTCTCTTGAGATTAGTGATCAGAAGAGGTTATAGAACCAAAAGCAAAACCAAAAACAAAAGCAAGCACCTATGCTAAGTAGATTACAGGCACAAAGCTTGTTAGATAACAAAAAAGCTACCGAGCAGCCTCTAGCTAAATCACACAGAAGTATGAAACAGAGAGAGGAGCGCTGCTTACACTACAGCTTTACTCATGCTCGCTGATCCCCAGCACAGCCCATCCCTGAAGTCCAGTTTGTGTCTGGTGTGATTGCTGCACGTGGGCTGGGGTGTGGAGTCGGTAGCATTTGTACACGTTACAAATGTAGCGTGGTCACTAACCTTGCCCAAGCACAGACCTCAAAAACTTTCTTCACCGCAGAATTTATAAATAATAAACGTTTCTGTGCTCCGCCAGAGCGCTTCTTTAGAAACATGCATGTGCATTAAAGATGAGGAGAGTGAGCGTGACAGGAAGGAGCTGAGATGCTGAAGCGAGGTGGAGCGTGCTTGGGCCTGCATCGGCGACGGGGAGGAGGAGGGGCCAACTGTGCTCGGGCACGGTGTGAGGTAACCGGGCCTAGTATGAATTAACCATAAATCACTGAAGCTCTCACAGCAGGTGATTGGTGTTGGAGCCGGATGGCAGAACTAGGACACCGCTCCAATCGGTGACAGCTGAAGGTGAGACAAAGAAGGAGAAGTGAGGATGAAATCAGCAACACACGAGGGGGAAGAGCGCAATGACCACAGCTGTAACAGCTTTCCTCATGCAGGCCTGCGGGGACTGTTTTAAAACTTCTCCTCCATGGGGTGCATTAAGAAACTACCTGATTAACCACTTAATAAATATAGAGAACAGTTATTGCAAAGATATGGCCACAGAATAGCAGATCCCAGTCATTTCAGACGCATAATCATTTCCATTATACCCTCTTTTATCCTCCACTAATGTGGTTAGTAAACAGGTCAGCCACAGAATGAATGCAGTGAGCGCAGTGTTTCTGGGCTGTATTCAGTCCACCACTCTGTGTGTGTGTTGTGAAAACTCCCCTGGCACCCCTCTGTGACCCCGTCTCTCACAATTAAATGTGCCGACCTCAGCGCGATTGCAACAAGTCATCCAGCAGAACCGTGTGACCTGACACTGTCACACTTACAGCACAGAGGCAAACTGGGCCTCCTGGTGCAGAGTTGGTGGGCGGTGAGCCCCGGATACTGGGACGAAGGCGAGGGAGACGGGTCACATTAAAGCTGTGGATGTGATGCGTCGCAGTGTCCCAGTTTCACTGCTCCCAGTTCAAAAATTGGGGAGGTGGAACACGGCGAGCTCCGGCGGAGAAAATCTGCTGGTTCCAGCTCTCTAAGATGACGAGCTACATGCTAACAGTAGAAACATCAGAAAATGTGAATCTTTTGAAACTGGCTTACTGAAAATGTTTTAATTTGTATCATTTTTGCTGCGCCGGGCGTTTTTGTGCCTGATTATGCAATTTACTCAAGGAAAAATAAGGCCTGTGCAGACTTGCCTTTGTTTAGTTTTATCCATTTGTGTCACTTTAACTGTTGGATCTCATTTCGTGTTGTAAAAAAATGAAATTTTTGTTCTTAAAAAGCACTTTTCAATTTTTCAATTCAATTCAGTTTTATTTATTTTTAAAGACAATAATACAATGTAAGTGAATAAGATATACTTACTCCTGACAGTGTTTGACCTCAGCACTGCTTTCCATCCTACTCAGCACTCATAATTTTTGAAAGACTCCTCATTTAAATAACTTTCTCCACCACAGCTGAAGCATATTTTGTGCTCATGACATTTTGGTAAAACTATACTTTTCCCCATTTCTGTTACTCTTCTCTTCTAAAAAATGAAATTGCTTCACAGTTACTAGGCCTGGTCTAAAAATCAATATCACGATTAAGTGATTGGGGGGGTCGTCTGATTAAAGACAGCACATCTCGCCTTTTAAAATACTAACAGAATTTTTTTAAATTAGCAGAACTGAAAGAAATCCCCTTTGTTTTGATAAATTTCCAATTAACTACCCAACAGTTACAGTTATGTCATTACAAAGGCTCTTTAATTATCTGCACGATGGGTGGAGGGAAAAGAAAAAAACCTTCAAACGTGGCTTTTATTCCTGTGTACACGCACTACTATCAGCTGATTTAAGTTAGGTGAGCAGGAAGGGAGGAGGAAAAGGGTGAGGTGGTGGGGTGGGTGATGTATATGGACATAATTTGTCATTTTTAATGCATGAAAGCACAAGAGCGTGACAGTAAACTGCGTCGCGGACAGAATTATAGCACTTCCACAACAACTTTGGCTGTTTGCAGGCATCTGTGCAGGCAGACAGCATGCTAAAGCAAAGCTAGCTACGACGTAAGAGGTGAGTGACCCCGGCCCAGCAGCCTGTCAGCACTGCTGAACGGTCAGGCTCAGGGCTTCTATTTCACCACACCCACATTTATACTGCAGAGCTGCAGTGTTACAGACGACGTGGAATTTGTTAAAAGCTGAAGGGTTCATCATTCTCATTATTGCACTACACATATAACAAGTTCTTCCACTGACAAACTGCTCTTTCCTTAACGATGTGTGACACGCTCACAGCTGAATGTTCTGCTCTAACGTGGCGATGAAGACATTCATGCAAAAAACCCGTCTAAGTTCAAAGTCAGAGCTGCAACGCAGCAGACCATCCATCCCACACAGATCTGCTTTTTCTGGCCGAGTGAAACGCTGCTGCACAGCAGAGCACCGTCAGACCCACAGGAAGGGGGGAATTGAGTGAAATCCAAGCTGTCTGTCGAGCAGCAGTGTGCAAGTCTCAGCCCACAGAAAGCTTCACTTTACAACATTACATTTTCCACTTTTTGATTAACTCTGGTAGAAAACACCTCAGACACGCAGAGCTGCAGAACACGGGCCTCCTCTGTGGAGCTGAAAGGCGACACATTGTCTCACGACATATTCGATGAAAAATGACTCGTATGGAATAACAGAAAGATCTATGATTGGAGGTTTTCAAATTTACAGATGTAAGTAATTAAGTAAGTGTGTTACTCAGTTTATTAGATGTAGAAAACAGTGATTTCATAAAGTATTATATCAAGTAAATTTGTAAAATCTTACATTGTAAAAAAGGTAGGAAGAAAATACTTGAATTATAAGGTCAAGCACCCACCATGCCGCCATGGTAACTGCTCCCATCTTTTAAACAACAAGAGACAACAAATTTAATAAAGTAATGATGTCCTGTGATACAAGTACACACTCACTGCTTTCATAGTAGATAAGGAGGTAAGATAATCAAATGCACTTGATTAACTGATAATTAGCAAATGTGAGCGCCTCTGTAGCACAAGTTTTGGTGGTTTGGAGCATTCAGGTGTGCGTTACCACAATAAACAATCTTACCAGGAGTGCACATCCCAGCACATTCACCCAAAATTCAGACTGTGCAATTCAGAGAAACTGGAAACAACCGAATTCAATTCAATTCAATTAGCTTTTATGTATATAGTGTCAAAAGACAACAACAGTTAAAAGTAAAGACCCTATAATAGAGAGAAACCCTCAATAATCAGACAACCCAAGGGCAACATCTCACGCTCTAAAACTGGGTCATGCAGCAGGACAACGATCCCAAACACACAGCACATCTACAACAGAATGACTGAAAAAGAAAAGAATCAAGGTGTTGCAATGATCCAGATCACAACCTGATTAAAACCTTCAGAGAGCTGTGCATAAATGAATGCAGTGGGTCTTCCCACTGAGAACAGAAGCGCTCAGGTCCTGACGACCAGGTGAGAAAACAATATCACATTCTGCAGATTCTGAGGGAAAACACGGCCTGGAAACGCATCCAGCTGCGAGAGACAAAAAGTAAATATTTCCTGCCAACAATCTGAAATAATTTCCCCAAAGAACGGTGCACCAGAAGTAAGTTAATAATAAATGGACTCTGACAGTGCAGCCAGCAGGAGAAAACAAGTAAGAAACGGGGAATGTGAGGTTTGTACACACAGAATACAGCAGAAAGATATAAAGAATCTATAACATGCAATTCAACTAAAAAATGTCCTTTCAACCACTTTAGGCTTGGTATATATTTGACATGCAGTCATTGATCCATCCATCCATCTTCTTCTGCTTACTCAATTCCAGGTTGCAGCTGAGTTGGAGCCTATCCCGGCTATTATAGTGTGAGAGGTGGGGTACACCGAGGACAGGTCACACTCATATACACCTACTAGCACCTACTTGGCTAGACTCTACTCTGTTTTGATCATTTTCCATTACAACTGAGTACCACCTCAATGTGGGTAGGGTTGCTATAGTAACGCAGTCTAAAGCCCCTTTTCCATTAGTACCTACTCTTATGGCTCGCCACCGATCGCCACGAATAGCCACGGATTGCCCCTCAACTCGGATCAACTGTTTTTCCATTATAATCCAGTACTACCTAACTTGTGTGATCGCCATTGTAGCAATGCGTCCAATCGGTACTAAAAAAGTACCTGGTACCAGGTACTATGTCCTAATGGAAAACCCTTAAAACCGTGCTGAGTTGATCCGAGTAGGTACGAATGGAAAAGGGGCTTAAAAGTCTGGTGACATCATTTGTATGTGACGCAAACACAACACAACAACACAGGACATCGAGGCGATGGCATCCCTGCCAACGTCTGCATCTTGTCACTGAACCGTGGTGTTGGTTTCCCTGCAGCCATTTCTCTCGTTGCTGGGTTGCAAAAATGGTGGGTTTGAATCTTGAGAAAGAGTTGCTCTCATGACTCATCCAGTGATATCACTCCTTGGCCAATCAGTGGGCTGCTGTCACGTTTTCAGCTTGACACAGCTCGCTTCGAATCCCATCTGAGCAGGAGTTAAAGACGTTTCTGGTACCAGTTACTACCACCTAATGGAAAACCCCCAAAATGTAGTGGAGTCAAATAGAGCTGAATAGGTATTAGTGGAAAAGCAGTTTTAGAGGCACCCAACATGCATGTCTTTGCATGTAGGACATTGTGTAGTATGTCTTCTGACTTTTATATGCTTCAGATTACTCTAAAACAGTATATCCAATCTAGAAATACTGCAGGTTGACACTGAAAATGTTTGTGTGCTCAAGAGCCTTGTTTGCATTCCAATTTTTAGTCTAATCTTGGTTTTTAACATGTGTAGTTGTCATGTTTAACAAGCACCAACCATGCTGAAAAGCGAAGCAAACAGTGGAAAAAAAGAAAAGTTGCAGCTTTTCTGGTGGCTACTTGACCCAACAGCAAAAGCAAGTAAGCCTTCACAGACTCCCATGTTAAAATACCCAACTTCAGAGCTGAATTAACAAGTTAAAAGCTCAATTAAACACTGCTTTCTTTTAAGTTGCCAAGTGAATATTTAAAAAAAAATATCTGAGCAGAGCTCTGTTTATGTTTTAAGACAAAAATAAGACACTCATAAGAAAAAAATGGGGCAGTAGCTCTAAGTGAATACGATACAACCACCTTTAAGTGAGAACAGAGTGAAAAGCATGGAAAATTCACGACAGCCAGATCCTATTCAGCATGTCAGATGGTTATTCAAACAACGAAAAAGCCCAAGAGTCCATCTCTAAGCGGCCACATCACTCAGTGTGAGTGCACCCTGAAGAGCCTGCTGTGTATCTTCAGAAGTAATTCAAACCATTAACCACAACTGAACACGTGTTGGAGGGAAAATCCGAGGAAGGCAGAGATCTGTTGCAATAATACAATAAAAATCCCCACTTCCTGTCACCTGGAAATGTTTAAAGCTGACCAGCTCTGGTTCAGAGGCAGAGAAACAGGCTGGAGGTTCAATACCAGAACAGGCCCCTCAGGGAGAAAAGAACAGCAAATGCATGTCTGGAAAATGAATAATGTGCCTTCTACCGGAGAAAAAAAGAGGATCCCCTGAACGGCTAACTCTTGAAATACAGATTTTGGTGAAAACACGGCACTTACTGATGGAATCCTAATCATCCTCTGAGGCAAACGTGGAACACTGAGGGTTAAATCTCTCACAAAGACAGAAACAAATCCATGCACAACTCATCTAAGATGGAAGGCTGGAAGCTACCCATTTATTTCTGCAGGGATGAAACTGAGAGTTCAAGCATCAACATCACTGAATCAGAGCTAATAAGCACTCATATGTGACTTTTAGACAACAACCTTCATTTGAATCTAGGGGGCCGTGAGGTCTCTAAAAGACCAGAAACTGAGAGGAGTGAGACACAAACAAAGGGGTGAAGCTTTATTTGATCCTTCTTCTGAAACGAACGCTGATAAACAGGCCTGGTACTGAACATAAACAAAGCCTTCATTGCAAAGCGTGGATAAAGGACGAGTCAAACTAACTTGTTTCTTTTATGAGATTAAAGGAAAGATGTGTTCCAGTAATTTTACTGTGTGTGTTATTCTGCTGGTCACATGCCGGAACACGGTCAGGAACAACACTCAGGCAGGCTGTGGTGTTTGAAGGATCCATGACACCACCATCATCCTGAACCATACAGGGCACGATGGAGCCGTGCTTTCATGTTGTTTCATGCCAAATTCTGACTCTATCTTCCAAAAGCTGCAGTGGAAATCGAGACTCAGAGATTTTGGTCCATATTGACATGATTCAGGATTCATGACGAGAATCTCCTGTTCAGTCTCCTGCTTTATTGGATTGAGATTTGGTGACCGTGGAGGCCATTTAAGTATAGTGAACCAGTCTGAGGTGATTTGAGCTCTGGGCCATGGTGTGATATCCTGCTGGAAGCAGTGATTAGAAGATGGTACACTGTGTCAGTGACAATATTCAAGTAGCCAGTGGTGTTTTAAAAACTCATCTGAAGGTGTAAGCCTGGCTAGCTCAGTCGGTAGAGCATGAGACTCTTAATCTCAGGGTCGTGGGTTCGAGCCCCACGTTGGGCGATGTAGTTTTAGGACTTTACAGTCTAGTACAGATAATTGCTATAAAGTCTGGCTAATTGTGGAAGCTGTTACTCAGAAGGGAGAATAATCCACAGTTCCTCCAGTGTGCAGATTACAAGCTGGTGGTTTAGTGGTAAATGACTGGTACTTGATAGGAGGTCTTGCAATGACTTCTAACCACTAGCCTCATTCACACACAGTAGCTTTGCAAAGAAAAGCATCTGGACTTCTTTGAGTTGCTTGAAGACTGTCTTCAAGCAACTCAAAGAAGTCCAGACGCTTTTCTTTGCAAACTCCTTTGACTACGATGACCTGGATGACTGAGAACCTTCACAGACACACAGTAGCTTTATTAACCAGAAATTCACATTCAGAGGATTCATTGACTCCCCATTTATCAACATGCAGACTACAGAATCTGAGGATTCAACCAAAAACCTTCACAATTAGGAGACAATCCACACCAAGATTCAGTATGTTGCCCAAAGAAGCTTGTTTTTCAGCACCTTACATGACTGTAAACCCAAATAAGTTCTGTCTTAAAAGAGAAACGCCCAACGTGGGGCTCGAACCCACGACCCTGAGATTAAGAGTCTCATGCTCTACCGACTGAGCTAGCCGGGCTTACACAAGCTAAACCACTTGATCATCATTTCATTTCCAGGGGTATAACACACCATATAAACATTCAATCCACATGAATCATTTATTCTACATTTATTCTACATGAATAAATGCATCAATTTACTGCCAGGTGGCTGATTAGATATTTGAATCAGTGCAGAAATTTTAATTCATTACTCAAGAGAAGAAAATGCTAGTCTGGCTCAGTTCCCATGTAAAAAAAAAAAAAGAAGAAAGAAAGAAAAAAAAGGTTCTAACACACCAAAGTTCTAAGAATTACAAAAAGATTTGTGGATCTACAAACAAATAAATAGTACAAAACACTGTATGGATGGGCGGATGGATTTTTGCTAGATAAGCTAAACAAGTCTGAATGGATGTTGCTAAGTAATAGGCTAGTAAGTAATAGCACCAAAATGCATTAAGTATAAACACTTAGGAAAAAACTTCCTCAAAACAGGCCTTAGTTTAGAGCCTGTACACATTAATAATGTATTTTCACAAGTGTTATCTAATTGGCTGTAGTCAGGGCATCAATAACTGTAAGTGGACTAAAAATACCTTTGGGGGAAAGGGGGGATTATGCATGTAAAAAGCCCTTGAAAACCAGAAAACTAGCCTTTGTGCCCACAGCAGAGCGCATGCCTTTGTCATCCAGCATAGCATCGCCCCTCCTTTGTCTTTGCTTCAAGCCCTGAAGTAACTCTGTGAACGAATGTGTTTATGTGCGTACAGTTAGGCATCTGTGTGTGTATGTTGTGCTGTGTGTCCCCTGTTGGAGTGTTTATGCTTATTTAGCGCTCACCGCTCTTCGCCCTTATTCCTCGATGATTCGCTTATGTAAGAAATCAGCGCAAGCCTCTCTGAGCATCGTCTCCAATGAATACAGCAGCTACACAAACGCACATAAAAGAAGCCTATTATCTAATCACTGTTCACCCAGGCTGGAGTCTAGACTTGAAAGGATTCACAGAACTGGACTCTGTACATTAGTTCATAACAGAGCACTTATTCTCAGTGGCCAAATCTTGAAGTCATTCCACTTTCTGGATTGCTTACACTGGTAGAGGCCTCACTTTAAGATCCTATCCAATTCATGCAGATAAAGCTGTTATTCTGATTGGCTGCTTAATGTAAACAGAAGGTTTGTACTACAGGTGGGTGGGGCTTCTGTGCTCTGCACTCACTGACATCATATAGTTATTGGTAAAAAAAATTTCTGAAACCAAGTGTTTAGAGAGGTCTAAAGCTATTGTCATCATCTGAGGATTGAACCACCAACCTTTCAAGGAGGAAACAACGTCCTTTATGCCCTGAACGATAAGACCTTCCACTTGATGCATCAGGACTCGGTGTTATGCCAAAGGAAGCTTCTCCTCTGCAAAGTGGTAGAAGTGTGGCCTATTCTACCATCCGAGTAACAGATTGCACATAAGCCAGATTTTATAGTAATTACTTGCAGTTTGCTGAGCCCCTTTTCCATTAGTACCTACTCAGATCACCTGTACCCTTCATAGGTACAGGTGATCTGTACCTATGAAGCGCCTTGAGGCGACTTTTGTTGTGATTTGGCGCTATATAAAAAAAATTGAATTGAATTGAATAGATCGCCATGGTTTTAAGGGTTTTCCATTAGGTCACAGTACTTTGTACCAGGTTCTAAATAGTGCCTGCTCGCGCGGAATTCCAAGCAATCCGAGCAGGTACAAAAATGTGACGTCGTCAGACTGCATGCCACCGATTGGCTGGTCAGTGGCGTCACTTGATGAGTGATTAAACCAAAACGTCCATTTCTAAAACCCGGCAGCGAGGGACATGGCTACAAAAAAACGACGCCGTGGTAGATAGGTGAAAAGCCACAGACGGAGCAGCAGGTATATTGTTGCCTCGACGTCCACATTTGTTGAAACGTTCGTGACTCATACCAATTATGTCACGGGACGCTGGGCTATGTTGCTTTGACAATGACCATTACTTGATTGTAATGGTAAACCAGTTGAGTATATCCAAGGAGGTATAAATGGAAAAGGGGCATTAAACTGCAAACCATCCATAACAGGTTCTGTCTTAAAACTGGAACGCCCAACATGGGGCTCGAACCCACGACGCTGAGATTAAGAGTCTCATGCTCTACCGACTGAGCTAGCCGGGCTTACAGAAGCTTAACCACTTGTGTCTGTTGGGAACATAGGTAATATTTAATCAATAAACAACAAAAATTTGGATGACAACCAGACAAGTGTCTAATTCCTTTGCCCCACCCCAATTTTTCAGACCATTATCACCTGCCTCTCGCTTAAATAAAACATGTTAGAGAGCCAATAATGTGCACAAATCCCTCCAGGTGGCTGAGTTGGCTGGATTCACATTGCAGCAGGCCTCCATACAGGGAATATGAAACAAATTAATTAATAAAATAAACACAGGAGCAACAGGAGCATCCTCGGGAGCAGAAGCAGCAAGAGAGGAGCCACAATAATAAAAACTTACTCATCTGTAATATTTTTGATCTGAATGAGGCCTGTTTCGCGGTTAAAGGCATGAAAGCACAGCTTAATGGCCAATTTAATTCAGTATGGATGTCCACGTATTAAAA
The DNA here is from genome assembly GCF_013358895.1 of Oreochromis aureus. Classification (NCBI taxonomy): domain Eukaryota; kingdom Metazoa; phylum Chordata; class Actinopteri; order Cichliformes; family Cichlidae; genus Oreochromis; species Oreochromis aureus. Next base: position 34,799,515 of record NC_052944.1, read on the forward strand.
TGTCTGCAGGAATTCCAAAATCAGGTACGCAGAGACACAGAAAAATGGGGGGAAAAAACACGTTGTTGTAGCATTATGTACAGACAAAGTGGATCCTCTGCACACGCTAATCCCCCCCACACCCTGCACACCTCCTGCATAAGCCCCACTGCTCTTTTTTTCTAGCCGCCACAAGCTAGTTTGCAGCCAAATCCCACAACACATTCTCCCAACTGCTGACATTTTGTTGCAGCCAGTGAGAGAGAGAGAGGGGAGGAGAGGCACCTGACCAACCGCACTGGGAGAGAGATGGAGCGGGGGAAGCGACGATCACGATTACAGGAGGGAGAAAATGGTGTGAAACCCGGCCGTACTAAAGAAGCATGCAGCTCCTTCCTCTCGATTATCAAAGGGCTTCGTGTTTTCTGCGCGTGCAGCCCTGCGATGCAACAACAACAACAACAAATGCGCCCTCCCTTTCCCCCGTGTACCAGCTCCCACGGGCAGCGGGCATGTGTCCACACCATCGCTGTCACACGCAAAACCGATTTTTAGACCCCCACCCCCCTCTTACCTGGCTTCGGGCTCTCCCGTCACCTTCTCCTCTCCGCTTCTCCTCTCTCGGTTATTTAAACGCTTCTCACCGTTTCTCCTTCTCACCCTGCCCCGCATTTCATTTCGGAACGACCGTGTTGGAGGCTCGGGCCGGAGGGAGGATGGATGGTTGGGTGGAGAAGAGGCGGAGCGGGCAGAGCAGCGGAAGCCTTTGAAGTGGAGAAATCTGGGTCCCTGCTCGCGTGGACTGGATTTATGTCGTTTCCAAGGCAGCGTCCGTCCAACCCGATGACCGCCAAGCTGAAACCTGGCGTACAGAGAAACCACTTCCGATTTTGCCTTCAAAATAAAAGTCTACTGTTTTTTTTTAGGTTTCTTACAAACAAGTTTGTAATACGTATTCACACGGCACGTTTAAAAGATACAAATCACAAAGTGCTTAACAATAATATAAAGTAATAATTATTCTGAATCTGAAATACTAAAGAAACAAACAACAACAACAAAAATATTTACAGTGCACGTGATTAGAGGCACTCGGGATACAGTAAGTTATCCAAGGATATGTCAACATGTAGAGTAGAGGATTTCGGAATGAACCACTGGCCTTCCGATGAAACAAAAGCAGCCTTACATCAGGATTCATTTTCTTATACTATGCAGAGTGGAAGAACCAGAACTTGTTGCTCTTTCTGAGTACTAGCTTCCACTATAAGCCAGACTTTAAAGTAGATGATTGTAGATTTGTAGCATCACACCTGTGAACCATTTAAGGTCATAGATAAAGACACGCCCAACGTGGGGCTCGAACCCACGACCCTGAGATTAAGAGTCTCATGCTCTACCGACTGAGCTAGCCAGGCTTAGACATAGTGCGCATAGTGGACACAGAACTCAAAATAAGTACACTGGTTGTCTTGTGATACAAAATACATCCTCTTTACTTCATGAGGCTATAACCATCAGTATCCTTTTACTGTCCATTACCAGCTTTTCCATACATCCACTCTCTTCTGCTAATTCTTAGCAGGGTTGCAGGGGGCTGGAGCATATCCCAGCTATCATAGGGCGAGTTTGTCGCAGGGCTAACACATAGAGACAGACAACCATTCGCACCCACATTCACACCTATGGGCAATTTAGAATAACCAATTAACTTAACCCCACTAACTGCCACAAGATAAAAAATATCAGCAGGGTGTCATTTCAAGGTAGTAACATTGTGAACAAACAAACAAACAAACAACAACAAAAAAAAATCAAGGAAAAGGAAAAAAAAAAGGCAATTTTTCCATGATTTTATCATTTCATCTGTAACTATCAGAACAAGAGCACTCACACAGTATAACTCTCTCCACAGGGTAAAAGCTATAATAAAACTTGGATTTATTACGTTTTTATTACAATATGACGACATCAGCCTGCTTTTATATTTCCAAATAAATGTGGCCGTGACCTCTGACCTATGATGGATTACATACTAAAATGGTGTATTTTTCTGTGTTTAACTATCAGATTGGAGAAGAGTTGGCTGTAAAATCTTATCTAATGCAACCCAAAGCCTAGTATGTTATTGTGATGTTTGAAGACGAAGAAAATTGTGGGTAATATAAATTTTTTTGTGGTTTTCACATTTGATGTGGCCCTGACTCAAGTTATTATTGGTTTCTACTATATCACAAAATTTGAACATGATAAACAAACTAACAGGTCATTACACACTCCTTCCTTTCTTAGGGAGAAATATCAGCACTGGGTCACAGCTACGATTCAGTGACATTTCATGGTAGTAACAACATTAAAAAGAAGTACAATTTTTCATGTTTTTATCATTTCACCTATTCAAAAATATACTGGTCAAGCACAGGATATTGTGCTATAACAATTTTGTCCAAATTTTCCACATATGCTACAGGCCAGGTAACTCTACATTCTGAATGTGCTGTCACCTTCAGATTTACATTTTATACCAGCTAAAATGTCCACGACTTATGTATTTTTAAGAGGGTGTTAAAAAACAAGCATTATAAAACAAATGACTATTTCAAAGCAGGAATTTCATTTCATGGCTTTCAGATTAAAAAGGAATTTTAATGAAATTTGCTGCGAAATAATTAGTGAAATTTACCTACATTTTTTCAGTCGTTTTTATACCTTTATGCTGAAAGCTGAGGCCCTTTAACAGCCGCCGTTTCTCGCTGCTACCTTCCGCTAGCTTGACGCAGCTGTCAAATCAGAGGGCTGCAGCAGATTGGCGAAAGAGCGCGTGCGCTGTCCGAAGTGTTCCGACGATTGCCGGCGGCGGCCGAGGACCACCACCCACACTCCGCGTAGCAGAACGGGGATGAGCAGGCAGAGCCGCTGCAGGCCTCCGGGAATACGACACTTCCATTTAAATACACGTCGATTGGAGGCTCGTTTCTCTTTAATTAAGGAAGCACAACTAGAAAGTATAATCTCTCTCTCTCTCTCTCTCTCTCTGTATACATATTGTTATAATTACACAAAATGTAAACCCCAAACTCTTCCTGGTATACCTGACTTTTAGGACCTTCAAGCCTGTCGTTATCTTCATTATCAGTTAGGGCCCCTCCTCATCCTTTTCTTCTTCTTTGGTGCAACCCTATAAATTTGGGGTAGCCCTTTGGCCTCTCCCCTTTTCTGCAGTTCCCCTGTGGGAGAGGTCGGTGTCATTTATTTTCCAACACTAATTATGTCTTTATCCACCCTGATGTTACTAATTGTGTGTTTTTAGCTCATTATTTTCATAATTACGCCTGTCTTTACTAGATGTTGTGAATATGTGTATAGGTACATGTGTGCTGCATATGTGTATAGGCACTGTTAATGTCTCTCTCTCTCTCTCTCTCTATATATATATATATATATATATGTATAGAGATGTATTAAGGTTGACTGCTGAAAGAGAAAAATGCTCTTCATATTTTTATCAATTAAATATTCTTTATCAATGACTAAAGACAGTATCTGGACTTTCCATTTCCACGTTTATGTCCAAAATCAGCGAACTGTTTTGTGTTCTTGCTCCAGACTGCTGACCGCAGGAGGAAAAATGACTCACATGTGAACAGCATGTGGTGTGAAGGGACAGGCTTGAAACAGCAATTTAACTAACACCAAAAATCCACCTACTGAACTGAAAAGGAAACTGTATCACCGGTTGGCCCGGTCAGTACAACAGGATGGTAATTTCTGTAAAAGGATGGCAATCATGGTTTGCAGTCCAGCTCACGGAGGTGTTGGAGATGCCTTTCATCGGGCCACCAGGTATGCTGTCTGAGCCAGTGTTGATCCCAGAGCCACCTTACAGCTCCACCTGTCTGCCAACAAGCTGTAAAATCACCCTGGATAAGAAGCAGCTTATCGAGTCCTCATAAATAACCTTACACACTGCTGCTGTGTCCCCTTTCGCCCACAAAGTGGCGCTGTGGCTTCATATGTCACCTCTGTCTCTGTCCTGGGTGCTGACTTCTGTGTCGCTGTCCGTGGTGCTGATTTGCGACCCAGAAAGGAGCTCAGTAAATAGCAAATAAATACATAAACAAACATGATTAATCCTGTAAACTTACCCACATGTAATTATGTGTTTATGTAGCTGTCTTTCTAAAAAGAAAGCTGATTAAAAGTTTTTCAATAAGCTGAAAACACCACTGTAAAGTCACGGCCACTTTATTTCTCTGTAGGCAGATTTATGACTTTCACTTCAGTATTCAGAGCGAGTCCACTTTTATTTACAGCTGCACTGTCGTGGGTATTTGGCTCTATTATGCTTCCCTGCAGTGCCATTCTGTTTAATGGCCTATATTAGCATAACCAGGACTTCTGAGGGATGTGTAGGGGACGACTTATTGTATGCAGTATGCTTCACATGTTCTGGCCTGATATACAAGAAGGAAACCTGGATCTGGGAAAGTGAGACTTGCTCAAAACAGGTGAAACAGAGGACAACGGGGATGATTTCTCATTACCTGTTGTACTTGTGTGATGTGTGACATGCATTGTAGTTGTTCATTACCACTCTGATCACATTGTTTGGGTTGCTCTGCTGCCACCTTGTGACTCAATATGAGAATCACATGATAAACCCTGTGAAGCTGCAGACTGTGGGGGGGACGCCACTGGCTGGGAGCACAACAACTGTAGGTGGGGAGGGAGGTGAAGGGAAAAGATGAAGTAAAGATAAGGAGACTGCTGATTGATTGTGATGATTGTAATGGCCTGTATTAAGCTTGGATTCCTTACTGTTGCTGCTAATGAAAATTGTGGTATAAGATGCGTGACTTTTTTTGAGCCTCTGAAATGAAAAAGACTGAAAGAAAAAGTGAGGAAGGGACACACAGATCTACTTATTTTTTAAGCTTGTGTAGGCTTCTTTTCCAATAACCTGAGCACAAGCCAGTGAGAAGCAGTGTTGGGTAAGTTACTTTAAATTAGTAATTAGTTACATTACTAGTTACTTCCATCAAAAGTAACTCAGTTACTTCAAGTTACTCGTTACTTTCAGAGTAACTAGTTACTAGGGAAAGTAACTTTGGTTTTACTCAGAATTCTCTTGTTTATGTGTTGCTTCCGTAACTGGATACCCAGCCAGACTGCCAGTCTTCTAGCTTGCTTACTTGCCACAAGTGCACTGTGCCACCTGCCAATAGAAAGAAAAAAATAATGTGCACATTTCCATGAGAGAAATCCCACGCCTGGACCGTCGTCGACTGCCGCCATGATTCTAGCCTACGTCACAGCATCATGTGCGCTTTTTACATCCAACACAAAAACTGCAGTCGTGGTGCTTTTGATTGTACTCAGAACTCAGAAATTCTGCCTTCTGAATAGGAAGATGTAGGTAACACCAGACTGCAGATGAGCTGCATACAGGGCTGGACTGGGACAAAAAAATCGACCCGGGCATTTTGACTAGAGACCGGCCCACCATTATAGGAAAAATCATAAAGCCTTTGAATGAAAACAAACACTGTTGTGACAGTGATGTACACTGTTCTGATGGTATATATGTATCAATCTATCAATCGTTTGTTGTAAGACTCAGATAATTATTTTTTTTAAAAGCGAGACATTTTAAATGAGAATAATAAAGAAAAGTATTTCTTTGTGCCCCCCTTTCCCTGTTAATACCCTACCTGGCCCCCTGGCAACACTTTGCTAGACCCGCCCCTGCACAGTTACCAGCTGTCAGCTACGTAGAAAAGGATCCTGGTGTTATTTGTCTCTCAGAAACAGTTCATAACTTCCCTTCAACTCATTCATGTCACCTAAAAGGTAAACCTGTTTCTCCATCACCAGTTCAGCTCTGATGATTCAGTAAGGACATCTCCTGGTTTCATCTTCATGTTTCCCTCTCACCACATATCCAAACCGATATCATGACCAGCAGCTTTTACAGCTGTGGCTCCAGCAAACATCAGCTGATACTAGAAATTAATATTAAATAAATTCTAACAACAGCTGATCAAGCTTAAACGTGCTGCTGTTGTTTAGCGCGACATCCGCTGGATTCCTCTTTCTGGCGCAAAGTGAGCGATAAACAAACAAGACAGAAAAGCCGATCAGCTGATCATTGATCAGTTTCATGACTGAAGTAGCAACAGGAGAGGGAGGGGGAGAGAATAAGAGGAGAAGAGGCAGCTGACAGCGTAAACACAGAATAACTCCAGCTTTGTGTCTTTTTCATTGTAGCTGAAGTCCGGGACAAACTGTTCCTTTTCACCTCAATACGAAACACATAATATTTTCTCTGAATACGAGAAGATTCTGTTTTTTAGGGCACGTTTGGACTCTAATAATTAACCGTATGAACAAAATAAAGTTCAACATCAGTAACATAGCACCCACCCAGCTGTATAGAAACTCCGCCATGCTAGCTAGCACGCAGTACGAAAAAGTCAGCATAACGAAAATAAATTCCACCTAAACTTGGTTTATATCTGACTCCGATAGACTGCAGGTCATAACTTCTTACCTGAAGTTCAGTTCACCTGACACTCGGACAGCCGGCCGCTTCGGGTCTCTCCTCTTGCCTCCCTTTTCCTTCATCCACCTGCTGGCTTCCACCACTTGCTAATGTTACTGAATCTGTGGAAGCTCCGCGATATCCACCACACAAAGTAGCGAATAACGAGCCTATCTAAATCCCAGTAACGAGTAACGCGTTCCTGGTTTTGGCATAATAACTAGTTACCGTGCTCGTTACCACAATAATAACGTAGTTACTGTAACGCGTTACTTAATAACGCGTTAGTCCCAACACTGATGAGAAGTGATGATGAACATCGAGAGAGGAGTGGGTTTCTTAGGAGGTTTGCTGGTGGGAAGAAATATGTTTCCTATGCTACACTCACAGGAGGAAAAAAAGAGAATAACCATTATTGTGAGTGTGTGCAATCAACTTGTTGCCTTTGAAATGGTTGCCTCAAAGATGAGGACCAGGTATGTGACCACTTATAGCTACCACCTTCAAAGCAAAAGTCAGTCTGCTCTCAGTTTGCAGCTGAATGGGGTCAGGTTGACCCTAACATGCAATCTGTTTTCGATAATATGGGAAATAACTGGGAATAACTGCAAGCCTGTTGTGGTACACCTAAACAGAAATTCATATTAACTACTCACATTCAGAGTCCAGCCAGATTCTCACATCAGAGGTGCGATGATTGATCCATGTATCGATGGTATCATTACCAAAGAGCGATCAAAGTATTGGATCAATAGGGTGAAAGGATCAATACTTTGTTTCTATCCTCTAAGTTCAGTGTGTCGCCCACTGAATTGAGCCCACATTATTAATCTTTGGCTCGCTTCCACAGCATGTCTTTGTTCTGTCTTCTTCCCCTAACCCCTAACTGGTCACAGCAGATGGCCCCGCCCCTCCCTGAGCCTGGTTCTGCCAGAGGTTTCTTCCTGTTAAAAGGGAGTTTTTCCTTCCCACTGTTGCTCACAGATTGTTGGTGTTTTCTCTGCTATCTTTGTATTATTGTATTGTCTTTACCTTACAATATAAATAATATAATATAAACCCCCTTGTTGTGTTGATTAGGTGCTATATAAATAAAACTGAATTGAAAATTGAACTTTCAATTCAATTCAATTCAGTTTTATTTATATAGCGCCAAATCACAACAAAAGTCGCCTCAAGGCGCTTTATATTGTACAATAGATCGCACAATAATAAATACAGAGAAAACCCCAACAATCATATCATATGACCCCTATGAGCAAGCACTTTGGCGACAGTGGGAAGGAAAACTCCCTTTAACAGGAAGAAACCTCCAGCAGAACCAGGCTCAGGAGAGGCGCCATCTGCTGCGACCGGTTGGGGTGAAGAAGGAAAACAGGATGAAAGACATGCTGTGGAAGAGAGACAGAAATTAATAACAGATATGATTCGATGCAGAGAGGTCTATTAACACATAGTGAGTGGCTGGAAAGGAAAAACTCAATGCATCATGGGAATCCCCGGCAGCCTATGTCTATTGCAGCATAACTAAGGGAGGATTCAGGGTCACCTGGTCCAGCCCTAACTATATGCTTTAGAAAAAGGAAAGTTTTAAGCCTAATCTTGAAAGTAGAGATAGTGTCTGTCTCCGAATCCAAACTGGAAGCTGGTTCCACAGAAGAGGGGCCTGAAAACTGAAGGCTCTGCCTCCCATTCTACTTTTAAATACTCAAGGAACAACAAGTAGACCTGCAGAGCGAGAGCGAAGTGCTCTAATAGGGTGATATGGTACCACAAGGTCATTAAGATAAGATGGGGCCTGATTATTTAAGACCTTGTATGTGAGGAGCAGGATTTTGAATTCAATTCTGGATTTAACAGGAAGCCAATGAAGGGAAGCCAAAACAGGAGAAATATGTTCTCTCTTTCTAGTCCCTGTCAGTACTCTTGCTGCAGCATTTTGGATCAGCTGAAGACTTTTCAGGGAGTTTTTAGGACATCCTGATAATAAAGAATTACAGTAGTCCAGCCTGGAAGTAATGAAGGCATGAACTAGTTTTTCAGCATCACTCTGAGACAGGATATTTCTAATTTTAGAGATGTTGCGCAAATGGAAGAAAGCAGTCTTACATATTTGTTTAATATGTGCATTGAAGGACATGTCCTGGTCAAAAATGACTCCAAGGTTCCTCACAGTGTTACTGGAGGCCAATGTAATGCCATCCAGAGTAAGAATCTGGTTACATACCATATTTCTAAGATTTTCAGGGCCGAGTACAATAACCTCAGTTTTATCTGAATTAAGAAGCAGAAAGTTAGCAGCCATCCAGGTCTTTATGTCTTTAAGACATTCCTGCAGTTTAACTAATTGGTGTGTGTTACCTGGCTTCATGGATAGATAGAGCTGCGTGTCATCTGCATAGCAGTGAAAATTTATGCTATGTCTTCTAATGATGCTGCCTAAGGGAAGCATGTATAATGTAAACAGAATTGGTCCTAGCACTGAACCCTGTGGAACACCATAATTGACCTTAGTGTGTGAAGAGGACTCTCCATTTACTTGAACAAATTGGAGTCTATTAGATAGATATGATACAAACCACTGTAGTGCAGTACCTGTAATACCTACAGCATGTTCTAATCGCTCTAATAGGATATTATGATCAACAGTATCAAACGCAGCACTAAGGTCTAGCAGGACAAGCACAGAGATGAGTCCACTGTCAGAGGCCATAAGAAGATCATTTGTAACCTTCACTAAAGCTGTTTCTGTGCTGTGATGAGCTCTGAAACCTGACTGAAACTCTTCAAATAAGCCATTCTTCTGCAGATGATCTGTTAGCTGTTTGACAACTACTCTTTCAAGGATTTTTGATATAAAAGGAAGGTTGGAGATTGGCCTGTAATTAGCTAAGACAGCTGGGTCTAGAGATGGCTTTTTGAGTAAAGGTTTAACTACAGCCAGCTTGAAGGCCTGTGGTACATAGCCGATTATTAGAGATAGGTTGATCATACTTAAGATCGAAGAATTAATTAATGGCAGGACTTCTTTGAGCAGTTTTGTAGGAATGGGGTCTAAAAGACACATTGATGGTTTGGAGGAATTAATTATTGAAGTTAACTCAGAAAGATCAATTGGAGAAAAAGAGTCTAACTTAACATCGATGGTACTAAAAGTAGCTGTAGACGATATTACATCTGTGGGATGATTATTGGTAATTTTAAACTGAATTGTTTTAAATAGTGCTGTCAGCGTATCGCCCTGTGCGTGGGGCTGGACGGTGCTAACGCATTAATGAGCTAACCGCGCTAACGCATTGACACCGTGCAGCCCCATGCACGGGGCGAACCGCGTTAACTCGCTAACGGAGATTTGCCGCATTAATGCGGTTATGGCGTTAACGTCATTTTAACGAGTTTAACGCTGACAGCACTACTTTTAAATTAATTGTTATGGGGGAAACAGAAACACATACCTCAAACATGCAATATGAAAATTCTCTGAACTGTTTTGTGTTGACTGTCACGTCTATTTTATTTATAGCCTATAGCATATTTAGACCAAAGAAGTGGACCCAAAGTCCTTAGGAGACAGGCACATTCACATTCCAGGTTCCCAAAACAACCCAGTTTTATAATAAATGAAAAGTTGAAAGATATGATTTTGTTGTGTTAGCTAATTTTAGTGCAAAGCCAAAATCACAGTGATTTAGTGTTCATCTCATAAATAATGACACCCTGCTCACCCCTACATAAGCTTTTATAGGTTAAAAATATTGGTTTGGTTTTGCCAATACTGGCTCTGTATTTACTTGGAATTGGATCGATATCAAAATTTGCTGTATCAACACACCACTAACCCATAAATTAGAAAACGAAATTCAGAAATTACAACGTGAAGGCAATCTGTCTGCATTTAAAAATTACACAGCAGCTATTAGAAAACCTTTGACAATCTGTCTGAGACTGATTGCAGTCAGGACTGCAATAGTTTGGAGACAGGTTGCCTCCTGACAAGCAATCTATGCAGTTGCCTTAGTGGCCCGCTACAGTCAGACAAGACATAAAATAATGTATTTGGCCACAATGATAAGAGGTATGTGTGGAGGAGTAAAGGTGAGGCTCTCAAACTGGAGAACACTGTACCAAATGTCAAGCATGGTGGTGGTAGCATCACAAGCTGGGCTGTTTTGCTGCCAGTGATACTGGTACATTGTGCAAAGTGGATGGAACAATGAAGACGGACTCTGTCCAAATTCTTCAGTTTCACCTCCAATCAAAAGCTGAATGATTGGAACTTGGACACAGTTGGGTGTTCCATGAGGAAAATGTTCCCAAACACACATCATAATTAGCTTTGAAATATATAAGACAGCCTAACATTAAGCTTCTGGAAAAATTTTTCCAAAGCCCGATGAAAATTTGTGAAAACTATAAAACTGTTTAGACCTAAATAAATAGGTCTATTTAAATGAACTCTACCAATTTTACCAAAAAAACTGGTCACATATCCAGTCAGAATTATGTCCAAGACTTGTTGATGGAGACCAAAAACAACCCAGTCAGGGTGCAACGTGCTAAGGGACATTTAACCAAATATTAGTGAGGACTGAGGGTGTATGTATATATTTGAGCCTGTGTTGATTAGAGAAAACCCCAAATAAATTCAAACTTGTGCACCTTAGTCTCATTAAAAAAAAAATAAATAAAAATCATTAAAGATGTATGCTGTACAGCAGGGGTCGGCAACCCTAGGCACGCGTGCCAAGGGTTAACTGATGGCACGCACGACCATAGCTGGACTGGCCATCGGGCATTTGCTCGGTGGCCCGATGATTTTTTTTTTTTTTTTTTTTTGGTGGTGGATTGGCCAGACGCTGGTCGGTGTGTAAAAATAACTCAGTTGTTTGGTGTTGGCCATGGCGGAGCTTCCACAGATTCAGTAAAATTAACAAGTGGAGGAGGCCAGCAGGTGGATGAGGGAAGGGGAGGCAGGAGGAGGAGAGACCCGAGGAAGCCGCCGGTCGGAGCGTCAGGTGAACTAAACTTAAGGTAAGAAGTTATGACTGCAGTCTATCTGGGTCAGATATAAACCAAGTTTAGGTGGAGTTTATTTTCGTTGTGCTGACTTTGTACAGTCAGTTACAATAACTCGTACTGCGTGCTAGCTAGCATGACGGAGTTTATATAGTGCTGGGCGGGTGTTATGATTTTATTGATAGTGAACTTTATTTTATTCATAAGGTTAGGTAGTAGAGTTGCCAACCGTCCCGTACAAACGGAATCGTCCGGCATTCAGAGAAATTATTACGCGTTTCGTGTTGAGCTGAGAAGGAACACAGTTTGTCCCGGACTTCAGCCAGGATGGAAAAAGACACAAAGCTGGAGTTATTGTGTCTTTGCTGCACAGCTGCATCTTCTTCTCCTCTCATTCTCCCCCCTCTCTCTCCTGTTGCTACTTCAATCATGAAACTGATCAATGATCAGCTGATCAGCTTTTCTCTCTTGTTTGTTTATCGCTCACTTTGCGCCACAAAGAGGAAACCGCCGGATGTCGCGTTAAACAACAGCAGCACGTTTAAGCTTGGTCAGCTGCTGTTTAATTTATTTCATATTAATTTCTAGTATCAGCTGAGGTTTTCTGGAGCCACAGCTGTAAAGCTGCTGGTCATGATGGTTTGTATATCTGGTGAGAGGGAAACATGCAGATGAAACCAGGAGATGTCCTTACCGAGTCATCAGAGCTGAACAGGTGATGGAGAAACAGGTTTACCTTTTAGGTGACATGAATGAGTTGAAGGGAAGTTATGAACTGTTTCTGAGAGACAAATAACACCAGGATCCTTTTCTACGTAGCTGACAGCTGGTAACTGTGCAGGGGCGGATCTAGCAAAGTTTTGCCAGGGGGCCAGGTAGGGCATTAACAGGGAAAGGGGGGCACAAAGAAATACTTTCTTATTCTCATTTAAACTGTCTTGCTGTTATTAAATAATTATCTGAAGCTTACAACCAAAGTTTTTATCTGACGTAAAATGAATAGAAATCATACATTTACCAACAAGACAGCGTACATCACTGTCACAACAGCGTTTGTTTTCATTCAAAGGCTTTATGACTTTAATATCTGGGGGGGCCGGTCTTTAGTCAAAATGCATCCAGAGACTCGAGACACAATGCATTTTTGGGACTTTCAGGTGTATGGACCAATGTTTTCTTTTCTGATCAAACCAGAAATCTTTAATGAGCAGCTGGATTTGTCTCGCATTAACTGGCTGAGTTAATGCCAGTTAATGCGACATCGAAGCAGCTGGAATCCACAGCTGTGCGTGTTCATGGAGCTTGCATTTTCACAGGCCGGACATCACTACCTGACAAGTTTAATTGTCTTCAGAACATTGCAGAGGCCTTATTGACAGTACTTGGCTCTACATATCTGCGTGAGCAGATTTTCTCTCACATGAGTGTTCTCAGGTAGCCGTCTGAATGCTGGACACTCGGAGACCTGTGTCTCTGAGCGGGAGACCAGAGATCACATTAACATGTGTGTCTCTGTATTAACAAACATGCCATATTGGCCCAGTTTATTTTTCTTATCATTCTTGTGAGGAGACCATAAATAGCATTTGTATTTTCTGTTGTACAGTTCATTTGCTGTTATGGAGTTCTTGTTATGAATAAAAAGTGTCTTTTTTTTGTTTCAAAATAGCTGATAACTATTCGCTGATAGCTGCCAACATTTGCAAACAAATATAATTCTATAAAGTGGTTCTATATAATGTGTAACTGTTCATATAGAGCGTTATTAAATTTATTGCTAATGCAATCATATGGCACACTGACTTCTGAGGAAATTTTAAATGGCACTCGCCATCAGAAAGGTTGCCTACCCCTGCTGTACAGTCATCCCACCCGGAAAAAAGAACAGTTAATAGAACATTAAAAGCTCAAAATTAGCATGATATTCATGCTGAGGATGAGTAGGAATGGGTACCGGGCACTGGTTCTGACATAAACGGTAGTAACCAGACCGAAAAGCAGCGCACATTTTGGTGCTTTATTTCAGTGCTTTTTTTCCCCTGAGATGTCATACACTTTGGATTCTAGCCAATCATTTTACCTTTCCAAGGATAGTAGGCGGGCCCAGGTACGTACGTTCTTTTAGAGCTACAGATTAAAAATGCCCAAGGCGAAGCGGTCAAAAGTCTGGCTGTACTTCACAGCAAAAGATGCAAACTCAGCAGCCTGCAACAAGTGCTTTAAGCTGATACTGTGTAAAGGAGGTAACTCCTCGAATCTGATGAAACACCTGGCGACGCATAGTGTTTTTTTAAAAGCCAAGAAATGCACCATATTTGATAGCTTGCTGCAAGACCTCACACCGAGCACATCCACTACGGGTGTGGTGCCTGTTATCGGACCCGGAGTTAGCAACATCCCCCAAAAACCCGAAGAGTAGAGTCCTGGCCCCTAGCCCTGTCAGTGTAGCAGAAATGATGACGGATGATGATGGCAGCAGCAGCAGCCGTTCTCCTCTGCGTGAGTAGCTTCATGTTGTTCGTGTGTAATTTACGTTGAGTAGGCTAACCACGTTATTACATTAATGCATGTAAGGTGAACTAGCAAACACCGTCGTAGTTACATGCGGCTGTCTTCTTGTTTGATAGAGTGATACCATATATGCCCTATAGCTGCAGAAAAGGCTAACATTGTTATCTTTTTACAAAAAACAAAACAAAACAGCCAAACATGAGAGGTTTTAGGACAAAGTTTGTGTTTTCCATTGTTTAAGCACCGGTTCCAACCAAAGGAGGTATGTTGTATCAACAGAAAAGGGTAACTTGGTTATCATTTTGCAGAAAAAAAGAGACTGCTAAAAATAAAAACATGAGAGGTTTTTGGACAAAGTTTGTGTTCTCCATTCTTTAAGCACCGGTTTGAGCACCGTTTAAGCACCGGCACCATTTCAAAAGTACCGGTTTGGTACTGGTATCGGATAAAACCTAAACGCTACCCATCCCTAATGATGAGTGTACTGTATGCTGGCATGGTAACAGTGTGGACCCTTGTGTAAGTAACACTGGACCTTTATGCACCAACTATCAAAAGAATGGGAAAATTTTCAGTGGACTGTTGATTAATAGGGTCATTTTTTCACTATAGAGTCGAGCACGAGAGGCTTGAAGTCGCACTCACAGCACTGTCATCCATCACCAAACAGCTTGAAGCCTCTTTAAAATTGAATGAAGTGTGTTTTGTAAGAAATCTCAGTTGAAGTTCAGGTAATTACTGAGTATTTGATTAGCAGCATTAATACCAACCCTGCACGGACCAGGAAACTTGCCCACAATCATATTTTACCGTAGATGCACGAGATCAAGCGGTAATGCTATACTCAGGCCAGCACGAGTATAATACACATATCATGTTGGGTTTTACTACGTGGCTCGCTGCATGGAGCACAAAACTAAAATGCAGCCAAGAGTTTAATTATCTCCAGGTTCAGCTCTGTTCATGAAGCACTTTGGATAAAAGCCTCCACTGATTGGCAGAGGTTTGCAGTAGAACGAGCATAATAGTAGAGCAGAGTGAGGTGTCAGAACAGGGGGTTGGGCCCTGTACTGTTATTATCAAATTCCCCACATTACACTGCTAGGTGTTAATCATCAGAGAGGAGGGATGATTGTGGTTTGATGACAGAAAAAGAAAGAAATTCAATCGAAATTCATCTCAGCCACCACTTTCAAAGTAGTGTTATTGTCTGTTTTTTAGGCTTTTCTTGTCACTGTTGTTCCACAGTGTGTTTGTCTTGTCAATTCAACTTTATTTAAATAGCACCAAGTCACAAGAACAGATGCCTCAAGGCGCTTTATATTGTTAGATAAAGAGCCTACAATAATAGAGAAACTCCAACAATCAAACAATCAGAAGTTAAAAAGAGAACTTTCAGCTAGTTATTGACCATCAGTAAAGCACCAAAAACAGCCTGCTTTCCATTAAGTGGATGGATTCAAATGTGGCTAAATGTACAAATAACACAACTGTCCACACATTAGAATAATATTTTAATAAATAAATAGCAGCATCACACAGAAAAAAAACATCATGTGGATGGTGACATAAATTGTAAAAACTCATAAAAATGTGTCATAGACAAACATTCACAATTAAAATGGTATAAAAAAAACAACAAAAAAAATAAAATAAAACAAAAAAACATCTACTACATAACACAAAAAAGTTCAACGCATAAAAAGTTCAAACCCACAAGCGCCGGATCATACAAGAACGAGACAAACCAGATTTCTGTGTCGATGCAAACCAGCATCAAAGGGGTGTTTAAATTCAGGGCTCCAGAACGAATGTTGTCTGCAATGAAGTTGGATTTAGAGTTGCTGGGTTTGTCAGACTCTTGAACATCTCGGCTACTTTCTGAGCCGTTTAGTGACAGAGTTGCACGTTTGGGAAGATAAACCAGAGTACCTTTCAAAGAGCTCTGCTGAAAAGTCTGATCAGCATGTTTTCAAATGCATTTTTATCTGAAAACTGTAACATTTTGTGAGCTCCTGGGATTCTCTTACAGTCTTTGACATCCTTCCAAATGATCCGGAAATGGCAGGAAATATTTTGTGTTTAATTGCAGCAATTTATTGCTATTTCTGTGAGATAGAAAAGTAAAGATGATGACATTCTGGGAAATATGTCCATTTGACTTTGTTTGTTTTTTATGATTTTATATACACAATACGATGTGCTCATATGAGTTGGCGTTTCAAAAGCCTCGTCCAGCGCTATGTTTGGACTGAAATATTGAGAAGTGACGTAGAAGCGCAGAGGGTCTTTTTGCTACATGCTTACATCACACCAGAAAACTGTCAGGATGATATTTTCTGGGCCAAAGGGAATCCGAACAGAATCAGGATAATATTAAATAATCAAGGCTTGCTAAGGTTGGCTTTGGTGCGTTTTCTTCTCCTTCATGATGAACAGGGTACACTGCCAAACAGAAAAGATCTTCTGTTCTGTATTAGTTGTTGGAAAACAGAAAAAGGTTATTTTCTAACCTTTTAACAGCCACTAAATCTGGTGATGCTAGAGAGTAGGGTTAGAGATATGTTAAAGTCAATGTTTTTCTATAGATTTTTGTGTATTTGGAAGAAATGCAAACACTAATACCTGTAATGCCAAAATGAATGTATTAATTGTGTGTATATTGCAACCATAATCCCACCCTGGGGGGATACCAGGAGGATGTTAAAAGGTTAAGCTCTTGAGTATACTCCACTGTGGACACCTGATGACTGAGTAGTCTTTCCTGTTATACCTCTTTAGAGTCTGATTGAAGTCTGCCACCTGAGGCGCTTACATAGTTGGCATGCAATTTCTCCTCAGATAAGTCAAAAAGCAGGCAAGCACAGGGACATCCACGTGGACCCTTGCACTCACTGTTTGATGATGAAATTACTTGCAGACTTGCAAAGTATAATCCCGGCTTATGTGCCAGGTGTTGTTCAAATATACTATTTAATAATAATGTGTTATAAAATATGCACCTAGTGCAAAATGTAGTCTGGCATAGTGCATCATTTCATAACAAAAGGAGGAGATGCTGATGTAATCATCATAAAAATGACCCCCATTAGCACTAGCATGTCAGACCTGTCTTCAAGTACTAGCATGGAATAACTAATATTTGCTAGCTAGTTAGCTTAACCAAGGTGCTACTGAAATTTCAACACTAGAATTCACAATTTGTGGCCACAAAAGAAGTTCTTATAATACTTCTACTTGTTGGGTTTTTTAAATAAATCATAAATGACAGATTATGTATTATTCAGATGTGTTGCTGAGGCTAGCAGGCTCAGTCTGCTTCCAGTGTTTATGCTAGTCTAGCCTAACAGTGTCCTGGCTTTGCTAATGATCTAATTTAAGCAAATAAGCACATTTCTCATAATGTCAGAACATTCCTTGAGTCTCTGTATAGACACATAATTCCTTGAAAATCTAAAATGATTCATACGAGGTAAGAAAATGTGTCAGCTAACACAAGATACAGCGCATTGTCATCCCTTTTTGAGTTTCTATATATTGCTGTAGCATTTCTGGGATTTTTCCTTTAATCTTTAACATAAACCCAAAAAACTCCCGGAGAGGAAAGAATCTTTCTCTCTTTCTATGTACTGAAAGGAAAGTCTGTCAGAAAACGGCTCCTGCTATGTCTATACACACCAGGCCTGGATCGAATTATTCACTGAAATCTTTTCAGAATGATTGCTTTCAGCTGTCCGGACAGGACTGGCACCTGCAGGGACGTTCCCGGTTCAGTCCACTGTGCTGGACACAATCAATAAAACCCAGAAAAGCTTCTGAATCAATCTCAGACTGCAATTTGAGCCAAGCTCGGTACACACACAGGTACACGAGAAACATAGAGCTATTACATTGTGACATAGTGAGTTGGCTGGCCTGGCTGCGGCTCTTTCCGTGCCGGAACACGATCCTTTCAACCACGTTCAGAGAGTCCTCTCTTCTCCTTTTATTTTTTCCCTGTCTTTCCCCTTGTTTACATGTTATTGTGATAATTGGGAAGTCAATGAGGATAAAATGCCCGAATGCTGTTTGGATGGTGCGTTTTGTTGATTGCCCTGTGTTTGTTCGTTATTTCTTTCCTGTACTTCACAAGAAAACAAAAACCTAAGTGAGGCAGAGAGGACCTTTTGAACAACACTTCAAACATGCAT
This sequence comes from Oreochromis aureus, assembly GCF_013358895.1. Lineage (NCBI taxonomy): Eukaryota > Metazoa > Chordata > Actinopteri > Cichliformes > Cichlidae > Oreochromis > Oreochromis aureus. The sequence continues at coordinate 34,817,752 of NC_052944.1, forward strand.
GATATTCGTGGGTCAAACCTCATTGTTGGTTTGCCAACATTAGCTCATGTAGATCTCTCCTTGTGGAAAGAAAAGTGGTGCCAATGCCCACTGGGTAAGTCTGTAGCATACAAATAGAGGATAAATTATACAGAGGCGCATAGAATTAGAACAAAGGGAACTATTATGGTTCATTCTAATTGTATGGAGAGGTGGCTGCAGACCTCAGGCTCTAGGTTCGATTGATCACATTGCAGGCTTTGACCTTTTACTCTTTGATTTTGAAGGGCGTAGGGGAGATTATGGGTAATAAACATTCAAGTGTTTGTAAGTGTCTTAGTGTTTTTATATGCTTGAGGCGATTATTAAGAACATCAAATATTGATTTCTAGAGAAACTGCCGTCTACTATACAAAAGTAGTCATTAAATGTGAGCCAGTATGTTTTAGAAAGTATTAGTTGAGAAAAAAGAGGCAGACTGAACAAAGGCTGGTCAATAAAGTGGAAACAGTGGATGGAAAGAGATTTTCCAATAATGCAAAGTATGCATCTTTCATTTTAAGGGCCTTTTTTCTACTAAATAGCCATCTTTCTAGTATCGTTTTCTTTTATGGAGAAAGGCTGTGGTTTTGTTTTACTTTGAAAAACTCAAGTAAATTTAGCCCCGCTTTTAATTTAAGGATTTAATCTTCTTTATACATTCATATCTTATCTTCTAAGAGGCGAATTTCTTGATGAAAAACATGAACTTGACCTTCAAACTCCACATAGTATTATATCATTTGTAAGGCAGACTGTTGCAGATAGTTCGTCTTTGCTGTTTTAAAACAAGTTTTCCATCCAGCATTTTGGGTATTTAACTTTGAAAATCTCCTCTAAATCAACAGGAGACAATGGATCAATAAAAAGAAGCAGGTTTGTAAAGCTAGCAGAGTGCTATATTACCTCTCTGTATTTTTGACTGCGTCTTTGACTTTAGATTATATATCCTACATTAGGGGTGTTGTCCAGAATTGTCCCAGCAAATGGATCCCATTCTGGTTGGCCGAGTGTTTTTGCACAATGTTCAGGGTGCAGAGAAGGAATTTTTGTCTTTAACACAAAGTTTTGCAAGCTGTCATGAGAGCGACTGGACGAACTGCTGATTATTTCTTCCTGACAAAGACGTTATTAATGGTCTGTCACACCAAACCAAGTTTGTAAAACCAATGAACTGTGTTTTTTGTTTGATTTATGACCCTGGGATTTCTTTGCAGTGACGACCAGAACTAAGACATATTTTTGAAGTTCTACTTCCTGTTTCAGGCCATCTCAGGCTGTTCTTCATCGATTTTGTAAATGGATGGTTCGTTAAATGTGAATGCCTTGACAGTAAAAACTAAAAGCTGAGGTATTTCTAGCAGGAATTAGAATCGGGCCGATTAGAACTCCCTCATGATGTCCTCTGTTATCTCGGATGAGGTGAATTTGTTCATGAGAAAATGAAACTGCAGGTATTTCATCCAGAGTGGATGAAGCATGCCGTCTTGTCAGATGTCAATAAAAATGTGGGAGGAGGGAAAGTGGGAGTGAGAGAGGTGGAGTCAGAGTGACAGGGCTCTGAGGGTTGGGGACTTTGTCTCTTAGGGTATCGACTTTCTGTCCGTCTCACGGATGAAATCTAAAGCTACTGGGTCTTAACTGTGAGTTACTGTGAAGCTGTCGCAGATCAGAGAGTCCGACTCAGTGCAGGGTTGAAACACTGCCGAGCAAACCATCATCGGAGCTTCGCTTTAAGTGTAATTCTTCAATTATTATTAAAACTTATTGATTTACATATAAACAAAGCCATTAGTATTCTTTAATTTCTTCCTTTTTTGGCTTTCACTCTACCCTTCAAGCAGGTTTTCTTCTGCAGAATGACCGAAACGGGACTAAATTAATAACTGTCCTTGAATACAAATCCTAATTTTTTTCTGTTTTAAAGTAGATGACACAGAGGTTCTTTTCAATTCAAGGATGCGTCCTTCATAGATGCCCAGAATATCAAATTGTGAAGATTTGTGCTTGTAGATGATGTGAAAATCCTGATGCGTAACCTGATAATATGATATGCATGCTCATTAGTTCGGGACATATTCAAGATTAAAGTCACATATAAGTTGTGGCAAATCAATCAAAAATCAAACCTGCTTTGAATCAAAATTCTCATTTATTTGCATGAGGCTACGTTACACTGTAGTCCTATTTTAATGGGTGAATGCAAAAGATTTCCCCATTTGGCTTGTATAAAGAAAAGAGTGGGAATGAGTAATGAGTGCAAACATGAAAAGAGTTCAACTTAACATAAAGAAATTACATATAATGCTTTCCTTTTAGACTGTTTTACTTTTATTTAAGATTTCATTGGTTGCTTTGAGTTAAAAACGTGTGGAAGTAGTGAATTTAGCATTTTGCAAAGTGTTTCTGTTGGTCAACAGAAGCCAGAGCCTGAAAGCTGTGTTAAGCCAAAGGCCTGCACCTTGTTTCTTAGCTCTTGTATCCCCCTTGTTCACTCCAATAAAGGAGAAGGGGGGAGGGTAAGAGGCGACCTCTCTGAGTGATGTGACCACTAGATGGCACTGTGAGTCCACCAGAGACCAGCGGTAGTACATTCCTTCATGTTGGTCCCCTCAGACACGCTTCGACTGCAGTTTCCTTCAGAGAAACATCCCCCTCCTGTCGGCTGAATAGTTCCATTAAACATGCTGGAGAGGTTCATTCAGATGGCTCTCAGGACTGCTGTTGTTGTCAAGCTCGACCGGCACAAAAATATATTTGGTTTAGTTTGCTTGGTGTGGAGGGAATCCACGTGGACCCGAGCTCGGACTGCATTTCGACTCTGTGTGAAGGCTTGAAGGCGTAGTTTGACCCCAGTGGCCTCCCGGTTGGTGCTTAACTCTGTAACCTGTGTCTGTGGGACTCCATGAAGGGCCACTTGACTTAATGCTAGGTTGACGAGAGTTGGCTCTCCACCGACCTCTTCACTTCATCCCTTTCAGTGGATCTCAGCTGGTATTTTCAACGCCATGAGGAGCCCCACATCTTGCCACTGATGAGTGCTTAGATGTATAGGTAAAGGCCCGGTGGATGCCTTTGTTTTCTATTAATGGTATGAAAACCAACATTTAGAAAACGAGCACACTGGAAATATTGGTTTTCATTCCACCTTTCCAACCCAAAATATTAACTCTTCTGGTTTCTTTCCACATTGATGGACGTAGTGCGGAGAAAAAGGCTCGTCAGCAGAGACTAGTCCTTTTCCCAGTAAGAGTCCTCACTACAGTTGAAACCAGTAGAAAAGCTGTCGTGTCCAAGCACCAGCCCTGCTTGGAACAGCATCTGCAGGCTCAAAAAGAAGACTGAAGACACGCACAGTCACACGCTGCTTGTGTGTTCTCTCGGGGCAGGGCTGTAGCTGATGAGTGACAGCTCCGGCTCCAGCTCCGTTTCCGGCTCTGTTTCTGAAAGCATGCAAATGTTCTGGCACTCCGAAATGCTCTGCGAGGTTATTCCGATTTGCGTCCCATCGTCCGTCGTGTCCTCCGGGTCCACTGCAAGCCTCCCGTTATCCCCCCTACCGCCATTGCGACAGTTACTGTTGCGGTCCACACCTGCCTTCCCGTGACCGCCCATAAGAAGAGGAGTCACGGCATGTGAAGGGCATGGCGGCGGGACAAGGAGGGTTTTGCAACCCTGCCCGGCTGCGTTGGCCCCGACTTTGTACTGGCACCTGATGTAGCTGGAGAACGCTCTCCTGTAGGTCTTATTGAAGAGGGTGTAGACCAGAGGGTTGACTCCGGAGGAGATGTAACCCACCCAGACGAAGACGTTGAGGAGGTCGTGGAGCAGTGACTCGTTGCAGGAGTTGCTGCACAAGACGAAGGTGACGTTGGTGATAAAGAAGGGACACCACATGACGAGGAAGAGGAAGAAGACGATTCCCAGAACCTAGAAGAAGAGAGAGGTGGAAAAGGAAGAGGAGAAGGAAAGAAAGGAATAAGAAGAAGACAGTGGATAGAAAGTTTGCCAGTTTGAATTCCTTCCAACCGAAACGTTCTTTTTCTTTCAATATCCCAGCAGTTGCACCACTTCTAGTAGGATTTAAATTTATTGTACAGATATAAGAGGGCTTTGGTTTTCATCCAGAGTTAACCTGAATTTTCAGAGGCCAGTGCCAAGCCCGAGTCAAACATTCAGCGACTCCAAGTCGTTTTAGTCAAAGTGTCTGGCACAGAAACACGCCATTCATAGGAGAAATGATGATGATGCATTAAACGAGACAGACTTTGGATGCAAGTCAGAAAAAGCAAGGAAAAAAAAAATTAATGAAAACTTTTACTGAGCACTGCAACAATCAATAAACACTGGAGTCACACATACTGACAAATCGTTAGTGTCTCTAAAGATACAGTTACCACTGACTCTGCAGTTTCCTTCATCTTTAAGGGGCCTTTAAGGGGTCAGAAATTTACAGTTTTAATTCTTCTCACTGACGTCATCAGCTCAGATAATGACTTACAATTTTATAATCCTAAAAGGTTGACAAAATGACCAACAAGCTGGTAAACAGAACACATTTATTAGCTAAAGAGCTGAGGATATTTTGCTTACGTGTTGACCAAAATAAAGGGAGGTTGAAAGTCACGGGTGAACTGATTTCATTGGGTGGCAATGACTGAGTGCTGAATGTTTAAATAGGCTACAGTATGCTATAACAACTGTATACGGCAACCTTATGGCAAACACATCCAAGTTGCTGTATACACTGACCCCTGGTGGTCAAACAGTGGCACACTTTTAAGTATTTACGACTAGTCTAAGTAGTACTGAGCACTGTTTGAACGTTTTTGACTACACCGCTGATGGTGTATGCCTGAGGATTATTACTCAGGAATCACTTTTTTTTTTTTTTTTTACCAAAGGTAACTTTATTTAATTTTAACACAAGACAACAAAAGTAAGTCCAAGTGAAAAAGCCTTTTGTTTGAAAGCTTTAGAGGTTTTTCCGCCACAGCATTCCGAAATTAAAATTGTTGAGGTGTGGATTTTGCTGTCCTTGGGATCATTGTCCTGTTGCATGACCCAATTTGCATGATCTGTCCTGGGAAGATTATAGCATTAAGTTATCGCACACCTGAATGGTCTAGACCAGAAAACTGTCAAAACATCTGCTTTTACAGAGGTTGATCTCAGACTCGCAGACTCTACAGACTTCAGTTGTTGTTCATCTCAGGTTGTGTTTAAGACCAAATATATTTTTTTAATGTCCTGATTTGTAAACCATTACAACTTTAAGAGGGTGTACTTACTTTTGATCATGACTGCACATTTATCATTTACCCCCTGATTAAACCTACTAATCTTTTTATTCTCACCTTTGAGGCCCGTCTCTCATTTTTTATGGCCTGCATCATCCCCCGGCGACCGTGACTTGACGCATCGCTCCGGCCCGGTCCAGCTGCTGGCGAGCTGAGCTGGGACGCCACCTCAGAGCTGGGAATGATGCTGATGCTATCTGAGGTGGAGGCGCTGAGCAGAATGCTGGGCTCTGTGCCCTTCAGGCAGCTCAAGGTGTTTCGTCTGCTTTGAGGAGGTGGGACCTTCAACTCTGAGCAAGGGGCAAAAAAACAACCATTTAAATGTCAAACTTTTGCCTTTAAAGTTTTTTAGTGGAAAGCTGAATGGCTGGACTTGCACATGTTATCACCACGTGTCAACCAGAAAACTGCTGCCTGTACAGCCAGCCAATGAAAGAATGTCAAGTTTTCTATTAACACTGCAGCTGATATTTTGTAGGGTAGAGGCGAGATGAAAAGTTAAGGCACAAGTTGAATGTTTCATTTTCAATTTTCTGCGTCTGGGATTGGAGAGAGGATAAGATGGAAAATGGGCAGAGACTGCAGTATCATGCAATTTTATCTGAACTGGAGAAGCCAAGGCTTGGCCTGGAATGGGAAACGTCCGTGTGGCGCCCAAACTGATCAGATCAGATAGTTGCTGTTTTCTCAGCAGCACAACAGCATCTCAGGAAACAGCTGACGAAGTGTGCTTTTTTTCTGTTTCGCCTTACCCACTGTAAGTGCTCGGAGCTGGAGAAACTTTTTTGCAAAGCTTTGTCCTTCTTACTTCTCTTATACCTGTTGAGCAATGTGGCCTACACGTGGTTTACGATGACAAAAACTCTTAGGTATCGATGAATCCCTCTGGGAATCCTGTAATTATGCGTTTCAAGAACATACAGTAATTATAGAAGCATTTGTCTTGTACAGAGGTATAGACCAAGCTCATTATTTATCATAAACCTGAAAAACATCTGTTATGGGTTTTCTCAAGCATAACTAAACTTAGAGAGCAGATACATTTAATAAGGGAATACCTGATATCAAAAGTTGAAAGATAAGCAGACTTGTTACATCAGGTACACCCTGTAGGTTTAGGTCTACCCTTCCTTCGGGATAGGTTGATCTTTTGCCTTCAGCCTGGATGGCCTGCAGGCTTCTAAAGACGTGAAATGGATTGAAGATGCCAGAATTGTGATCTGAAGCTATTATAAAAGAGCTGCTTCATCACATAAGAGAGAAGGAGCTCTTTGTATCCACTCTTGTGACCAGACCAAAGTCAGGGAGACCTGCTCTAAATTCAACCCGTTTGATTGCTTAGCTGCTTAGCTTACAGCTGCACAATTAATTGAATGTCAATCATGTTTTTGACTTTCCATAATTAAATGAGCAACAATGAAATTGCTTAAAATCAAAAGCAAATTGTGCGCTCCCTAAACATTCATGTGCTAATCATTGCTGTTCCCTACACTTTGCAATGTGAGGCATCCCGAGTGGAGTCAGCTGATGCCGCCACACAACGTCTGTCTATCTCCCGCTCCGCGTCACTTGTGAACAAGTCCACGGCAAAACTCGTCAGCAGCAACTCATCCCTGACCCAGAGTGGACCCCTCCCACTTTTCCCGCTGAGGACCCTGGCCTCAAACTTGGAGCTGCAAATTTTCATTCCCATTGCTTCACACTCGGCTAAAAAACACTCCAGTGTGAGCTGGAGGCCACCACTAAGCCAACAGAACCACATCATCCACAAAAAGCAGAGATGAGATCCTGAGTTCACAGAAGGGGGAGGCTTCTGCTACTTGGTACCGCCTTGAAATTCTGTCCATAATAAATCAATTAGCGGTGTAACAATCAGAAGTAACAGGCGGATCTATAGATTTTTGTAAAGTAGGGTGATAGACCCATTGCCTTTACTGTACACCGATGAGTCATGTCACCCACCTGAGCTGGAAAATGTCCTGACAACTCTCTGATAGAGCGACGTCCAGGACAGAGTACCACAAAATAGGGAAACAATGGCTATCCTAATTTTGAAAAATTAAAAATATCCCAAACACGATTCTAGTTTCTAGGCCATGATTTGACAAACAGGGTAAGAACTTGTTGCACAGTCAGAGTTTTTTCTTTTAGCTGCTGCTTTACTTGTGATGGATCAAAATGCTTGATTTAATGGTACATTAGCTTGTGAGAGAGCACAGACACACATCACTTACAGAGGAACCTCCAGTATCATCATTTTACCTTATGCTAATTAGAAATTGATTATCTGCATTTGTACAGTCTTGTCATACCAATAACCAAAGTGTTGAAGACCCTGAAGCTAAAGACCAAGTCAAATAAGCAACCTAGGGTGTGTGTAATGAAGCGTACTGTTGGTGCTGAGCTGCTATGGAGGCCTTCTTCATTATTAAAACACAAATTGAAATATGCCATGCTTAGGCGGTATGACTCAAACATCTCAAGAGTGGCAAAATAAAAATCCATCAATTTGTTTTGTGCTTCTTCTTGGTTTAATTGCTGGAGGGTTTAATACTTATAGAGTGATTAAAATCCTTCAGAAAGTAAAACAAGCTGGGATACCAGCATAAAATACATGAAAAAAAATCAAATCACTAACAATAATTATGTGTGTGTGGTTGTGTATTATTTGCTAATACTTTCAAGAATAAATTCATGTATTTACCATAAAATAATTGGTTAGGTGAGTGGGAGATTTTCCAGTCCTGGTAGGTGTTTACCTTGTGAGTCTGGAGGAGCAAGTGTATTGATCTGAGGAAGATGGAAGGTGCTGGGTGGAGGCTGCAATGTATTTCCCATTGCTGGTGTGTGCAAAGGCTGCTGGGAAGAAGTCTTTGCCTCATACAGGAAGACTGTGGCCTGCCTCTGAAGCACCTGAAGGGGAGGGGACATAGATGAAGGCAGTAAAGTAAAGACATTACAAAAGATGCATGTTGCAAACAAGAGCAACGGCATATACACGAAAAAAAAGCCCTACCTGTATGGTGAGGCAGTATGTCACCACCATGATTACGAGCGGGATGAAAAAGGCCACAAAGGAGCCAATCAGCACGAAGCGCTCCTCGTTGAGGACACAGCTGCCGTTGACGAAGACCTTGTCCTTGTTGTGGAGGCCAATCACTGGAATGGGCATTGACACGCCTACAGAAAGAAAGAACGAGGGTAGCAGGAGAAAAGTCTGAACATCTTTCATTTGTCAAAATTTGTGGGAACATTTTGGTGTATGCCCCTCCCTTATTTCCTAGGCTATTAAAAGGAAAGGCTGCATGGCATATATTTTTAACTTATATTCTGAAAACATCCTCAGAGCAAAATCCAGATCTATCTTTGTGTCTATGTGAACTGTAGCCTCTGTTCTTAGCTGACAGAAGTGGCATCCCGTGTGGTCTTCTGCAGCTGTAGCTCATCTGCTTCAAAGCTCAAGATGCTCTTCTGCAGACCTTGGTTGTAACAAATTGTTATTAAACTTGCTGTTGCCTTTCTGTCATCTCAAAGCAGTCTTGCCATTCTCCTTTGGTATCAACAATGCATCTTCACTATTGTTGCTCATTGGATGTTTTCTCCACAAACCCTTAAGATGATTGTGGTTCTGTCTTGGGTTCAGACAGTTTTCCTTCTCTACTCTAGGTTCTGTGTGGTCTACTCAGGTCTTCTGTGAGCACAGAAGCGCCACCTATTTCGCCAGATATTTTGACTGTGAGGCACTGCCCATCAGAAGATAGATGGCTTGAAGGAAGAGGAGCTAAAACAACTTGTTTTGGACAAAGGATGTCCACAAAAAGCTACTCTGCTGCAGTCCAGTAATATAAATGTGGAGCTGGATGACCATTAAAATGTTATTAAGGTCATTTAGAGTGTTAGAAGAGTGAATGGGAACAAAATATGAACAATAACGGCAATTTTTAGGATTTGTTTTTGTAGTGTTGTTATATTACACAGGCACGGCACAAGCAAAAGATGAATACCAATGAGTTAGAATGTAAATTGAAACAGTTGTATGCTGGGAAACATTCAAGCAAATGTTAGTTTGACATGAACCTAATATACACTCCAAAAGCACCAGGCAGGAATGGCATCGCCCAGCAGGATAATATGCAGTGTTACGTTGCAAAAAACCGCCGAGGAAGAGCTCAAGGAAGACAACAAAGAGCCACATTTTTTCACTCCCAACTCCCCAGATGCCAATCCGACCAAACATACTTGGAATGCAATGAAATGAGCCTGGTTAACAGAAGCTCCGCCCTGCAACAGAACCCAGAGTATTCACTGCAAACCCCATGATGCCAGACACCACAGAAAATCCCCAGAGGTCCCACATCCACGCCCCAGCAGGTGTCAGAGACAAAGCTGAATCTACTGGTTGGAATCTCATGCAGGCGGTATTAATGTTCTGGTTCTGTATACAGCATTTTTCACTCAATGCATCGAGTAACTAAAGCTGTATCTAATGATTCCCATTGCAGTTTTTAAGGTAATGATTAATTAAACCTGAAACAACACCACTTTCCACTCAATTTTAGCATTCAGTTACTTTAAATGCTCGGAGCTGGAGTCATTACCTGGAAACACAGAGGGTCATTTTCAGAGTAATAATCATAAATCATGGCTAGAAAATGCAACATTATCTCCTCACGAGTAACTGAAAACTCATTTGGTGGTTTGTACCCCGGTCCGTGAACACGCTCCTTTTCTGATAATGAAAGTAAATAACTATAAGGTGCTGTAGAATAACACATTAAATATATTTAATGAGAGCTGGATCTGTAGAAATCTATCAGTGTGTAATGGATGTTTATAGTGGTGCTTTGGTGCTGTTAGAGGATACTGCTGATAAAAGCCTGAGGTGAGAGGCATCCTTTGAGACAATGCTGATTTTCTGACCTATGATAATAACACTGACTAATGTGCCGTTTCTGATTTCAAAGAGCGGTGGTGTTAAAAGTGTCTGCTGCCCTGGGCTCCGTTTCAGAACGGAGATACCGAGGGGAGAAGCAGCTCCATGTTTTAAAGCTCTACAGGCAACAGTACTGTTTTACAGACTGGTCGCACATCTCGGTCCCCTTTTAGCCGTGTAATGCCAGAAGTGTGGGCAGGCGTAAGTGCAAGATCTATCTTTTTCTCTCGGACTGCTGGCGACCGGGCCAACATCAAAATGCAATTTGGAGCGGTAGCGGCTCCCCTAATGCAATCGTTGCAATCGACTGCGCACACGCTGCCCAGATGGATGAATTTGTCCGCATTAAAAGTACATTTTACTTTTGTGAATGTCCACATAACTTATGAATGTAAATAGAGGTGAGTAAAGAGGCTGTCCAGCAGTTTGGGTCGAGTCACGATACACTTCCACCATCGCACCCAGTTTGTAGACCAACGGCTCCCAGCCTTTTGCTTCTGATGTCCTTCAGGTCGACTCAATGATGAACTTTATTAACACCACCTGTCAAAATCAAATATCTTCATTTGAACTTATTTTAAACTCGATCTGCACTACTTTCAGTTATGGTTAGAAAAATGTTTCCAGTATTTCCCCCTAACTATGGGCTTATTATTTTAGAAATATATCCACAAATTGATTCTACGACTCTGTTTAAGAGCTGTTGGTTATGTTTAGCTGTCCCAGTTTATCGTTTACAGTTAGCTAACAGCTGTATTTGTTATTCATGCTGTTAGATAATAATTTAAATTGAATATCTAACCTTTTAATTATTAATTATTTCAACTTTAAACCAACACATCTCAATGCTAGCTATAGTGTTAGCTACTAATATTTGACATTTTTATCATAATTTCAGCTAGCTTTAATTCAATTCAATCTTATTTATATAGCGCCAAATCACAACAAAAGTCGCCTCAAGGCGCTTTATATATTTTTATATAAATATATTAATATATTATATGTTTACCAACGTTTGATCCAGTATAGTTAGCTAGTCTACAATCAAAGCTTGCAGACCCCGGTTGGCAGTTTAGGTCAGTTGGATGAGCAGGTGACCATATGCTGCATGGTTGAGAGCGGCTGGCTCAGGTTTGAGTCCGACCCATGGCCCCAAGTCTCCCGTTCTGCTTTCTTGTTAGTCTTCACTGTATCTGTCTAATTAAGCCACTAAAAGGCTGAAAAAAATATATATAAACAATTGCAGGCCCTCTCTCCTTCATATCTCCATACCTATAGCATTTAAACAAGTGTTCTTGCACTTTTCCTTCTTTTTCTGATTCACTTCTTTCTCTCATCACTTCATTCATGAGCTTCTCAAATTACTCCTTCCACTTTTTAGATAGACTCTCTTTACTCATTAGTCGAGTTTCACCTCGGGCCTTAGGCAACCCTAACCTGCAGTACATATTTTCAAGCTTGATCTCTCTGCCAGGCCAGTTCTTCTTCCACAAAATTCAGTCTCACGTAGATCTCAGTAAAAAAAAGGACAATTCCCATATCAGGAGTTGAACCCAGGACACCTGGGTGAAAACCAGGAATCCTAACCGCTAGACCATATGGGACATGACAATAGAAAATAACATTTCAAAACAAATGGAAGAAAATGAACAGCTGGCTACATCTGCAGAGCCCTGTTCTATTGGAGGTTTCCTTGAGATCAAAGGAACAACTTCACTAAGAGTTTATTAAAGGGGACACTGAGTTGGTATAGATGCTAAAACCATCCAGAAAGTTCTCTGTAAGAGACGAACCCTGGAAATCTGGGATTAGACTTTTTGCACCACGACCGTGCAGTGACTGTTTTAAACTAGCAATCATAAATAAAATACTCACTACGTTGGAGAGCCGAAATATAACCTTTAGTATTTAGTTTTCAGTTTGCTAACAGATGCTCTCAGTCTTATAGAGATGTCTGCAGAGCATGGCGATAAACTTCAGACCAAGCGAGTAAATGTAAGTTTTAAAAAGCATCACGCAAGGAAAATAAACAATTGCCTCCATCTGGTGTTTTTTTCATTTAGAGTGAGCAATCAGGTGAATCTAAATAAAAGCTGTGATTCACTTCATTAATTTATTTCACCTTAAAACCATGTGGATCCCGAGGTAGAGCTATATAAAAACGTATGTGGGTTTTTTTCTTATTATCCTTCAATAAACTTGCTTTTATTTCAACCTTTCTCTGTGCTTGCTCTGCCAGCTGTCACTACAAGTTCATTTTTGTCATGTCAATCATGACAGCAAGAGCCAACCTCAGCCTGTGAAATCTGACCTTGCCCAGATTTTACTTCATAAAGCACTGACTGGAGACCTGACCAAAAAGCTTCTGAAGAATCATATTAGCAAAATGTCCACGTGAGGACAGATCGGCATCCGAAGGTCATAAAGATATGATTTGCATTTGCACCAATATTTATTGCCCATTGAGGAAAGACCATCTGACTCAGTTACAGATGAGTCTTTGCAGTCCTATAGAAAATCAAGCACACCTTTACACCTTCCAGATGATCACGTGCGTCTGATTGTAAGCATGTGTGAGAACGTCTATGAAGCAGAGGTTTTGGCAGCTTACATGTCTGGAATAACAAGGTCGTAAGAAAATCACCTGAATCCAGGACTTGTGAGAGTTTCTTGGTAACTTCTGTCTTAAATTAGCTCCGCCCAACGTGGGGCTCGAACCCACGACCCTGAGATTAAGAGTCTCATGCTCTACCGACTGAGCTAGCCGGGCTTGCACACCCAGCAAAACTGTACTGGACATCTGAGCCCAGTTTGAAGCTGTTTGGCCATAATGCACAGCAGCACATTTTGAGAAAACCACACCCAGCACATCACCACAAACACCTCATACCAATCTGCAGCAGTCTGACTGCAATCAATCAATGTAGCCATCGACTATTTGGGCCGAGACTCAGAGTCCCATTTAGTGGTCACTAAGCTGTCACCAGAATATGACTGCATTTCAGTAAATGTATTCCATTTTTTGGTCGCCACTCAGACTGCATGTAGCTGCTTTAACATGATGGGTCAGCACATTTAAGACTACAAAAAGAGAGCATAGAGCTCCCAGTACCACTGAACCGCTCCAGATGATATCAGTTTATAGAAATTAGCCTGAAACTTTTAAGCAGTACAAGTGCATCTAAATATGTAACAGCTGTCAGTTCGGACCAAAACAGACTGAGGTCATTTCTGCATTTTTAGTTTGTCACCATTGAGAAAACTGTTGTGTTCACACAGACACTTGAGAGGACACACATTAGCTCTAATGGACAGCAGAAAAAAAAGCCGGAAGATACACAAAAGCTCCAAAGTAAAAAGTCAACAAGAGGCAGAAAACATCTTCGGTTTGGGTGTTTCTTTGTTAATCCTTTAGCATTGATCTCTGTAAGCCCTCTCAGACCTCAATCACAGCTGAACATTGTGGTGCAGAACCTCTTGAGGGGTCAAGGAAATGCCAGCAGGAAAAGAGCAATTTCTTCTGATTTAAAGCCGGATGCGAATGAGTGCAGAGCAAGAAAGGACAGAAAAGTAAAACCCTACCTGCTATCTGGAGGCATCAATCAACTCAGTCTGTCAATGTAGCTCTCAGGAAGTAATCCCTGTCAGCAAAACAACTTTTTAACTGATGGAAAAATGTATTTCGCGGGAAACTATTAAAGGACTCATAAATACTATTTTTCCTTTTAAGATGGATCACTCAATCATCTTTGGTTAGGAGTAGATTGTTTTGCACATAAAAGGGCATAAAAGAATAAAGAACATGAAGAGAGGCACTATATAAAACTTTAATGATGTTTGATCTGCTCTTTTCTTCAACTCGGGCAAAGAAATACATCTTTTTTTTGTATCAGTGTGTGATAAGAAGAAAAAACAGCAGATAACTAAGTTGAGTTCTGGAATCGATACAGCTTGTGTTTTACCTTTCGGGGCTTTTTGACCGAGCCACTGCGAGCACATAGCTCGGCACACTTTTCTGCCTTAAGCACTTACAAACCAAGTTATTTGTCAACATGAGGTTAGCTGTTGATAGTATCAAATACCAGCTTTAATCTTTAATAAAATGTTTCATTATTAGGACACGACCGAACATTTAATCGCATCCAACCAAAAGATAACAAACCTTTGCCCTTCATTACACACGCTTTTTGATTCACTTGTTTCTTGATGAAACACGTATTAAATCCCCACACGGGAAACCGTGATAGCCTGTGGATTTTGTTCTGTGACACCGTGACTTTAAATGCAGCAACAATCGATCCCCAGGTGGAGTTTATGCATGCATGCAGTGACTTTGCATAGCTGCTTTCGCTCGGAGGTCAGAGGACGTACAGTAGCGGTACGCACTTTCACACTTGTACGTGTGTGTCAAGACTTGAAGCCCTCGTGGGTGTTAAAGGGCACAGACAACATCAACAGGAGCCGGAGGTCAGACAGAGCGAGGGAGGGCTGAGGGAAAAGTTTTAAAAGTCATTTAATCCCTCATCGCTTTCCTCACGGGGAGGTCATACTTTCCCCTGTGCAACACACACACATATATAAACACACACACAAATATGCATGCTTGATAAACTAAATTCTTCAAGGTATTACGTGCCTGAAATTGATGCTCTAACTGTTAGGATGCCTGGGTCGTTGACCCAGGGTTTTGGGGTTTATTATATTATTTATAATTTCTAGTCTTTGGTTTCTTTGAGTTCTGTCTTATGGTTTATGTCTCTGTCATCTCTAGTTGCTCTGTCTCCCCTGTCAGCTGTATCCCCTTGTCTAGTTCGCGTCTCTGTGTATCCTTAGTTGCTATATTCCCGTGTCCAGTCAGTCTGTGTCTGTAAGTTCAGTCTGTGTTGTGTTTCCTGTTTTACTTTGAAGGTCTCTGTCTTTTCTCAGTGTGTTCAGTTTATGCTTCTTTGTCTCGTTAGTCCTGATTTGCCCCAGCTGTGTTTCCCTCCTGTTGCCCGTTCCCTGATTACTCCCTCTGCGTATTTAAGCCCTGTGTTTTCCTGTGCTCTCTGTCGCGTTCTACCGTTTACCTAGCTGTGTGTTCTGTCAGTTCTCTGGTTTAAGTTTATTTTGATTTTCCCAGGTATGTTTTGTTACCCTTTTTGAGTTCAGCATTAAAGCTGTTTTGAGTTCACCTTTTTGTCTCCGGAGTCTGCACTTTGGGTCCTCTTCCTGTCTGCACACAGCCGTAACATAACACTAACAAACACTGCAGACAGGTCCATAAGTTCTTGCATCTCTGCAGCACCAATCAAAACAGTCAATGTGTGATTGAAGTGCAGACTTTCAGCTTTAATTCAAAGTGTTAAACAGAAGTACTGCATCAAGACATGGAAGCAGTTCCATGGCCAGATGAGGCACAATTCCTTAGCCAAAAAAAGATGTTGAACATTTTGGTATCTGTTCCATAAACTCTCAATATGAGGTCCAAGGAGATGAGAAAGACAAGACGATGAAAACCTCAAAAAATAAAATCAGTGAGGCAGTGGAAACTATACAAGAGGCCAAATCAAAAGTCTTTTTCATTCTTACAAAGAAGGAACTCGCGGACCAGCTCAGCCACACGAAAAGGCCTAAAAGACCACAGAAGCCAACTAATCTGCCACACTGGTTGCTTTGCATGCAAGACAGTGACATCCCGACAGCTTCGTGCCATTCATACCACTGCTGAGAGCGCAGGCACCAGAGACTAGTCTGCAACCTCCTGGCAAAGGACGATCTCTAAAGAGAAGTGAGACTGATAGTGAGCAATTCCTGGAGGAAATCGATTGCTAAAGTT
The DNA here is from genome assembly GCF_013358895.1 of Oreochromis aureus. Taxonomy (NCBI): domain Eukaryota; kingdom Metazoa; phylum Chordata; class Actinopteri; order Cichliformes; family Cichlidae; genus Oreochromis; species Oreochromis aureus. Next base: position 34,833,821 of record NC_052944.1, read on the forward strand.
TCAGTCACGCAGGCTGAAAGACTGGACAGTAATCCTCCTTTTCCCCCATCTTAAGCTGCTTTTAGAAGCAGCTCTTGTTTACTTTGAAGGCAAACAATTTCCATTTCTATCCAAACCACGGGCAACCGCAGCAAGCTGACAGTAACCAAAGCAATCTAGCTTGAGACATATTTTCCTTGCTGATAGGGACTCACTGACTGGTTTCTACACCTGTGCAATTGACCCCTTATACCTGAATTATGCTTCAGCTGGAAATCTACTCCTTAACCTACAATGTAACTGCAGAATATAAATCAGGCCTTAGCTAGTGCGTTTAAAGTTGAGAGTTGGGAGCGAGGCATGTCTTTTATATTGCCTAAACCTGTTTTGTCATGACGCAGATGGCAAAGGATGTTTTGTGCATCATTTCGAGATGCCAGTGATTTTTACAAACTGGCAGTATTTGACTCCCAGTAGGGAGACAGTGGGTTGAGAAGAAAGTGCGGTGGGAGGCTCTTGCTTGTGACAGCATGAGAAGATTTAAACACCCTTGGCTGAGCTGTAATGTTAGCCAGCTGCAGGTGCAGTTCAGCAGAGAGGAAACAGCTTCTAAATGAAAACGGGTCATGATTTCTTAAAGAGAAATTGCTGCTGTGATGATCCAAAATTTGGCAAGTGAATCATATCTACACCTATTTATGAACATTATAAAAGCAAGAGGAAACAATATGTCAAACTAGTTTTTGGTGGTGTACTGTCCCTTAAAAATAACAATGAAAAATAAAATAAAAATCATAAGATTATATGAGATGACTGCTTTTACTCCAGCGAAGCCGCAATTCCCTCTAAAATCCTTGTGGTAAAACATTAAAAATCATCTTTTAGGCATCCGCATATATATATATATATGAAGTGTCAATAACTCCACAGCATATCTTCTGGCTACCTTTAACAATTACATTTTAAGATGACAAAATTAATTTATTTGCATATTTTTGTCCTAGCTTCTAACAAAAACGAATAAGAAAAGTGCTGCGATCACCTTTGGGGAGTAAAAAGTCTGTGATGCAAATCACTTCCAACTGTAACAACACACAGCCAGACGCTTTGAGCGTCAACAAACTGAGAGGGTTCCCACTGCTTCATAAAGTCAGGAGGGGCACTGATAGGACCTTTGGAGACACTGCGAGGGGGATTCTGAAAAGTCATTAAATTTAACAACAGTCATCAGTCTGGAAACTCTCCGTGTGTACCTGTAGGGGACGGCTAAATTAACAGGGGTGTAATACAAAAATCCAGCCTTGCAGTTGACCACAAAACGACACAAAGGTAGAATGTATTTTCTTCATTGTGCTCATTTATAGATGTGTGAAGATGAAAGGCCAGTTCACTGAATTAAAGAAAAAAAGAGAAACACACCCAGCGCAAAAGCAGAACGCGTTCAGAGACTAATTAACTGACAAATAATATCCAGGAAGGTTTAGATCATGGAATCTAAACCAGGAGCTGTAACTGATGACTTGTCTGTGTTCTCAGTGCGTCAACAAAGATTTTTAGACTTTTCAGCCATTATCACCGTGCACACTTACAGATTTCTTCACACATTTACAAATCTGATTGCACAGACAAATTGTTTTGCTACGGTAACAGCCTCATATACTTTATGTTTTTCTTGATTGACAACACCAATCAACATGGTGGGATGAGTCAAAGATGTTGGTCTGTAAGAGCTTTGTCACGAGTTGTCAACAAAGTCGTAAAGTCATGAAACTCTGGCCGTCCCTTATGGCGGCACATTTAACAGTTCATTCAAATAAAAGATTTGCTCTGTCCTGTTTATATAGTTTAGCCTGAAAAAAAGGTGGAAGACTTGGTATATAGATGTCCAGTCCTTCAGAAGTCGTTGGCAAAACCACTTGCTGTCCTAGCCTCTGTAAACAGTTTGCTGCTCAGTTTATGTGCTGAGCCACAAACTTTCGGTCATAGGAAGTAAAAAATCTAAGTGTATTTTGTGAATCTGAGTTGGAGACTATGTTTCAAAAAGGAAGTGGTGCGCTCGCTGAACAGTGACTTGTGGTTTACACGACATTAACCAATGAGCAAGCTGTTTCACTCTTGTCTTCATCACTTCCATTCTTTTGAAAACCAAGATGGTGACGGTGAAAAAAACAACAGTGTTGAGGCTTCAAAACATGGCTTCACAAACTGTACGGTTACGTTGTAACCTTGGTTCTCTGAGTGAGAACTTTGTACATATGGAGTATGTAACGGAGTGGAGAGATAGTCTCGATATGACAGAGAACAATGCATGATGTCATGGTAGTTACATGTATCTTTTACACTAATTTGCTAAACCAGCTGTCTGTTAGCCAGCTATTCATTAAATCTGACCACTTCTGTGATGTTGGTGCCTTTTGGAGCAGTTGTAATGTGATAATTTGGCAAATAATATGGTTTTCTGCACGGGTAATTTAACAGTCCATCCTAAAGTCTGTACAGCAGTTTTGTTGGCTGAAATTGGAGTATTTGTGATATTCATGTTGTCAAGTGGCCTCCACCTCTTGACACCATGAATATAAACTGCACAATTATGTATAATTACGCCATCACTGACACTTCTAACTAACTGAAATATTTTTAATTAGTAATCTAACAGTGCCTGTGGAAAAAGAGCCAAATCTACCTTTATGTATTAACATGCAAATGCTGACCTATAGATATGGTCCACACTGCAGCGATCTTCATCATGGCTTTGGTTCTAGAGTTGAAGCGGCTATGCTCTATAGGGTTGCGGATGGCGACGTATCGGTCGAGGGAGATGGCGCAGAGGTGCATGATGGAGGCAGTGGAGAACAGCACATCCAGGTAGATCCAGATCGGACACAGAGCGCTGGGGAGGGGCCAGGCGTAGTCTGGAAGAATTGAGAGAGAACATGAGAGATTACCACGCTGCCAGGTGATGTAAATAATAATAAGCTGCCTGTTGATTTTTCATGGGCTGCAGTTGCTGCTCTTGACTTTAAAAGCAGTGATTCATTTTGTTCAATCGATTCTAGGAGTCTGGCTGAGTGAATGCCATCAGGGTTAGCAGACTTTGAGGGCTTAAGATGCAGCATGGAGAGGCTGACTAAATGTTAATTAATTAGAGTACATCAAAGGGAGAATGCAAATTACATGCAGCTCCAAGTTTCTGTGAAAAATCAGATAAATGTGATAGTTTGATTACAGCATTTCTCTGGTTTATTGTAACAATTATGATTAGGCTTAGGCGGAGTTATTTAGATGTCTAATTTAATGGCTGGGAATTGGATTTTAAGAGTAGATGATCAGTTTGCATATCAATGAAACCACTATGAATATAAGGTTTAGTTTAGATAGTGTTTTATGTCCCATAGCTATCATCTGTACAGGGCGATTACACCAAAATTATGTGTGAAAATCAGTATTTTTACAAGTATGTGCTTTTGTGATGCAGGTGTAGTTGTTGTTGTAGCCTGAGGTTTTTTGCATCCTTAAAAAATGAATCTAACAAAGAGGAATAAGGGATTAGCCCCGATTCTAAAGAGAATAACTGATTTAATAAAAAGTTGAACTTGTCAATAACAAATTATAATGACAATGTTTTAAACAAACAAGGATGAAAAACCAAAGATTAAAAAAAGACAATACTGGATAGAACATGTGATTATGTAAATAGCAATGAGATTCAATCATTTTAGCTTTAAATAGTCGATGAACCACCTTAAAATCTGATGCAAGGGTGCCCAAAGACTTAATCCTAAACTGACCAAATTCTTACAAACTTCAAAATTCCCCAGTTACACTTTGGGTTGTGCATGTTTGAAAAAAAAATCACTACAATCTTGTAAATCATGCCCACTGACCTTAACCTAAGTACTGATTGGCTTACAGAGCTGCTAGCATGCCTGCTACTAAACTGTTTTTCTTAATGGCTCCTTGTATCATCCACATCATACTTGTATTTTGCCACTACTTAGCAAAATGTATTGCCAGAGACTGAAAACAACAAGGCTTTGCACAAGCTAAGCACTGGCTGCAGCCTTTGAGTTTTGTATTCCCACTCTAAGCATTCGTGCTAAAGGCCACTCGAATACAAAGGCATTTTGTATAAACCATTATGATGAGGCACCTCGAAACATTTGAATGGAAAACTTTGCTAAAAATCTTCCGCACACATGACTACATAATGCCGCAAATTATTCAGAGACATGAAAGATTTATTTCATGTGTTTATTAACTCAGGTAAAATCTAAGTTGGTAAAGAAATTGCCAGACTATCAAGAATGTTCAATTTTTCCTCATGGTCAAAGTTAACTACAGGGATTAGAAAAAGAGCAGGCTCATACTTACTGGGTTAGTATGAGTCAGGGCTGCTAACAAGGTGCAATTGATTAACTGATCATTAGTAACTCCCATATGGAAAAGATATATATAAATCTTATAAAGTTTGTATCTGTCTCGTGTGAAACTTGTATGAAAAGCATACAAGAGTGAAAACAGATATAAGATCCCTTGAAAAATTATATAAATGAAACTTGTATGTTTTGGATACTTACTAAAACAATATATGAAAGTAATGAGAAAGTGGCCACTTTCATGAGTAAATCATATAAGCCTTATATGATTCACTATATGAAGCAAGCTAAAGCTGATGCAAGTCTTTTATAAGTTTTTTCTATTTCTTTTCCATATGGGATGTGAGCCCTCAGGCAGTTTTCTCAGCATATTTGTCAGATGTATGTAGTATGACAATCTTAATAGAACTTAACAAAGTCAGAAGAAACAGCTACACCTGACGTGGGGCTTGAACCCACGACCCTGAGATTAAGAGTCTCACGCTCTACCAACTGAGCTAGCCAGGACTATGTCAGTGCGTCTGCCAGTGTCATTTGGTATGCTAAATGTTAAAGTTCATGCTAGAACAATTAGAAAAAGACTGAACAACCTGGGTTACAACTGTACAAAAAAGTATTCTAGAGTCAAATGGTAGGCCATCTGTCTGACAGCTAAAGCTTGGCTGAAGCTGGGTCGTCCAAAGCAAAGCAGCAAAAAGAAAAGAATCAAGATGTTGCAATGGTCCAGTCCAGATATCATCCTGATTGAAATGCTGTGGCGGGACCTTAAGAGAGCTGTGCACAAACGAATGCCCACAAATCTCAATGAACTCAAGCAAAGCTGTAAAAAAGAGCGGGCAAGAATTCCTGACTGATAACACAGTCAATTCACAAAGAAACTAATTCAATTTATTGCTTCTAAAAGTGGCTCTACTGAATTATGGGGTGCACTTCATTTTTCACATGAGCACATAGAGGACTGTATAAGAACAAACGACATCGATTTGCTCGTCTCGCGCCAACCTCACTGGGGTGTCGACCAACAGCCCCATAGAGTGACTCTCCTGGGTGTGAAACAAGACATTAAAAGTCAAACAAAGATAAAAGAAAAGCATTCCTGACCAAAGCGGGCTCAATTTACCTCTCAGCAGGAAACAGAAGCTAGCATCCGATGCACAGTTTGTGAAACTAAAATCAGATCAGCCTTCTTTTCTTTTTCAGTGATGCTGTACGATCCCAGAGGGTGAATTCCTCTTTTATCTCTCCCTACGCGTGGAGATCAAAGGTCAAATCTAGTGCCAGTGTAATACCCTGTAGAGCTGCTAGCTAGTCAGTCTTGCCCCGCTGATTTGTCGGGTGAGCAGTTTGGGGTCGTTGGGAATAAAATCTCTCTCTGCCATCTCAGCGTTGGGCCCATGTACACCCCCTGGGATAACAATACAGCAGCTACAAACACACATGAGGGAGTCAGCAGAGACCAGCAGACACATAATTACAATCAGCAGGTCCCACACTGCTTAAACTGGGCTTAAATAATTAGCTTGACTGGCAGGCTGGCTGCTGAGTGGGCTAAAATGATATTCTGGCACTCTTTAACTCACTTGCAAGAAAGATACTATTTATTTAAAGAAATGAAACGAGTAAAACCAAACATCAACTACAATTATGCTAACTGCTCGAGGCACGAATGCTCCATTACCGTATTCAGTGTCACAGCTTGCATCCGTCTTGTCTCCTTTGTCTTTTTCAATTGCTCTGGCTCATATGTATTTCCCGTCACTTCCCTCCAAATAGCCTTCTAACTGAAATCCGTGCCATTGCTTCCAAATTTCGGGGGACTATATTGCATCACAAATCATCCAGTAAAGGCAATCTTTGATTCTGAGCGATATGTTTCACTTGAAAAGCTGTTCTGCGCAGGATAAATACAAAGTGAGCAACGCTGATGCTGTGTCATCCTCCTAAAAAGGGCATACACCGCAAAACCTGCCTCTCTGTGCCCGCGGCTATTTATATGAACTGAGGACAAGACCTGGGGCCAAACCCGCGAGCGTGTAATCTGGCTGCTTAATTTCATCTCTGATTTGTAGGACGAGCAGCACGTATGTGATGCATGTGGAATGAATCACACGCTTGTTTGTGTGCATGCTGAGTGGGAGGCAGCTTGCATAATGTTTCAGAGGTCAAACGCTTTTTTGGGGGCAGCGCATGACACACACAAACACACAAGGTGTTACTCAGCTGGCTACTGGGTGAGTTAGACTTTCTTCTAAATAGATCGAGTGAAAATAACTGAGTGCTGCAGTCAACTGTACAAAATAGCTGATAATTAAACAGCACTTTTGAATCATCGCACATTTTATCAGGCTTTGCATAATACGGAAAGGTTATGACGTATGAACAGGTCAGATGGTAGTCAAGAAGGGCGCTTGTGGTGGGAATTTGTGTTGTATTTCTGCTCACTTTAGTTTGATGTAACACTGATTTCCAAAAATTAAAAAAGAAAGAAAGCATCAGCTAGTTTGATCATGGGACGTGTGATGTCCATGAACACATTCGACCAAGTGCTGAACTGAAAAAAGAAGCCAATAACTGCAGTCCCTCCAGTGGCCACTTGAGGCTGACTGAACAAGTACATTTCTACAGACTACAATTTTAAAATGTCCATTTTTGCACCAGAAAAAAAAAGGGCATGTTTACAGTTTGTTACATGAATTAATTTGTTTTTCTAAAAGAAAATCTCCTGGTTTTCAAACTCATGGCCTTCAGCTTACATTTTATAATCTTCTGAGACACTTCTACCTGCAGACAGGGGGAGCTAAGGATTGCTCTGTCTGAGCAACAGCTTCCACAGCAAGTCAGATTTTACAGCAATTACATGCTTTTTTAGCATCTTAACTAAATTCTCCATGTTTACCTGACTGTATCCCTTGATAAGCATGGAGCTTTGCAAGTTTGATTTGGCCAATTTTAATGCCAGATGCCTTTTCTGGCGTTAGACACAAACCCAAGGGGGATTTGTGTCTCTGGCTGGAACTGAATCAGCAAACTATCACTTACCTAACAAATGTGTTAACCACTATATGTCTGAATTTGTCCTAAAACCAATGAGCTGTGAGCACAGGGCTAGAGAACTAGCCCAGAGGATGTCAGGCCCTCAGCCTACCCTCATGAACTCTGATTCTGATTGTTTGGTCACACCAACCATCGTGTTCGCCCTTGCGCAAAGCAGCAGATACTGTTCTACCTGTCCAACCTCTGTAGGGTCCAGGTATCGTGTGGCTAACCTGAGCCAAATGCAAAACTACTGAAAAAAACTGAGAAAAGATGAGGATGGAAAGATTTCAGTGGCCTCCACCTGTAAAACCATTCCTGTTTTGGGGGCCGTCTCATTGTTGTCCCTCTAGTTAATGTCATTAACATGAAAACCTCCTGTGTTACTTAACTGACCAGATCAATATCTCAGAAGTGTAACTGACTTGGTGGTATACTTGGAATAAAAATGCTCTCTATATTTTTTTGAGCACTGTACATTCATACAGTATGACACACATCTTTATAAATGCATAAGGCTCCTGGTCCCTTGCTCAAGACTTTATTCCAGCATATTGTGATTTAAAACAGCTATGCCAAACATGTGGCTGTAACCCACAGCCCTGAGATTAAGAGTCTCACGCTCTACCGAAAGGTTTGAGCGTGAGGTTGAAAGCTTTTTGTGACATCACCTGAACCACTTTATCAGATTTCATGCACTAGAACTCTTGGAAACTCACTGACATTTACCTTTCACTTCACACATGTGCACACAGTGTATGTGTACGCACTCAGCTCACCTCAGTACGTGCTTCACATAACATTTACACACCACGTTGGATAAATGGGCTTGCCGCCATCAGCTTAAGGCTGGCTCAAAAACCAGAAAAAAAGCATGTTAACAGTTGGGTACAATGGACAGTTTTGGTCTCTATAGCTACTTTTTTCTTCAAGACAAATTTAAGGGTTTATCGGACCCATTAATTTGTATTGTGTTATGGCTTAAGGTTGCGGGTTATAAAGTGTATATCCACTTAATGTCTGGGAGTGTTGTCTACTGATGGTAACTGGATCCTTGCTCCATCCAAACATCCCCAATCCCTAGTGGAGTTACTGGGCCGGACATTACATCGCCAGCACCACAACAAAGAGAGGGAAGGGGTGGTGGGCTCTGAGCTTATGTGCTTCGGGACCGGTCCCAGATCAGTAGAATAATAGACTTACAGGGCATGTCCATTCAGTGCAGGCCCACTTTATCTACTTCACGAGCTAACGGTAGCCAGCTCATGAAGGGGGCTCTCAACAGCAGAGAGAGCACCCTGGGGGCGCCCATATTGTTGCTGGGGACTTTAACAAGGCATGTTTGAAATTTGTACTCCGCAAATTCCACTACCATGTTATTCCTACCAGGGCAGATAGGACACTGGACCATGTGGACAGTAACATCACTCACCTTCATTGCCTACATCCCCCTCCAAGCACCCGGGTCAATAAAACATGGCCAGATGATGCTCTCCTCCAGCTACAGGACTGTTTTGATCTGATAGACTGGTCCATCTTTGAACAGCAGGACCTGGAGACCTTCACTCAGTCTATGTAGTGCTGTGTAAAGAATGTGACTGTGACCATCTGGATTTTTCCTAACTGAAAACCTTGTATGATGAGTGAAGTACAGACTTTGATCAGAACTTGTAACTCAGCCTTCAGGTTGAGGGACAGTTCCTTGTACAGCACTGCCAGAGCCAACCTGAGGAGGGGCATCAAACAGGCCAAAGAGGCCTACAGGAGGAGGATAGAGGGCTTCCTCACAGACAACAACCTCCACCAGGTGTGGAGAGGCATCCAAGCCCTCACCGACTAAAAAAGGCCTGAGCCTGTATGTCTGTATATGACATATGATAGATGATAATAGGCCTTCTCCGTCTGTGTACACTGGCCCTCTTTCCAGTTTCTTAAAGCACAGACTTTGATGTATTGAGTTAATTCACTGTTGGGGAAAAATCGTTTTTTTTTTAAACATGTCTTCTTCATGAATCTGTGTTTCCACTTTGGACTGTGAGCAGAGAAATAGCCTTCAATGAACACTTTGATTGAGTTGACCTTGCATGTCATGCACGTTTTTGGCTGTGTTTTCCTGTCTGTGTAATCTCCTCCTGCCTTAATTTAGTCCATGAGATATCATTTCCTTTCTGTTCCCTTTGTTCCATCTCATTTTCACCCTTACTTAACCATTCTGCCCTCCCTACATCAATAATTCATAGTTTTGTGTATTCATTTTATATTTGGCCATAAGACTTGAAGTGAGATACCTTCAAAAATGAGCCGTTTCCTCACTTCATGTATTATCAGTGTTTTATTATCACGTCTAATGTATGTTTTATCACTGAGCAAACAGAGACCCGAGGAAGGGAAGAAGCCAAATGAATCTGAATCACATACAGTTGAGATGGCACCATATCTCCCTCCCATCATAAGGTCTCAGTGTGGATGAAGGGAAAACATGGACAAATTGCTGAAAAGCAGAATGGAAATTAGATTGGGTCTGCAAAACAGAACAAATTATCCTGAAAAACAGAACCATAAGTCTTAACCCAGAAGAAGACCTCAGTGTTAATGCTGTTGTTTTTTTAAACTGTCCTACCAAGAAGAAAAGCATCACGTTTCAGTGCTCTGACCCTAAAATAAGTTAAAAGATTTTCACGTTCCTCCCCTCTAGTCACTTAATCAATTGCTGGTGCAGCTGTGAAAGTTAACTACACAGCAACAAAATTTGCATACAGGAGAGACTTCTACTGTGTATGAAAGATGGATGCTCCCACCATGATGAGCAAAGTCCTGATGTGAAGTGTTGAGCTGTGCTTTTTTGTTGCCGCTGCCTTTGTGTTTTGACAGAAACAGAAGGTAACGAGACAGGTTTGGAACCGGCGTGCAGTATCTCTCAGTGTCTCACACTGAAACTAGCAACTGACACCAAAAGAATGACCAAGAAAGGATTCATTAAGGGAAACCAAGCAAGCTGAAGGGCTGGGACTGTGTTTCGGTTTGGAGGAATGAATGTTCTCAATAACAGCTTCCACAAGTCAGACTGAGCTTTTCTTGCAAGTAAAGGCTACGCGAAAACTACCCAAGCCCGGCTAGCTCAGTCGGTAGAGCATGAGACTCTTAATCTCAGGGTCGTGGGTTCGAGCCCCACGTTGGGCGTTAGTGTTTTAGGACTTTACAGTCTAGTCCAAATAATTGATATAAAGCCTGCCTTATTGTGGAAGCTGTTACTCAGGAGGTAGAATAATCCACAGTTCCTCCAGTGTACAGATTACAAGCTGGTGGTTTAGTGGTAAATGACTGGTACTTAATAGGAGCTCTTGCAACGACTTCTTACCACTAGCCTCATTCACACACAGTAGCTTTATTAAACAAACATTCACATTCAGAGGATTCATTGACTCCCAAGAATTTATCAACATGCAGACTACAGAATCTGAGGATTCAACCAAAAACCTTCACAATTAGGAGACAATCCACACCAAGATTCAGTATGTTGCCCAAGGAAGCTTGTTTTTCAGTAGCTTACATGACTGTAAACTCACGTAAGTTCTTTCTTAAAACAACATGGAGCACAAACCCATGACCCTGAGATTAAGAGTCTCATGCTCTACAGACTGAGCTAACCGGGCTTTCTACTTGATGTCTTGAAGAATCTGTGCGCAAGGTACTCATTAGCTACAGTATTATTATTGATAATTTGCTATTATTAATCTCTGGTTGTCTTCCTCATTGTGTCTTTGTCCTGTCTTCCTCCTGTCAACCCAGCCGATCATGGCAGATGTCCCCGCCTCTCTGAGCCTGGTTTTTCTGGAGGTTTCTTCCTGTTAAAAGGAAGTTTTTCCTTCCCACTGTCGCCAAAGTGCTTGCTCACAGGGAGTCATATGATTATTGAGGTTTTCTCTGTTTTCTCTGTATTATTGTAGGGTCTTTAACTCACAATACTGATACCGATATTGAACACTGTGTTCTCCCCCCCAATGCACCTGTGTATGAATGTTAGCTTGTGTAAGTGCTTAGGCACAGAAAAGAGGCGATGTGTGAACCGGTGGTTGAGGCTTGTAGTAAGAAAGCAGTGTAGAGTGTGGAGTAGAAAAGATCTATGTAAGCTCTAGTACACTCTGCTAACGGCAATACATGTTTCATGAAGACCTTTATCCACCATTTACGCCCAACAGAAGACACAACAAGTTTGTGTCTTTGTCTAACTGGAGCCCACATGCCAACAGTTGGCATTAGCTGGGTTTCTAGAGATTTATCAGAGATGCACGATTTGATTATGATAATTAAACTCATAATTCCTGTCCAAGAACATTTATCTAATCATTTTATATTACATGACAAATTGCCTGCCGGTGTTTGTGTGTGTGTGTGTGTGTGTGTATCCTTGTTATTTTAAAAAGCGTATGCTCCATCAATTTCATTTAATTATTGGGCAATTCCAATTAAAGAAATGCAAACGCATATTCTCTAAAAGCTGTGTGTGTGTGTAAATGCCATGTAGGCCTATGCATTAGAAAGAGAGAGGGTAAAAAAACGTTGTTAAATTACCATTCCCATCATCTTTTATCATGATTGTCATCATCATTCTCATTAGCATCATCATTATTATGATAGCTGGAATAATTTATTGTCAGTCGAAAAGGTGTGAGAACATTCAGTGACGCGCGAGTGTGTGTGTGTGTGTGTGTGTGTGTGTGTGTGTGTGCGTGTGTGTGTGTGTGTGTCTGGTCGATCACTCAGCCAGCCGTGGGGATCAATCAATGCAGTCAACTACCAGTCTGATGGATAACACTGCATGTAAAGATCCAGGCTCCACTCAAGTGTGCGCGCGAGCACTGGGTGTGTTTGCAGGGACTCGTGTTCTTCTGTGTATATAACTGACAGAGAGACAAACAGCCAATCTGTCTCAGTGTGTTTGTGCATCTGAAAGAGCAAAAGGAAAGGACAGACTTGTCAGTGTTTTGTTTCAGTGTGTGTCTGTGTGAAACATTGATTACCACAGTGAGCAATCAGCGGTGGCTCGAACTAACAGACAGGCACAGAGCGGGCCAGCGAGTGTGTCCGTTGACCACGCGTGGCCCATTAAGCAGCAATCAACCTTCCCCGTCCTGCTTAGCATTCCAGCAGGATGCCTGCCTGCCACAAAGCCAACGCATGACTGTAGTGAATGTGGTCAGGTTTGGCAGGGGAAACAAAAGGGCTGCAGGGCAAAATAAAAGAGTTAGACCGAAGCATGAACATCCACACACTATGTGCAGAATCACATCTGCATTTTATAGGCTGGGAAGCAAGAATTGATACATTTAAGGTGATTTAAAGTTGGCCTCCAGCATTATCAGTATTTTATTGAACTGCCGTAAATGTAGCGGACATAAAAGAAAGATTTAGAAAGAGGCGGGTTAGAGGCTGATATATCTTTATCTGCAGTGTGAGCATGACTTCAGAAACAAAGAACCAGGAAAACAGTGGCAAAGCTTAAAACCACTTCATCTGTTCTGCTGACATCCGTCCACTTATACCAGCTCTTCTGCCGGTATAACCCTTCTTCTTCTACTTACATTATGGGTCAACAGAGTGGATTATATGCCTCCATCTCACACTATCCCTAGCATCCTCCTCTGTCACACCAACAATCTGCATGTCTTCACTGCATCCATGAATCTTCCCTGAGCTATTCCTCTTTTCCTTCCTCTTCCTCTTTGAGTGTCTCTACATACAACCAGATAACTGTGTAATACTTCTTATGTCTTCCTGGAGAAAACTGGTTTCGCCTTCTTCTTCTTCTATAGCAGCGCTGATGTAGAGATTTTGTTGTTTAGGAGAACACTGAATTGAGTATGGCGCATAAACGACGGGGGTATAAATGATTTTGACGCCAGGATATAACCAGGGTGGTGATCGTAAAGAAGGAAAAAAGCTTTTGGACAGTCCTACTGTGTTATTAGTTAACGCAAGATACATGGAGGGGTTAATGTATAAAAGTCTTTATTGTATTTGTTTATATATGGGGGATGGAAGAAATATGGCAACACGTTCTTCTCTAAATAATGTTTAGACAATACATCCTTGATTATTTTTGGTTTATATTTGAGATAGACACAAAGAATACGTCTTTCTCATTCTCCTCTATGCCTTTTGCCTGATTATAACTCATGCAGATGAATCCCACCACATGACGATGACCTCAATAAACTGTCTTTCACTGATCTCCTGTTTTCTCCTTTGCCTTCTCTTTCCTCTGGTTTGTGCTTTTTTCACCCTGTCTGCTGGTATCTCTGCCTCCAGAGCTGCGTGTTTTTAATCTGAAGCCACCGGCCTCACTAACCTGCTGAGTGTCTATCGCTGTATTGTTTGTTGCCTCTCTTCCTCGCTCTTCTTTTCGCTCTCCAATCTCACCCTTACCACAACCGTTTGAGAGAGATGGCCATCATCCTTGAGCCTGCTTCTGTTGAAGTTTTCTCTTTGTTAAAGGAGAAGAGGTTCCAGACAACCTCACTAACCCACACACCTACACAGCCCCTTCTATTCTTTTCTTTTTTCCCACCTTTTATTTTTTAAAACAGGTCTTAAAGTCTTTCACGACTCGTGTTGGAACTCCTGGTTCATGTTCAGGGTCCTTGATTCACTATTGATTAAATCCGTGCATCTGCAGCTGTGGGACGTGAGAACGTAACAAAAGCTGAGATTTTGACATTGTGTCGAGGTATGATTAACTTTCCAAGAAAAATAAAGAAAGCTATTCATCATCATGTTTTCTGAGGTAATCTGATTATTAAATCAGCTGAACTAAGGCGTATAAAATTCTTAAACTTAAAATGTAATCAAACTCAATTACTATGGTGTAATTAAATTCATGTGACTTATCCTTTGGCTTTTGACTTGTTAGTTCTACTGCTTGAAGCACTGCTCACGCAAGATGATGAAACTGAAGTTGACTGCTTAAGTTTACTTTTTCCTTTTATCCAATTAGTTTGCATACTTTGTTTGCATGCTTCATCAAATTTCATAGTGAAAACCTCAAGTTCTGACCTGTTACAAGTCCTAATCAATAATAAATTATTAATTTCATGGTAAGCCTATGCAGAAAGGGCTGCGCTGCTGTCATCACTGTTAAAAACATTGTATATTCTTCTATTCTACTAAGCTCTTAAAGCCTGAGTTACACATGCCTGGAGAATGGTTGTATTTCCTCCTAGCGTGTTGTGGAAGCACTAACCAACTACTGGTGGCGAAACTTGTGTGACACAAACCAGAAATGGAGAGCATTTGCCTTCAAGGCAAGTTGTGCCTTACTGTTGCAACCAACACCTTTCAAAAAGTGCAACTTTTACTTTGAACGCCAATGTTCTCCGTTTACATTTTGCCTCAAATCTTGACAAATCCACTTTCACTTAGCAACCAGTTTGCAAGTATTTGCAAACTGGTTGGCATCTTCCATGCAAACTACTGGAGACCAGAGCATTCTGCTATTGACCAAAGCAGTTTCCAGTGCAGCACTGCATACCTCTTTGAGACCAATTTAGTATTACCCAGCAAACTCCAGCAACCACTTGCCAATTTGTCGTGGAATACAAATCTTTCAATGGCGACTGGATGGCTGCAACCACATGCAACCAGTCTGGGAATATAAATTTTTCCATGAGGTTGCAGCCCAGTCTCTAGGCTTTTGTGACTGAGGAATAACATCCACCAGAATCCCCACTGAATGAGGGTTAGGGTTAGTTTGCGTTTTGCTAAAGAAGCCTAGTTTTGGAAACTAGAATATCTTATCAAATTTCTATAATTCCATACAAAGGGCAAATCCTACCTTAATCGTTGCCAGCAACATGGTAGCTGTAAAGAGGTTAAAGTAGCCACACTATTGGTTTCCTTAATTTCTGTCATATATTCTGTCACAGTGGGATTTTCAAAACATGGCCACAGTTTCAAATAATGAGGTCAGAGTATATATTCAAGCAATCTCCATGAGCCAAAAGCTCAAAGTCCTCTATGCACTTGGTTTCACTACAACTATTGTCTCTACTTAATTGCAGGCACGTAGCACAGAAGCCCCACCCACATGCTTTAAAAATATTTAAATTGTGAGGGGCAGCCAATCAGAACAAAGTTGTCTTAAAAGGAGATGGAAGGGAGCTCAAACACACTGCTTTAGAGTGAATGAACTGCAGAAAAGCTAAATTTTAAAACGTTTTAAAACGTAAATCACACAAAGACACTCCAGTGCAGTCGAATAATAAAAACATGGGTCTAGAAATAATGAACATTATAGCTACCCCTTAAAAAGGTATATCGTGTACAGCATCCCTGAAAATATCCCTTCATAAAACGTCCTCAGGTTTCTCAGATTACTGAACAGATTAATCAAAAAATCTTTAAAATATCGCTTCATACGATTGGAAGTATGATATTAGCCAAAAAACATAGATACATTTATCACAAAGCGCTGAGAGTTCTTGGAAGTCGGTGATGTGAGCACTGAGAAAGAATGCTGTCACTGAAACCTGTAAAGGTCACCATCTGTTTATCTACATCTCTGAAACAAATTTTCTCACTGACTATCAGCTCTGTGATCGTCTCTGTGATGGTGACATTTACAGGTATGAAGTAGGAAATGTACCTCCCTCCTGAGGCGTTCACGTCGAGAGCTGGCTGAAACGTTAGAAGAAGACAGTCTATCTTTAATCGAATGTTTTCACATGCACTTGGGGAAGAAACGCTGCGCACATCCTATTACGCTAATGTGGGCGTTCATGCAGAATCCTGGCACGGACACTGGAAGCAAGAACAGCAGTAAAAAGCTGGTATGAAATTGCAATTATTAAGCTGGCATCCTCCGGCTGCAAAATAACAGTGTGCGCCGTCTCAGAGAAGTAATAATCATTTCAATAACTGCACGGAAAAATGTTTTTTAATGATGGCAGGCACATGTCAGTGTGCTGACAACAGCTGGCAAGTGGGTGGATATTTGAGATCAGGTGCAGATTGTCTAAAGATTGAGATTTATAGGGATGAATCTGGCTTTTTATTATTAAAGGAGGGGCTGTAGTGAATACATAATTACAAGCACTTAAGGAAAGTGGATCATCTGTTTTGCTATTCTTTCAAAGTCGGTACGAGTAATTTACAAGTTCCTTTTGACTGTACTGAGCATACTGAGAATGTAGGAGGAATGTAGTTTCTCAGTTTGCAGCAATTTCTCCACCTTCTCTTTGATTTTTCAGCCTGAAGCTACAAAACTAGAAAACTGTCAATAAACGTTTAAGTGGTCAGTTTATCCTCACTACAAACACTAATTTACTCAGTTATCTTAAATGATATCAGCTAGTCTGATCACAGTTTGCATTATGTCCATGAACACATCCAATCAACTGCTGAGATCACGGCACACAAAGATGATGACTGACTCTTGAATCATTCTTAGAAAATGGCTAAAACAGAAAAAGAAAAGAAAAAGGGAACAAAAATCAAAGTTACAGAAAGTAAAATGAAAGACTTGACTTGTTTTGGGTGCTAACTGCACTAACGCATTGACGCTGTGCAGCCCTCGCACGGGGTGATACATGATAACTCGCTAACGGACATTTGCGGTTATGGCGTTAACGTCATTTTAACGAGATTAACGCTGACAGCACTAATATATATACTTACATATGAACCAAACCAACTCATCCAATTGTTCACTGATGTTTTAAAGTTGCTTAAGACTATAAATATGCTACTGACACATAAGCATTCAGCAGAGAAGAGTTGTGAATTTTACTTGTACGCAGGTGTTTCATGCTGATGTCATTTATGGGTATTGTTGACTTACCATAGAGGATGTTGATAAGAGAGATCGGCATAACCAGAATCCCTACGAGCATGTCCGCTACAGCCAGTGACCTCAGAAAGAAGTTGGTGGCATTCTGGAGCTTCTTTTCCAGCGACACCGCGAGGATGACCAGAATGTTTCCGCCGATCGTCAACGCAATGATGACGAGTATGAGCAGCGCTGGCCAGTTCTTCTCTTTGATCACCGCCCTGCTCACAGACTCCTGGGTTGTTAAATTATCCAGACCTAAACTCATGCCGGAAGCACCACCACCTCCACTGCTGCTTCCAAGTCCTATCCCCCACGGGAGGGTTTGATTGAGATCTAAGGGATTGTTGCTCGGCCAAGCCATTCGACCCCCGACCTCCAAGGAGGATGTGGTTGTCCCAAACCCGCCAAGAAGAGCCCTTGCTGGGCCGCCCATTTCAACAGGAGATTACTGGAGATTGGACAATCCGTTTCAGAAGCATACAGAAAAAGAAGCTGCACTTACAATTAAGGGACACTTCTCTGAAGGATATCACCTAAGAGTTGATCAGATGTCATCCATGGGATGGGAAGAAAGCAGGAAAGGGAGAAATCTGGGGGATTGTGAATGACAGGGAAGCTGGGGCAGGGGGATAGGGAGGAAGCAGCTGCAAGTGCTCTTGGTTTTATTATTGTGTTGTAATAAATCTTGCTAGGTCCAAACAGCCTCAAATTGTTCTGTTAGGCTTGTATCGCCCATTACTGGCCAACAAATCATTGCCAGGGAGTTCTCAAGGTATATGCTGAGCAAAACTTTCCCGAGTTGCTTTTTGGTGTTCAGCCACATCTACATCCAAGTGGAAGTGAGACTTTAAGAGTTTTTAATTTAGAGCTGCAAATTGGATGACTCATATCCATGGCTGCGGGCCACCATCGTCCTCTGTCCAGCCAATCGCTGTAGTCAGTTTGCCACAGGGTATCAGTCGGTTTCAGTATCTGCATTCAGCTTTGAACCCTGCTGTTGTGAACGGACATATCTGAGGTGTTTATCCGAGATGATGGTGAGGGCGAACTGCGGAAAGAAGCAATGGAAGAAAAAAAAAGAATCAGATCATCTAATTTGAACTTCCTGCACGCACAAGTTGTTTTCACCCAGTCATTCATGATTTGACAATAAATCAAACCTCTCTCTCTTACATTCCTTCTGGTCTGTCTTGATATATTCTTGATATATTCCCCCTTTCCGATTACTTTCCTTCCATCCATCTACTCCATTTACCCACTCCTCTCCCTCAATCTTACTCAATAAATTTCCATTTTTTCCTTCTCTAAATCTTTCGATCTTTCATCCATTTCTTCCTCCCTCTTCAGCCATCCATCAACCCGCCCACTCAAATCTTCTTCTGTCCTGCATTTTCTCCGCTTCCTTCGCCCTCCAAGTGACTAGTTTTCCAGACTAATTTAAGACTTTTTCCGCACTCCTCAAAAAAAGTTTTGAAAAGAGCATTAAACACTGTACTCATTCAAAAATATACTAAAGATAAAAATCCAACAGATGCTTTGATATTTACTCCTTCACATCACAGCGTGTGTGTGTGTGTGTGTGTGTGTGTGTGTGTGTGTGTGTGTGCTGAAGTGATGGCTATCCTCTCTATTTACCCTTACCAGTCAGGCAGCTTAGTGATTTAGCACCTCATAAATGTCTTCAAGGAGAGGTGGGGGAGTCAAAGTTTATGTGTGTGTGATAGTCAGCGCGCGCATACAGTAAGTCTTTGCCTGCGAAGAGCACAAACGACCAAAAACCATTGAGACGTGTTCTTGTTTGCGTGGGATGTTTAAGAATGAAATGCGAATAAGTGTGTGTGTGTGTGTTTACTTTTGTGCTTTCTTTCTTTCTGCGTTCCCATGTGTCCACTTGTGAGTGTGTATTTTGAGATAAAAAGCAAGCACATCTCCAGACGCAACCAAGCCTCCAGCTGAGATATTTTAGTGGGCGGCGAGTCTATGATAATATCAGGAAGGATAGAGTATGTCTGTCCATATTTTACTGAATGCTATATACACAATAATAAAAACTGTGCTTCTTTTTTTCCCCCACAGTGTGGGTATGTTAACATTTGTATTGTTTAATGTGTGTAAATGTATTCATTTGTCTCTGCTTTGCACTTATTTGTGTAAATTGCTCCGCATGCAGATGAACCGTCTAGGTGCGGTTGTGTGCAAACACAATAATTCATTCAGATTACTGTTGTGTGTGTGTGTCTGGGTGTGTGTGTTCCAACTTGTGTAGTTTATAAAAACAACCCATCTTCGTACTTAAATGACAAAATAAAACATGCTATTTGCAGGAGCTTGGAAAGAAAAGCGACTGGACTTCTTTTAGTTTCTTGAAGACAAAGTTTTTGAGATCCCTTCCCAGACACCTTAATGCCCACTCACATCTTGGGTCATTTGTTCTCACTAAGTCACATGATAGGGTGGGGCAAGGTCTCACAAAGGATTCACCTGGAAGCTTGGCTGATAGTGACCCACACCTGTTTTCACACCTTGGCTCATGTGATTAGGCAGATGATCAATATAGGGTCAGCAACCCTCTTATGGACACTCCCAAAAGGGCTTAAATAGGGCTCTCCACCTCTTAGAACTCAAGAAGCTTCTTGGATGAGAGGTGAAATGTCTTCAAGACACTTAAAGAATTCCAGAAATCCGATTTTCTTTCCAAGCTTCTTAGACTATGATGACCTGGATGACTGAGAACCTTCAAAAACCCCTGAACCAAGTCTAAAGTAGATACCTACCAGTTTACCTTGAACCACACCCTCCCCAACTGGTCTTTCATCATACTGAATTCAGTAATTGGACCTTAGTGACTTTGTTTGTTGTTTTGCTTTTGCTTATTATACTTAAACACTTCTTTTCTCATTTTCCACTAAACTGACAGGATAGCACATTCTTATTCCCAGGGTGGCTGCAATGCTGTCGATTACACCATTTGGGGTCATCCTTTAACAACCTGTCTAACCAGACCTGCTGGTATCATTTTTCAGCTTGCTGGGTTAGTGTTGGGCCGATGGGCCGATCAGGGGGCAAGTAATGTACTAACCAAAATAAGGCTTTGTGAGGGATGCACTGTTGTCTGTAAAAAACATGTATTTACTACCAGGCCACATGCCAATCAGAAGTATCCTGTGCTCACTTAGTCGCTACAGTTGCCCGCCTAAAAGTTGAGAAATGGTTACCTCAGGTCCCGCCCATTTTACATTTTACATTGTCAGGGGTTATTTGCAAGTAGTGCAGTCGCTTGAGGTTGATTTTCTGTGGTGTGTGGTTGCCAGGTCGCTGCCAATTGATTTCACTGTGGACGCAGCTTTAGGCATTAAAATCTGCTGGGTTAGGTTTAAAAAATAAACGCAACAGTTGCCATGGCTTATAAAACACTTATTTCTGGTTGCCATGGTGACACTTGCTTTTTCTACAGAACATAGGTGCTTTTGGGACAAAACATATTTCCCATTGAATTGCATTACTTACAAATTTGTGCTCACTGACGAAAGCGTAGTTCTTTCATTTGTTTTGTGACTATTTCACAAACTCCTGAGACTGAGCTGGACTGAAGTCACCTCTTTGAAAGTGACACAAATAATTTTTTGTAATTTCGTATTCCTCTATGGGAAACATGCACTTGCTCTTTCACAGGTGTTTGGATGCTGCAAAGAGCTAAAACAGGAGCCCGCGTGTCTATCAGAGCATGACTGCCTGTGAGGTTCAGTTAGGTTTTGCTGTGCTTCATCCAAACACCAGTATCACTGAGGACTCTCTAAACATTTGGAGTGAGCTATAGAGCCCAAAGCGTTGGCACAGTGCTCACTACAGTCCAGCTGCACCAGTTAGTGCTCTTTTTGTTTGAATACCTTCCTCCCTCCAGTTTGTGCTCTATAAGGAAACTTTCTGCATGCAAGTGCAATAAGGACAGCTGCAAAAATCTACATACCTTTAAGTCTCTAAATTGACATTCCACCTCTTTAATACGGGATTGCTGTTTTAGCCCTAAATGAGGGCTTAGTGCTGGGACATAAGGTTAGGTCTCAGTCAGAAAGACCCAGAGACCCACCGGTTTGCAGTTCCCTGTTTGGTAAGTGGCAGTCAGTAGATGAAATTGATAGCAAAGAGGTATTTAGTCTTGCACCAAAAACCTCCTTGGCTTGTCTGCAAACTCTTGCCAACTGCTGAGCGGTAGTGAAACTGTGAAGAGTGAAACCAGAAACAGCCAGCAACCTTCAGCAATTATTTGTCAACTAGTTGGGGAAAACAATTTTTTGGTAGCAACTGGAGGTTGCCATGGTGTTGCTGACTGGTCTCTAGGTCTATGTGACTGAAGTCTGAGAAAATCTGCCCCAAAGCGTTGGCTTTGTTGTGGTTCCAAAGAGAAACTTTATCACAAATTTTAATACTGGTGGGACAGTGAGGCATCGATGCCCAAGAACACCCTGTAACACCCATAATGGCAGTATTTGATGTCCTGGGGTTATAACACATTAGAAAGGAGCACTCTACTCTTTCCTCTCTCTCTCACAGACACACACTTTTTTATAATGGGGCTGAAAAAAAAGAAAAAAGAAAGAAAAGCACATAAAACATCAGAGTTCATGAGTCCATTTTCTTTGTGGTGTATTTGGGGTCATTTTGGAACATACTCTACTTTCACATGCCTTTGAGCAATTTAAATTATTTAACATGGTTATTTTCAGAGCTTGGGCACAGGTAGCTTTCACACCAGGTAACATATCCACTCTTTCAAGATGGCTAGGGCTCAGTATGCTGATATGCGGGAACCACACAGCTCAGGCAACTTAGACTTTTGACGGTCAAACATGCTCTAACACAGTGCACATTATGTCATTTATCCCTGTCATGTAAATGAGTTTATTAATTTTTGGTGAACTGAATGAGTTTCCAGTATAACAAAACTCTGACACATAACGTCTCACAAAACCACAAAGTGGAATCTTTGCATTTCTGCTACAGCAGATGTTTGTGTTGGCTCTCAGTCATCCGGGCCACGGTCGACTGGACCTCTTAGAACTGAAGAAGCCTCTTGGATGGGAAGTGAAACATCTTCAAGAAATTGAAAGAAGTCCAGTCGCTTTCTTGGAGATACTCCAAACTGTTATTTCAGTATTTTGCTTGGTTTTGAGACGTACTACATGCCACACTTATGTAGCTAACATATTATATGATATGCTAGCTATCAAATGGCAAAGTGTGATTAAGTGTATAAACATTCCATTAAATTGCATTTCCTTTTTTAGGCGGTTGGTGAAATGTAACAACATCATAATATGACATAATTCAGCTTTTGTGGATATGAATTAGAAAGTGCTGTTGTGATATTAAAATGATGCAAGGCTTTTATAGGGAGCATAAGTTAGCCATTTTAGCCCATTGGTAGGTGGGTGCTAGGCAACATAATGACCAGTTTCTTTGCCCAACTCCTGATTAACTTCCATGGTTCTGTGATCATAGCTAAGCTAATGAAACAACCAAACTTAGGTTTGGGATTTTGAGTTTAGAAAATGAAAAACGGTTGTTGGAAGCATAAAAAAGAAAGATGTTATTGGTTTACTGGTGAGGACAGATTTGGTATATGATACCAATATTAATGACTGCCTCTCCCCTTCAGCTCCTGGTAGGGCTTTAGCCTGGACTATGGGGCCAAATTTTATAGATTTGAAGAGCAAGACCAGGAAGACCACATTATAGAGGAATCTACTGCGATTTATTGATTATTTTTCAGGACAACATAAAGCCAGTGAAACTGTAGAGCTTGGTTTTTCTGTGTCGCCTTTTTCGTTTTCCAAGCGCACGTTATTACAATGCTGTTTACCTTCATTTGTTTATTTGGTTTAGTCAAGAAAAGACAACACAAAGAACTTTAAATCGAGTCGAGGGAAGAATTATACATGTGATTACGGATTGTGTGTGAGCGCGTTTATCACCAGCGCGCTGCTTTGTGTGTAACGGACAGGCTGCTTCCTATCGCCTCCTCTCAGGGAGAGTATCAGCATAGTTCACAGGAAACTAAACAGCACTGCAGGCAAGCCATTTAACTGGCCTGACAAAGCAGCAATATGTCACAGAGAGAGGGAGTGAGAGAGGGAGAAGACGATGAAGAGAGGGGAGGAGGAAGAGGAGAGGAGGAGGGAAGTTGGACAAAGCAGTGATTGGGGAGATAAAGGAAAAGTGATTGAAAGGAAGGGAAAGAGATAAAGGAGATGAGAAAGCGAGGGAGGAGAGACGCGCACGAAACCATGAGTCACGCCGAATGAAGCCAATTTCTCGACTCCACACGACAGTAACTTGTTATTCTACCAGTGATTATCTTTTTATCTGGAAACTCGAGTGAAAGCACAGTTCATTAGCTTCAAACCAAAGATGAGATGCGGGTCTCAGCTAACCAATCACATCACGTGTAGATTAGGCTTATAATTGGTGTTGTGACTGTAGAACGCATTCCGGCCCACATCCTGGAGAGAGTTACGCAGACACGGCTGGGGACTCGCAGAGTCGTGGCACGGACGCTGCCGCGGTCGCTGACGCCTTCCACCGTGGGGAAAATAAAACTGCCGCTGCACTTCTGTTTGTTTAAGCCATTTCTGCTCTGAGAGATAAAACAGCAGAGGGGGGAAAGCAAAATGGGATGGGGGGATTTTCTTCTTATTAGTGTGCCCTACAAAGCAAACACTAACTGCCTTTTTTGTTTGGTTTGAGGCTTAACATTTAAGGGTTTATGTTTTCCTAACAATAAACAGTGTCAGCTATGTATTTACCAGCTATATGCTGGTGAATGCCAACTTCTGTGGCACTGCTGGGCCAGCAGCAGGTGGTTCGTCTTCCCTCTTTTCTCAGCTCACAGGTCTACTTTTATTTGCTTTGCAGGATAAAAGTAAGAGCAGAGAATAGTTCCTGCTGCCTTTAAAGTACATCGGATTATTTTGGTGCTGTTGTGAAGTAACTGTAACCAAAGTTATTGTTCCTCCTACTTCCTGGCCACCTTAATCCTTTGAGGGTTAAGTTGCCATCACCGATGAGAAGTACCCTAACCTTCTTTTTAATAACTGGAAGATTCAAAATGGTCTCAAAATATGCTGACACACACAGTCTTATGTATGGTGGACTTTTACTGTAATGGGTGCTTGAATGTGGAAAGAAAACCTCAGGAACAAGCGTCATTTCTCCAGACTAATAAATGTAATAAATGAGAGACAGCACTGAGATAAAATAACTGTTTGCGGAGCTTTTTGGAGAAACTCCAGGATAAAACTGTGTTAATGTTAAAAAATGATCTCAGTTTAGCGTTGTGTGAGCTGTAGCCTTGGCAGCATAAAACTGTAATCCAGAAAAATGGAGTCTAAGATTGGAGGGATGTTTGAATGCACTTTGCAGTAGACTCTAATTAGATTGTTTTACATTTTCTTTTTTCTTTTTAAATTACGGATTTACTTTGCTGAAATTAGAAGTTAAAAAACAGATGAAAAATAGCAGATGGCAGATTAAGTGACCCCCCCCCCCCTACATCTGCTGTCTGGATGTTTGTGAGGAACCTTGAAGACATTTTTAAGTAGCGCTTTTCCTTTAACCTGCACGTTATACATATAACTGAGACTGCCTGTTTTAATGAGCGCAGTGGCTGGACTATCTGAAATTATTATAACCTGTAAGTACTTATTACTGTTTTAAAAATTCCCTGAAAAGCTTTTGGATGATCCAAAATGTGACAGGAAGAACACTGAAAACTGCCACCTTGTTAAATCCAGAATTGAAATTGAAAATTGTTTTCTTCACATTCAATGTCCTGCATGATCAGCTTACTTGAGTTTGCTTGAGTTTCTAAAAGCTGGATGGGAGGCAAAGCCTTCAGCTTTCAGGCCCCTCTACTGTTGACTCAGCTCCCAGTCTGGATTTGTGAGACAGACCTGTCTTTTAAGATTAGGTTTAAACTTTTGTTTAAGCTTATAATTCAGGCTTTAGTTATGCTGCTATAATCTCAGGATGCTGAGAGCTTCCCGCGATTAACTGAGCATTTCTTTCTCACCTCTTTTCTCTCGCCATGGATTTATAAGTTTCAAGTTTATTCATTTATACAGCACTTTTAAAAACAACAGTTGTTGACCAAAGTACTGTACAATAACACAGTCAAAGCAGAAGACATACCAAATTAAATAGAATATAGATTAAGAAAAAATTAGAATCATGGAAAGACCAATAGAAACAGACTCATCTTGATTTAAAAGCCAGAGAGTAAAAGTGGGTCTTTAGACGGGTTTTGAAAGTCTCCAGTGTTGGAGAGGTCCTGATATGCAAGGGCAAAGAGTTCCATAATTTAGGAGCAGTCACGGCAAATGCCCGGACTCCTCTGTGTTTTAACCTCGACCTTGGGTCAACCAAAAGCATTTGGTCG
Organism: Oreochromis aureus; assembly: GCF_013358895.1. Taxonomy (NCBI): domain Eukaryota; kingdom Metazoa; phylum Chordata; class Actinopteri; order Cichliformes; family Cichlidae; genus Oreochromis; species Oreochromis aureus. The sequence goes on from NC_052944.1 coordinate 34,859,469, forward strand.
ACAGGCCTCAAGGATCTTGGGGGAGAATACTGGGTTAGGAGATGAGCAAGATATACAGGGGCTTGGCCATGTAACGTCTTAAAAACAAGTGTTAAAATTTTAAAATCAATTCGAAAGCTGACTGGTAGCCAATGTAATGATGCAAGTATGGGAGATATGTGATCCCGCTTGCGTGTCCCAGTTAGAGCCGTGCTGCAGTGTTTTGGACTATCTGCAGTCAGCCAATTAATGTAGCCGTAACACCAGAATAGAGGCTGTTACAGAAGTCGAGACGAGATGAGATGAAGGCATGGATCGCTTTTTCAAAATCTCTGAAGCCACTACTGTATGACTTGATGCGTCAAGCTAAAGCAGAGATGAGTCACCTCAGTTCTTCAGACTGAAGAAGTCGCTTGGATAAGTGAGGAAACATTTCTCCCACTAAAACATTACATCCAGATAAACAACATCAACTTTTGGGGACTGCTGTTTGGCATTCGATTTTATCCCTACTGTTCCATAGCTTGTGTTTCACCCTTAGTCTTTGTAGTGGAATTACATTGTTGCCCCTCCCTGAGCCTTCCTATCAATAAAAGGGAGTTCTTCCTTCCCACCATTGCCAAGTGTGGCTCACAGGAAACTGATTGTGTGATTGTTGTGGTTCAATGTGTCGTGATCTGCAGGGAATGCAGATCATGTGTTGTAAACTGGAGCCAAAAGCAAAAGGCTGATGATAAAGTACAAAATAAAGATAAGAAAAGAATACAAGAGGAAACTGAAAAGCCAGTTGCTAAACTGAAACCTAAACTGGAAAAAAAACTGGGGAAAATGAACACCTGTGGACACGAGGGAAAGGTGACTAAGACACAAATGGAGACGTAGGAGAAAACCTCACAGCAGAACTGCATTAAACCAAGGAAGCAAAACAAACCACAATGCACATGAGATGAGAGATCACCAAAATAAAACAGGAAGCATGACCGCTGAGACGGAGCTAAACAAACACGAATGCACGATGGACCACACACAGGGGACGCTAGGAAGAACATACAGAGACAAGACTAAGATGAACACGGGAGGGGACTAACTAAGAGCTAGAAACATGAATAACTAAACAATTAAACACTGAAAATACTAAACTACAAGAGATGTAACAGGAGTTCTCGAATAATACATGAAAAGTAAACTTAACAACCCAAAGATATTTAAACAGAACCTGAAAAATCAAACACCACAAAGCTCGTTGCCTGAAGTTGTAGAGTCTTGTCTTCTGCTGTAAAGTGCAAGCGAAACAACTGATGGTGTGTCCTGACACTGCATAAATAAAAGTGAACAGTTAAAGAATTGCTTTTGCACGAGTGTCCCAGGACAACAGGAAGCAGCACTCATCTGCCATGTTGTTTTTAGAACCAGAGGAAACCTGTGAATGGGTCCACAGCCTTCCACAGGTGGTTCTGTGAATGCAGACTCTACACAGGGATTTACTGAAGCTTGAACCCAGGAACATCTTGCTTTAAATGGTACTAATCACTGAGCCACCGTGCGTGAAATTACAGTGCAAACAACTATGCCTTAGTTGCTACTGAGAAAACCTTCCAATGCTTTAGCACAGTTGAGCTTCATCTGGCAGACGTTACTGTTTTTAGAGTGGATCATAAACCATCACAGTTTGAGACCTGCACAACCATTAGATCAGATTCTGTGGTTTTTAATGGCTTTTTGTGTTTCGCCTACATTCCTGCTCCAAACAAATTGCCGTTCCGCCTTCATTAAACATTTTATGTGCACTTCAAGTGCAGACGGTTTTTTTTTGTTTCCCAGAAAGAGCACGGACATAGTGAGAATTTAAAACAGAAGAAGTTAAATGAGTTGACTCTTGTGCTGTAGGAACACATCTTCTTCATCCACGAATTTAAAGTCAAATCAACAAAACTGGGAGAGTTTTCGCCACAAAAGCAAGAAAGCGCCGCGCCGCAACTACAACTTTAAGGGGGTTTTATTGAGAAATATTGAGCAGTCTGAGCTGTGCAGGTGGAGGTGTGTGTGTTCAGTGTGGTAAGGGTACAGAAGAAGAAAAAAGAAGAAAGAAATGAAGCTGCAGAAACAATGGGGAGAAAAGAGAGAATGTAAAGACAGAGAGCAAGAGCAGCATCGGTAAATCCGGCCACTTACTTCTACCTCACCTCCCAATCAATGTGCTTGACCTTTTCTGTTCTCTCGGTTATCAGCAGTGGCGAGTCTCTCCGTCGTCGCCTCTCTCTTTGGCTCTCCCTCCTGCTGTACCAAAACCTCTGTCATCTGTCACTCCACACCTCCGGAGCGAGGGATCAGCAGCATCATCCATCTGCCTGCAGTGAAAGAGGGAGGAAAAGGGCAAAAAAAAGGAAGAGAAAAACGAGGTATTGACTTTTTGATGCTCATTTGTGAAACATTTCAGTTCAAAACAGAGGTAAAAGTGAGTGAAAACACAAAAGCACACTAACTCCTACACACACCCACACTCCAGCAGCAACACCACAACTGAATGTACCATTAATCTTCGGTTCTTTCATCCAGCACAAGCACAGTGGCACTGAATAAAGATTTCTATTATTTTTTTAAGTATTTTTAGGAGCTAGAAACACTTGAAAAGCAGGAAAAAGGCACTTACTAAATATGTGGTGTAGTATGTTATGTGGAATAAATTACAAACATGGTACAGAGCATTCATTTTAACTGTGTGAAATAAGGCAAATCCTATTTAGGGCTCTCTGTTTGCCTGTGTTACTAATGTTACCGTTCAGTATGTGAGGATATTAAACTCATTTTATGTCGTTAGCCTCATACGACTCCCATTGATCTCTGACTGGTGGGCTGGACCAGGGGAACTCCCCTTTCTGTCAGTAAAAGAAGTTTGTCTACACATTTAACCCCTGAGATATCTTAGTATAAGAAAAATAAGCGCAGGTTTAACAGTATATTTTAGTTTTTTCACATATTAAAGAAATACTGCTGTAGTAAATGAAGAAACTGCTGATTGCTCATTGGCCAAATGGTCCTGTAATTATAAAACTGAAAATCTCTGTTCTGTTATTTGTTTTTGTTGACCCACTGTAAAAAAAATAACAGAAATTTTGATAGTCAGAGGTAAAACTAAAGCTTCTGCTATCTGCAAATCTTCTTAAAATATATTTAAAAGTTTGGATTCTCTGTCGGGACAGTTATGGCCCTCAGGCCTTATGTTTGACACCAAAAATGCAATCGATACAGTTCAGTTTTATTTACATGGTGCCAAATCAAAACAGTGTTTATTGGAAATTATATTCCTTCAGTGGTATTTTCTGATTCATGTCATTCGTCACATATCTTTAAAAAATATGTTTGTTGTTATGAATATTTTCAGGAAAAAAAATGTTTAATGTGAAACACACGGGGCCCACAAGTTGAAGTTGAAAAAGTATGTGTTCAAGAACTTTTTATCATAGATTTCTTTTATTTTATTGATTCCTTTTCTTACTACCTTTTCTAGATGGCAAAAAATTTTATATTTATGAGTCTTTAGAGTTGGAAGAAGTTTTCTTCTTAGGGTTTCTGAGCTCAACCTTGGAGATAAGTCAAGGCTCTCAGTCAGTCAGGAGGGGTCCTCTGCACAATCAGGCACGACTGGGACACCAAGTCGGTGCCTCCTAGGTTAGGTATTTCCAGCATTTTGTACTGGGAGGAGGCCCCAAGGTAGACCCAGGGCACACTGGAGAGGTTAGATGTCTCGACAGGCTCGGGAATGCCCTGGTTCTTCCCCCAGAAGAGCTGGAGGAGGAGGGTGGTAGGTCTGGGTGTCTCTGCTTAAACTGCTGCCCCCATGATCCGAACCCAGATTAGTAACACAAATTGAATGGATGGATCAATAAAGCTGCAATTTTTAACCAACCACCCACAATATAAAGCACACTGAGGAGACTGTGGTTGTGATTCGGCGCCATATAAATAAACTGAATTAAACTGAATTAAATTGAGCACATTAAGAAGACAATGACTCACTTTGAGCAAAGTTTTTTCAAAGCTGGACAGGAAAAAGTGGCAAAAATCCAACGTCTCAAATTAAGGTAGGAAAAATTCAGATATGATACTTTCTTCTTTTTTGATGAAATTTTTGGTTGATCATTGATGACTCTGACTGATTCTTAAAACTGCCACCTAAGCCTCACTGAAACACACTGAAATAAGTGATGACTTCAAGGTGTTCAAATCACATTACTACCAATCAGCAGCCAGACCTGTGTACAGGCAGTTCCCACGTGTGTAACGGTGACACTATTTGATGCAGCTCTGGCATAAAAATCAAACGTCGTGCTCCATGTGGCATGCGCTGGATGGATATGGATTGTGTTTAAATGTCACACGGGTCATTTCCATCAGCGGGGTCACTAAGCCATGAGGCCACATAATGGACTGGACAGATGGAGCAACGTTACAACAACAAGACAGACTGGCTGGAGTCAGTCTGTCAAGTGGGTAAATAACAGAAAGAGACTCTGAAAGAGTTAGAAGCCAAAGAAACCCACTGTTAAAAGCTAACATTGAAAAGCTAGCCTGAAAGAAGGTGACTGTGTGTGGTGTTGCAGTTTAAGGAATATAAAGCCAATACATTATCTTGAAACAGGAGGTTCTGCACTGCTCGATTTCTCTTGACGAAGCACCTGGATTAGTACGTTTTCTGTCAGTAAAGAAGAGCGGCGAGGATAAGCTAAATATCGTATTTGGCAGACAAATTAATGGCACATTCAACACTCCAAACAGAAATCCTGACACTCTGCAATAATTAAACATTTAAAGAGGATCCAAAAGGCAGTTATCTCACAGCGAGCCAAGCTTATATAAAAGCCTATCCGTCACAGCTCAAAGTGTTACAGAAGGGAGGGACAAGAATGGGGAAAAAGTCATAATTAAGTCTGTAATATAATCCTGAAACACCTAAATCCCACAGAAAATTATTTTTCTTAAAGGTCTCTTTCCTTTGACTCTATTATACCATATGTACATGTACTTATAGCCTTGGGAGTCTTATTTTAAAGCAAATACATTCAAATGTATGCGGGAACAGGAAACCAACACGCTCGAGGTATGAGAACCGAAGTGGCACGAGTGACATTTGGGATGAATTCACAGAGCGCCTGCTAACCACAGCAACAGCTGGTAAAAGTGACACACAGACATCAACAGATGCCATTTTGGCAGAGCTGAACAAAATAGATTGGAAATGTGAAGGATCCAAAGCCAGCTTTATGATGGAGCTCCTCTGATGTTTGGGAAAAGGGAAGCATAGCGACCTCCAAGCAAGGAAAGTACTGACAAAACTGCTCATCCTCTCTATAATGCCTGATTTATGCTTCTATGCCGTAACTTTCAACGCCTTTCAGTCGCTGACTTGAGGCATAGCTCTGCTTCTCGGGAGGTGCACCTCAGGTTACTTGGAAGGTTATGGCGTAGGGTTAAAAGGGGTTTCCAGTTACATCATAAGTCATGACGTAGATTTCCTGCTGAAGCATAATTCACCCATAAGACTGCTTCACCACAACAGACCAGTACAGCGTCTGCGTCACAGCTTGCATGGAGAAACTAATTTTCCACTCTGAGAAAAACCTTTTGGTTCAGTTTAGGTCTCATAGAGAGAATGCACAAGTGAGTGGAAGGACGGCGCACTTAGGAGACTCTCCTATAGGTGTCTGTTTGACTTTAATGCCTTGCTTTCATTCAGTAATTACTATGGACAGCATAGTAAAAGTGCAGGATTGTATCTTCACCACCAGTCTTGAGCTGCTCGTAGATTTACCTGGTAGAAATTCAAAGAAGCTTGTGTAACGGTGTTAGGGTAATACCGGGGGTAGTTCGAGAGATAGATCGATAAAACTCAGAAACGACATGAAATTCTCAGGTGGAGTTAGCAACGAAGTGCAATGATGTTGTGAAACCTGGCACGCCCTCCTGAATGTATTCACATTACGGTGGTAAAAGTGCAATGATTCATATTTCATGTAACTGTAATTTCAGATATTCCCACAGTATGTTGTGCAGCAGCTGAGTTTAATGAAAAAAACTGGAGAGAGGTCAGAAGGGAGCGAGCAGTAAAGGGGAAGTGCTGAACCCACTTTGGCTCTTCAAATCAGATCCTCTCATTGATGGGACTTTGTAGGTGGTAATCACTCCCATTGAGATCACCAGCGGGAGACCTGCTGTACCTACTAGCAGGCAATTAATTACCCAATTCTAATCAGTGATAAACAGACTATAACCCAGATTACGTGGAAGGCCTCCAACATTTGTGTGCATGCAAAACCTCTGAATTACTTTCAGCATAGTTAGGTGCAGTTCAGACAGTTTAACGGTGTTTTCAGTGCAAACCTTCTTAGAAGCTAATGTTCGAGTTGCTATGTTGGCGGTCTTCTTTGTGCAGATTTTTGCTGCTTTTTCAACATGAAGCAACATGCAGTGTTATTTATATAGTGCTAAATCACAACAGGAAATGCCTCAAGGTGTATTATATTATAAGGTAAAGACCCTACAATAACAATCATAATATAATCTGCTCCGGAGTAACATATCTCTTACTTTAAGCTTTTCAGAAATTATTTTTTGAGCTAACCTTCATCCCCTCTTACTGGCGTTCTCTTGGCAGCATTCCTTTTCTTGTGCAGTTGTATAAGTAATATACTACTATTTTTAGCTCAAAGCTAAGCATGCTGGAAAACATTTGGTTGGTTTATATGCAGAGCTGATGATTACTGCTTCTGATTCTGGAGTAAGATCTGTATTATGTCTCTAGTGGATTGAAAGAGTGCTGTAAATCTCTTTCTTTATCCATGAACTCAAGCTGAATGCATGATGTGTAGTGTAAGGGTACACCCCCGCATAACGTTTTATTTCATTATAATACTGTATGCTGCGAGAATGTTCTGACTGTTCAAATATGTTACTTGCTTTAGTTGTTTATAATGTGTGCCCAAATCTCTGTGGCAGGAATGAAGCGTGACGCGACCACAGGTCTGCATTCTCCAGCATACTTTGCTGTTCTAACACGCTTCCATGGCCAGCAACACATACCCACAACTACAACATGACAGTCTTAACCCGGCGGGGCGTGATTGCAGATGCCCTGCAGGTGTGTTCGCCTACCCTGCAGTGGCACCGTCGACCACGCCCCGCCACAATCTCCAATGATACAAAATACTGGAAGAGTAATTATTCCGTTTTTACAAAACAAGAGCGACTATCTCCTAAAATGAGCAGCTCTGATGTACTGTGCACCGAGCAAACAGGTGTACAAAACAAGTAATGATTAGTGCTGTCAGCGTTAATCTTGTTAAAACGATGTTAACGCCATAACCACATTAACGTGGCAAACCTCCGTTAGCGAGTTAACACGGCTCGCCCCCTGCGAGGGCTGCACAGCGTCAACGCGTCAGCGCGGTTAGCTCGTTAAAGCGTTAGCATTAATGCGGTTATGGTGTTAACTTCATTACAACGAGATTAACGCTGACAGCACTAGTAACGATGTCTTTATATTTGCAGGTAAGCAAATACAAAATAGTAAATAGGTTGACCTTGATCCACAGGGCTGAAGAGAAAGTAGGAAAGTTGGCCAATAATCTCCATTATGTGTGTTTAGTCTGTAGCAGTGTAGCTTAGCCGTGAAGCTAATTATTAGCAGCTAAAGCTAATTCACTAGTCCATTTCGAGGCCTTGTGGCACTGTGGTGATTTTATACACAAACCTATCTGTAATCACAGTGAATTAAAATTTGGACTCACAGTATCTTTGGTTGATGTTGATTTCATTTATGCTACTGTAAGAAGTATGTGTTGTTTAGCATTAGACATCTAACCTCTCTAGCATTTGAAACCTAGCATGCCTAGCTAGTCTCAAGACAAAAGTGTACAAAATGATGTACTATGTCTCTATATTTACAGATCATATTGTAAAAGCGGACTCATAAAGCCACGCTGGTTAGAAATTTACTTTAATCTAAGTGTGCAACAGTCGGTCAAAATTGCCCCACCCGGTGTGTCAATGGATCGACATACTGCGCATAATGGTGAGAAGGTGAAGACAGTATCTTGTATAACCGTGACCCCAGGGGTCATCATTATATATAAAATGTCGATCTCTTGGGCAGTTTTGACCTACACACGATGCATTCAGATTGTGAAGCGGTGGGAGTCGCATAACTGAAAGCTGTCAGTTATGCGATAGAACAGTTCACATCCCACCGGGATCTTCGTTTGACCCCTGGGGATTATAATCTTTGGGTATTCCCACTGCTGAACTATCTGCTCCAAAATAAAGCGTAACATTATGCATTGCTGCATAAGCCTGTTAGTCGGCACAGGATTACTACTGACAACAACAGCTGTTCAATGAGTTAATAACAGAGGCCGGAGGCTGAAAGAGTCAAAAACAGAAAAATGTATTCTCTGCTGCTAATGACTGAAAGGCCATTAACAAAGAGTTGCACTGCTAATGTAAAACCACATAATCCTTCCATCTGTGTGTCTGTGTCAGAGATAGAAGGGATGGGGGGAGAGGGGATTTCTGAATGGGTGTGGGCATGCTGATGCGTCAAAGACATTGCGGTGCAGTGTGTAAAACCAGGCAGACAGATAACACACTGCAGCGCAGCTCACCCCGACAAACAACAGAGAGCAGAACAGAGCGCTCCTTAAATCGGTCGAGACTCTCCGATTATATGCGGCAAACAGACTCAGCTGTGTGAAAAAAGCCAGAGAGGAAAAGAAAGCTACAGAGTGCAAAAATCCAGATTCAAAGGGTAGGGAAGATAGATAATAGAAAGAAAAAAAACGATGGGACGGTACCAGCGGCTCACTATGACAAAGATTTAACTACCAACTTATTTTAAAAGAGAAGGAGATAAAGGAGAGGAAGGAGGAAATAAGTGAGGAATGAAACAGAGAGGAAAGAGGAGCTTCCTCACACTTTGGTTCTTTTAATACACTCATGAAATGCACCTGAAACAGTTTTATGGCATAATCTTTATTAGCAAATGGAGTTTTCATTACACTTGCCATAAAACTCGTAAATTCCTCTGCCCTGCGTGCTTCTTTTTCTCTTTTTTTCGGTCCAACCTTTCGACCCGGCAGCTAAGTTGAGTCGAGAGTGTTTTCCCTTGCAGTGTTTCCAAGGTTGAGACCGACCTTCGACCCTTTTAGCTTTTTAGATGAAGACTCCTCGAGGTGCTCAGTAAAAATGGATGTCTGAACAGCAGCACTCGCCTGCTGAAGAACAGCCTGTAATATGATCAAACTCTTGAGGACAGCTAGCACATTTATACCTTACTTCTTTGCTTTCGGGGCAGCTGATGTGTTCATAACAAACTGAAAATGTCCATATTACCAAATGAGCCAGTTTTTACCCTACACTGTGGGCGGATTTCCATCTGCCATCCCCGTTCAGTTATGAGAACAGCAAGCGGGAGCCTTTGTGTTATTTTTTATTACATATAAAACACAAATCCTAGAGGAGATCAGTGAAGAGAAGAAGTTAGCCTAAACATGGATTTGACTGTTAACTCCCAGTTAAAATACAACCAATGCACACGGTCAATACCCCGTACAGCGTCAACAAGCTCTTCCAAGTTTGTGTGCTTCATCCTTCTGACCAGATGGAGCTGCTGCACCATCTCGTCAACGTCCTTCTGCTTATCTGCTACACTAAAACCGATTCTGAAGTATGACTTCACTAACTTACCTACATAAGGCATTTTAGAGAGGGCTTTAATTTAAGGGCTTAATAAATAATATATTTCTTTTCTTAATGTGCATCTAATACAAATAAAAGTACAACTTGAGGCTCAATATCTGGTCCCAGAACACTTTGGCATCCAGACTGGAGGAGCCGGGATCCAAAACCACTGATTAATGGACAGCCCACAAAAGCTCCCAGGCCTCAGCTGCCCCCTGAAATAGCTCTAAAAGTTATACGCTCATTGTAGAATTTATTTTGTGCTTTCAGGGGGAACAAAAAGACAAATGTGGCACAGATGAAAGAAAATGAGGATGTGAATGAAGAAAAGGTGGGAAAAAACTGGAAAAGGGAATCCGGGGTGGGGAAAACAAGAGCTGATAAGCTGGTTAAAGAAAATATCACCATAATATTTACTTCCCCATATTGGGCAGTGTCAGCACGAACTTGTGCACTGTATTTTATGAGTGCATACTTCAACTGAAGGAGGAGAGAGTGAGGGAAAGTACAGAATACAGAGCGAACGAATCAACGGCCCACTGAAAGAGATGAATTCAGATTAAAACAGGAGGCAGAAGACTGATTACAACTGAACTTTAGAAATGTCAAGAAAGAAAATGCCATATTCATATCCACAAAAAGGTCAATAAATCAATGAAAAGACTTTCTAAATACTAGACACTTTCAATAATCTCTTCCTATAAGGATTTAAGATCATGTGATGTATTACCTGCAAAAGAGATTCTCTTTAAAACGCGGTAATCTAAGCGGTAACTGCAACAACATATATATGTAAGAAGCCAGGAGAGAAAATGCTGTAGCAGGACTTTCAGGCATCCACTTGCTTTGATCCATAGTTTAGTTGCACTTTAATTTTGATTGAATGTGTGATTTACACATATATGTCTTCTTATTGGCAAAAACCAGCTCTGCCTGAAGTGAATATAAATGCTGCTTTTACCATTTGGAGGAAATTGGACCTCATGTTGCCTCACTGCTTTTCTAAAGTGAGACGTTATGACTAATAGTGGGAATCCAGGTTAAAGACAGTTTCAAGCCTGCGTTGGTGGCAGATTTATATTCCCAAAGCATCTGATTAATAATAGAAATACTATATGTCATGTGAACACGAGCCAAATGCTTTTTGATAGTAAAAAAAGAAAAAGACGTTCATGTTTTTCCTCGCCGCCCACTTCTTGCAGTTGTGCAACAGATAATTTGCCTCCCCAGGAAAACCTGCTAACGCGGGTTAATGATCAAAATGATGGGAGTGTCCTCCTGTAAAAAAGGAGGCGGTGAACGATGCTGGCAGCAAAGTATCTGTTTCTTTAAAGAGACTTTTTTAGTGTCTGTCTTCATCTCTCTCATCATGAGGAACTGCGTTCTGTAGACAGTCACTCACCACTTTGTTAGGTACACATTCAACTGCTTGTTAACACAAACATCACATGACAGCATTTAGGTGTGTAGTTGTGTTCAAGAAGACCTGCTGAAGTTCAAACTGAGCATCAGAATGAGTAAGAAATCTGATTTAAGTGACACTGAATGTGGCATGGTTGTTGGTACCAGTGGACTGGTTTGAATATTTCACACACTGCTGGGATTTTCCCAACACAACCAACACAAACCTCGAAGCAGATTGGCCACAGCAGGAGAAGACCACACTAGAGTGGTACCTGAAACTGAGGCTATAATTAACCCAAACTGCACAACAGAGAAAATCATTTCTTGGTTGGATGATTTACTACATTCAGTTTAAAGGGTCAGAATTTGACGTAAATAACATGAAACGTGGAGCCACCCTGTCTCATATCAGTGGTTCAGGTTGTTGTTTGTGTAGGGGATATTTTATTAGCACACCTCTCAGTACCAACTAATCGCCATGTGAACCCCACGGCCTACCGGAGCATTGTTGTTGACCATCTCCATCCCTTTAAGACCACAGTGTGACATCTTCTGATGACTGCTTCCATAAGGATAACACACCATGTCTCAAAGCTCAAATAATCTCAAACTGGTTTCCTGAACATTACAGTAAGTTCACTGTACTCAAACAGCCTCCACAGTCAGCGGATCTCAGTCCAATCGAGCACCTTTGGGATGTAATTGAACAGGAGATTATCATCATGGTTGTATAGCCGACAAATCTACAGCAACTGTGTGATGCTGCCATGTCAGTGTGGAGCAAAATCGCTGAGGAATGTTTCCAGCAACCTAATGAATCTGTGTCTCAAATAATTAAAGCAGCTCTGAAGTCAAAATGGGGTCCAACCTATTACTAGTAAGGTGTAACTAATACAGTGGTTGGTGTGCTGCAAATTAGAAAACAAGCATAAAACTTATCATGAACTATTGGAAATAGTTTGAGATCATTTATGTACATAAAAGAAAAAATATATTCCCATTAACATGCACTCGCTGGTTTGTGGACTGCTCCATTTAAAATAATATTACTGGATAATGATCAGAGGTCCATCAATGCCAGTTTATGATTATTTTATATGCTGTTGGGTAGCTATGAAGATGTACTGGAGATTTATCTGTGGTTGTACATCGTATGCTATTTGCCATATTTTTTGGATGGATAAAGACCATTTCATATAAAGCTAGCAAATAAATGTACTGCAGTCAAAATTGGCTTTTTATACTTGAAGGAAGTACTAAGTAGCAGAAACTGTAAAAGAGGAATAGTAACACAAGACTGTAGTTAAGATAACTAAGTAAATGTAATTTGTCATCTTGTCAAATGTGTTGTATGATAGAAAAGTGTAGTGATTGCACAGGTGCTGAGAACTGCAGTTCATCTAAAGGCCTCTAGAGGGTGGCACCAAATTCTGCTTCCACTCTCAAGTTAGCAAGTCCAATATTACAGCATTACAAAGCATATTTGCAGCCGGGTACAGAAATGGTTTTGCTCTCCATGGAGAAGTTCCCCTTCAACTGTATAGATTAGTTTTTTATAACCCATCCATCTGGATACTGAACTCGAGGTCATGGCCAGTCTGACTGACAGGTGGTCCGACAGAGGGAGCTGAGTGGTGTCTGCTTGGCGTCACTTCTGCTATAAATGGAGCGAGTGAACTCGATCTCAGCACCCAGTGAACCGCTGGAGCACCAAGACCGAAATGATAACTGACATATATTTATCTGACAAAAAAATAGGGGCTACATATCTGGCAAAGATAAATTCTAGTATTTCTTTATTCTGTTGCTTATTAATAATTAGCAGATACTGTTCCTGTGTCTGTGTGTTGCACAGATAAATTTTATGAATGGAGATTTGCCAGTTTAGCTTGTTAGCGTTACCTGATCATTTTGCACCCAAAGCTATTATTCAAATACAGCGACTGAAGGATGCCAGAAACAAAAACGGTAGTTTAAAACAAGTTTAAAACCAGTCACGGACACTACAGAGCCTGTGCTGTGTGCACTCTCACCTTCACTGTAGCTGCCTGTGACTTTCTCTTTTCTTTTAGAATAAAGTTTCTTTTCACAACAAAACAGCTGATGTAGCCCTTTAGTATAACTCTGATTAAAAGTTATGACATTCCAGCAAAACAAAAGCCAGGTGGTTGTTTGAGCGCGTGCACGAAACTGCTTCAGCTCTAAGTCGACTCTTTAGTAAGTTTTTTGTTTGTCTTAGACTTGTGTGTGTGTGTGTGTGTGTGTGTGTGTGTGTGTGTGTGTGTGTGATGCTGTCAAAAATTCCATTAAAGTGCAGTTGATGTGTCAACAGCAACGCCATAAAGCACGACAACAATTGGTGCTCTGGGTGAGCCTTGAAATAGAAGCAATCAAAAAAGAAATTTTACCCACTCAAATAGGTTTTAGAAATGGGCTTCCTCCTTGATTTATGTCCTGCTCAGCCAATGTTCCTCTTAACTACAGAGTCTTCAAGTAAAAAGAGACCTCAAGGTTGTCCTTAAGAGCATATTGGTCTTTCTGCTGACCCGAACGTTGGCTGGCTTGCTATATTTTTCTGGTAACTGGCTGCTTGAGGCATCAGATCTTCTGTAAGTTAAAATCTGTGGCTGGCTTTCAGCGTATTCATATTACACGCAGAAATTTTCTCAAACTTATTGGACTTGTGTAATTGAAGTCTAGAATCCGTCAAAAGATTACAGAATTAAACATTTATATATATATCGGTAAAGACTCAACTGACATGCATTCCTGCCTGTTGGTGCATAGCTGTTGTAAAATGACCTTGTTGTTCAGTGACTAATAATTTATCTGATAACTTAAATGAACAGTTTTACATTTTTTGTGCGATGTGAAAAGCTGGCAAAGAATTATCCAACTCTGCAGTAACGTTAAAATGGTCAATACTGTTTCTGCTGCCTGTTACAATACAGCTCATCTTTTCCACAACGATATATGTCATCACTGAGTAACATATTTACAAAATTTGCACGAGTGGCTCCAGTGTTGCATACAAGTGACAAACTATGTAGACAGTGACTGCTTCTCTAGAAATAAAGGGGGTAAGTATGGTTGTGGCACATGGCTATACCTCCCCTTCCGCCTAAGCCTCGTTCTGCTGGAGGTTTCTTCTTGTTAAATGGGAGTTTTTCCTTCCCCCTGTTCCCAAATCATTACTCATTGGGGTCGTCTGATTTTTGGAGTTTTCCCTGTAATATTGTAGGGTCTTTACCTTACAATATATAAATCTATATAAATCAAATTTAATTCAGTTAAATGGTGCTGATAATCAAATGCAATTGATTAACTGATCATCAGCAAGTGTCACCACCTCTGTAAAAGCAGAAGTTCTGACAATGTGTTTGGTTGAAGCATTCAGATGTGTTAATAAAATGTCAAATTCAACCCGAGGTCAGACTGTGCAATGTTCAGACAAACTGCAAAAAACCCCTAAGAGCCACATCTCAGACTCTACAGGCCTTGGCATATTAAATGTTAAAGTTCATGTCAGTACAATTAAAAAGACTGAACAAGCCTCTTCTAAACAGACAGAACAGTGTCTCTGGAACAATGTCCTTTGGACAGATTAGACCAGGCACAGCAAATCACCCCTCCACCACCTTATATCAACTTGAAGCGTGGTGGTGGAGAGGTGATGATTTGGGCTTTCTTTGCAGCGACAGGACCTGGGCACCTTGGAGTCATTGAGTTGACCATGAATGCCTCTGTATACCAAAGTATTCTAGAGTCAAATGTGAGGCATCTGTCTGACAGCTAAAGCTTGGCTGAAACTGGGTCATGCAACAGGACAATGATTCCAAGCATTAAAACAGAATGGCTGAAAAAGAAAAGAATCAAAGTCCAGACCTCAACCTGACTTAAATGCTGTCGTGGGATCTTAAGAGAGCTGTGTATAAACGAATCCCTGCACATATCAATGAACTGAAGCAACACTGTAAAGAAAAGTCAGCCAAAATTCCTCCACAGCGATGTGACAGACTCATCAGGTCATACAGAAAACGATTACTTAAAGCAATTGCTGCTAAAGGTGGTTCTGCTCACTCATAGGGTGTACCTGCTTTTAACAGGAGTGTGTAAAGTCTTATATACACTTTCTTTTTCACATGGCTGCATTGTAAATGAATTCTTATTTCTGAGTGGCATTCAAAGACATCAAATAATTTGCATTAGGGCTTTGCACAACTGCAATTTGAACCCGTTTTAAGTGGGAATCAAGATATAGTGTCTTTAAAAAACCTGTGTGGCATCTTCAAGCTTCCTACTTACATTAGTTTCAAACAAAGATTTAATATTTTACTCATTCATTATTCATACATTCATGTTTTGTTGTCATTTGTTTTATTTGCAGCTATTTATCAAACTCTGTGTTCAAAATGAAATACACTGACAGATCTATCAGTACATATCCTGCTCTGGGAAAGTAATAAAGGAAGTGTTCCCTGAGGGAACTATATAGTGAGAAACAGAAAATAAAAGATGCTGTTGGACAAGTTGATTTCACACCAGAAAGATCACGAGAAATGAGAGACTGAAAGAAACAATGAAGGTGTGAGACTGAAGGTGAAATACGATGTGTGCTTTGTGTGTCTGTGTGCTCGATATCTCCAGTCAGTAAGTCTGTTATATTTGTACTGGGTCAATTGTGAACACTTTAAGGTATCTGATAGTTGACAAACAGAACCAGTAATGCTGGGGAAAAATACAAAAATCATGTTATATTTTTCGGACCATAAGGCGCACCAGATTATAAGGCGCATTAAGTGAAACTTTACTCAACTCATTCTTCTTGCCTCTTCCACTTCCGTACCATTGATTCATTAATGCTGAATTCTCTGGCAGCTGCTCTATTCCCATGTTGTTGCAGTATATTAATGACTAACCTCGTATTGTGGACGGATTATCTCAGTTGTTCTCCTGACTGAAGTTTGGTCCATTTAAACCATCGGGAACCCTCACGTTAACTTTTATCGAGTGGAAAAAAGTTAGCGTTCATCCTTCAGCTTCACTGTGTTTATGTTATGCTAACATAGCTGCTTCGCCAGTGATCACATAGCTCAACATTATATACCAGCTAGCCCAACTTCAATAACCCTACAAAAGTCACTGCTGTTTTCTGTCTTCATTTATGTTGGAAGTGAGAGCAGAGCTGTATGTTTTCATTTTTTCAGAAACCTCTCAGTCAGAACATGCTATATCATGCTTAGGTGGAAACTAGCGAGCTAACTTCCTGCTAACTTGTAACTCGGTTAAATTGATAAATTCTGTTTTCATGGATGCCTGGATGTCAAACTTAATTGTTACACCTGGAAAAGCAGCAACACTTTTTAACCAACCACAGGTTGTCAGGGAAAAATGAGTATTCTCTGACTGGCTGTGACTGGTTTGCTGCTAGTCAAAATTGATTGTTAAACCGTAATCATACAAACCTATATACGGGTCAGTGGCCACCTGGCACCCTGTGGTCACTTTGGAAAAATGCGTAGTCTCTGACTGGCTGACAAGTAGCTGTTAAAGGCTGCTGGCTGTCGCAGAGCAAAATTGATTGGAAAGAAGGCGCAGTACAGAAAATCTTCTCGTCATGGTGTCGTCACTAGCAGATTGGTACAGTGTTTTGTCATTTGCACGAATGATCCTAACCTGTCTGCTAACACTTGCCAGTGAAATAGGAGTGAAACTGAAGAGTGCAATGCGCACAGGAAATGGAGACCATTCACCTTCAAAATAAAAGTTTCATCTCAACTTTTAACATCTGCAACCAAGCTTTACTCCAGTTTCTACCTTTTATGGTGCTTTTGACTCATTTTTCACATTTCTTATGCTTAATGTTTGTTCTGTTCTCTCCTTCTTTTTTTTTAAACTTTCCATACATGCAAGGAAAGGAAAGTCCTGAAGTAGCACTTTCTACAAATTGCTGTGCAAAATCAAACAAAGATAATATGTGTGAGCAATGTAATAGTCAAACATTTGTTCCAGTGGTGCTCTCAAGTCTTATGGAGCATAGCTTTCCATCCTGGAATGTACTGAAAGTGCATCACTTTCCCGACAGGACTATGTATAGCACACCAGATGGTGACCACTTGCGTGAACACAGTGTAAACTGTATGACTGTATTTTCATCAGAGCAACTGGACTGCTCAAACAGATGTCCCAGATGGGCTTCTAATGCCCGCACTGCACAGCTAGTTGCTTCTTAATGGCTCCTCTGTCAGCTCTTCTAACAAGGGAGCTAGTTACCGACCTTTATAGTGTTTCTATTTTAAAACCATCTTTGAAGCTTGTGTTTTCTTTGTCCTCTGTATGCAATGTCATCCAGTTTGTTAAAATACACTTTTGTAATATTCTTGTTTCCTTCTTCCTCTGACTGTAGTTGTTATTGCCGATCAAAGTGTGTGTGCGACCCTCTCCAACCTCTAAATCATCCGCTTACACTTTCCAGCTAACAGTGTCAGAGGTGGTTTTGTCACAATGAGCCTTCCATTTACTGCAGAAATCCTCTTGGCCTTTACCGCCCTTCCCTCTTTTTCTTTGTGATGTTTTTTAGTTATTTTCATGAAATCGCTGAGCTTTACTGTTTTGTACTCTGTAAAATATTGGCTGTTTCGGGAGTATCATTAGTTGAACACAGCCACCGGGTGTAAAAACGGGAGAAAGGCTGCCGTTTTCTCTTCTTTAGTTGTTTCCTGCAGTAGATTATGAGTGCTCGACTTTGTAAATGATGGCTCTGCTGCTGCTGATTTAATATCTATTGAGTGGTAGCTAAGAAAGGGGAATTTTAATGACTCTGAAAATAAAGTTTGGAATTTTTGTCTGGATCAAATGACTTTTTCACAGCCTTATTGTACGCATTTGATCGCGCATGTTAATTGTCAAGACCTTAGCTCTGCAGAACCAATACCGATCCAATCATATGAGCAATTCAGCTGTGATTAAAACTTGCAGGCGTCTGAAGCTGTCACAGAACGATGTGGAGAGACTCAAATTAAATATTGAACATTTTTGTCTGAAAGCAATCCAAACTGAATTAAATTACACAGCGGCTGAGTTTTGACAACAGAGTATAAAATGAAGGGGGCGAAGTAATTATGCGACACCAAAACACAACACAGCCTTGGTTTTAATCCATACGTTACCTCATCTATTTATCAGTTTATTTGTAACGCTGTATAATTCTATTGTTAACAAACGGTGAATTATTATTTAATTAAACGTACGTTTAGACTAATCGTTACTAATGGGTTATGAAGCTTGACAAATACCATTTAGTGCATCTATGAGCACATTTTTCATGGCCAGCATAATGTTGAATGCGTAGCTTATGATATTTGCTCCAAAAAACATGAAAGAAGGCAAAACTGATAATGCAATTATTATTTTTACAGTTGCAATACAATACATAATATATCATTCATAAAGCAATTGTTTCACATTACACAAAGTAATTAGAATATAATATAAATTATAGTGTACACTCACCAGCCAATTTGCATTAGGACAGGTGGGAATTAGGTACGCCTGTTCAACTAATCATGAACACAAATATCTAATCAGCCAGTCACACATGGCTGCAACTCAATGCAATCAGGTCTACAGACGTGGCCCAGACAACCTGCTTAAGTTCAATATGAGCATGAGAATGAGGAAGAAATGTGATTGGTTGTTAGTCCCAGATGGGCTGTATTAAGTACTGTATGAATATGTAGTGTATGAGTATTTCAGCCCAGCCCGTCCTGCAGATCTGCTGGGATTTCCCCAAACAGCCTTCTCTAAGGTTTACAGAGAAGGAGAATGGTCTAACAACAACATACCCAGTGAGTTCACTGAGTAAAGATGCACTGTTGATGGGCATGGGCAGACTGCTTCGAGTTTAAAGGCAACAGTAACTCAAATAATCACTCATTACAAAAATGCAGAACAGCATCTCTGAATGCACAACACATTGAACCTAGAAGCAGACTACAGCAGCAGAAGAGCACACCTGTAAGCTAAGAAAAAGAAATGCAAGTATTTGCTAAGCTTTCATTAACTATTGGTTTACTGTTTGTTATCAAGAAGTAATAAATAATGAGATACTTGTGAAGCTGATAAATCTTCAGGCTTTATGGGATGATCGAGTCCATGTTAAGCACAAGAGTTGCTGTTAAACATAATAGAAAGAGACACACTTGAATGGTATACACATTAAAATATAGTTACGCATTTCGTGCAGCTGAACACATAAAAATTGTTTTCACCTGCATTGTTATCATCATAAGTAGGACTCAACAGAACACTCAGCCGACTGCTTGTGATTCTTGCTCTGTGTGTTGGGTTAATGGCAAAAACAAAAAAATTACAACACAAAAACTCGTGGACGGGTAAGTCGATCCAAAATGAACATCTATTGCCGATGACGCACACATTGCGGCTTTCACCACATCGACTTCGGCACAAGACTAGAGTAGAGGTCATGCATCTCATTCAGGGTTAATGTCATCAAGTCATCAGCGAGCGAATGAGAGAGAACATGTGTGTGTGTGTTTCAGTGTTTGAGCTTTTTGCCTTAAAGACTTTTATACGGTTGTGATGATGACTGTGTGTGTGTGTGTGTGTGTGTGTGTGTGTCATCTGCACTATAATAAAAAGGTGCAGAGAAAGCTTATCTGCTCAAAGCAAAGCTGCAAGGTTAACAGCTCTTTCATGATAATTCTACTGTAAAGACCTGCCAAGCACAAAATGGATTTGATGTGTGTGTGTGTGTGTGTGTGTGTGTGTTTAAATACTTGATTTATGTTTTTATTTGTAATGCCAACATTCATTACCTTTACGGTGCTTACACACACAGGAAGCTGTCATAGTGCAGCGATAAACAAAGCAGAAAAATCAGGAAAATTACAACACACACACACACACGCAGCCTTTGGGTCACACAGTAAGAGCATCAGCCACAGTAGCTGTTATTATATGTCGGCCTATAAGACGATCAGTTATCCTCGTCTATCCCACTAATCACTCCCTGAGGTATTAAGATGGATTACAGCTGTTTGTGCGTTCGAGTGTGTGTCAGAGAGAGGACGAAAAGCAGTAACATACACTGACCAGTGCATCTTTAAAACCAGTCCCAGTCGAATGAGATAGATCATCTCATTATAGTGGCACAAGCCAAAGAGTGCTACATGTTAGTGCACGAGTGTACAGCGAAAGTTGTCACGATGATTTGGGCGTTAGGTTGTGTACGAGGGCGTTAGGTTGTGTACGAGGGCGTTAGGTTGTGTACGAGGTTGGAGCGTACCGGTTGTTCATAGATTCAGGGATCATGGTGCACTCCACATACATCGGGACTCGGATATCAGAAGTCGGGAGTGATGTCAGTCCCGAGTTAGCAGAAAAATCAAGGAAAAATACGATGTGTTTTGGTTCTTAGCAACTTAGCCATTCATGTGTCACTAGCAATACAGACTAACATTGAGCTTAGAAACACAGCTGCGGGACATTAATGCACAGACCCCGGTCCCTACTCTGTGTATGGCTTATTTAGTGAGGCACAAATACACAACAGTGGCAGTACTGATGGAAATTTTAAAGTTTTACTGCTGTTTGTGGTCACCGCCATCTTGGATCATCAACTCGGATTTGCTAGGGCTGCTCAGACTTTCCAAGTTGGAAATTGAGAGTGTTCCAGATTTAATTTCCGAAAACGCGATAATTTCAACTTCGGACTTCTTTAGGAATGCATTGTTAGTACTGTTGACTTACAGCAAACCTGATTTGGAGAAGTGGAACGTTTGCTTATAAATTCGGGTTAGGTTGACACCTGTGAAACTTTCACATAGTTCGTCATGTATCATGAAGGTTGGCTGATGTGCGATACAAACCTCAGTCAACATGTCCCTGTGCAGGTGTTCCAGTGTAAGTGATGCTTTTTTTGTAGGACATCTATGTGCACAGATGGCTATTCTTCACATCTTGTTGAAGGATTATTAAGACTTGGGTTTTACAAAAAAGTGTGGGTTTTTTTTAGCATTTTGGGAGGAAAACGATAATTTCTTGGCATATTGGAAAACACGTTCACTCCTGCCAAGTGTTGATTTCCAGTACAAGGCAAATTCTGGGACTTTTATTTACACACATAACCGCACAAAAAATGAAAAAGTAAACAAAAAAACAGGAGAAGAGACCAAGCAGAAATAAGAAAATGTTGCTTTTATCGAAATGAGTGAAAACAATAATTAAATAACAGGACACATGTTTTAACTGAACACAAATGCATAAATGCTTGATGCGTTTGCGGTCGCCTCCTCAGTAGGAGTGTCAGGCTGAGCTGCTCTCAACTTCCTTTTTAAATAAAGGTTTCTGAACAAACAGTTGCGCATATTGCTCAGGTTTCCTATATGAAAGGGAAGTGAAAGCCAGCAAAGGAGAAATAAGAAATAAATTGACAGGAAAAGAAATTGTATATGAGACAGAATAACACAGAGAGAGAAGGAGAGGCTGACATGACTAGTCTTTCCTCAAGAAAGGCTGTCAAGGTGCTCTTTGCCCTTGAGTAGGCAGCGACACACTCCTCCATCTCTCGCGCTGCCTCTTCCTCTCAATCTATCCATCTCTCCCCATGCCTCCCAGTAAATTTTAAGTGGAGGAGAAAAACTGAAAAGCAGACATTTGAAGGAGGGAGGAAAGGGAGGGACGCGTCCTCCTCTCTCTGTTGCTCTAGATATTTATAACTCCACACCCCCACTCCTCTTCTTTGTTATCCTTTGATCCTTTGCCACTCCACTTTTACCTTATACAGAGCAGCTGAAGGAGAACAAAAGCGCTCCTCGGGTCTTTAAAGCTTAAACCCAGATCACATTTTGAAGCACGTTTGTTTACTTCCTGTTGACGTACTCTTACACATTGACTACATGAGTGTAGCCATAAAAGGGGCGTGCTTTGCCAATTTTCATGCCACATTTTGTCCTTCAGGAAGTGAATTTTCTCACGCAAACATTTGTAAGCTTTACAGAGAATAGCTTGAAAGTGAAAATACCCACCCAGTAGCAGTTATAGCAGAGGAGACTGGGCAGACTGCTCCGAGCGGAGAGGAAAGCAAAAGTTAGCTTAAATGACCAATTGTTACAATCAAAATATTTAAGAAGAAGAACCTACAACACATCGTCCTCGTTTGGTCTTCTGATGCTGTA
Source organism: Oreochromis aureus (assembly GCF_013358895.1). Classification (NCBI taxonomy): domain Eukaryota; kingdom Metazoa; phylum Chordata; class Actinopteri; order Cichliformes; family Cichlidae; genus Oreochromis; species Oreochromis aureus. Next base: position 34,881,782 of record NC_052944.1, read on the forward strand.
GCAGCAGAACACCGGGTGGCACTGCTGTTCCTGATAAAAACAGGAAACTGAGGCAACTATTTCCATGGAGTCACCAAACTTGGAAAATGTTGACTACTCTGATGGGAACACGAGTTGAACCGGGGATCTTTTGCTTATTAAAGAAAGTGTAAACCACTACACTATCACAGAAAAAGATGGTAATTTAATCTTGGAGTTTTCCTGATATATGAAATCCATGAAAAAAGTAATGGAATAACAGATCACAGGTTTGGAACCACGAGGTTTGACGATTCCCTAAATTTAACCGAACAGCAATCATCGCTGTTATAACTCTTAATATCTGTGCCTTGTTACTGCTGCTGCTGCAGTAACAAGGGTGATACTAAGATTGATTTTTGACAAAACAAACACGGCCATCCGATTAGCTTCACATATCAGAGTCTGTGCTGACCACCCGAGTTTTAATGCTGCGGAGATCTAACACAATAACATGAAAGGAATATGCAATACAAAAACGCAAATCAATTTTAAGACACAAGACATTTCTTTCACTCTTTAAACAAAATATAAAGGTGGCGGTATGGGGCATCTTACTATGGTGATGATAGCCTATGTATGTAGGACATTCAGAACAATGACCTTTGTGTTCATTCGCTGTGTGCAGATCTTATGTACTCAGTAATCCAGTCCAACAAATCACCAATTTGTACTATGTTTGTATTCTTATTGAGGATGATCGGCTCCAGCCAGTGTTGCACTGGATCACGTACGGTACATCACTGAGGCTTTTATCTGCAAGTGCGGAAGGACACGCTATTTTGTACAAGGACTTTCTGTTCTGGAGGAGGATTTGAAAGATTTACGATGGCTCAAACACATCGAACTGCACACAAAGACACACAGGTACAGTATATCCAACCACATTGGTGTGGAGGTCAGGTCTCTGCTGATGGATGCTGACATTAATAGGTGAGGGGAATGGCAATACCTGAAAATGCTCACATTTAACCTCCATTCAGCCATAACACCATCACATACTTCTTTTGTCTCATTTTTTCCTGCTGAATTTTACCCATTTAGCTTCCTCCCAAGTGCTTATAATGTTTTTCTCTGTCAATTCAATATTCTACTGCTATCATTAATTATTAATGTGGCATTTGTTACAATTATTCTTCTCAGTACCTGTATCTGTTTGCCTTTTTTACACTAGCTTCCCCAACACACATCGTCTCCTTTCCCTTCTTTCTTTTTCTGCATTTCTGCCTTTTTCCAATTTCGTTGTATTATTGTACTAAGTATGACTATGCAATGACAATAAAGAGTTATCTTATCTTATCTTTATGCCTCATTTCAGTTGCCACCTTTCTTTTGACCCTTTAAGCATGGCATTAAGACAACACAATTCCTGTGCCTGCAAACATTTCTAGTTTTGTAAAGAGTCAGGGTCAGCTTAACGTTTTGTTTTCAGCTGTAACATCATGAACCAGTTCTTACCTTTTCTGCACCACTGATGGTAAAAATGTGTCTAAGTAAACTAAACACTTGAAGAAGTTTAATAATTAAGTAATAAATGCAGCAAACTAGAAGCAATTATTGCTGTTAGCGTTAATCTCGTTAAATTGAATTGAACTGAATTGAAAATGACGTTAACGCCATAACCGCATTAACGCGGCAAACCTCGTCAACGCGTTAGCACCGTGCAGCCCCTCACACCGGCGATCCACGTTAATGCGGTTATGGCGCTAACGCCGTTTTAACGAGAGTGACGCTAACAGCACTAGAAGCAACACTCAAATTACTTGAGATAAATTGGCCTCTTGGACCTGCTCCTCTTTCACCTTTTTCTGGCTCCTCCGTGTTTTGCCTGCTGTGCATGGAGGGGAAAGTGGATGCTTTAACGACAGATGATTCTAGATGTGAATCCTCAAGTTAACCTAAATGTTTGAACCAAAAAAAAAAGAATCATTCACTGTTTCCTCAGTTAAAAATCTCAGTGCGATTGTATCCAAACCCATGCAATTTTTAAAGCCATTAGGAATAGCCAACGAAAGTTGCTTCTTTCTATGTAATGACTCCTTGTGACTAGGAAAAATCGGGAGTTCGAGACTGACTGCAAGTACTTATAATGACCAACTGATCGCCCATAGCTTGAGTGTGCAACAACCTGAACATGCAGCAGACCCCTTTTGATCACAAGGTGACTGCACAGCCATGAAACGAGGGTCGTTTGATTGCTTGATTGTAGGGTCTTTACCTTACAATATAAAGTGCCTTGAGGAGTCTGTTGTTGTGATTTGGTGCTATATAAATAAAACTGAATTCAATTGAATATTTCATAAACATGCTGCTTGATGTGAGTACGTTTACGCCAAAGGATGCAGGGGACTCAACACAACTGGATTCCAGTTGCTTGTAATGTGGTTAAATACCAATGTAAAAGCAAGGTTGCTGAGTGCTTAGGCCATTTTGCAATTAACTTACAATACTTGCAATACTATGTCACTATTTGTGGAGGAATCTCTGGATTTAGGAGGTTTTGGATTGGACTCTGAATATAAGTAGCTAATCTGAATTTCTGTACTTGTAGACAGCAACAAATTTATTTTTGAATTTCACCAGTTTATCACAGTTCATCGGCGCATTGTGCAAACAAATTGGCTGGAATTTGTTTTTGACTCCCATCAATAACAAACTGTTAGCAGACTGGCTCTCATCTTGTTTAATCACCAAAGCATTTGACAGACCTGATCCACCATCCACAGAAGCACAACTCTGGTTGTTCCACAACCCTCAACTATTGTTTTACTTAGTTTGTTATATAGAGTTTCTGACCATATACTTACATTTAAGGCCATATTCTTAGAGAAAATAATTAAGGATATTTAGGCTATCGTGGACATAAATCTAACTTTGCCCTACACCAGAATTCCGATACAGTGCCAGAGGACTTTAAGCTCGGAAGCTCCTGAAATGGCAAATGTGAACTGCCTGTCAGTCTTCAATTTTGTCCAGACTAAAATCTAAAATATAATATAATAATTAAGCCAAGCGATGGATGACAGTGAATCCTAATGACTCAGGTGATTCCCTGAATTGTTCTCTTTTGGTTTGTAATGAACTATTACCTTAGCTGCCACCAGAGGTCAATGAAAACCATGTTCCCCTCAGGATGACTTGTAATGGTACTGGAGGTCCCTTAAAAGGGAACACCACTCACTTTACATATCAAAGTCTTGATGAGCATTACTGCTTAATGTGAACAAGGTTGTATAAATCCTTTTGTGGGTTCAGAGCTCCATGAAGTCTAATCCAGTGTCAGTAGGGATAAAGACTGGGAAAAAAGAAAATTAGGAAGAAAAAGTTACCAGAAATCTGCAGCCTGATTCTCATCTATCCTTTAGGCTCGGAGCTTTATTAGCTGACACTTGCTTAATGCAACCACACAGATGGCTATGATTTCGAAATGGGAATGAAAGGTTAGTGATTCTGGCTCCTTTAGTCCAAAGGCTCAAATGTTCTTGGGCAAATACTGGACTTCAAATTGCCTCTAACTGATGTGTGTGGTAGATAATGCATGCTGAGTTCAACAGCTTTTTCTTTTGTGGTCCTAAATTGATGCACCATGTTCAGTTCAGCGGCATGCATCAAGAGTCAGAATGATTATAAATGCTTGATTCACTTCTCCACTTTATACTCCACTCCTTTCAGTGTTCAATACTTTCAATACTAATTAGCAAATGTTAGAAGTACTAAACTCAGAGAGTGTACATGGTAAATAGTTCCTGCTAAACATCAATCTTTTAGAATTTTTATTAGCTATGTTAGCATCTGGGCATTAGCATTTACCTCAAAGCACCACTTTGCCTAATTACAGCCTCGCAGATGGCCGCCTCTTTTCTTGTGTTCCCGCTTTCTGTCATCTCATCCTTTTTCCCGCAGTTTCTTCCTGTTGCATTCATGTGTCTCTCCTATTCTATCCATCTGACGCTATACTGGACTCTTTCCTCCATCTGGCTATACCACTTCTTCCTTGCTCCCTACAATTCATCAGCCCATCCCTCCCAGCACTCTTCTTCTTCTGTCTATCCATCACTCCTCCCTCCATCCCCTTATCTAATTGGTCTCCTGGAGGTCTTTAAGCAGTAAGACCCTCCAGTCTTCTCTCATTGCCCTTGACTGTAGACCTAAAGTCCTCTTGCAGCTTCACCCCGCACTAATAAGGAAAGATGACTAACACTGCCGATGGGCCTTTATATTTGAATGTTATTAAAGCTGATTAAATTGCTAATAGACAATTAATTCTGCCCATCAAAGTTACATATTTAACAATTTTAAATGAAAATAATCACTTCATGCATTTAAAGAGCCTGGCTGTAACTCTGCACTTTTACATTCTTTATTATGCCGAAACTAAGATTATTCAAATCTGTCTTCACTGAGACCTCCACTATTCGCCTGCAGCGGACTCTGTTCAAACACTGTAAAATACACCACACTACACAATAGACAACTGTAAATTGAAGTAATTCGGCCATACCCAATTGAATCAGGAACCAGTTCTGAAGGAAAAAGACCAAATTGTCCAGGGTTGCATTGGGCTGATGTATGAGTCGGCATGTATTGCCTTCTACAGGGAAGAAATGTGATGGTAAGGATTACATTATAAATTAAAAAAAAAACAAAAAACATGAGGTACAACTTGACGTATAAGTGATGATGCGTTGGTAATGTTTGATACGCCTTGTCCACCAGCTCTGGCAAATTAGCTCCAGCCTGCAAGTTGAGGGGATTAGTTCTTGAGAGGTTGTTATGTATAAGCTGAGCTTTCCACAAGTTGGAAATGATCAGCCATGGTTTGTACTGCTTATCTTCATCATGCCAAGACCTATGAGACTGCTAGTGGGCTTAAAAACCCAAATTTCATCAAGATGTAGGGCTTAAAACCTGTCCAATATGCGTGTAAACACAGCCTGATTCATTCTATTTAGTCAAGACAACGTGAAATAGACAATATAAGAAAGACAAGGGTTTACACACACAATGAAGAAAACTACACAGATACAGACAAACATAATTAAAGCAGTGGACACACATGCACACACAGGTGGGTGGAAATCAGGTCGCAGGCTGCAATCAGCGGTGATGGAAAGTCAGGGAGTAGAAAGGAGATGGCACAAAGAGGCAGAAATGAAAGACGGAGATGACTCAGATGGGGGAAAAAAGGGAGGAGAGCAGTAAACAATGTTATTTGGAGCCACCTGAAAGAGGCAAAGGAGCAGCCGGAAAATGTTTCCTTTTCAAAGATATTTGGTCTGCCTGTCGGTTTCTGCAATGCCAACATAAGCTATGTTTAATACAGTTACACACGGTATAGAAGCAATTTTATGTCAACAATTTTGATCCAAAAGTCCGGCTTCCTTTTTTTAAGTTAAATTTTTTTTTTTTTTTGAAGGAACAGCAATTTACTCTCTAGTATATTAGTTTAGGCAATACACAAGACCATCAGCGAAGTACTGACCACTCTGAAACTCTGAGTTTTGTACTATAAACTGACATCTTCTCTGTTTTCACCAAAATAATGTGAACATGCCTTAATGTTCTGATGGCTGAATCGGAGAAATAAATCATTGCTTGTTATAGCCTTTTCAAGAGAGAGGGAGTTGATAAAGTTGATGCGCTTTAGTTAATGCTTTGGCCTTCAGTGCTGTGTGCAAACAGGGTATTGCTGGCCAAAGACAAGAGGAAAGGGGGAAGGCATGTTAGGAGGCAGTGAGAGAGTAGGAAAGGCAGGAGGGTGGAGGTGAGGCCAAGGACTTTAAAAATCCTAAAAAGGCCGATATGACAGAGAGAAGGAAGGTCTACATGGGATTATTGTTGGGTGTGACCAGTGATTAGAAATGATTACATCAGAGGAAGAGCTCAGATTGAGCAGTTTGGAGACAAAGTTGGAGAGGGAAGGCTTAGGCCAGGGGTGTCCTGCAGGTTTTAGATCTCACCCTGGGTCAACACACCTGAATCAAATGATTAGTTCATTACCAGGCCTCTGGAGAACTTCAGGACATGTTGAGGAGGTAATTTAGCCATTTAAATCAGCTGTGTTGGATCAAGGATACATCTCAAACCTGCAGGAGGCCTGGAGTTCGACACCTGCGGCTTAGGGGGAATACCCTCCTCTGCACATGTCCAAAACCATCTAAGCCTTGGACAAATATGGAGCTGCCAGGCAGGAGGAAAAGAGGATGACAACATAGAAGGTTCATGGATGTAGTGAAGGAGGATGTGCAGAGGGACAGGGTGAGATGGAGGCAGTAAAGCAAGAAGACATCAGCTACAGCATCCTGGCATTTATAAGCTACTTATGGTAAATGCACTACTAAGATTAGACAACATTTTCCAAATGACCCAATAATGCAAACATACCAATTAAATTGGTATGATCATTGATCACCTTTGCTGTATTTTCACATTTTCACGCCTTTCATTGTCTCGCTCGCACTGACTGCTTTGTCTCTCAGGCTTGCGGCGTCTCATCACTGTCTGCCTGCATCTTGTCCGATTCAATTTAATTGACCTTTATCGTCATGCAACACACAAGAAGATGCAACCAACAAAGCGTGGCGTGGGCAACACAAATACTAATAGCAAATCCAAATTGGGACCGATCCGCCGATGCTTCTGCGTGTCTCTTAATTTACGGATAGAAGATGCAGACTGTGCAAACAGGAAAACATAAGGATGAAGGCTTAGATTTAGATTCACACGCCAGGGAGTACAACAACACACAAGCGCACAGACAAGGGAAGGGGGGTAATGCACCATGAAATGAAATACCCAGCAGGGTTTTGGTGAAGACCTTTTAATCACCTGAGGAAGTGTGTATATGTGTGTATTTACTGCTGGAACATCAGTGCGAGACAACATGCTTTCTCTGCTTTAGATAGGTGTGGCGTGGGTTTGACTGCTTACACTGCTCCCCTCTTTGTTTGTGAGATCCATTTAAGCTCTGCCAAGACCGCAGTTGAGAAAATAGGAATTCCAGTTTTACAACTGCTTTTTCTCCTTTTTCAAGTTTCTTTTATTTAGGATATTCAGAAGGCTTAGTCCCTTATTCCCTATACAGGGAATAATTTGGGATTAAGAGAGAGGCAAAGTCAGCTCTGACTATTTATTATACTATAATGCAGGACAAGATGCAATGAGGCAAATAACAGGAAAACAGGGCAAAAAAGTCTTCCCTTATTACAGTTTTAATTCTAGTCAAAAGCCTCTGAAAAGATTAGTCCTGACATGTCATTTTTAAAGTACGCTGACTGTTTAAATGGTGAAAATGAGAATTAGATTGCTATTGAAAGAGGGGGACAGCTCCTCAAATACACATGATCAATGTTGTCATCTTCACAAAAGATGGCAAGTGGGGACAAAAAACAAGGGGGAGAAAGAAGAAGGAAAGGAGAGAGAGGGCGACAGTGATTAAAGGATGGAGGTAAATCAATTATGGCAGGTTTTTTTTATGCCCAGAGGTTCATCAACAGCAGGATGGCTGTGATGGATCACTGTGGCTTCTCTCTACATTATTCACCCTCAGTATGACACAAAAACACACCAATAGTATTATTTGACTGGAAACTGGGATCAAGATAATTGTCACAATGTTGTCATCCCTAATAACTGTTTATCTATTTTATTATTTACTTGCTATTTTGAGCTTTTTTTAAACTGTAGCTTTTTATTGGTAACAAATGTTCACCTTTCAATCAAATTTTTAAACTTATCAGGTTTTACATGTAAAAGATACCATGTTCCATGTAAAGATCGTAGGTTGGTGGTCCACACGTGCTACACAGAACTTTGCAGACCACCGTCTACATGTTGTAGCAGCATACTGTTGTTTGTATCGGCTTAATTCCTTTAATACAGCCATGGATGGGTCTGTGAGTCGTTCGGTAGCAGGAGTTGAGGCTTGGGTGTGAAATTGATGGTTTTTAGCGTTATTTTTATAACATTTTTATCATTAACTCGGTTTCCCCATTTTTTTCCTGTGTATTATGAATAAATCTTCTTTTTTTGGTACCGGTACTGGTTTTATTTTGTTGTATTTATCTGCGACACCTTAAAGGCCGGTCCGTGAAAATATTGTCAGACATAAACCGGTCCGTGGCGCAAAAAAGTTTGGGGACCGTTGCTTTAATAGACATGATGGAAGCATCAGAAGGCGATAGCTGTGACTGCAAAACAACTTCCAGTCCTACAGAAGTGTAGGGCAAAAACAGCTTTCTGATTTGAACTCTGTAAATGCTTTCCTGATGAGTTTGTGAGCTCAGTCGTTCACTTCGTCCATTTCGTAACGCATCTTGGTCATTCTGTGTTTTTAAAAGGAGAACTATCACTGCTGTGCTTGTTGGCATGTTAGCAGCCAATGAGAAAACCCTTTTGCAGTCACATTTTTTGAAACGAACACAGCAAAGCTGAAAACACTTTGCAACGCAGCCTATGTCCATATAAACACTCCGAAATTGTTCAAGACCACTTGAAAATGATCAGAAAGCCTGACTCCTTGGAAGCAAAATATTAAGAAACTCTTTGAGAAAGCATCGCTATATATCCCAGTACCCCACCTGAGGCCATCTAATAAATTGGTCTGTAAAGACCCTTAATTTGGATGTGTAGTGCACTTAGTATGATTAATCGTAGAGTTTGATCATAATGAAATCAGCCTCTGCTGGGTAGCTTGTATTCACATAGAAATGCAAACTCTAAATGCTAAACAGTGTTCTATATCTGGCTTTCCCTGTAGGGAAGTACTGCTGTTGTATTTCAGGTTCTTTCATTCCACCTTAAACAGCCACTTTTGCTGTTTATTAAAGGCTGAAAACAAAGGAAGCACATTTGAACACAGGACATAAGCAAGCTGATCACATCTAACAGAATATGAATCAGTGACTCTCCCTCTCTCTCTCTCTCTCACACACACACACACACACACACACACACACACACACACACACACACACACACACAGATAATTTGCAAGAGAGCTTGCACAGATAAAGTCCAGCAAACATTATTATAGAACGCAAACGATTCGGCCGGCAAATATAAACAGCACAAACTGCTCTCTCAAACCCTCATGTGCACACACACACACACACACACACACACACACACACACACACACACACACACAAGAAGACAGAGCGACTCAGACACAGAGGAGATGGATGGGGTGATGGCCAGCATACTGTTCATATCACACGGAGCGCTCACACAGGGACAACTAAGTAATATAAATGTTCATTACAGAGCAGTTTTCTGCAGCATCCATTAGCGCTGATGAGGGTCTTCCTCTCTGTCAAACAACTGATGCATTCTCTCCCCTTTATCTGCCCTCATCTTTCTTTCTGTCCATCAACACTTTCACTTCTTCTCAGGCTCATAACTTGTGTGATTTAGCTGTTTGCTCAGACTGAATGAGCAAATAAGAAATACACCTAAATGTCCACAAAAAGGAAGAGATGAATGAATCAAAGACCTAAATCGTTTTTTGCAAAAGTGAAGGCAAAATTGTTCAATTTATGTGAGACAGTTTAGTAAGATATGGCTCCTGTGGAGACATCTGAAGGGTCTCAGTTATACAGGGGGGCACTGAACAATGGCGGGACAATTTCTGTCCCATCCATCAATTTTTCAAATAATCCAACAACTAAAACATACATTTCCTGTGTTTAAGTTACGCCTCTGTCCCGAGACAAAATGTAAATACACACACAAATATGAATTAGCTCTTGAGAAACTTCCAGAAATATATATTTTTAATTTTCCCAACGTCTTGATAATCAAATTGCTTGTCAAATAAAGGAATAAAAATAAGCTATAAATGAAACTTGTTTTAATTTTGCTGATGCGTGTCTCTTACAATTGATAAAATCGTTTATTTTTAAAGAACAGTATTAATATACTGTATTTTTGGGATTATAAGGTGCATTTAGTGAAACAAAACAGTCAGATAAGTCAAACTTTACTCAACTCATCCTTCTTGCTTCCTCCACTTCCGTACCATTGATTCATTAATGCTGAATTCTCTCGCAGCTGCTCTATTCCCATGTTGTTGCAGTATATTATTGACTAACCTCGTATTGTAGATGGATTATCTCAGTTGTTCTTCTGACTGAAGTTTGGTCCGTTTACAGCATCCTGCCATGCAATTGCATTTGTCCCTAAACCATCGGGAACCCTCACGTTAACTTTTATCGAGTGGAAAAAAGTTAGCATTCATCCTCCAGCTTCACTGGGTTTATGTTATGCTAACATAGCTGTGTTGCTAGTGATCACATAGCTCATCATTATATACCAGCTAGTCCAACTTCAGTAACCCTACAAAAGTCATTGCTGTTTAGTTTTCTGTCTTCATTTATGTTGGAAGTGATAGCAGAGATGTATGTTTTCATTTTTTCAGAAATCTCTCAGTCAGAACATGATATATCATGTTTAGGTGGAAACTAGCGAGCTAACTTCCTGCTAACAACTCCGATAAATTTAAAGCAGCAACGCTGATCGTTTTATTAAAGATGAAAGAATTTAGACAGTTTTTAACACTCAGTGTGCCACAGTGTTCGTTTGACTTTGGGACCTAAAGCGGAGTTTGGACCCAGATTACTCCACAAGGCTCCAGACTACGGTAGCCGTAATGCTCTGACAATCCATCAAGCGGTGCAGCTTTGTAGCTTGCCAAAGTCGTACTAAAATATTTTTTGACAGGTTTCTGAGCGCCGTGTACGGTGTACCACATAAAATCGGTTCGAGGTCACTATGCACAACCAAAATTCATACATAAGGCAGGATTATAAGGTGCACTGTCGATTTTTAAGAAAATTAAAGGATTCTGAGTGCGCCTTATAGTCCACAAAATACCGTACTGAAAATTGTGTCCCTCAGCATACATGCACCCTTGTTACTGAAACCTGTTTATCCTGATAAAGGAAGAGCCAAAAAAGCACTAATACCATGGGCATGAGCCAGATTGGAAGTTGATTCAGGAAATTTAAATTTCTCACCTCTTTCACTTTTGTGTCTGTGATATTGTATGTGCTCAAAACATTACCCGATCTTTCATAAAATCTACTATTAACTTGGATTAGCTGCTGTTTCATGAAAACGAAGTGAAATATTTACTAGGATTCAATTTTACAATCCCAGGAACTTATCCAGACTCTCGTGTTTTTCTCAGAAGGAATGAACAATGCCTCAAGGATCTGTGAAAAATTAATGATTCTGTTTTGGTTTCATTGCTCACTAACGTCTTGAACGTAGGCCTTTTATTTTGTAATAAGTGTAAAGAACATGCCATATGATTCATATATTTCTCTTCACATGTTACACACAGTCAAATCACACATAGTATTTATTCAAGATGATGTAATTAGCACAGAGACTTCCACCTGACAGCTCTGCTTTTGTCAGATATTAAATTGGGTGTACTATATAAGTTGCGTTACAATGGCTGCACATCTGCAAGCCTCTTTGCAACCCACCTAAACCAATGGCAGTGTTGGCATTAATTCCTGCTCTGTTCTGTGCTCGGGTGATAGATACATATAATAGATTATGTTACTGCAGATGGAAACAATCTCTTGTGTCTATGGCGGTCATGTTGAGATAAATTTGTTTGGTTGTTAAAAACAAACTGTCCTCCTGTGACATGTTGGAGTTTCAACTGGCTTCTGCCAAATGAAGAGTGTAGCTGTCCATATTATTCCCAGCACACAAATGTCCACAGTGCATTAATTTCTTGCTGCCAGATTGTAGCAAATGCCCACCGGACACATGAGTGTCTCAGCTGTGACTTAAGGCTGGGACATGCTTCAACCAAATGCAAATTGGCAAACACCTACGAGGGTCACCTAGAGACAGTCACACGGCTGTTTCTTTTGTGTAATTTGTTGTGTAATGCTCTACTTGCATAACTTTGACTGCTTTGTTCATCGTCATTTCAAACCTGCCACTCAAATGTGATTCACACATTTCCATGCAGAATTTGGGGTTTAACCAATAAAACAAGACTCACTGTGAAATGGTTTTTGTCTTCTTGTTGCCTTTCCAGGAGCATAATTCCACCCTTATGACCAGTTACTTGCAAAATCCAGATTGCACCAACTTTACAGCCTGGTATTAGGAAGTGCTGAAACAACATGTTTAGCTTTTGACATGTCATTTCACACCATGGTGGGTGGCCTAACCCTCACCTATACCCAAACCATAGCATTTCCCTGTGTCATTCAATGAACAATATCTGCTGCACTGATGTTCAGTTTTTGGATTGTTGGATCTACTTCTAACCCACGCATACGGACACGTGACTGACCAGCTGCAGAAGTGACAAGCTAATAGCAAACATGTATCGACAGAATTACATGAATCGTGATTAAAACACACGCTACCTTCCATCTTTTTCTCCCTCACCATGAACCCTCAGCTTCTTTTAAGCGCCTCTCAGTGCAATCCTCGGCACGTTTTGGTTTCTGTTCATTTCTGCAGCTGTTGCCTCACAAACACTTCTGTTGTGAGTGAGGTTTTCTTTTTTTGTCCTACATTGTGTTTTATTCAGCTTCTGTTGTGTTTTGTGTGCTTTTGCAGCCAGTTTTCTTAAGTTAAAGTGCAACTTTGAGCTCTCAGGGCCATGAAATCCATTAAAGGTTGACATATTTTGAAAATGTTGCACAGTTAATAGACATTTCATTGTACAACACAAATACAGATTTTTAGACATCTTTAGATCTCTCACCTTCTCCCATTTGCTAGTGTCCTATTTGTCTTTGTCCTGGCATTTGTTTAAATTAATGTTATCTGCATGCCACAGTTTGATGAACAAGGATGGTAGCGTCTTTGCTTGAACCCTACACTCTGCCTTTTCCCTCTCTCGTTTCATCTAAAGAACACCAGGTGAGAAAAAGAGAGAAAGGCACGCGTGTAGTGGTGAGCACGACAATACTGGAGCCTTCACCTTCAATCCACGTCCTTAATACTGGTACACAGCACATGCCGCGTAGGTGGCATTTGATGAATCCACTGACGTCTGTAGTTTCATTGTGCTGAATCCTGTCACTGGTCACGTTAACAAGGAGGGAGACTGGGAGCATAATGAGAAAAGGGATAGATGAAGACAGAGAAGGAGCAGAAAGCAAAGGCAAAATAACGTTGTGGCCAGACAACAGTGGCTGGCGATTACAGCATGAGCAGAATTACTGCCACTGGGCAATGAACTGGTTGCTTTGAAGACAGGGACCAAGTCCCACTCGCAGTCAGTTGCCATCTTCAAAACGACTCTGATGTGTTAGGAAGTCAATAAAATGGCCATAAGACAAAATCAGTCTGGTATCAGTTTGTGACTGATTGGGGTCAAGTTGGCAATTAGATGCAATCTGTTGCTGCGGGACAGCAATTTAACTGCATATATAGGAATACGACCAGAATACAGCCAGTTGAGATGAGCCCTGTGTTTGTGTTTGTGAGTATCACGTTTCTGTGTTTGTAAATTAGGCAGCAATTATAAGCAAACCTATCCCAGTCTGTGTGAGGGCGTTTTTACACCTATAGCTCACTCTCTCTAAGTTTTTAAGCTTGCAGCTTTTCACGTGATTTGGTTTCTTTTCTCCCAGAGAAAACTCCAACTGAACCAAAATGCTTCACTACAAACCATGTGAGAATATTCAGTCTGCTTGTTGGCCAGGCTACTTGCTAGCCCGTACAGACCTTTGCACATCTGTAGTACCCTGTTCCATGCCAGAATACAAAGCATATGTGGCTAGGGGATGTTTTTAACATCAATATTTCAAAGTACACCTAGTAATTGGATCAAGGTCGGATTACGTTTACAACATAATTGAATTGTTCTGGAGTTAATTTGAAACGGCACAAATAGAGACCACCTCCACTGAAGTGTCTCGATCCACACCTGAGTGCGATTACTGTGTTCACATCTGCACAAACGCATCAAGAGGGAAAACAAACCAGAGTTCAATTTAAACAGACTAAACACTGCAGGTGTGAAAACACCCCAAGGATGACTGCAGTCTGTCCTTAGTGTTTGGAGACAGGCTGCCTCCCAAAGGGCAACCTTTTGATCAAAAGTAGTTGCCCGGAGGTTGAGTGTTGACTGGTCAACTTCTGGGCATCCAGTATGTTGGCACACTACTGGCAATTAGTGTATGATGGCAAAATCACCGGCTTTTTACGTAGTCACGAGGAGGTGTGATTGAGCCATCAGAGAGACTTTCTTTAGCATAGTAGTGCTCCAAAAGGAAAATGCAAATACCCTAAATCATTCGTTCACATGTTTTGTGTAATTTATTGCTTTTCCAGGATTTGTAATTTAGGTCTATCACTTCTTACTTAGTTAGGGTTGACCTTCCTGTTGCTTTTGCTGATTTCCAATTTCTTTTCTGGTAAATAGATGCCTGGAAAATATCTACAGATTTTGCCTGAAGGAAAACTTGAAGGAACAAAAGCAATCGTGGAATTTTAATGTGCATAAACTACTTAACCCTTTAAACCCTAACCTAATTTACCCTTTAAACCAGGGGTAGGCAACTCCAGGCCTTGAGGGCCGGCGTCCTGCAGGTTTTAGATGTATCCGTGATCCAACACAGCTGATTTAAATGGCTAAATTACCTCCTGAACATGTCTTGAAGTTTTCCAGAGGCCTGGTAATGAACTAATCATTTGATTCAGGTGTGTTGACCCAGGGTGAGATCTAAAACCTGCAGGACACCGGCCCTCGAGGCCTGGAGTTGCCCACCCTTGCTAAAAATGCTGACGGGTTAGGGTTTAAAGGGTTAATGCTGCATATTTGAAAAAATGCGGGAGAAACATGTACTGCCAAGAGCTGCGTGACCACCTTGGATGCTGTGAGGGAAAAAGCAAAAAAGAGAGGACAACTTTCCCAACTTAATAAGAGAAAAATATCAAGCCTGGAACTCATGTTTTCTCTGCCCATACGGTCTGTGAGCCGATTTAACTCCCCAGTTGTCTCGCTAACAGTGCAAGCCTGACACTAACAATGTCATCATAACATGTGTGGAGATTTTTCCAGTCCGAGTACAGAGAAAGACCTCGTAGTTCCAATATAAACAGTCGCAGACTTTCTCTTTCTGAGCATGGGTGCAGCTTCTGTTTCTGCTCATGGTCCGGTTTGGGTGGATTTGAGAGGGAATATTATGTGATACAGGATTATGTAAAACTGCCCTACGTTAGTAAGGGTGTGTGTAAAGCTCCTGACCCTAATCTGTAGGTTTACGACAGACTGTGTTATTACCTCTTCTTTCATTACTCTTTTGGCAATCTGTTGACAGGAACCTGCTGCACCACACTTACAGAGTCCCATAAAATTACTGGACTGCCCCGATCTGCATGAATTATTCTGAACGTGAGTTATTCCAAAGGAATAATCCATTAGGCAGGGATGATTAGGTGGCATGGAAATGACTGGATGCACTCCAGTTTTTTTTCTTTTCTTTTCTTTTTTAACAAGAACAATACACCGTCGCCTCACAATTAAAAGATGGTTTGTTTAAATCCATCAGCCAACGGGGACCCTTCTGTGTGGAAGGTGTCTGCATGTGTTCTCCGGCTTTTTCCCACAGTCCAGAAACTTTGACCACATGTGTGACTGTGTCTGTCTCTCTGTGTTAGCCCTGCAGCAGACTGACGGCCTGAGAACGTACACCACCTCTCCCCCTATAAAAGCTGGTGCAAAAAATAAATACATCTTTGCGTCTCTGGCTGTAAGACAATTTTCCTGCTGTGAGGAATGAAATGAAGATTTTTCAGGTCTATTTTTTGTTTTCAAAGTTGGTTTTTAAATATCAAATTCACTTTGTGTTTTTCTAGATTTATGCTCTGAGTGTAGCGCGTTGATCCACACCTTACTCAACATCCTCGGACTGCCTGACGTTAGCTTTGAACGTGTCCTTAAAGATTGTTTTGGCCCAAAGCATGGCGCTTCGTTTGTGAGCTGAAAGAGCAGAGTTCTTTTGAAATCTGAACTTATGTATTTGCACACAATGCCTTTGATTCTCTTTTGTTCCCAGAATAATAATAAAAAAGTAGTGTAATAATTACGGGTTACTAAATATTACCTCCTTATCCTCTTTAATGTTAGAAGAGCATACAGGGTGACACAGGGAACTGAGGCTACAGTTCACACATGCTCACTAAAGTTTGACTCTATCATCTGAATGTTGCAGCAGAAATCAAGACAGAGTTTGGTGTAAACAACACCAAAGCAAGAATCAATCCAGGCTTGAATCAACAAGGGCTGCTGGTGGTGGGGTAATGGTGTTCTTGCTTCTTGACTTGTGGCCTCTTAAAACCAACGTGTATCATTGTGCTCATTTAAACACCACAGCCAAACCTCTTATTGCTGCATCCAGCAGGAAAGCTCACCATGTCACAAAGTTCAAATCAGCTCAAACTGGTTTCTTGAACATGAAAATGATTTTACTGTCATGCAGCCAGAGATGCAAAGATGTCCTCCACCGTCACAGCTCTCAGTCCAATAGATCCAATAGTGCATCTTTGGGATGTGGTAGAACTGGAGATTTGGGAGATGTGTAACACTGCAGCCAAATGTTTGACCAGAATCTCTGAGGATTGTTTCCAGCAGCTTATTGAATCTGTGCCATGAAGAATAGAAAGACAGTGCAAATCTATCTATTACAAAAGCAAAGATTATATTTTAAAGGTTGCTGTAAACCTTACATCCCCGTATAAAGGTGACATCATAAGAAATAATTCAGTGCCAAGAGTTTTTCCTGATCATGGATTTGTAGAAACTTCATACAAACACAACCTTTATTATTTAAAGTTTTGAAAGTGTAGAACTCTCATGAATGCACGGCTCCTTTTCATGCTGCCGCCGCCCTCGCTGCTTTGTCTGCGCAGCAGATTAAGAGCTGAGCGTTTGTGTGGCTGTGCATTTCGGGCTTGTATTCCTTAGATGACTGATTTATAGACAGGCTCAACAAGCAAATTCTGTACAATCTGAGCACTTAGCAGATAGTAAAGTTAACACAGCTGCCACTAAAAACTGCACTGTGCTGTGCTCGGAGGTTGCTGCGATGACTCTACAAGGCACTGTTTCCTCTTGCCTGCGTGCATGTGTTTGCTAGACAGCAACACATCCATGGGGAGAAAAGACATGTTGCCTTATACAGACGTACAGGCAGTAATGTCAGAAACAAAGTTTTCACAGGACTCTCTGCAGTCCTTTGAAATACTAAGAACATCCTTACTGCTTCCTTGGGAATTAAGAATAGAAGTAGCAGCCAGCCAATTTATCATCAAGAAGGGTGAGCACCTCTATAAAATCAGAAGTTTTGGCAGTTTTGTGCTGTGGAGCAGTCAGGTGTGAGTTGACACAATGCTACAGTTTTCACAGGAGTGAACTCGAAGGTCAGACTGAGCAATGCTCAGAGAAACTACACAAAACCCAAGAGCTACATCTCAGCATGTACAAGCCTCAGTTAGCACGTTAAATGTCAAAGTTCATGACATTAAAAGCTTCGGTCAGCTGCTCGCACATGGGGTCGCCACGGTGGATGGATCCACACAGAGTACTGTTAGATGGTATTTGCTCTTTTTCTTATTATTTGCATATTTATCACAGGGGCATGTTCTAGATCATCAATCAAATTTCAATATTAGACAAAGACAACAGGAGATGAAACAAAATGAAGTTCTCAATAAGGATTTTGTTTATTTAGGGAAAAAAGATATCCAAACCTAGCTGACCCAATGGGAAAAATAATTCCACAGAGAAGAGGTCAAAGCTTCTCCACAGGGATGTGAAAGACGGACTGACTGCAGTTCTTTCTGCCGAGGGTGAATTTACTTTTACACAAAGTGTCTGGTAGGTTTGGATAGATAAAATGTGGTTGCAAGTACCTTAAATAACCACAGTAGCTGGCTAACAGGCAGTAAACGTTATTTAATGATCTGATCTTCCGTTTTTGTAATATGTTTATTAGACATGGATGAGCGATTATGGTGTGGAAGAACTTGGCTGGCCTGCACAGAGTCCTGACCTCAACCCGACAGAATTCGGGATGAATTAGAGCAAAAACTGTGAGCCAGGCCTTCTCGTCCAATGTGCTTCTGGAAGAATGGTCAAAAATTCCCATAAACACAATCCTAACATTCATATGTGTGTGAAGGTAGACGAGTGAAGCCTTTACCTTTATAAAAACACACATGCAGTAATAAAAGGACTACACATGAAATCCAGATGTTTAAAAGTTTCTGATGCCTACATTGCTAATTCAAAGGAAAAGCCTACCAAGTAAAAATAGAGAAAAGCAGATTGGACAAGATGGAGTCAGTTCATTTACGCCACATGTGAATCATCAAAACATCGGACTGAAGCTCTTTGATCAGCAGCCGTGCCGACTTTGTGCGTCCACGTTACATCCAAAGTACTGTGCTGTGACTTTTTCATGCTATTCAGTACAGATGAGTCTGGTGTTAGTGTTGCCGAGGAGACTAATAAGAGACATGCCAGCAATACAAACTACACAATACTCAGAGATGAACGGCATCCAATTTTCCTTCACCAAGAAAAAAAAAAAGCACACGCTCCTGAAAATTGGCTCCCTTGTTGCCTGAATTTGGTTGCAACAAGCAATGAAAGCATCACAGAGGATACAGCATATGCTGAAAGTTCATTTTTTGGCCACTTTTCACCTACATTCCCTTAACGCACACCGCGAGGGCTTCACGTTCATATTTAATGAGGGGCAGAGGGTGGATGGGCGGCAGCTTGACGGTCAACAGGGGAGATGCGTTCGATAATTTATGCTAACGACGCGGACACGGGGTGACCCTTCATCCCCCTCGTGACGGGGACCATCTCTTTTCCTTTTTCTCCCTCTTCTTTACCGCTCCCGCTCCCGTCTGAATTTTTCAGAGACCTTGTCCTTTCGCATTATTGCGAAGACTCTGAGGTGAAGAAGAAAGCAGAGTGAGTGGGAGGACCAGAGTGCACAGCTTTGTGTGTAAATGCACAAAAACTGCGAGTGGGTGTCTGTGCGCCCACACCGTGTGTGTGTGTGTGTGTGTGTGTGTAGGCAACCCTCCAGAGAGTTTTACTCAGCATTCTGACACAGCCCTTCACTCTCATACAGGAACATTATTGGAAACGAAACAAAAAGGACACACTTAACACACTCTCTCTCCTCTCATGTGCACTCGCATCCTTCCTGACGCTTTCTTGATGTGGCAGCCTCCATTATAAAAGCTACTTAAACCAAGTAGGGCTGACAAAACGCCCGGCAACCCCCCGCCTGGGGAGGAGCGGAAGAGAAGAAGGACTGAAGAGGAGGAGGAAAAAATTTTTCGGCCATTTTAATTGCAAAGCTTGTTAGGCTTTTTTTCCCTCTGTCGTTAGTGCCTTATTAGCATGTCATTAAAAAGCCAGGCGCTGTTTGATAGACAGCCTGGAGGACAGCAATTAGTTTGTGGGTATACGTGTGACTATGTGGTACTCAGACAGCCAGTACTTCATGTTTACTACGTTTTAAGATTAAGGCAAAAGCGCAGTTGAAGGCTGTTTCTAACCTGATCTTCCAGCATCAACTGCAGTGCATTGACTTATATGGATGTGCAGTTCTCAGTATTTGCCCACCGGTGAGGAATTTCACCCAAATGCAGGACGCTCACTCATATTTCTACAATTTGACACCGCTGTGGAGAATTCAGATAATGAATAATGGACTTTTTGTCACCGATAATATTCGCAGAATCTTGGCCGGCAGTCTTGGGGACATGCGTCTGCTATCGACATAAAAATTCAAGAGGGTGTGACGAGAGCTAATTTGGATTTGTGCACCCAGAGGGGGTGCGGTGATGGGCTGTCAACTGTGTTTCCCAAAGTTGAAAGGCCCATATACTCTGATTATCTTTCTTTTGGCAGCCTGTCAGGAGAGCTCGCTGTGGCTTGGGAGTCGCTAATTAATAAGTGATTGCCCACTTAAAGAAAAACACTTGATTAGAGGGAGGAACGCTTCCTAAACCAGACGCAGCAGCTGTTTTTGGTCTGCAGCCCTGTCAGGGCTGAGCTGACTAATGCTGCGTTTCCCTCACTGAAATGATTCGTAATAAGAGCACTTCCTCTGCAGTTACATTTTGGATACTTTTTCTTGGTATAGCAGCAAATAATTGCTGTTAAACTTTCTTTACAAGGAATTCAGCCAAGGGGAAAAGGAACATATATTCAGACACTTAGAAGCTGCTTTAAGCATGCATATTAGTAACACATTGGCTCTTTACACTCACCAGTGGTTTTATTAGTTACAATTTGCTGACTTAGCCTGTGGGCAAGGGGTGTAGCAGATAGCTGATATCTGAGTATAGATCAGCAGCAGACCAACTGTCTGTCACCAACAACCACAGCACGTTCAAACCACCTAAATCGCCCTTCTTCCTCATCCTGATGTCTAATTTAATCCTCAGCAAGTTGTCTTGAATTGCTGCCGTGTGATTGGTTGATTAGAGATTTGTAATAACAAGTAGGTGAAAATTTAATGACATGTATGAATAATGTAGTGGCTCTTTTAGAGCCATTATTGTGCATGACCAATCGTTTCCTGTTAATAGGCTTATATTTACTGCTCAATAAGTGGAAACTGACTGAGAAATTAGTTAAAGGGAAAACCTGACTGTTGAATATGACGTATTTTCACAAGAATAGGACAAAATAGCACAAGAAAAGTAAAATGCTGTATGCTGACTCAGAGCAAAAAAACAAAGAAAAAATCCCAATCAACCTGTCAAAACCTGATGAACACGCATGTGAAATGACGTCAAGTCCTGAAGGTATTTGCATTACATTCGCTGGCCAGAGAGTTGCAGAGCCACATGCTTGTCATCTTCTCTTCTGTACATATGCATTAAACACATCGATTATTGGCTATGAGCCCGAACATGAAGCAAACCATAAGGAACTATCATTAGCGATAAGAACAAGATTGTCACGATCTGCTGAGGCAGACCATGTGGAGTGCATGAGGAGAACCCAGGAGCAGACACAGGTGAAGAGACAGACTGAGTTCCAACAAAAGGCGAGCCTTTATTTCGGGCTGATATACGTGGAACATAAATGAAAGTGAAAATAAACCAGAGCCCAAAAAGACTGAAGAACTCTTCACAAGGAAAACTATGAATCAACTATGGTACTAAGATGACTATAAACCAACTAGGAAACTATGACGACTGTGACTACTATGACTATGAACTATGACATAGGATCTTTGAACTATGACTTGACATGGGGAAAATAGCACAGACGATCCGACGAAGACTGAACGGAAACACACAGACACACAAGGGGTGATCATGGGAAGTGGAAACATGAGGAAACAGCTGACACAAAAAATCATAATGAGACCACAGGGGAAGTGTAAACTAAGCACATAGAACATGGAAACAAGACTTTCAAAATAAACACCAAACATGACGGGATGCAGACAAGACACATACTTGACAACATGAACCACGCAGACATGAAACATGACAGCTTAAGACATGAACCAACAAGAAAGACGTAACCACAGGGGGCGAAGACACAAATGGCTCTAACAAGCAAAGAACTAAAACTAAAACAATCTCGGAACTAATATCTAAATGAACTTAACATAAACAATGATAAGGAACAGCATAAAGAATAAGGAATAAGGAAACTCAGATCCTAATAAATAATAGCAACAACCAGAACTTAACATATCTTCAATAACATAAGTCAACAATACAAACTGAACCCAAAATGCTGGATCACAGACCCAGCCCATGACAAAGATGTCCTGGGGATCCATGTCCCCAGTGCGGGTACGGGGTAATCCAAAGGCCATAAACCTGTTGTAGCACTACAATGACTGCATTATCATCATGAATAGCTTACGGTGATAATTAAGGAGATTAGCTTGTCCTGGTGGGTGCGTTAGCACCACAGATAGTGTTGGACAGCCTGATTGCACAAGGCATAAATTTAGGAACTTGGGTTACTCAGAGTTTATTCCCAAATGCCCTCAGACAGGACTGCTCATGCTCATGGTCTCAGCTGGTACTTAAACACAGTGGCAGCTGCTACAAATACGTGTCGGGGTTTGAGACAGTCCCACTCCCACTGCAGCGTCAGCTTTCTGGATGGAAAAAAAAGCTTAATAATCACTATTAATGGAAGGGTAGCGTCAAAGTACTTCGTGATGCACTTTGTACCTCGGTTGGCCGAAAAGCCACCGCAAACATAAAGGAAGATGCAGCAATTGCGATGTCAGAACTACCCTCAGCCAGAGTGTTGTGACCCGGTCATTAAAAATCAGTGCATCAGATGCAGCTCTTGAAGAAAGTAGGTACAATTTACAGAAAATGACTGTCTCAAGTGTATTAAGCCATAATTGAGCTGAGTGAGTGAGAAGTGAAGTGGCTCTGCGCTAAGCGAGTGAATTGGCTTCTTGATGATGAGCGTGATGCTGTCAAAGTGGCAGCATACGGGCAATGCAGGCGAGCACAGAGATCCAGCGTGGTGCAGGAAGGATTAGCAGAGCTTAAAAGGTCTTGCTCGTGTAAAAATAAAAGTTCCCAGTTATTCTTCTGTTCTTATTGTTTTGACAGTCACCATATGTGAAGCTAGTTAGGATATAAAGCCGCCATGTTGCATGCAGATATATCTGGAAGAGACTGTCTTGAGTAAATTAATGCACATCTGCATACACTCATTGTGATACAGCTCCGTGTTTCAGATCAATCTTTTTCCTGTGCACGTTCTTCCTTCCACCAGCGACTTTCCCCACACAGGTATACCTCATCGTCCTGCAGTATATTAAGTCCAGCTCTTCCACCCACTCTCTGTCAAATTTTTCCATTAAGTGTAGCAGTAATAACAACTACTTTTTTCTCTGTGGTTTCCAAACTCTCTGCACTCCACATTCCCGCGTGTGCCAGCCAGTCAGCTTTCTGGAAAGTCCTGCCAATCAGCTCCTCGCCTTTTTGAACCTGCCGGTCCACTCTGCACCTGCTCCTTCAGCGTCTGCCACACATCTCCTCGAACACACCACTCACACTTTATGGGTTCTTTTCATCACTCACTTCTACATGTTGCTGTTTGAAGCATGAGAATGTGATTAATTTAATGTAGAAAAACAACTAAAAGATTTAGTAAAAAAGCATTAAAACACAAAGTGAGTTAAACTTCTGAGATGATCTGCCTGCTTAGGAAACATAACCTGCGGCATATTCAGGTTGCAAAGTAGCATCCAGTGTCAAGAGTGTGGAGGAGACACCATCCTAAGGCTCAGGATCTGCTGCTTTGTGTGAGGAGGAATAGGAGGCGCGCCCCGAGAGACGTGCAAAACGAGCACCGGGGGGTTACTCACGTGCACGCTTCTGATCGACCCGTCAGGCGCAGACTCCATGAGGTCCTGACGTCCTTTAGTGGGACCTCTGCTCACATACCCAGCACCGTGTGGCTTGATTGGCATTCACCAACACAAAGGAGGACATGGCTCCCCACACCGTCACTGACCCACTGCCAAACCCGTCATGCTGGATGATGTTGCAGGCGGCTTAACAATCGCCACGGTCTCTCCAGACTCTTTCATGTCTGTCACACGTGCTCAGCGTGAACCTGCTCTCATCTGTGAAGAGAACCGAGCTCTGATGGCGGGCCTGCCACGTCTGGTGTTCTGTGGTGAAGGCATTTTGCAGAGCACAGCAGCCGTGGCAGGAATTTGGCTTGAAAGGATGACTTTAAACAGTATTTCTACTTTTTTACTCTCTAAATAGTGAGTCTAGTGCAGGGGTAGGCAACCTTTCTGATGGCGAGTGCCATTTAAAATTTCCTCAGAAGTCAGTGTGCCATATGATTGCATTAGCAATAAATTTAATAACGCTCTATATGAACAGTTACACATTATATAGAACCACTTTATAGAATTATATTTGTTTGCAAATGTTGGCAGCTATCAGCGAATAGTTATCAGCTATTTTGAAACAAAAAAAAGACACTTTTTATTCATAACAAGAACTCCATAACAGCAAATGAACTGTACAACAGAAAATACAAATGCTATTTATGGTCTCCTCACAACAATGATAAGAAAAATAAACTGGTCAATATGGCATGTCTGTTAATACAGAGACACACATGTTAATGTGATCTCTGGTCTCCCGCTCAGAGACACAGGTCTCCGAGTGTCCAGCATTCAGACGGCTACCTGAGAACACTCATGTGAGAGAAAATCTGCTCACACAGATATGTAGAGCCAAATACTGTCAATAAGGCCTCTGCAATGTTCTGAAGACAATTAAACTTGTCAGGTAGTGATGTCCGGCCTGTGAAAATGCAAGCTCCATGAACACGCACAGCTGTGGATTCCAGCTGCTTCGATGTCGCATTAACTGGCATTAACTCAGCCAGTTAATGCGAGACAAATCCAGCTGCTCATTAAAGATTTCTGGTTTAATCAGAAAATAAAACATTGGTCCATACACCTGAAAGTCCCAAAAATGCATTGTGTCTCGAGTCTCTGGATGCATTTTGACTAAAGACCGCCCCCAGATATTAAAGTCATAAAGCCTTTGAATGAAAACAACGCTGTTGTGACAGTGATGTACACTGTCTTGTTGGTAAATGTATGATTTCTATTCATTTTACGTCAGATAAAAACTTTGGTTGTAAGCCTCAGATAATTATTTAATAACAGCAAGACAGTTTAAATGAGAATAAGAAAGTATTTCTTTGTGCCCCCCTTTCCCTGTTAATGCCCTACCTGGCCCCCTGGCAAAACTTTGCTAGACCTGCCCCTGCACAGTTACCACCTGTCAGCTACATAAAAAAAGGATCCTGGTGTTATTTGTCTCTCAGAAACAGTTCATAACTTCCCTTCAACTCATTCATGTCACCTAAAAGGTAAACCTGTTTCTCCATCACCTGTTCAGCTCTGATGACTCGGTAAGGACATCTCCTGGTTTCATCTGCATGTTTCCCTCTCACCAGATATACAAACCATCATGACCAGCAGCTTTACAGCTGTGGCTCCAGAAAACCTCAGCTGATACTAGAAATTAATATGAAATAAATTAAACAGCAGCTGACCAAGCTTAAACGTGCTGCTGTTGTTTAGTGCGACATCCGCTGGATTCCTCTTTGTGGCGCAAAGTGAGCGATAAACAAACAAGAGAGAAAAGCTGATCAGCTGATCATTGATCAGTTTCATGATTGAAGTAGCAACAGAGAGAGAGGGGAGAATGAGAGGAGAAGAAGATGCAGCTGTGCAGCAAAGACACAATAACTCCAGCTTTGTGTCTTTTTCCATCCTGGCTGAAGTCCGGGACAAACTGTGTTCCTTCTCAGCTCAACACAAAACGCGTAATAATTTCTCTGAATGCCGGACGATTCCGTTTGTACGGGACGGTTGGCAACTCTACTACCTAACCTTATGAATAAAATAAAGTTCACTATCAATAAAATCATAACACCCGCCCAGCACTATATAAACTCCGTCATGCTAGCTAGCACGCAGTACGAGTTATTGTAACTGACTGTAAAAAGTCAGCACAACGAAAATAAACTCCACCTAAACTTGGTTTATATCTGACCCAGATAGACTGCAGGTCATAACTTCTTACCTGAAGTTTAGTTCACCTGACGCTCCGACCGGCGGCTTCCTCGGGTCTCTCCTCCTCCTGCCTCCCCTTCCCTCATCCACCTGCTGGCCTCCTCCACTTGTTAATTTTACTGAATCTGTGGAAGCTCCGCCATGGCCAACACCAAACAACTGAGTTATTTTTACACACCGACCAGCGTCTGGCCAATCCACCACCAAAAAAAAAAAAAAAAATCATCGGGCCACCGAGCAAATGTCCGGTATGCCCGATGGCCAGTCCAGCTATGGTCGTGCGTGCCATCAGTTAACCCTTCGCGTGCCAACGGTGGCACGCGTGCCTAGGGTTGCCGACCCCTGGTCTAGTGTAATTTCAAAATGAACAATAATATATGTTTTTTCTTAATGTGACCCTAATTCTCCTCCGTAGCGTTAAGAATAGGTGAATCCGAAATATTTTTGACACACGAAATATTTCCACAAATTTTATACGTTTGGTGTGCCTTAAGGTTGAATTTCTAACAATCAAAAAGCTGCACGTCAAACTGAAAGGAAATTAACATTAAATGAAGGGAAAGTAGCTTAACTAGACAGAGGCGCACTCTTCCAGAGGTAATCTGTGTCAAAGCAGTCTGTAAGTCCCTTGGGGAAGTTCACCGACTCACACACTTTTTTTTTATCAGATGGATTCACACTTCATTGTGGTTGATCCCTGCAGCCACACACATACACACACATGTTGCCCCTGCAGCTACAGTGAAGAGGTCATTACGCTCGGTAGCTCTGCTGCATCAACAAAACAAATCGATTCTGGCTTTAGGATCAAAGACATTGTGAAAGCACATGCGTCTTTATGCGTGTAAATACATCAGAAAGGAGAAAAACGGGAGAAAGTGGGACATGAACACATGCGGAGATCCATCATGAGAGGTAATCTGACCTTCGTGCTCTTTTGGAGAAGGTGGAGCGAAGGAAGAGAAAGAGGGGAGCGGAGTGCCAGAGAGACTAATTAACTTGAGAGACACGACCTTTTTCTCCTCCTCCTCAACAGAGAACATGCATGTGTTTAGTATATATGTGTATTTTGTACTGATATCAGGGCATAGTCATCACTGACAGATGGGCACATGACACAATGTCTCATCATCACATGAGAGCTGCAGCACGAGAGGCAGTGAGGAAGGAAAAGAGACACTCAGACTCTCTGACTTGTTCAAACACCAACTGAAAAATACTGTAAAATGTCAGGGTATGCATCTCTGACTTCTGTCTCTGTAAAAAAACAATTTTATGTGTCAGAAGAAGGTATGTTCTTTTGAGGAGGCTGGTCTCTCTAAGGTAGAAGGTGCTTTTTGGTTGGAATTTTTTTAAAGCCCAAAATTTAAATATTACAGGAAAACCAAAAGTCCTCAAGTCAGGAGAATCAGGCATAATTTAATACAGTTTACCAAGAAATGCAAAGCTTGTTTAGTCAGCAGTGGCTTTATGGATCTGTGGCACTTGCACCTGATGCATAATTAAGGCAAAATAATGTGGTGGTTAATATGTAGTCTCATTAACCCTTCAAAGCTACAAACATACATGCAAAATTACTGAAAGTTATTGAAGTTACACTCATAAAGCCAGTTATTCTTTGCACGGAAATTCAATTCAGTTTTCATTTTCAGTTATATGGCACCAAATCACAACAACAGTCACCTCAAGGCACTTTGTATTATAAGGTAAAGGCCCTGCAATAATAGAGAGAAAACCCTACAATCAGACAACCCTCTATGATCAGGATAAGAGACAAACTGTGGAAGAGAGCCAAAGATCAACATCATGACAGTCAGTAGAATCCTAAGACTCCTATTAAAGTGTACTGATTTATTGAAAAGTGCAAATATTCATCTAAAAACGTTATAAAAGGGAGAAACAGAGTTTTTACAATATAAGAAGCTTGAAAGTCAATATTTGGTGTGACCACCTTTATTCTTCAACACAGTCTGAACTCTCTTAGGCAGCTTTCTTGTCATTTCTTTAAGTAGGAATAGTTCTCCAGGCTTCTTAAAGGACATTCAAAGCTCTTCTTTGGATGTTTCTGCCTTTAGATGATCCCACACTGCTTCAATAATGTTGAGGTCCAAGATCTGGGGAGGCCGATCCATGACTGATGGTGTTCCACTCTGTGATTATCTGTCCATGTCTTTACTACACTGACAGTATGCTTGGGATCATTGTCATGCCGTAAAAACGAAACGATTAAATTTTTTTAGGATGTTATTGCATTGTGAATCAAAATCTGACTGTACTTTTCTGTTTTCATAATTCCATTCATTTTAACACGAAACTAAGCCTCAAACCATGACAGTGCCTACACCGTGTTTTACAGATGGCTGTGGACACTCACCGTTGCCCCTCTCTCCTGACCTTCTCTACAATATTGACGATGATTTGAATCAAATCTTTCACTCCGTCAGACCTTTGGTGATGGATCACCTGAAAGAACTGGCACTTTTCGATCCTTATGTCAGGTCTGTGCAGGAATATTTACCCCTTTTTTTAAAAACATTTAAAGAAATGGGAACATGTGCTTTTGCAACAGGCTGCTGGTAACAAAGTTGCTAAAGATACAATTGAAAAATTGTTCTTTTCTAAGTTTTTGTTATATGTAGACACACCACTGGTTAATCCCTGAGTTAGGATTATTCCTGAGATGATCAGGTACAAGGACTGGACTGAAAATGAGTGAAAAAGGGATAAAAAAAAAACTTTCAACAACTTTCAAAAAACCTGGAGAACTATTGCTCACTTTAAAGAGGAGAGGGGTCATCCGGCTTGTTATTAACACTTAGTTCAAAAAGCCAAGATATCTGATGGTATGAGGTCGCATTAGTGCCTATGAAATTGGCATCTTGCACATCTGGAAAGGCTCCATCAGTCCTGAAAGGTATACACAGATTTTCAAACATCTGCTCCCATCCAGATGAAATCTATTTCAGGGAAGGCCTTCCATATCCAGAAGGCAATGCTAAACTGCATCTAATACAACAGCATTTGTTGCCTCATGAAAGAAAAAAATGTTAGAAAGACCCAGGACTGTTGACCAGTTAGAAAACTATTAGACAAGAGTGGAGCAACATTCCTCTCCCAAAGGTCGAGCAACTGGTCTCCTCATGGCCAGGGAGGCATAAGTAATTAAATTCTTTTACTTCATTGTATCATGAAAGAAACTTTGCACTGATTAAAAAGCCATTCTACTATTCCTTATCTTAACCCAGGCCCTTGGTAACTAGGGGATTATGCCAGTAAGGGTCTCTCATGCCGTGGCATCAAAATGTGGGTGTGCTTTTTCCGAGTGACAGACACCAAAATGTCACCGAGAAAGTGCAGTGAACACCCACTTATCAAATATCAGCAGACACCACTTTGCTAACTAGCACACACTCCAGCAGAAGAACAAACCACTGAGCTAATTAATGTGAAGTCGTCAAAGTTGGATGAAAGCTGCAACTTTCCCAAAGTGAAAGACAGCCTGAGAGCAAGACATGCAAACAAAGAGAGAGCGGAGGGAGTGAATTTGTGTGTGTGCGTTTGTGTGTGTGCGCAGTCCCCTTAAATAGACTCTATCGGATGCAGCGAGAGACGAGAGGAGACAGGGGTGAAAAAGACGGAGGAAGAGAGGGGAAATCAGGCATTCGGAAGGGAGATAATTAGCAAAATATGAGCACATGTGAGGGGGACATGTGAGAGTATTTACTTATTGTATATCCGTCTATGTGTGTGTGTGTGTTTCTTTGTAAGTGTGTGCATGCCCTCACGTGGGAGTTTTGCTGTTCAGGGACAGATGGTGCCACATAACACTGAATGTTGATGTTCTTTGTCTGAACCCAACACTAAACACGCCTACAGCATCTCTGAGCCCTGCACAGCTTTGACTGTATGACACTGGATTGTGAGAATAGTAGTGTTTACTTGCCCGTGTGTCTCTGTGTGTGTTTGTGCGTGAGTTCTTTACACTCTAGAGATTTTGGGCTGCTTCAGATGCAAGTTGACAGTCCCTTGAAAAATGTGGCAAAACGTTGGTCCTAGATCCCACTGTGAGACGCATCCAAACGATACATAGCCTGTGGCAAAATTCAGATTGTGTCAGGTTGTTTAAGACTGAGTTCTCACACCGCTACGGCCCACATCTACAAGCAAACACTATAAAAATAACAAAAAATGTGGGCATAATGCCATTTCTGAAAAACACACACAAACACAAACAAAGCTGTGAAATCTCGTATACTTCCTGTTTAGATCACAGCATAATGACTGACCAGCCAGTCAGCGCACAATCTGACGCACTAATATGACTGATTGAGACTGAGTCTAAGTTTATTTTCCATATTTATGAATAACTGAACTGAATCCGGTCCCGTTTTGTGTTGGTATGTGTGTGTCGGTGATGTACTCACCCGTGCCGAATGCTGTTTTGATCTTCACGCGGAACGGTCTCCCACGGGTGAACAGCCTCAGCGTGCTTTCATGTGTGCTTTGGAAACACTGAAGTGTCTAACATCTGACTTGTGCTTTTCAGTCTGGAAGAGAAACAAATGGTGGATAAATTTAGAATTTGAGAATCTAATCGGTGCCGAGAGAGTTAAAGGCTCCGCGTGATTTTTAAAAAACAATTTTCATTCATTCAGTAATCCCAGATGGCTTTAAGAGCTGTCACAACGTCTTGCTGGAAACAAAACATTCTTTTTTCATTAATACAAACAAATATAGCAAAACAATTGCGATTATTGAAAAAGGGATTTGTAGCTCATTACAGGTGAGTAGTCTTGTGAGGCCAAGTTGACATGTCTGTATGGTGTGATTGCTAGTTCGATACAAGTCATGTCTCGCTTGGGATTAAATCTTTAAACCACTCAAATGTCTCTGAAGGTTCTCAATCATCTTGGTAATTGTAGTCTAAGGTCATCGTAGTCCCGTCGAGGTGGCTCTTCTACATAGAAGAGCCACCTCGACGGGACAAGAGTCGGCTGTCCATCTGCATCTAAAGGACAAAGGTCACTCCTTCGAGGACGCCAATGTTCACATTTGGGACAGAGAAGACAGATGGTTTGAAAGGGGAGTGAAAGAGGCCATTTATGTCCACTGTGAATGACCATCTTTGAACAGAGGCGGTGGTTTACAACACCAACTGTCTGCCATCTATAATCCAGTTTTGAGATCCCTTCCCAGACGCCTTAACGCCCACTCACATCCTGGGCCATCTCACCTCAGGAAATCACATGTAGGGTGGGGCCAGGTTTCACAATGAGCTCACCTGAAAGCTTGGCTGGTTGTGACCTACACCCGTTTTCACACCTTGGCTCAGGTGATTAGGTAGAGGATCATCAGGGGGTCCATGTCCCTCTTTGGGGGGAAACTCCCACAGGGCTTAAATCTGGGACTCTCCACCATTTGACGCTAGAACTGAAGAAGCTTCTCGGATGAGAGGTGAAACGTCTCCAAGAAACTTAAAGAAGTCCAGACGCTTTTCTTTCCAAGCTCTTTAAATCACTTTAATGCACAAAAAACATTTTATAACTTTTTACTTATAGCTGATTTTTTTAGTGATATTCTGTCTCTCTCTATTAATAAAATCAGAGA
Organism: Oreochromis aureus; assembly: GCF_013358895.1. Classification (NCBI taxonomy): domain Eukaryota; kingdom Metazoa; phylum Chordata; class Actinopteri; order Cichliformes; family Cichlidae; genus Oreochromis; species Oreochromis aureus. The sequence continues at coordinate 34,913,032 of NC_052944.1, forward strand.
CTGTTCCTTTGTAAGTGAGCAAACTTCATCAAGGGATTAAGTCATTATTTATGATGCAATGTGATACGTGTGGCAGCAGAATATCTCTCACCACCTGTTTATTGAAGTGACTTCCATTTCCATGTTTGACTTTATTTCATTTTCATGTGCTCTTTAGTTTAACATATGTACCGTATGGATCAATTTTCCAGGTCACCAGGGTGAAGGTCTTCAGATTTTATATGTACGAGCATTAGAGACCTCCATCATAATATGGTTTACTTTCTGTTTATTGGTCATTAGAGTGGATAATGGCTATGATAGTAACAAAAGGGCGGCAACTAGCCTCTCCATGGAAGTAATTCGAACTGATAATTGCTATTCGGTGGAACAGTAACATTCAAAGGAGCTGCTTCTTTATATGTACAGCTAATATTGACCATTTCAGAAGCCATTTACAGCCATCCATTCTTCTTCAGTATGATAAACAGCCTCCACAGACTGAGATAATCCATCACCGTAAACATAAGCACTTCATTTGGCTTTGTCAGAGTGCTGCTTTTACTGTTACTTCATTACCCTTGGACTTGATGCTTTCTTTTGTATCTGCTTCGTATTTCACACATCGCCTTCTGCCAGTCATCTGACACTCGAAGAAAGAAACAGGAAGGTAAAAAACCCCGATGTTTCTTCACCAGTGTTGGGGAGTAATGGAATATCTCCCGTTATGCATTTAAAATACAAAATATGACTAACTATATTCTGTTACAGTTACCATTTAAAAAGGTGATAATTATAATGCAGTTACTTTGTTGAAATAAACGGATTACACGGCGGTGTTTTCCTGTTCCATATGTTAGCCTATCCCCTTTCTAATTTTGATAATTCCACGGATCGCCAGAAACACAAACAAAACACACAATAAGAAGCTCTAATGTAAGAGTGCTGTTAATGTTGGTGGCATCAGTTACACTATGGACCCAAAGCCAGCACAACAGAGCCAGCAGTGTGCGGGCAGGAATGCATTTCTTACTTGGAAATTCCGACACCACTTCATCTTTAAAGAAGAAAGGAATGGGCAAAATCTGACCGTGTGATGCAAACTCTGTTTGCCAGCAACCAAGCTGCTCCCAGCGTCAAAAGACTCCAACCTAAAGAAACATCAGGAAGTAAGTTCTTTCTAAAAAACTAACGCTAGCCTACTGCAACTACCTTGTTTTAGTTGCGGTAGCTACCTGGGTTATGTGCCACTTCAGTAGTAGTAATAAATCACACAGCAATAGGATATTGAAGATACTGAAGGCTACTCACCACCGAGCTAATATTGTTAGCTGCATACATACGGATATATAAAGAAACTGTATTTACAAATCACATTAAATTTATTATGAGTAATGTCAACACTGCATTGAGTAGAGGCTGTGATCAGCTGACCTTTGCCTTCGTTATTGTGAGATTCACTGCTCTTTGTGGGTTTAGCCAATTGAATTCAACAAGATAGAAGCAGAGGTTATTTGGCTGATTTCCAACCCCCTGACACCATAATGCTTCTATAAAAAGGTAGAATTCAGTGACTCTAATCACTGTTATTGGGTTTAATATAAACTGATATCTGCTGCCTGTGATATAATTTAACGTTTACTATGAACTGCACCAGTCCAACATAGTGCATTAGCATACATGCACCACGAACACATTCCACAAATATGGACAAAAGAGATGTGTTGAAAAGTGGCTGTGGGATAATTTGTTTCCTATTGTGTCTAAGAAAGTTAAGAGTTTATAATAAGCCAAAGTATTTGCATAATGGTTTGTATAATGCTACCACTGTCCATCCATCCATCTTCCTAACTACTTATAGGCTGAAGCCTATTTCAGCTGTATTACAGTGAAAAAACACACTGTACAGTTCCCCAGTCTGTCGCAGGGCTAACAGAAAGACAGACACCATTCACACTCATGTTCACACCTATTAACCCATCACGCATGTCTTTGGACTGTGGCAGGAAGCCGGAGTACCTGAAAATAACCCATGCATGCACAGTGAGAACATGCAAAGTGCACCGAGGAGGACTCCAGCAACCCAGGGAGTCCAGGGAGGACAACGCTATCCTCTCCATCAAGGTGTCATAGAGGTGCTTACTGAAAAGACAAGAATGTGACCCGTGTACCAAATTTTGAGCCAATCGATTCAAGGGGTTTTTTAATCTTCAAAACGAAATCACAAATGTCAGTCTTGTGGCGGTAAGAGATCAGAGGATCATCAGAGTCAGTGGATTTCAATCCTTTCAGGGACTGCTGTGCAGTCACAACAGATTTACCTCATTTGCATGTCTAATGCAAAAATATTAACAGCTTCAGAAACTTAATACAAAGAAATAAACCAACCAACCAACCCTAAGGCAGAGGTGCATTCATGTGTATCTCATGTAGCTGTGGCATTTATTGATCCCTCCTCCCGCTTCACTCTTTCTTCTCTCGTTTTGTTTTTACAGTTAATTGTGACAGCAACTCGAAAATCGAACAACAGAACCCAGCCACGATCCTCCTTGTCAGCTACCTTGGACCTGCGCTATTAATGCGAGAAGCCACCATCACAAGCAGCCAATATAAGAAGCGCAAAGGTCAAAGCCGCGGTGGCGGCGGCCAGTAGGGATGAAATATATTGCTCTGTCACTCTCTCATTTATGCGCAGTGCAGAAGTTCTCAGTATATATTTCCAAGTGAACCTTTAACCTCTGTGTGTCTGAGGAAATATAAACCCTACTTAACATTCAAACACTAACATGCCTAGGTGCAAGCTGACTTGCCTTTCCAAAAGCATATGAAAAAAAAGCACTACACGAACAATAAAGTTTGCTAATTTGCTAATTAGATCCCCTGTTACCACCAGGGTTGGCAAGGCTGTGCTTTTTGGGATCGGAGCGTGCCTCCAACTACTCAAAAAGCTCAGCTGAAACCACAATAAGCAACACTTTTTGCTCTCTAGGCAACAACAGCTTATCCTCAATCTTTAACAAAGCTGTTTCTGCTGTCAGAGTTGTTAAATAAGATCTCAAAAAAGCAGCACTTAAGCTCTGATGTAACAACAGCAAGGGTAGAAAGCTCTCAGTCCGTTAATTATCTTGCTTGATTTAATTTTGTTTCTGGAAATGATGGAGATGCAATTAGCTTGAAGTATCAGCTAAACACAAGCCACAGCGGATTAGATGGTTAGCTTAAAGCCACATCTGAATGCAGGCAAGCTCTCACTTTGTAGTTGGAAACCCTAACTGCAATGACAGGGTTAACAATGGTGGTGTATTCACGGGTGTTGTCCTTGTACAGTAGGGTGTTTTAATCTTGTTTTTTAGATTCTAAAGACTTACTGATGCAAAAGTTTTTCAGTGCATTTGTCTTTGTACCTTTGTTGTTTTTCTTTAGTGATGTAAGAGGCATGACGTGTGCTACGCTAACCAAGTAGTTCTTCATTTTAAATCGCATGCAACATCTGTGTGGGACATCTCTGCAAAGTAAGTCCCAGGGACACAACTACAAGTGCTAAGGCCACACAGCAATTTTAATGTTTGCAGAGGTAATACAGTACTGTGAAAAAGTCTCGAGCCACCCATCAATTCTTTGTATTTTGCTAGAAAAATGGGAAATAGGTACAGCAACTTATTGGAACATGTGCAGACATACATGGAAAGGCAGTATATAAGGAAAAACAGAGGTTGTACAATTCTACAGTACCAAGCTTGAAAGTCAATATTTGGTATGACCACGTTTATCCTTCAACACAGCCTGAACTCTCTCAGGGAAGCTTTCTTGTAGTTTCTTTAGGTAGTCTTTAGGAATAGCTCTCCAGGCTTCTTGAAGGACATTCAAAGCTCTTCTTTAAGATGATCCGACAACATCAATAATGTTGAGGTCAGGGCTCCGGGGAGGCCAATCCATGACTAGTAGTGCTCCAGTTTTGTTTTCCTGGTATGCTTTTGCTGCACTGGTGTGCGTTTGGGATCAATGTCATGCTTGAAAATGAATCTTACGCCAATCAGATGCTTTCAGATGACAAGGTTGACAAGATCTCCAACACCAAAGGGTGAAATAGAGGCCCAAACCATGAAGAGCCTCCATCGTGCTTTACAGATGGCTGTAGACACTCACTGTTGGGCTTCTTTCTGGTCTCCTGTGTATAAACGATATGGGAATCGGGAGCTGGGCTGGAGGTGGGTTGCAGAGCAGCTTGCACAAAAACTCTGATCAGGCTACAGCAACTTAATAACATGCTCTCTATATGCCAGCTGATGTGGGCTGGCACTGAAATCAAGTAACCCGCCCAGTATCTGGTTGAGCTTGACTGTGTGATCTGCTGCTGCTATGACTGATGTCACCATATTAGTGATTACTTCATATTTTCTGATCTGACAGATCAGTTTAAGCTCACAAGTAGAACAATTTGCTCTGATGGAAAGCAGAGGGTAGCATTGCTGTTTTTTTATTTAAGTAACTATATTCAAGGGTTTTTGTTATCCCTTTCCCTTCTAGTTTTTCCTGCTTTGTTTAATTTTTTCCTCCATTCACAGGCTGCCAAGTAAAACACCATCATTGTTTTTTCCAGCTCAGTTCTGCCAGTGCCGCGTTTTGTCCCTCGCATTTCTCATCCTGCTCCCTTTACTCCTCACCTTGCAGCAGCCTTCAACTACAATGGTAACATCAGCAATGCTGGAGTTACAGCAGATTTTTGTAGATATTAAACCATCCAAGCATCACAGGGGAATGTTTTTACATAATTACATCTCCCGGTAGCACCTCTGTGACAGCAGTGGCAATTTAATGAACGATATTGTCATGCTGTGCAGCGCGGAGCCACTTAAGTGTTAGTCATTCACCATAGGTGTAATAGAAATGTTCTTCTGACAAAGCCCTGGATACACACATTCCTCAGCTCACATTTATACAAACACAAAATATTGAAAGTGTGTTTGACGCTGTAGACGTGATGAAGGTTATCTTTTTGTTTGCATTTAATAATAATAAAAAAAAACAACAGGGAGAAAAGAGTGAGAGAGGCAGACTGCTATATGGCAGGAGAGATAGTAAAAGAGGAAGCCATAAAAGTGAAATATGAAATGGGGAGAAAGAAAGAGGACGAGCACGAGAATGCAGGTTGGTAGATTTTGTGATGATTAGCTGCGGCATCAAATGGCGACGAAGATAGATTGTAGCCAAGAGCAGACAGGCTTGAGGAGATGGAGAGAGTGAGAGGGTGGAAAACAGATGGGACCAACACACACACACACACACACACACACACACACACACACATAGAAACACATAGAAACACACATGCACATGCAGGCTTTACTACCCACGTATAGGAAATAGCTTTTCACTAATCATATACTCCAAAGGGAAAGCTTTCTCACACAGCTACAGTGTAAAGTAAATAGATACTCCATATGCAGTGCGACAAACACACACACAAACCATTCAAGTAGCTTTCTGCTGATTGCAGCAGCTCTTCAAGTACAATCTCAAATAAAAGGACAGAACATGAACACACACATTAAAGAAGACTGTAATGCAAGCTCTCTATGCACTCAGAGTATGCATTAGAGTTATCATAAAATATCTTGTTAAGAAACTCACATCCTCAAATCTCAAAAAGCAGAATGAATAACTTTAAACCAACAGACTCATTTCGAAACCTTGCATGTTGTAATTTACTTCAAATCAGAGGTTGTAGTAAACTCTCACCCAATCCATTGATCATGAACGCCACGAGCCATTTACACATTAAACACGATCGAAGCAGCTTTAAGGAGACGGCAACTGAGCAAAGCCACTCGAGTTTCACAATCACGTGAACAGAAGGCACTTTGATCCGTAGCAGGGGGCTTCATCAGTGACTGAGCTCGGCCTCGCAGTTAACGACCTGCCACTTCTTGTGCCAATGCGTGTGCAATTACAGTAACAGAGGGCTGGAAAGCTGCTTCTTTCTCATCTGATCTGAAAACAACCAATCTCTGATGAGATATCATGACTTGTCTGATTAAGATCCAGTTTGTCTTTATTGCCGCTGGGATACATAACACACACCATATGGACAAAAGTATTGGGCCACAGCTCCTAATCTTTCAATTTGGACGAACAGGCCGTGGTAACATGATGCCACTGATGCAACAAGTGAATTTGTTAAGTTTCTTCCCTCATGTATTCCACAATCAAGTGGTATCATTGCAAAGCAGAAGGATTTAGGAACCACAACAACTCAGCCACAAAATGGGAGATCACATAAGTGCGCATAAGATCGGGGTCGTTGAGAGAGTCCCTAAAAGTCGCCAGCACTCTGCTGACTCAGCTGTGGGTGTAAAGTGTATGTCATGGTCCCTCAGTTCTCCCTGGCTGACGTCAGCAGGTTTTATTTTCTCTCTTCGTCCCTGCTTCAGTTTCTAGATTGTTTGTCTGTGCTCCTCCTGGGCGGGACTCATTCCAGGTTACCGTCTTTGGCTTCACACACCTGAGGAAATCAACCACCTGTCTCTGATGATCAGCATCAGCCACCACTTCGCTGGATCATTGAATTACCTAGAAAGTGAAGCCCTGGCTCTGTTGCTTGTATTGTTGCTTGTGTGTTTCCCTGTGTGCAAACCTTCCCTGGATTCCTTCTCTGGATCGTGATGAGCCTGCCTGAGTTTTCAGAGAGTGTTTTGAGCTGAAGAGAGTTGGATCTTTTCGATGCCTGTTCCCTTGAACTACCAGAGCCCCATTTCCCCTTGCACTTTTGTATGTAGCACATTGTTAGTGAAGACTTTAAATAAACGCAATAGACTTTGATTCTTCCAAGTTTCTCGATCTTTTACAGTTGATCATATCATGATAAATATTTATATAATAAACATCCTGTGCAACAAATTTTTATTTTTTTTTCCATCAGAAACAGTAAGCTTCCAACAAAAAACAACAAAAAGCAAGTCCCTGAGACAGACGGTCATAGGAAACAGTACTTCCCCCCGTTCCTTTTTGCATATTTGTCATACTTCCATGTTTCTTTGACTTTTTCACATAGGGCTTGGTACATTTGGATATTATTATATTATTAGAAATATTAATATCTAAGGTTCATCCAGGTTGCACTATGTTCAGCCTATTTATACCTATCATTCATGCCCAGTTGTAATTTGTTCTAATTGTATAGTTTCTTAAGACTGTAACTTGTATTTTACTTACTTTCAAACTTCTCGTATTTATGTTCTCCTTCTGTATAAATATGACAATTTATATATTGTCTATTTAAAAATGTTTCGTTTTGTATGAAGAGCACAGAGTGAACCGCAGTCAAACTCCTTGTTTGTGTGAACAAACCTGGCCAAGTAAAGATGATTCTGATTATTCTGTATATTTGCATGTAAATTAACTTATTTGTAAAGGGCTCTGTCCACATTCCTCATCCTACCCTTACAATGTGACAATATGAGCCTAAATGTACATAAAAATTACAGTTAATAACTGTAAAATGGCAACGGTAAATTACCATTAAATCAAAAAGAGTAAGTGATTGTAATATGTACATTACATTTCTGTAAATTGAAAAATGGTGATTTGCTTTTATCTTTACACTGCTAATATGTTGAAAATATATTAACGTACTGTAATATGGCACATTGTCTTTGAAAACAACAGGAAAAATCTGTAACATTATTTACAATTAATCACCCTACAATTTACATAATAACTGTGTATGAATGACAATCTTTCCTGCTTTTTTTACTTGAATTTACGATTTACAACTGTATATTAATTACCTAAAACATACCGTACTTTTAATTTTAACAAAATGTCAAAACATTCTTAGAATTATTGTGAAAATTACCTGTGAATTTTTTTAATAATAACAAGCTCAGGCTGTTTGATAAAACAGTATATGTTAACAGTACATACAAACAATTACTAATAATAAAAAAAAATGTATATTTCTTTAAGTTCAAGAGTCTCACCAAGTATAACACAGCTATTTACAATGAAAAAAAAAAGATTTTGTGGCATAGGGAGGTTTAAATCATGGATTTACCACTGCTCAGTCCGTGTTCAATCTGTTTGAGTGTGATACCACCTGCTGAAGTTAAAATTAATTGATCAAAATGAAATACAAAAAAATAATGAAATAATGTTAATAAATTGGTGTAGTTTGCAAGGTCAAGAGCAGTCAACGAATGTATTGTAAAAGCTGTAACAATCAGTTTCCTTAAAGTCCATGCACGTTTTGGAGACAATGCATCGCGTGTCTAAACCGTCACATATATATATCTATTTAAATATAACTTAGACGAGGAGGGTACTATGTTGTCAGAAATAGCTGTCTGACTGTGAGGTACTGCAACAGCAGAGGGCACCAATACTCCTTGGAAGCGTGTAGTCCGCTAAACCAACGAAGAAGAAAATAGCGCCACTTCTAACAGTCCAGACTGACTCCTCTCAGCAAGGGAGTGCCAGCAGCACCCTTCACTGAACAACAACCTTCTCTTTCAATGTAAGTATATCATTAGACTTGAAACGTATATCAGCTGTAACCATAGTTCGCTTGGTCAGTTTTCTGGTTGCATTGAAAGCGTTCCTCTGTCGCAGGCTTTGCCTTCAGTCCTGTTTAGTTTTCTGGAAAGTTCATGCTAATGCAGCAGGTTGAAGATTTTAGCTAGCTTTACTTTGAAACAAACACCTGTTTAATTTAACAGGAGCAGCTAAAGACAGTGTTCCTTTTTGATTTATTTAGGGTTATGTATTTCATTGCAACCTGCTTCTGCCATCCTGACCGTTGTAGAGGAAATTTAAAAAAATATATGAGTTGGGTCAGTCATATACTCTGAATAAGTTCATTACACTTCTTAAAACTGAAACAACATTATCTGATGAGGGTATTTCCAAGCTTTGTGAGGCGGTCAAGGGATCCAGATATGTGTAACAGGTGAGCAATCAGCTGAGTCTTCATCAGATGTACTGTGTGACATTAGTGATGGTAAGATATTCAAAAGTAGTACTTTTTTTTTTTTTTTACCAAAATCCATTATGTTTCAAACTACTGCTATACCTAGATGCCCTTGAAGTTGTTAATCCTTTAGGTTATGGAAATAAATAGATAAAACTGTAGTTAAAGGAACCTTGTTTTGCATGCTGGAGATAATTTGGGCTCACATTGCACTGGTGGCTTCTGCTTTAGTCGTACACAACATTTCTGTAGATACTGTTTAATGACGCAATCTGTTTTTCAGGGTGGTGATCCAAATCAGCGTGGAGCAGAATGCACCATAGAGATGTACAACTCTCCTGTTGAACACCTCAAGACTGAAGGTACACCAGATATAGAAGGAGTAAAGTTTGAGTCAGTTTTCAAGTGTTTAAAATATCTTCACATCTGTCAGCCAGGTTTGCCATTTTGATTAGGACACAAGATTTTTATGGCATTTTGTCATATGATGTTGTGCTGTTTCTTAAATTTTTTGGTGAAAAAAAAGAATGGTTCACCCACTCCATTCTGAATCGGAGCATTAAACAGTTTAAATACTCTGACTCTGATACCTCTTCAAAGCCGTGTGAGGTCAGTCCTCAACAAATTCTCAGCACAAACAAAACTGGAACTTTTTAAGGCTGTTGCCTCTCATAATTGGTGACAGAGTGGAAGATGGAACAGATGGTTTTTACCCCACTGCATCCAGACTGCAAATGAATTGCGCATGTGCGAAGCCACTGCTGGCATGTGATGTGCAACAGCAGAAGAAAAGGACCTGTGAGGCTCAGTAACAGAGATTTTATTAGAAAACTACAGACATTTTGTGCCGAAAAATATACTTTTTTTCCCAATGCATCATGATAACTTCCTTTCAGTTCGTTTCTTTTCATCAACAAATAAAGGAGGTTACATATAAGCTACTTTTTTTATTGCTCAAAACTTGTCTGAACACAGGCTGCACTTGTTGGTCGACTGTGATGTATGTGGCTGACGAAAACAAATTGCTGTTATTTTTAGGTTGTACAATCCTGATCAAAAGTTTTAGACCATTTGAAAAATGGCAAAAAATCATCTTTTGCATGGTTGGATCTTAACAAGGTTCCAAGTAGAGCTTTAACATGCAACAAGAAGAAATAGGAGTAAGGCAAAACATTTTTTGAGCATGCAATTTATTAAAAACAACGCTTAAACTGAAACAGGCTGTTTTACAGCTGATCAAAAGTTTAGGACCACACCTCCCAAAAACATGGGTAAACCCCCAAAACAAAGTTCCAAACTTGAACTCAGTAATGAATAGGTTCGCTGTTATTGTTGATCACTTCATGCAAGCATTTCCATGAGGTGAGTGGGAACATTTCTCCAAGTGGTGAAGATGGCCACACGAAGGGTGTCTACTGTCTGGAACTGTTGTCCATTCTCAGTTGGATTTAGATCAGGGAAAGACGCAGGATGGTCCAAAAGAGTGATGTTATTCTCCTGGAAGAAGTCCTTTGTCCTGTGGGCATTGGGTACTGTAGCGTTGTCCTGTTGAAAAACCCAGTCGTTACCACACAGATGAGGGCCCTCAGCCATCAGGGATGCTCTCTGCATCATCTGGACATAGCCAGCAGCCTTTTGACACTCCTGCACCTCCTGAAGCTCCATCGTTCCACTGAAGGAAAAAGCATCTCCCCAACCATTGTGGCGCCCCCTCGTCTGTAGGGCGTAGAAAACATCTCAGGTGGGATCTGCTTGTCATGCCAGTAACGTTGGAAGCCATCAGGACCATCAAGGTTGCATTTTTTTACAGGAGAAAAAAAAAGGTTATATTTTTTTCTCATCAGATAATTTTTTTTGAAGCTCTTCACCACTAATGGCCTTAATTTGGGTTGAGGATTTTTTAGGTCTTCCACTTCACGCTTTTGTTCCATAACCCCCAGGATTATTTAACAAATGACCGTCTTAACTGCATCCCACCTCAGCAGCGATGGCGCGCTGTGAGCGACCCCACTTATGCAGTTCAACAAGCCAACCATGTTCAAAAAGGAATGTTTTTTTTGCTTTTGCCATCAGAACATCCTGACAGTCTGACTACCTGACAGAAAATGACAATGAATCCACAGTTTTGCACAGATTTGGCCTTTTAAAGGCATGTGGTCCTAAACATTTGATCAGCTGTAAAACAGCCTGTCCCAGTTTAAGTTTGTGAAATGTAAGTTAAATGTTTTGTCTCACTCCCATTTCTGCTTGTTGCATGTTGTTGGAACCTTGTTAAGATCCAACCATGCAAAAGATGATTTTTTTGCCATTTTTCAAGTGGTCTTAAACTTTTAATCGGGACTGTATTTAATAATCGATTAGTTTCTTCTGAATGGATTAAGAATGCTTTATGTCCGCATTGCAATGCATCACAATTGTAAATCATTATACGATTAATTGTGTCAGCTGTATTAGATGTAAGATTGTATATTTGCTTTTGAAATGGGCAGTTTGCTTTATTGTGCTTTGTATTTGCTTTCAGACTGCAAAGAAAGAACGCTAATGTACACCGAGCATCTGAAGAACAACATTCAAGTCCTCAAACACATTGGATCCAAAACCTGTTCCAGTTCCTCAGACACCATCAGAGACTGTTTTGAAAGCCCTCTACTATCAATCTGGATAAAAAGAAACTTTGCCAACCACTGCAAGTATCAAGTGTTTTAAATTTTGTTTGACTGTTTATTATGTACTTATTTGTTTTTGGTTGTATTAAGTTTGATATTAATTAGATCAGTGCCTTTTTAGTCATTAATTTGATTATTAAATATTAACTGTTTAGGGCAGCACGGTGGCACGGTGGTTAGCACTGTTGCTGCACAGCAAGAAGGTCAAGTTCAATGAGTTCAATTCCACCATCAGGCCGGGGTCTTTCTGTGTGGAGTTTGCATGTTCTCCCTGTGTTTGCGTGGGTTCCCTCCGGGTACTCCGGCTTCCTCCCACCGTCCAAAGACATGCAGTTTGTGGGGATAGGTTAAATGATTAATCCAAATTGCCCATAGGTGTAAATGTGAGTGCGAATGGTTGTCTGCCCCTGTGTGTTAGCCCTGTGACAGACTGGCGACTTGTCCAGGGTGTACCCCGCCTCTCGCCCTATGAAAGCTGGGATAGGCTCCAGCTCCCCCCACGACCCTGAGACAGGATAAGTGGAAGCGAATGGATGGATGGATATTAACTGTTTAATTTAATCATTGTCTCTACTGGTTTTTATTAATGTTTCTAGCAAATTATGACAAAAAGTCAAAGAATGTAAGTTTTATGCCAGTTAGCCCTATTATGTTTATTACCTGATTTGTTGCTTTTACATGAGTTACCATGAACAGGTTTATGATTCTTTATTGTGAATTTTACATTTATCAACAAAGTATACCGTTATATATTCTACATTATCACTGTATTTTCCACGGTGAAATTCTGGCAACCACAGCTGCCAGTAATTTACCGTAATATTCAACTTTTTAGGTATGATACCGTATTATTTTATACAGTTTCACTATATTTAACAAAGTAAGACTGTAATCAGGTTAACGGAATTTCTGTTGTTTTCACATGAATTTATGTTTAAATTCAGTCATTTACTGTAAAAAAAATAATAATTATTTACTGTGAAATTTAAGGTTACCAAAATAGGATACCGTTTTGTGTTCTACATTTACAATTTATTTTTCACAGTGAAATTCTGGCAACAACAGCTGCCAGTAATTCACCGTAAATTCTACAATATTTTTTTTACAGTGTACCTCATTAGTGTGATGGCTTGTTAGCTAGGTGTATTAGGGTATATTATTGCCTTTCTTACTGTTTTAAATTGCTGAAATTTCCCTGGTTTGCTTGATTTGTTGTGTTCTACTTGGTAATACATCTAGTAACATATAAGCAATCTGGTAAACAGACCCCTATTGTGAGAAATTTGAGGCCAGTACAATTAGGAGACCCACAATGCAGTGTTACCTCTATTACTACCAGTTATTATACAGTTTTTACATTTTAATTATCAATTAAATGATTAAATGATTCAACTTAATTAAAATAACTTACATTCTATTATTGTGCTTTATTTCTTCTTCTTGTGCATTAATATGGTTATATACATAAAAAATCCGTCACATTTACCATGAATCACGTTCTGTCTGTCACAAACTGTACATCTTGCACATCCATTAGATATGTTATAAAATGTACATATACATGGAAAACACTTATCTTAGTACAGAAAAGGTTTCTGTGTGATATTTCATGCACACACTGCTCATTTTGAACCAATTATTAAAGAGTTACATGGAACAGGAAGTCAGCACAGATCGAAATTAGCATTTTTATAATCAAACAAACCTCTGTTACTGTTCCCTCAGGGCTCAGTATCATGCACAGTATAATACACAGTGACCCCGGTGTTGCTTCAAGGATGTTTATGGAGGCTGGAAACTCAACATCTACGAATTAAAGGAATATTCAATCAGTCGCGATCAGACTGTCAGATACTTGATTTGCAAATGTTTGAGGTGCATTTTTTCAGGGTTTAGCAATAATTAAAAGCTGCTAGAGGAATCAAATGGTAGTCCATGGTCAGTGAAAAACATCTAAAAACATTCATACATCTTAAATCACTTATGCAGCATCAGTCATTTCTCCAGCATGTATCTGTACACTGATCAAAAGCATGCTTTGCCCCTGTTTCTGCTCCACTCTAATGTCCTTTTGGAAAGGACTTACTCAATAGCATTGAGTAAGTGCCTGAATTTGCGTACCCAGTTTGGATGTTATCTTTCAGTTGAATGGTCATATCACTTGTTGGGCAGTCACCAGTAGTCACCCAGCTCTATCTTCTCACCAACTTAGCCCCAAGTGACACAGGCCTAGAGATCAGTTGGCAACCACCAGTTCTCCTCAACTGGTTGTGAGGCTGCTCCTCACTGTGAATTCAATTGCTAAAGCCCCATTCACCCTAGACAATGACCTCGTGGTAACCACTGGTCGCTAGGGAAAGAGCAAACTAAGGCTTCACTCACAAAGGCCTACAATATGGCCGGTTAGCCTCAAGCAACTTGTTTTGCTTTTGTGTGGCAAAAATGTTTATTCCCCAAATAGTTGTACAGCAGTTGCAGGAGGTAAAACTGGTTGCAAAGGGTTAAACGGCAGGTTACACACAAAAAACCTCATTGTGACAACTATGAAACAGTCACCTACCAGGTTTGGAGGGTGGTTACTTTCTCACATAGGGCCATGTAGGTTTGAGTAGCTTTTATTCCCTTAATAAATAAAATCATCATTTAAAAACGGCATTTCTGTTTACTCAAGTTATCTTTGTCTAGTATTAAAATCAGTTTGATGACCTGAAACATTTAAGTTGACAAATACAAAAAACCCTAAGAAATCAGGAAGGGGGCAATACACCACTGTATATAAGAGATGGTCAAGCTGTGTACATTCATTAGAATTAGAATTTAAGTTGGAAATCCATATTCCCAATAGTAATATTATTTCATCGTTATATGAATATGCCATGAGATTCAAATACCTTAGCAAAACCACCAAAACACAGCTAGTATAAAAACATCCTCCAAAGAGCTACTTTTTACCTTTATATGTATTTTGAGTACATTTTCACATTTCTGGCTTTACTAGAGTATTTTTAACACAAGTGTCTGTACCGTAAGTGATGAATGTGTGTACTTTGTCCACCTCTGCTAATAACAGCTGGTCACGGCCTCTGTAAAAACACTGTAGTCACTGCCTTCACATCATTCTCAGAGCTGAGAACACACAGCCTTAATATCAGGGTGTCTGCCTGATAAAATATAGGTTATAGAAAAATCATTCGTTGTTTTTACTGTAGGCTAATTTGATCCATGTCATACATACACAAATGCATGTGAATGTTTAGGATTTCACACAAACACACACAGATGCTTCTTTGTTGAGGGTTTGATAGGAATGCAGGAAAAGGAAGACAGACAGTCCACATCAGCTTAGTATTTCTCCCCGTCTTTGTCATAGTCTTTCTTTTCTTTCTGTGTCTCTACCCTCAAACCATCTCTCCCTGCAAGTCCATTATTTCTCCATTAAAATGCAGGATGACCCGTGTAATTGTCTCCTATGACTGGATCCTAATGAAAAAACACATTGCATTAGTGACGAGACGTAGCGCGTGCAAGCCGCAGGGCCTTGACCAAAGCAGATAATATTCGCTGGGAGACCTGCCTGTTGCACGCTTTTAACCAGCATCAGTGTGTGCATGCGTGTCAGTCTGCGAATGCCTTGACCAATGCAGATAATATTGTCTGAGACCCTCATTCTCCTCTTTTAACCTGGACGTCATTGTGTTTGTGTGCATGAGAGAAACCGTCTTCACAGGCATGCATAAATATGAAATCCCCAGTGTGTGCGCGCTGGTGAAAAGTGCAGTCAAGCATGGTGCATATGTATGCGTATATGTGCATATACATCAGGCAGCAGATAGCAGCAGGTAGAACTATTGGGTGTAAAAATAAATGGGCAGGAGGCATCAAGGGATGACTTAAAAATCTACATTTACATTGGCCCCACAGTCCTGCTCAGACTTTAGGATGCAGAGGAAAAGAGCATACGTGACAGGAATAGGCTCAACACTTTCATCGCAGGTTTGTCACGATGATGTTGCATTAATTTTACAGCACAAGATGGAATTCTATATGCAGTTTTATTAGTGCTTCATTCTTTTCACCAAATGAGCTCCAGCAGACTCGAGAAATGTGTCAAAACGATGCATGCAGATTGTTAGTAACACACACACAAAAAGAGACATGCCTCATGTGTGGGGGCTTTTTCTTAGGCGACTGAGTTCGACATTGGGGGGGGGGCATGCACGTTGCAATTCTGTGACAAAAACAGAGGTTTAAGCACAATGCACAATAATCTGTTAGCTAAGCCTCTGCAGCAAGGGCCAGTTTTTCAGAGCCGCCCATGCAGCATGTAATGATATCTGGTTCAACTAACGACTAATGTATGCATCAAATTGTTGCATACATTGATAAATGATACATTTTTATATTTCGAGTGTTAATTTTAAGGAGGATGACTGGGCCAGGCACCCTCGTGGGTTGTTCTAGCTCTGCAGTTGGTCAGTATCTATCAAAAGTGGTCCAAGGAAGGAACCCTGGTAAACCAGTGACAGGGCCATGGTGGTGTGATCCAACAGATGAGCTACTGTAGCTCAATTTGCTAAAAAAATTCATGTTGGTTTTGATAGAAAGCTGCAAGAATACACAGAGCATCACAGTCTATTGATTATGGGGCTGCACAGCCACAGACCAGTCAGGATGCCCATGCTGACCCCTGTCCATGGCCAAAAGCTCCAACAATGGCAATGGTGAGTATCAGAACTAGCTCACACAAAAATGGAAGAAGATGGCTTGATGATTCATGTTTTTACATCACGTGGATAGCCGTGTGTGTGTGTACGTCACTTACCCGCGGAACACCTTCAGGGGTCTAGTGGAGTCTGTACCTCAACAGGTCAGGGCTCCAAAGGGGGAGCAACCCAACATACGCAGGCCATCATAATGTTGCCTCTGATAGGTGTGTCTCCACTAATTAGCGAATTTACCTCTGCACGCTGAGTTAAAGAGTAAAAGGAATGAAAGTGACAGAGATGGATATTACATAAAGGTTATGCAAGAGATAGAGACATTAATCTTGATGAAGAGACTGAACTTAATGACTTGAGTTAGTTATTTGTTCATAAGTTCACTCAACTTGAACTTGTGGGTTTTTCATTTTTCTTTCACTACAGCGTTAATTTATTCATTTTTATCTTGGCCTCTCAACTTCATTTCCCTGCTTTGTTCTCTTAGGGGAGCAAAGGAATTCCCTCTTCTCGCCTTTTCTTCTTCAGCTACTGCTTCCAGCTTAAAGTATTCTTTTATGGTTGCATAATTTATATGTGTCTTTTATAGTGCCCGTCCATTGATCCCTCCTCTCTAATCTTCGTTTTCTGACCTTTCTTTGGTCTGTCCTCATCGAAGCTTTTAAAACAGTTTAAAGGTACTCTTTTAATTTTTCCCATCTCCACCTTTTTTCTACTCTTCTAACTTCCCGTATCTTTGTCTTCCATCCCTTAATCCCTTCATTATTTGTCCCTTTCGCTTACATTTGACACCTCTAAATTCTCAACCTTCTTCTCCTCCTTATGTTTCCCATTTCTAATTTCTGGAACTCCATTTCTGTGGCATAAATCTCTTGCAGCCCTTAAATCTCGCTCTGCCCCCATCTCCCTGTGTTTGGTCTGTTCGCTCTGTATCTTCCTGAAGGTCCCCATATTTCCATTCAGCTAAAAATTGCCTTGTCACTTCTCTGCCACATTCCCAGTCCTTTTGTGTTTATTGTCACACCTTCCCCGTGTCTCCCTCTCTGCTTCCCAGAGTGAACAAACACGCTCTGGGTTCATCTTTTGTGACCAACTAAAGCACACAAGACATTTGGTGCTTATTTCAAGAAAGGCATGAAATGTATTTTTTTTTATATATATGCTGACTCACCTCTCTTGCATCTTATCATCGAGGCACAGACTCAGCAATAAGCTCATATCACAGTTTTATTTCAACGACTTCTCCCGCAGCCATATTTCTTTTCCTTTGCACTGTTCGTCCTCAGAAAAATGAGGATGCGAAGGACCGAGCCCAGCACAGCCAAATAAAAACTGTTTTTGATTTTATATAATAAATCCAGGCAGAGCTCCACATATCGGCTCTTTGCTTGACTTAACTGTGCTTTGAATAACTTTCCTTTCCTCTTCATTTAAAAAATGGTCTGAATGACAAAGTTTAACAGGTCAAACTATGTTTTATATGACTAATAGTAATTTAAAAAAACATTATACATATATTGATTTGATGTTTTGTGTGTATGTTATGGTAGAACTAAACACCCGTGCTCATAAATGCCAGATTTTGAGGTTTCAATCATAACTTGGACCCAACTGTTCACAGAAAATAAAACTAAAGCAACATTGAACCTTGAGCACTGCAGGAAGGTGGCAATCCATTTGTGTGGAGGGTCCAATACAATAAGTGCTATTCTGAAACAAATAGTCTCAAGAGCAAGTGAGTTATATTAACCACCCTCTGTGAAGTTGCCGCACCTGTTGTGGCTGATATGGATGAAACTCCACACGTTGCCAGAAATGAGTTTCACGAGGTTATTTCAGAATTGTTTTCAGTAACAGACCAAATAAAATGGTCTTTCTGTAAATTTTGTACAAGATCTTTCTACATGTTTAAAAGGTCTTCATAACCTTTTAATCTTTGTTGTAATAAATGCCAAAACTAACCAACAAGAGAAGGAAAGAGGGAGCATTTTGGAATGAAACTGAAATGGAAAAGCTGTGTTTTCCAAAAAGTCTTGGACATGATCTTAATCCATCTATCGGTACTGTGCAAAAGTCTCAAGCCAGCCCTCTTTTCTTTTTCTTTTTAAAGGGGCCAGACTTTGTTGTAATTTCTAAAAGTGGTCTTGAGCAAGAGTTCTCGAGGCTTTCTGTTCTAAAAATGGGTGAAAAAGCAGCTTTTTCACCCATTTTTAGAACAGCCCTTTTTTGACCATTTTTAGAGGAATGCTTTTGTCGTTAAGACCCTGAACACTGACTGATGAATCATTCAGGCTTGAAAATAGTCCAGGTTCATCCAATTTTTAGCCAAATCTACATACATCTGGACCTTCAATTGAGCCATCAACTGCTCACTGAAGCCTCATCAGAAATGGTCAGCGAGTGGTGTTTAAGATCTTTGAGCTCCATCAGATCTTGATCCACCCATGCATTACCCCATCTGCAAAACATCTCATTGGCACCGGCTTCATTTTTCAGAATGACAGTAATTCAATACTTCCCATTAAGAGATGGCTCAAGACTTTTACATAGTGCTGTAATCATGTGATAGTCATCAAAGTCATGATAGTTTAAGTTTGTGAAGAGGTTTCACCTCTTATTCAAGAAGCTTCTTCATTTCTATAGAAGAACAAAATGTCTTCACAAACTTAAAGTCCAGCTCCCTGATTTTTAAAGCTGTTAAAATGAGATAGACGCTGAGTCGCAGCTTCTAAGTGAAAGGATAAGACAGGTCCATTTCACTATAGATGCCCTCCAGAGCAAGATTAGCCAGACTCTGCAGGAACTGAAAACCCTTATGTCCACTGTGAGCGACCATCTTTGAACAGAGGCGGTGGTTTACAACACCAACTGTCTGCCATCTATAATCCAGTTTTGAGATCCCTTCCCAGACGCCTTAACGCCCACTCACATCCTGGGCCATCTGACCTCAAGAAATCACATGATAGGGTGGGGCCAGGTTTCACAGTGAGCTCACCCGAAACCTTGGCTGATCATGTGATTAGGTAGAGGATCATTAGGGGGTCCTTTTGTCCCTCTTTGGAGGGACGCTCCCACAGGGTTTAAATCTGGGACGCTCCACCATTTGACGCTAGAACTGAAGAAGCTTCTCGGATGAGAGGTGAAACGTCTTCAAGCCACTTAAAGAAGTCCAGACGCTTTTCTTTCCAAGCTCCTTAGACTACGATGACCTGGATGACTGAGAACCTTCACAGACAAGTGACATCCTAAAACTTGCTGCTGGATTTCTACCTCACAACTTATTTAAGAGAACCTTCAGAGCTGTAAGTGTTACACACTTGTGAGGGTTACAAGCATCACAGACTGGGAGGAGACGGAGGTTTGGTTGGAATCAAGCTGCTCGTGATCCTTCGGGAAACCACCAGGAGAGAAAAGAGAAGAGGGCAGGTGAACTCAATCACACAATGACGAGTGCAGGAGGAGAACAAAGGCCGAGAAGCTAGAAGAAGAAAGTTACTGTCCAAATACAGACTGATGTATTTCAAAGGTGTACATCAGTTTTCAAGCCAAGAATCTTAAACCGACGCACCAAAAAAAGTTCTACAACTTCACCAGTAACATGCAAAGAAAGAAAAAAAAGTTACTTTGTCTAAATTTGCTGGTACTGCTCTCAGTGCACTTCGAAACTCCAGGCTGTTTGGTCTCTGGAAAAGCAGATGGAGACACGGGCACATGAAAGTGGGCTGGAGAAGCCTTGCATGCAGAGATTCAAACACAGCGGGATCACTGATGGTGGTGCACAAGGAGACGTCCTTAAGGCTATGGGCAGCGAGGGGTGTTGCTGAACTTTTCTGACAGCAACTCATAAGCAGACCAAATTCAGTCTCTCGAGCGCAGCCTTGAATTTAAAAAGCTGACCTCAGAAACGAAAGGCGTAAAACAGCAGGTCCGCTCGGTAGCGCGGAAGCTTTTTTCACATCACAGAAAGAACATCCGCTGTAGCATGTTTACACTATTAAATTATCTTCACAGCGTGCAAAGTCGGTATCTACTTCTTTAAGACATGTAAACTTTGAATCATGTGGTGCGGGGTCACAGAAAAAAAAAGAAAAAGAAGAGAAAGAATCCAGAGTAAAGTTAATCAGAATCAAAGGAAAGCAGAAGACGGAGAAAAGATACTCAGTGTGAAGTTGAGAGAGACTAAGATGAAAGAACATATGCAGAGAGACCAAAAAGAATGAACAAAGGAAGAAGGGTTTGATTACCATTTGGTAGATAACAGGAAGATCATAAAAAAGCTAAAATGACTGAAAATACGATCAAAGACACGAATCCTGTTGAAACACGCACCGTTCCACAGCTCAGCCACCACGTGAACGCGCATGTGTGCATTTATTTATGTTTTTATTTATTCAGTTTTCATTAAGCTCCTCATCTGAGCCTCCCCGTGGCTTCACTCATGTTTGAAGAAGCCATCTGAGACTCGGTAAGTGCAGATTTACCGACAAGGCAAATTACACTGTCGCAATTTATCAGCGCTAAAATGCGCTCAGCGTGTGCCCTCGTGTGCATACGTGCATTCATATGGAGACGCGGGGCTTTTCTTGCAACGGCATATGTCTGTGCGCATGTGTGCGCTCGCTGTGTGTGTGGTTTTTTTAGCCCTCCTCTGGGGAGACCCCACGCACCGTCTGTCTCCGACGGCTTCAGTATTCACTGCCACAGAGAGACAGGAAAGACAGAGTGAAGAAGATGAGGAGGTGGAAGAAGGAGGGAGGGGAAAATAGAAAGACAGCAAGGGGATGGAGGGAAGGGAGAGAGCATATTTAAGAGGGAAAACAAAAGAGGAAAGGGGGTAGTTTGATGCTAAGAGGCTATAATTTTCATTCAGGCTTCAACTGTCTAAATAGACGTCTCCACTCGGTTCAAACTGCCTTCTCAAACGCTGCTGTTTCACAGCCTGGGGTTAGATGTCACCTGCACTTTCAAAACGACTTTTTGCAGACATGTCTGCAGCCATTTTGTGAGAGCAGGTGCTGCAGACTTTCTGTTTTGTTTTCTGTCTTTTTTTTCTCACTCTCTTTTCCCCAAATGGTGGATTTCATTGTAAAAAAAAACAAAAAAAAGAAGAAGGACGGAGCTACGGAGGAGGTGAGAGGGGCATAAGGAGACAGGGAGAGATGAGAGGAGGCAGAAGAGGAGGCTGAAAACAAGGGGACGAGGTGAGGAAAAGAAAGAGAGGAAATCGAGGGTGGAGGAGGAGAGTGGAGGTGTTCTCCATCCTGTTTGAATTTCATTACGTTTTTCAAATTTAATGAGAGGCTAAGAGGTAGACAAGAGGGAGACAGGAGGTAAAGCAACCGAGGTAGAAGTCATACATACTGATTACAGCTAATATGCAAACACACGGTGCTTGAAGGCAGCTGTAGTAAATGTCCACAGAGAGGTGAATGAAAAGAGCAAAGAAAGGAGGGCAACACACGTTAAAAGGTTCAGGTGTGACACTCGCTGATGGCTTACAGGTTTTGCCAGACTCTGGCTTTACATTGTTTGTTGCTCATGTTTTCTCCCAAACAGCATCTCTGATTAATCTGCCCAGCAGGGTCCTATCGTGGAGTGTGAGTGAGGGATTGTACGTCAGAGACAGAGAAATAAAATGTCAAAGCAAAGGCTGAAATGGCAAAACATGACAAGCTTATGCTGCACTGCAAGATCGACCATGTTTCTTTGTTTTAGTATTTGGGGAAAGGGCAAATGAAAAAATTGAAAATTATTATATAAGAGTGACAGTTGAGTTTTATATATTCAAGTCATTTAATTAAGTGAAAAAAATCTGTTTCCCATCCATTCATCCATCCATGGGGAGTGGCTGTAGCTCGGGAGGCACAGCAGGTCATTTACTAATAAGAAAGTTGGTGGTTGGATGCCTTCAATCCTTTATTTCACATCTGTGTGTGAAATGATAGAAAGTGTTGGAAAACAGTACCTGTATGAATGGGCAAGTGAGGCAAGTTGTATAAAGTGCTTTGAGTACTTGTAACAACACCATGTAAGAACCAGTCTATTTACCTTCCAGTTCAGAATCCACTAGTTAACCAAACATGTCGTTGTACTGTCGGACAACATACAAACTCCAACTCAACCAGGTGGAGTGATGGAAATTGTCGTTAAATTGAGCAATTTCTGATCATGAAACTAGCTCGAGGTGTTTTGGTGCCTTTTGAGTTTCTCGTGCGCTTCCCAGTTCTTCTAACATCGGCTTGTAGCATTAGGTGAGGAGTCTGGGCATTCCAGTGAAGGTGCATAAATACAGACTGCACAGAGATAACTGCTTTAGTTTGACACCTAACAATTAGGGGTTGACTGCAGCGCACCTCACTGGTGGTCATACATCAACGGTTTGTTGAGCTCAGTAGTATAAATGTTTAGAATGAGAACAACATCATTCTAGCTCTCTGGATTTCTTCAACTGCACAAAATATTGTAATATCTTAAGGTTAAATTCAGTTAATAAGTCCTTTAAAGAATGAAAATTCTTCTAGGCATGCGTTTAATTCTGTTCAGGTTTAGCTTTCATGAGTTTAACAATATAGTTTACTTTTAAAATACTGGACATTAAAAATGCCAGAGAGTCAGAATAGTTTCTGCTTTGTACTGGTTTGGGCAGAGAGAAGGAAGGTCAGAGAAGGGATTAGTTATGCTAAGTTAATGAATCCAAGTAAAAGCAGCTTCGAGCTGAACCCCAAATTAATCTTAGTCTTTTTGTCTGAATCCAAATCAAAGCCAAAGAACACATAATCAGAGCAATTGAGAGAAATTTACTGTCAAAGAAAGAAAGGAAAATTAAAGTTTCTTTGCATATTTAGACACCTGTCTGTAGTCCGAACAGTCTCTGACTATGCTTTGAATCAGATTAGGATTAATTTACTCACCAGTTTCTATAGAGTCTTATCGATAGACCCTGGCCTCTTCCTTTCTCACAGCTTTTATTGTACCTCTCACTGCAATGTCTAACAAAAGGTTCAGCGGAGCCAAAGGTGAGGAGGCGGGAAATGTTTTGGGCTGTTCAGTTCTTTCTTCGTGCTGTTCTGCTGGCTTGAACAAAAGGTCATAAAACAAACATAGCCAGGGTTACGATTTAATTTCCCACTGGGCCCCTGCCATACACCACAGAAGCTCGCGGACTCTTCCGATTGTGGGGTTCAAAGAACTAAGCCACCAGCTCCCATTTACAGCATTATTACTTTTAAGTAAAAACACAATTTGACAACATCAGTTATCCTACGATTGGAAGAAATAAGTTTAGAACTAAGGAAATGATGAACACCTTTTGTTTCTTTGATCTGCTCCGAACTGCGATGAGTCAGATAACATTTGTTATGTGACAGAAACGGCAGGTAAAGGCAGAACTGCATAAAACCCTTCTCTGAAACTGAACGGAAACAAGCAGAATTACAACTACAGACGTTTTCTGAGCAGAATTACAAAACTTTACCTGTTTCACCTTTCAAGTAATTCAGTAAAGAAATCAGTCTGTAGTTGCAAGGTAAAGACTTTCAATTCTAGTTGCCATCATCTTCTAAGCTGATGTGCATGAATACATTAGTGTACAATGGAAAAATACTGTATGCCATGTTGTATGTTGACTGAAACCTTTGCTGATCACTGTGTTTAGCGGTTTCTTAACTTTGGACAAATGCTAGCGGACTGGTGGCTCAGTGCATCTTTATGAGCTGTATGGATGCACTGACATAGATCATGCGCACTGTAGAGACTCATGACAGTTTCAGCAGTGTGGTGGTGAGTGTACCTGTTCATAGAAAACATCAGTTTTCTTGTGTTACATCATTCATAACATGAATTAGGTTGATTTTTTTTGGGGTGCTCTATTGAAATGGCACTAATCAGGTCGAGGTGTCATGTGAAAGCAACTGAACTTGTGAGCAGCCTACTTTGACCTTAAGTAGGCCGGACCAATTGAAGGCTACGCCCACACTAATGTGTTTTCATTTCCCCGAAGGAAAACGCAGCGTTTTGAAAATGCTCTCGAAAACGAATACATTTGAAGACGGTGCTTTCGCGTCGCAGTGTGGACACTGAAAACGGAGACTTTCGAAAACGATGATGTATTTTAGTCATGCGATGCAGTCATGTGACCAATTAAACAAAGATAGCAGAGAGCGTTATACAACAGTTGTTTTGTTTGCTCTCAATTTTGACAGCCCTATTAAAGATTAATATCAGTTTGTACATGCTCCAGATAGCTTTTCTTCAAATTCTTTAATTCTCACTCGCTTTTGCAACTTTGTACTTTTGTGTTACTCGCAGCAACAACTCCACCAAATTTTTGGGAGATTATGTATCGGAATTTCAGGAGCAGGACCACGCCTCCAAACACACTCCTTCCAGTTGTCATCTATATAGGTTCCCCCAGTTCTGCAAGCTGATCATTCTCGTTTATGTGCCCTCCCTCCTTGTTCTCCATTCTTTAACTTCTTCACTTCTATTTAGTACACGGGGATCTGCCAGGCCCGAGAGCCATCGCCAGTCCCCTTCGAGGCCTTCACCAAACCGCAGCTCAATTCATGTCAAAGCATTCACTTTTACCTACTAAAACACTGTCAAACATAAAATGAGGACATGGGCCCAGCTAGTGAAAGTCCATTAAAAAACTCAGTGCTTTTCAAAGAGCCGGAAAGTAAATAAACGGCAGACAGAAATGAGGCAGGTCGAATCTTCTTGTGTTTCACGCATGCGCAGTACTGGAACGTAAGCATTTTTGGCCTTTTCAATGTGGACGCACAACTCTGTGAAAACGACTGAAAACGTCGTGTGGACACGGAGCGTTTTCAGACGAAAACGCCGTTTTCAAATCTATCCGGGCTTGTGTGGACCTAGCCAAAATCTCCTTTCTGTCAGTCTAAAGAAGTTTAACTACACATTTTATCTCTCAGATATCTCTTACTGAGATGGCCAAGGAGTTCCTAAAGAGTTACCGTGTTTGAAGAAGAAAGATTACCCCTGAGGATGGTGGTTAAACGCCTGTCACTATGAAGAGGGATAACAAATGATAATCCCAGCAACAGTGGAGCACACTTCCCTGCAGCCGAAGCCTACTGAAGCCTTAAAATAACACTCGTAATGTGAGGAACCCACATGAGGAACAAGTGCTGACATAATGTGTGACATGTTTGGTTTATGGCACTAATGAAGTCTAATCGACGTCGGACTGGTGTGTAATGTAGTGTATCCTCCTCTGTGAAACACTGTCCACAGTCTGTTTAAAAGGTGACAGTGCCGTCCATTTACACAGCCAATAACTCATTCAGATGAGTTAAATGGAGCGTGGGCCTGGCCGCTCCAAGAGTATTTCCACAAACTGAGTCAGCCAACACATGAATAATTTGGATACATGTGTATGAATGTGCATCTTGTCTCTTCGGGGCCCAAATGCATATCTGCATGCGTGTTTTTCTGCGTGCATTTCTGTTTGAAGCGTACGTACAAGCCCGCAGGCTGTGTATGTGTGGGCGAGAGATGTGTGTTATTGTGCGTTCGCCCTCCTTACACAAGGCCAAGTTTGGACTTGCCCCAAGCTAAAATGACTGAGTGCGTCCCCAGTCTCGACTTTTTCTTCTAGCTCCTTCTCCGTACTTAAACAAGCAATATGAAAACGCACTTAAGAAAAGGGAAAAAAAGAAGAAAGAAGGCAAAATGGATGGAGTTCAAATCAGGCTGTGGCGCTTTCCATTCCATGCGCGACTCGACTGTGAAAAAAAATGGCAGGTGGATTAAATTTACATTTGCACAGAAAGAGAGAGATCAGCCTTTAGTCTCTCCAAAGAACACTTGCTGGATATCTTTGTGTAACGCACTGCAAAGTGAAACTGTGAAGCGTGCCCACTTCTGATGCATGCCAGAAAAAATGGGATCAACCATCTGCAAAAGCGAGACACTACCCGCAGTTCTCTGACATCTGTCAATACATCAGCCCCCATGCAGAATACATTGCCTTGGTTAGATGCAAAATCAGCCCGGCTGCCTTGTTAGCTTTTCTTTTCTCGCTCTAGATGTGCTGCTTCAAAAACAGCTGCTTGCTACCTACTTATGCATCCCACATATCAATACTTCTAGCTTTTATCAGTCCTCTTATCATCAGTAGCTTCCATCCCACATACTGAAATTCTTTTTCCTTTCACTGATTTTTTTTATCCACTGATTCTAAATACATCCTATCCAGATGGACTAAGACTTGTTATCCATATTATACCTGTTCCTTTCACTGTGAGGATGGGCTTTTTCTTCTTGGTGAACATGACATCATCCTACTGTGAACACCAAAATAAAACAAGCAACATCCACTACGTGTGTCAAGTGTCTCCTTCTATGAGAGTTTTAGCCAGAATCTCCCAGCAGACAAGGCTTTTAGAGGCCCACCCGCTGTGGGATCCTGCTGCTTCTGTTGGAAAACCCCACTTAAATATCGCACCATGTGTGATATCTTTGAAGCTAAAATAAAGCTCGTTGCACTGTTAGGTTTAAAGATAAAAATAAATCACAAAAATCAAGTAAACAAAGTTTCAAGGTAAATTGATTAATGTATTCCTTTGGAAAAGACCAATTTTTGTTCTATCCAATATGACGTACAGTTCAGTGAAAAAGTCTTCAGCCACCCCTGAATTCTTTATATTTCAGTAGGAAAATGGGAAATAGGTGCAGCAATTTATTAAAAACATCTACAAACATAGACAAAAGTAGAAGAAGCTTGAAAGTCAATATTTGGTATGACCACCTTTATTCTTCAGCACAGTCTGAACTCTCTTGGGAAGGTTTCTTGTCATTTCTTTTTTCTGAAGTAGTCTTCAGGAGTAGTTCTCCAGGCTTCTTGAAGGACATTCAAAGGTCTTCTTTGGATGTTGGCTGCCTTGACATGATCCCACACTGCTTCAATAATGTTGAGGATTAGCCTGGGGAGGCCAATCCATGACTGATGGTGTTTCACTGTGTGTTTTCTTTCTAGGTTTGCTTTTTCTGCATTGGCAGTGTCTGGGATCATTATCATGCTGAAAAATGAAGCTACTGACAATCAGAGACTTTCAGACATTTTCCAAATTGTGCTCCATTGTCCCCGGGGCCTCCTCCCGGTGGGACATGCCCGGAAAACTTCGCCAGAGTAGAGCTGCTGCTCCTCCACATCGAAAGGAGCCAATTGAGGTGGTTTGGGCATCTGACAAGGATGCCCCAGGGGCGCCTCCTGGGCGAGGTTTTCCGGGTATGTCCCACCGGGAGGAGGCCCCGCGGCAGACCCAGGACACGCTGGAGAGATTATATCTCTCGGCTGGCCTGGGAACGCCTTGCTGTTCCCCCAGATAAGCTGGAGGAGGTGGCTGGGGAGAGGGAGGTCTGGGCTTCTCTGCTCAGGCTGCTGCCCACGCGACCTGGCCCCGGATAAGAGGAAGAAAATGGATGGATGGATGGATGGATGCTCCATTGTTTTGAATTGCATAGAAAATGGTCAGGTACAAGGACTGGGCCAATAATGAATGAAAAGTAGACAATGTCCAAAAACAACTTTGAAGGAGCTCCAGAAAGCCCTGAAAACTACAGCTGAAACCTAAATTTTGCACAGTACATTATGATTGAAATGACTTATGAACTAATGACCCAAAAAACTAATTTATAGTGCATAATGAGCTGTTTGCTCTACTAATCTGTTAAATTTTCTAAAGGCTGTGGCTGATTTTCCTTTGAAAAGAAAAAAGAATTTACGATTTTAAGATAAAGCAGCTCATATTCTGAGAAGTTTTTCTTTATGAGTTTCAAATTGAGAATCTATAGCGGATGATTCCAGAGGAGACAAATGGCTTCGAATGAAAAGTTAATCAAGAAGCTCTACTCATAAAGGATGTTCCAAGAATGCAGAGTTTCTAGTTATAGTTAATCAATAATGACTAAATCGTGTATTTGCATATTTGTTAGCAATGAATTTCTGCCCGCCTTCAGCACATTCTTCATCTGCACATCCTGCACATCAGCATCTGGCATATTTTGAGTGAAGAGCGCAAATTTCATGCAACAGCAAGCTTTGACGGATGCCAACTGTTTGCATGCAGTATATAGCTACTGCAGTGTTGATTGTGCTCCTGTATATAAGCAATAAGGTGCACTAAAGAAGAAGAGGGAGTCGCTCTATCTACCCAACACAGCGTCAACAAGAGTCCCAGACGTGCGACTGAGCACTGTCACATCAAACTATATACGTGCTCCTTCTTTTTCCCCCCTCCCTTCAATCACTTGAATCCTTCCAGCCATAATAATCTCCTATTCTCTTTCCCATTTCCTTTCATATACTCTGACAACATCATCGCAACCCACCAGAGACAAACAACTGTCTGGAACTGGCCACAGGTCCACACACGTCTCTGCGGTGCCATTGCCATACCTATTAGCCTCCAGCTAATTACCCTGCCATGCTCGCTGTGGGATTGGCTATAGCCCCATACAGTAAGCTAATAAGCATGTACCTGATTAAATGGGCAGCATTGGCAGTGAGACCGAAGAAATGGCAGACATGGGAAAAAGATGTAAAATTTGTAAAAATGGAAAAAAAAAACAAAACTGAGAATGAGGCGGTAAAACACCCTGCGTGGTAACAGGTAGCAATTCCAGTAATTGCGAGGGGAATCATTGTGCAGAACAGCATGCGGCGCTGGAAATCTCTTCGATGCGACATCAAGCCAAGCCTCACAGATTAGTTGACATCTTTTGGCGCCTGTAGCATTACTGTACCAACCTAATGGGAACAGGAACCAAATTGGTATAATGTGTGTGCATATGTGTGCGCTTTCGCTCCGCCTTCCTTTGTGTATCTTGTCATCTGTGTCGCACTAAACCAGGATCTTACACGGGTCATTATGCTGCAAGAGCGCCTGGGTACCACTGCAGCGCAGGAGTGCTGCAGTAGATAATAAGCACAAGATAGCTTCAGTTTTTTTTTTTTTTTTTTTGATTGCACAGGGGAACGGACGTGTCACTGAGACCACCTGCTTGTAGAAAGGTTGCAGGTAGAGAGGAGCACAGTGGTGACCTACAGACAAAGTAAAATCTGCATGACTGACTGGGAAAATTAAGAACCTAATGTTCTGTGCATGGGGTACCTCTGTGCGTGACGGTGTATGTATAAAAATGTTCTCCTACCTTCACAAATATGTGTTTGTTTGTATGCATGTAAATACAGTATGAGTTGTGGGAATGTGTGGAAATGCTATTATATTCTTTGGCTGACCTCTCCTTGAAAGCCACACATTCTTGCAACAAATATTTGTGAGTTGTTTCCGTGCACCTCAGCCTCCACATTGCAGGCGCTGTGTGGTACACACAGAAATACACACAGCATGCACAATGAGGAGGCCTCAACACACCGTTTCATTGGTGGGCACTGGAGGCTAATCAATGACTTGATGGACTAACAAATTAAAGTGACTCTACCGGTCGCTGACAAGAAAGAGGCAGAAGTGTCTGTGACAAGGAGCAGAGGGGCCGCGGTGGGGATTTATTCAGCGATGTCGAGCAGATACTATACGCTTTACATCTTTTGAAAGAGAACTTGTCAAATGAAAAGAGGAGTTTTTTCAATCACTTCTCTACGCAAGACCCCGAGGTGAGTTTGCTTGTGGGAATTTTACATGTTTTATACCTTGAAAATGGAAAGGTGATGGGAGACAGAAAAGAGACAGGAAATGTCATGCAACAAGATTCACAGGCCAGACTGAAGACCTGGAGAGTCGTAGTTCACAGTCAGTGCATTAACTCTGACAACATAATAAAAACTATGTGGTACAGGTGATAAAGTTGTGCACACTCGTAGCTATCTGATGAAAAATGGCCCGTATAAAAAAATCTATTGGTTGGATAAAACCAGCAGAAATGAGCTTCCTCCAACGGGTGGCTGGCCTCTCCCTTAGAGATAGGGTGAGAAGTTCGGCCATTCGGGAGCGGCTCAGAGTAGAGCTGCTGCTCCTCCACATCGAAAGGAGCCAGTTGAGATCTGTTCCCCCGGATAAGCTGGAGGAGGTGGCT
This sequence comes from Oreochromis aureus, assembly GCF_013358895.1. NCBI lineage: Eukaryota > Metazoa > Chordata > Actinopteri > Cichliformes > Cichlidae > Oreochromis > Oreochromis aureus. The sequence continues at coordinate 34,943,418 of NC_052944.1, forward strand.
GGGGAGAGGGAGGTCTGAGCTTCTCTGCTTAGGCTGCTGTCCCCGCAACCCGGCCCCGGATACGCAGAAGAAGATGGATAGATGGTTGGATAAAAATATCTTGAGCAAAACAGTTCAAAACTATTTTTGGATCTACACTGTAAAGAATAAAGTTGAAGGAATATGAGCTCAACATGATTCGACAGACTTTTGAGTTAGCTAGGTTCTGCCTTGGTAACTCTGGAGAACCAGCCCACATTTTGACAAAATATCACAGTGTAAATGACCTCATTAATATTTGGTAAATTGGTTCATGAGTGGTTATGATGCTGTTGCAGCTTGGACCCAGCTGATGCTTTTATTTTGAAAGTTATAGAGCGACAAGGTGCCGTAAATCAGGTGGCGTAAACCAAACAGTAGAAGCGCGAGTTTTTAATGCACAGAGAGAAGGTGTGCTCAATGGTTAGGGAACGGGAAAAAACGGCTATTAAGGTGTAATTTTAAGTAACACATGGTTTCTTAGCACCTGGTTGATGAGGGAACAAGGTTTGTCATGTAAATGTGTACTTTGTTATTTCACGGATCATAAAGCTGCTGACTGCTACTAAGTGTAACTGCTAAGTTTTCACCCTTTAGAGGGTGCCCACGTCACCCACCTCGGTAAATTTTTCATGTTTAGTAAGTGATGCAAAAGTTTACAAAATTAACTGTTGTATGCTACGTAAAGACAAAACCAAGTGTAATATAATGTATTTTATTTCATGGTATTGAAAGGGTAAAAGGTTCATGGCAAAAGGTTAAAGATAACACTAATGGTCTTTTATTTTGTATGTATTGTAGCTCTTATGGTGTGTTCACATACACAGCTGTTTAATAAAAGGATTGTGAACCATCAGTTTGAGAGACCATCTATTCAACCGGGGATGCTACAGTAAGACGTTACAGAAAGTTGGGGAAATTTCCACAGGAAGAAAATAACAGTAGAGTGGGAGAATTGGGGTGTATCTGCAAAAAATCTGTAAAGTCTTTTTTCTTTGTTAGAAGCACTTGGAGCCTGTTCTAGACTGGGCGCATGTTCATGGACTGTGCGGAAAAAAAGAAGTTTAGAAGTTGTATGAGAGGTAGAAAAATGTGCACATGTGTACACATGAAACAGTCTGATGCATATTGTAGCTGAATCTGCTTAAGAAATACTTCATCAGGATCTGAAATGGTTTGAATGAGACTGGATGACTCCAGAGAAAAGCCTTGTATATAATATTCAAGCAAATGCACATGTTCTCTGCATGCCTAGAAGATTAAATCCACTGTGGAATTTTCTCCTGAGTAACTCACGCCTTTGGAAACCCCGAACTTTAAATTATTTAATGAAGCCAACAGAGATAGCACTTTCATCAGTCCTCTGCTAGTTTCACCTCTTATGATGCACAATGAGCCTACAAAAAGGGACAAGTGCAACACTGTACTTACTTTTTTTAACAAGCCCTGTGACAGTACTTTCCTTTAACGAGCCTGTGGTGTTCCATGGTGAGAGCCCGAGCTCATTTGTGTCTCACTTTATAAAAAACATACTCAGTGCAACCATTGCAGTGCAGTGAGAAGCAAAACTGCCAAATGATGACCTCTTCATGCTGCCTCCTGTATACAACCGAACCAGTTTTTTTAGTACAGTACAGCTTGTGCACTGCATTTATCCAAGACGTCCTTTCATAACTGAGACTTGATGATACATCTTGATCTTGTTTTGCAGCCCCAAATAAATAATATCCATTTAAACATTTAGATTGCACACAAACAATTGAAAGTATACACAGTATACGGTCAATGGGCACTTTTTTAGGTACACCTTGCTAATACCGTTATTATGTTATTGCCTTTTCCCTTCAGAACTGTCTTAATTCTTCACAGAATAACTTTAACAAGCTGTTTGAAACATTCCTCAGATTTTGGTCCATATTGACATGATAGTGTCACGCAGTTGCTGCAGATTTGTTCTCCCATTCTACCACATCCCAAAGGTGCTCCATTGGATAGAGGACTGGCGACTGCACAGGAGACAGTGTCTTCTTCATGTTCAAAAAACAGTTTGAGATGATTTTATTGATGATTTCAAGTTGTTTCTCAGTAATACTCAGTTATACTATACTATACAATACTAAGGGGCTTGAAGTGTGCCGAGAAAATATCCCCCACACCATTACAGCACCACCAGCCTAAACCATTCAACCCAGTATCACGGCAAAACGTGTAATAGACGCGTTGGTCCACCGTGTCCACGTGAAATGGACAAACATGCACTATTGTTTGCGGTCTTTAATTGCCGCAAATGATTAAGCTAGGCAGCTAATATGTATCTCTGTGTAAATGTGTTAATAATGTCTTCTTAAGCACTTTCCTGTGATTATTTTCATGTTGGCTTAAAATAAAAGATCTCCCACTGCTGTTACTGCAACTTACTGTAACTTCTGCATGCCTGTCTGTTTCTTGCTTTGTAGAGGGAAAGTGTGAAATGGACACGGTGAAATGGCTACTAGTGGTTGCCAACTTTTTAACTATCAAATAAGGGACACTCTGGCATGTCAGAAGCACAATGCACAGCCAGTTGGGCATAGTGTAAATATGCACTGTATATACATATTCTTATAAAAAAAAATGCTATAAAATATTGGTATTCAGTTTAATCAATACCTCACATAAAACAATAAAGAAAAAAATATAAGATAACAGAAATCACATTTCCTTTGAAAAATAAGTTAAAAAAATTATTTAAATAAAATACTGTAACTACAGACTTCATTTACCAGTTTAATATGCTACGCATACCAAACAGCACCTTATTTTTTACAAATCACGTTTTCCTCTTTACATCTGGTATGAGTGATGGGCCGTCACTGACGACCGTAAGAGAGCCATCTGTTGGTCAGAAAGTGACACATAACGGTCAATATACGTAACATTTAAGGTAAAATAAGCAATGCACCAATTTTGCTCATTATAGAGGACGTCCCAGATAAAACAGGACAGTTGGCAACCCTATAGTGGACCAGCATGTGTATTACACACTTTGTCGTGATAACAAGTTGAATGGTTTCATGTTGTTTAGTCCAAATTCTAAATGTCACAGCAGAAACCGAAATCTCATCAGACCATTGCCCAATTTTGCTGAGTCATTGTGAACTGTAGCCTCGGTTTCCTGTCTTCACTGACAGGAGATGCACCTGGTGTGGTCTTCTGCTGCCGTGGAGTCAGAGATGCTCTTCTGCATACCTTGGTTGTAATCAGTAGTTGTTTGAGTTGCTGTTGCCTTCCTATATGCTCAAAGCAGTCTGGCCATTCTCCTCTGACCTCTGACACCAACAAGTCATTTTCACCCAGAGGACTGCCACGAACTGGATATTTTCTCTTACATCACCTTTCTTCCTCATTCTGATGCTCGGTTTTAGCAGCTTGTCTCGACTACGTCTAGATGCCTAAATGCACTGACTTGCTGCCACGTGACTGGCTAATTAGATACTTGTGTTAACAAGCAGGTAAACAGGTGCAACAAACAAAATGTGTATATTAACAAACAACTTGCTGCAGTTGCAACACACACACACTCATTCTTCACTAACAGCGAGTACACTGACAGGAGGAGAGATTTCCTCATGTTCTGAGCTGAGGATGAAAACTCTCAGACTAATTGGAAAGCATAGAAGTATAACACTCAGTTTGCAGAGACAGTCAAGGACGGTCTATCCTTGTTAAAAGTAAACTTTTAACAGTCTGTCTCGTTTTGTACCTGTATTCACAAAGAGATCCCTATAATTAAACCCAAAGCCATCATAGCAGTATACGGTAATAAATAATACAACTGGATCAAGAAAATGAAGCCGTGCAGGAGCCACTTTGAACGTCACATTTTTCCATATTTTTGACTCATGGCAGTGTGTTATGTTAAACTGCACTGCAAATATGTTGTCCCAATAGTGCCTCTATATGTTGTGGCAAACTTTTCTGCTGTAAGAAAACCGACCCCTACATTTACTTTTTATGTGGAGATATTAGACATCCACCCACAGCCACGATGGCACTTTGCACCTTGACGTTTCAGGCCTGAAGCATCAACTCCAGTTATAGTAATCATAATAAGTTATTTCATCACATTCTGTTGCTTTCTGCAAGAATGAGTTTACAAAAGTTTTTAAAAAGAATATCGTGCCTCTTTTCTTTTGAAACAAACCAGCTGTGCCAGCTGAACAGGCAGGAAAAGCCCTTTAAACTTCCTCCTTGTTAGAAACACAAAGGATATAAAGTGCTATATCAGCGCATATTAGTATTGGCAAATCTATATTGTGGCTTCACCTTATAAAAGCAATCATAAACAAAGTGACAGTGAGCGTTTTATACAATATAAGTGACGCATTCCCCTTTGGGCCAAGCTGTAAACACTGTGAACTTCTGGCTCTTTATTGGTTGAGAGCCTAAGTGAACCGGAGCAGATACTCGGTGGGCCTTTTGGAGTGAATTTATCTGGCTGACAGGTTTTAATACTTTTCACTGAAATTATATTACCAAAGGGCAGCAATGTCATCGACTGCATATTCATACTAGAGTCTCTGTTTTCTGAGAAAATTACTCCTCACAAGTGCACATATTACTCTAAAGGATACTTTGACTGAAACTTGTGGTTGGCTGTACTCCATGTGCAGACACGATGAGGAAAAATGCGCTTGCTTGTGTCTGTTATTCAGGAGACACCAACAAGATGCATTACAGCTCCCTCCTCGTCTCATTAGTACAATCACAGAGTCGATCTCATTCACAAACTTGCTTTTCTCTGAACTCCATCTCACAGCCGCCCTTCGCCACCCCAGCTCATCCTTTCACCTGATGACTCAAGACTTCCCAGATGCCTTCCTGTAAAATGCACCGCAGAGGTTCTGCTCCAGACGCACATCATGTGGGCGACTCGGTCTGAGTCAGCGTCAGAAACGTATTTAGAAAAATTATTTTGCCTCCTGTAAAGAGCGTAGTGAGGGCTTTTTTTCTCTTCTGCTTGAAAAGTTACATCGGTTTAGTTTATTTACTTCAACTTCACAACAACTCTCACCTCAAGCTACTTTATTTATTTGTAGGTTAAGATGCTGCAACATTAAAGAGGAAAATCCAATGATGAGCAAGCATTTCGACTCGATGTATCTCAAAGAGTTTAGTCATGAAAAAGATGCTGAGCGTTCCCGTGGATCATCATGTTATTAAACGACCGCTACTATCAACAGAGTAGTGACATCGATCTAATGCTTTATTCTTATTTTTTTATATTAGGAATACTAAATGCTGCTAACTGTTAACAATAAGAGCATCCATTCATCCGTCCATCTATACAAACAGTCCTCTTCCCACTATGCTGGTTGGAGACTATGCACCACTAACGTTATTGCATATTGCGTTCAATGAACAGCCAAATCACATTTCCTTCAAAGCAGGGACCAGATCTGTCACCACTCACAGTTACTACACAGTCACTCACAACTTTGGTGCATGAAGGCAGCGATAAAGAGGCAACATGACTGAGCCAGTCTGCTATCGGATTGTGATGGCTTTTTGTTTTTGCACATCAACTTAAGAATCTCAAAGACTATTAAAGAAAAAAAGCCTGAAATGTTCATTTCAGTTCATTTCAATTCAGTTGTATTTATATACGCACTAAATCACAATAAAAGTCATCTCAAGAGGCTCATACTGTAATGTAAAGACCCAACAGTAATAGAGAGAAAACCCATCTGAAAACTCCAGAACTTTCTTCCATTTGGATTAGAGTATCTACTGATATTTATGCTTTTCTGGTAACGCTTGTCCTACATTTTTTGATGTATCCGACCTAAATTACAGAACCTGTTCACTGTGATGGACCTGGGGAAATTTCGGGCTTTGAGACATCGATGTTCAAACATTGCCTCAGAATGCAGTGTGTGAAAATATATCCTGAAAGTGGGTCGAAATTTATCTTGATAAATGTTTGATGTAGGAAGCTAAAATTTCACATAACTCATTATATAAGTTAAAACTTTACAGTATGAAATATTTATGTGAATCGGAGCTGGTCAAGCTGGAAATTCTGTAAAAATTAGGATGGAATGACCCATATGGATATCTGCAAGTCAAAAAAAGTACTTGTCATCAAAATATATCAAAATAAGACAACACATGACAAATCAGAGTGGTCTGGTTTTACTTTCAACTGTGCCATGTCTAACAAAATGAAAAAAAAGTGTCATGTGGGGACCCTAAAATAATGCTCCAAAATTACAGAAAAATTATGACAAAGAACAAAGAAATTCCCCCAAAAAATAAATAAATAATGACACTGGAAAGCTGGTCTTTGGTCCACCCATTCCTGGGACATTTGAGACTTCTCTGGTGAAGGCACAGGCTCCTCGACACGCAAACAGCTGCAGGAGAAAGAAATCATGCAAATGTATTTGCTCGGGTGAAAATCACCCAGCGATAGTGTTCTAGGGTTAAGAAGGCTAAAGTTGACACTGAGATCTGAGTGGATCTCCGTGTGGTGGGCATAACCGCACTGCAGATTTTAGCATTTTAAGGTGTTTTGCTAGCTGAATCCTGTCAGTTAATAAAACTTCTCCAACAATAATGAGAACAAAACTGACAGTTAATGCAGAGCCATTAATTATTTTTCCCTGTTATGTGACACAGACTAATTCCCTCTACTTTACTGTCAGTGTGAGCAAGCCGGCAGCGATAGGTATTTATTTCTTTTGTAGTCCACCTCCACTGAACAGAAGCTCTCTGAACGGAAGTTGCTGTTATACTTGGTATCGATTGCCTTTAGGGGGGAAAAATCAAGGCAGCTTTTAAAAAAAAAAGTTAATAAAAGGGTTACATCAGCATCAGTATCCCACCACACGATATTAACGTTGTAACAAAGAGACACTTTTAACTGTGCCTTCTCTTTGCTTGTTTGTTTAGCTTGGCGTTTTTGGACTGCAGCGCTTGTGCTGAGAAATCTAATGCGCTGAAATTGACTCTCATCCACTGTCTCTGTTCTAGCACCACAAGAATATAATGTACATGCTGTTTTATCACTCAGACCTGTGAATCTTTTAATACAGGTTCAGTATCATCGCTCTAACCTTTAGTGGAGGAGGATGGATGATGAATCCAGCAGTGCCGAGAGAGCAGCACTGTGGGTGTTTCTGTCACTGATAGACTTTAATTATGCACCAGGAGCTGCTACAATAGGAGAAAACAGCATCCTTGATATAAAATAACTGTCATAATCATTCTTATACTTATCTGTGCTTATAGAAACTTTAATACAGTTAAAACAAAGCTGACTGGATTCACGCTAATGTCACAAGGTTTAAGCTTTTATAAAAAAAAAACATATTTTGGCCCTTGTCACAATATCCTAAATCAGATTCAGGCAATGCTTTCATTAGAGCATTCGCACATGAACAACTGTATAATTTATGTGTGTTTTGTGGTAACATTTACATGTGTGTACACGAGTTTACAGTCTATGTGTGGCATGTATATTGAGGAGGAAGTCTCTTTTAACAGGCCTGTATAATCAGGCCTCTGGGGCAACATTACCACATAAAAGCATACAAGCGGGTTTGAATATATGAATAAATAAGCAAACAAGATGCTGTGTGTGTGTGTTTCAGAGAAAGAAACACATTAAATAGAAGTCATCTAAGAGAGAAAATGGAAAGCAGACTGAAAGTGTCGCAATGTGTGTGTGTGAAAGAGTTCTCCCACCTGACCTGCAGGGTCAGAAGGCTAATAGCAACACGGTAGTAAGCCGTGAGTGACTCATTCTCCACCTCTGGGCTTGAGTGGCATCCCTACAGTCATTTGCAATTATATTAAAAGCTGCGTCACGGCCCGGCAGGGGCGTTTCTTGTCTCATTTGATGTGCTTTTCCAAATTCTGCTGAGAGAAACTGAGCCAGTGTTGATTTTGTGTGTTTCAGGTATCTTTTCACACAGCTTGTTTTTTTCTTTTCTATTCTTTTTGGATCCTTTCTGATGTTTTTTTTTTTTTTGCCGTTTTTTGTCTGTTTTATCATTCACTGGCTGTGATCTGTGGACTTTTCAACTGTTGGGACCAGGTTTGTGAGCCACAACATGAAATGGAGGCTGACTGAAATACAAGATTGTTCAAATACATAATGCATGCCTTGAGTCAAACTCCAGGCCTAAGGTGTGCATGATCAGACCCAGCTGCATTAACTGCTCCCATCTTGAGTGACCCCAGGCTCACCTTTGTCCACACCTTCTCATGCATGGAAAATTCAGACTGCTCTCTTTCCTGGGGCATCAGACAGCGCTGTTTCATTAGAGCTGCTAGAGTCTCACTTCTACCCACAAGGAGTGCTTTCTAGCCTGGGAGTGACACGCTGGTTTATTGTAAGAGTGAATTGGGATATGGATATGGATACCTTCAGCGTGAAGAGTTAACACTGTCAGCAGCATATTTTACTCAAAAGTTGGTGATGCCTAAAGCTAACCAGTTAGTTTTTTGTGTTGGATGTTATATCCCAACCTCTCCCAAGCTGTGCATCTTAGGTGACATAATGAACTGGATATAGAAGCAAATACATCACTTATACTCACTTCCTGATGCATCGCTAAGAAGACTATCCTCATGCACCGGAAATCCAAAAAATAGTTTACGTATTACTCAATACAGAAATTTACTTCAGTCTGGAGAGAATGTCTTCCTCCTCAAAAAACCCAACTGGATACATTTGTTTCTCTCTGGTTCCCACTGATCAGTTACATTACTTAGTGAGGGTGACCGGCTGTACTCTCGTTTGCCTGTATGCCTTGCAGGTGGATGAACCTGTTCTCTGGGACTACTGGGGTCTGGCGGCTTCCTGGGGTCTGGGGAACTGCAGTTGTCGTTTTGGAGTTACTGGGTCTCTGCCTGAGTTAGTGGTGGTGGGGACTGGGGTGGGTGCTCTCTTGGGCATTGAGGTGTGGGGCTAGGGGTGCTTGTGGTGGTGGTTCCTGTTCCCCGGTCACGAGGCTAGCCTCCTTTGAGTGGGTCCGGGGCCTGGGCTCCTGGTGCCTGGGGTCGCCTGGTCTCTGGCTTCGTTCCTCCTTTCCCAGGGTAGGTCTGCACCCCTTCGGCTGGCTTGCGGTGTAGTGTGCATTGGCCAAAGCAGGGAAGTCTTGTCTGCACGTTGGGGACTCACGTGTGCCCACAGGCCCATTAGGTGGGGTGTCCAGGTGAGAGACATCTGTTGCTGGGTACAGTTTGTCCTAGACCCAGACCACTGTGTCCATTTACTGTGTGTCTGTGCCCGTCTCACCTGGTCCTCTGGGGCTCCTAATCCTTGGTCATGGGTGCCCGATCTAGGACCTCCCTCCTTCTCCTGCTGGGACGGGTGCACAGATATCACAGAGATGTGTGACCTCAGGTCTTCAGTACTCTTGGGGGCTGCGGATGGCCCGGTTTTGCCAGACCTGCCTCTGGCTCCTAGGGGCTGTTATTGTGGCATCACCCTCATTTTAAAGTATATTTTGTGACAAAGACACATGCACTCACACTTGACACTCTCTCTCTCTTTCACACTCACACACACAGACCCCACAAGAAGGTTGTTGATTTATACACCTGTGCATTTTGGAATTTTTGTGTTCCAGGTGCTGTTTGTTTGTTTTACTTCCAGACGCAGCAGTTGGTGATATGTTTTAAATTTCTGTTTGTACTCTATCCTTTTAATACCCCCCCCTTTTCCCGCCTGTCCTGCCTTAGACATTGTCATACTGTGTACCACTATAATGTAATCACTGAAATAACACAAATAGAAATGAAGAAATAAACAGATAAACCCCGAACAAGAGGAGCCTGCAAAGAATTTATAGAGCTGGTCCTGGAAAAGCAAAATGTGTTTGGCACAACACTGCATTCAGATTGTAATTCTGATTGCAAAAGCTGCCAGACAGGACAGGATTAAAAAAAATAAATGAATAAATAAAAAAAAGAAATGTTTGGATTTTCACTGAACCAGAATATAAATGAGTACATCAGAGAAACTGCTCAGGTGTAGCAGTTTGGAGCCAAAGTTAGAGAGGCTAATATGGTTTAGACATATGTAGAGGACAGATAGTGGATATGTTGGACAAAGGATTTTGAAGATAGAGAAGAGCAGCCGAAAGAAGAAGGAAAAAAGAAAAAGGAGTCTGGAACTAGGCTTAGTCTTTGTCTGGTAAATGTATTGTAAAAGGGTTGATTTGATCCTTTATCACAGAAAGAATTGGATGCTCACTCAACTGGAAGTACAAGAGATGTGAAGCTGAATCAACAGGTTGCCGACACAGTCCAGTGTATATTTATAAAAAACAGAATGAACTCTAATTTTAACCTTATGATTTTAGTCCTTATGATCATTTGATTTTCTACTACTGCCCAGTTGGCTGCAATACATGGTGACACTGGTGACAGAAACAAACCATCAGACTAAACACACCCTGCGATCCAATACATGGATTAATGGAGCGTCACACACTCCCTTGATTTCACTTGGCTCTGGCCACAAACCTGATCAAATGCCTGTCAGAAGGGTTAATCCTGCAGCCTGTGATAACGCAGGAGGTTCACTCTTGAACGTACACACTCCAGTCCCACTGGGACATGCAAACACACAGACTGTACACTGAATTACTTCTAGTGGTTCCACTCGACTCGACACTTCTGTAGGGCCACGGCGCGATGCTAGCAAACGTCTAGGGCTTGTGAGAAATAATGTTCATTAGAGACCTCTAAAGAGAGAAACACTCAACGCACAATGCTGTTTGATTGTTTTTTTAAATACCACACACACACACACACACACACACACACACACACACACACACACACACACACACACACACACACACACACACACACACACACACACATTCATCTAGCACGTACACATATCCAGGCAGAGATCTGCCTGTCATCCAGGGACCTTTTAAAGAACCTTGAAGTATATTTACTGCACCTCAGAGTTTGGCTCTTCAGACGGGCCTGCCCTCCTTTCAACTTGCGTCAGGCGTCCTGGAAGTTGCTGGTGTGTCCTTGACACTCTCTCTCTGCATCTGCGGAAGTCAGTTTGAAGAAACGGGTGTCACTATTTGGTGCAAAAAGTAAAGCGACACACTGAAAGGGTGGAAAAAGCTGCATGCCTTTTGGGCTTCACTGACAACCAAATTTAACATGCTGAGTGTTGAGGAGACGTGTGTGTAGGTGTGTGCATTCCTGTTTTCTTGTGTAGGTGGACGTTGTGAGATGGAGCATTAAATATGTTTGTAGAGAAAACCTGTTTGCTTGTGTGCACGTAGGAGCCTGAAGATGTCCTCTGATGCGGGGAAAAGATCAAACACTTGAATTCTCTTTGTTGCACCTGCGGTCTTGAATTTTTGGGGGGGTGCACATGTGCATTTAATTGATTTGGTTACCGGTGAAGAATACCAAATATGTCTTTCACACAGAAACACAAACACACGGGTATTAGGGTTTGTTTGCGCTTCCTTTGATCGCTGAAGCAGGACAACACTTTCAAAGTGACACTTTTAAAAATGATGCCTATAATAATAAATTCAAAAAATGCAAAATTGTAGATTTTAATGTATTGCTAAATAATTTAATGTTCATGCAGAATTGACACAAGTCACATAGCAAACCTCATGGCCTACTATTAAAGGATATGCAGTTATGTGAAGGTTTTCACTGGACCCTTGTGAAAAACTTACCATACCCTTACAGTTTGCTGGACTGCAGTATTCATTGACACCACCTTCTATAGAGTGGATATTCACCACAATGGTCAGACCTTTAAACAACAATGGTTTAGCATGCAGCTCACGGCCATCGGATTAAGAGTCTCATCCTGAGCTATCTAGACTTGCTGTATGGAAACTCGAATGACTTGAATCACCAAAGAGCTACATCTCAGACTCAACAGGCCTTGTGTATACATTACCAGGCATACCTTTCCAAGAAGGTTGCCAGTTGAAAGCATCTTCTCTTTAAAAAGAACATGGCACCACAGCTTAGGTGTGCAAACATGCATCCTGAACAACCACGAGATTTCTGGAACAACGTGCACTTTGAAGCAACTGTTGCTTTGGCGCTATATTAATAAAATGGAATTTAACTGAACTGAATTGAATCAATGTGATTTGGACACCAGTGGAGATGTCTGGGGAAAACCAAACACAGCACATCAGCACTAAACCCTCATACCAACTGTCAAGCATGGTGGAGGATGGGTGATCATCCATGTTTGTGTTACAGCCACAGGACCTGGGCACCTTGTGACAATTGAATCGACCATGAACTCCTCTGTATACCAAAGTTTTCTCTTCAAACATGAAGCCTTGTGTCTGACAGACTAAGCTTGGCTGAAACTGGGTCTTGCAAAAGGACAATGATCCGAAGCATAGCAACAAATCATTATTAAGGAAATTCACTCACTTAAAGCCGAGTTTAAAACTGAGTTTGCCACGTTTAAGAAAGACATCAAACAAGAAATGAAGGACGAATTCGACAGCTTCAAGAAAGACATTAATATAAAACTGGCAGAAACGGCGAATGAGCTAGCTAGCCATGAGACCAGACTCGAAGAAGCGGAGTTGTAACACTTCCAATTTCTCCAATCAGGGCTAAGTTTCAAATGATGTGATTCATCCTGTGCATGCCCAATTCAGTTCTGCTATCACATGTGAAAAATCAGCACATTTTGTCAAACACAGACAATTTAACACGAAAAAAAGTAATTTGTATGCCAAAAAGTAAGTTTTTCTACTTTATTTCAATTTCTAATAGCATTATCTGCTTTGCAGTTAAACTCATCAAACTTAAATTATGTTATTTGTATGTCTATGGGGATATATTCTGTGTTGGTCTTTAGTGCTAATGTTTTAGCCGTTGGCTGTAATGTTAGCTAGTTCATGGCTATAGGAGTCTGGGTCAGTTGTAACAGCAACAGTCTGGGTTAGTTGTAACAATAATGCAGATGTTACAACTTACCACACTATTACTTTAACTTATATTAAACAAGTTGGGGCAACAACATCAGGAGAGAGAGGTTCACTGGTCGCCTTTGTATATGTGGTTAATGCCATTGGCAACACAACCACTGTTTGTGTTCCCACACATACATTATGCAGACCACTGTGTCAGAGATGGGCCAGTAGGAAGTATTGGTAGTGGAAATAAATCAGGATGGGTGCAAGAAACAGATTTCCTCATCTTTCTGAAGCACTTTGCAAACCACACCAAGGTAAGCCGTGATAAAAAGTAATGGAATTGTGATGCTGGTGCACAACTACATTTTTTCAGCTTCATTGTTATGTTCAAAAGTTGGTGCAAGAGTTGTAGGTTATAATGCCCACTGAGCCAATGAGGCCAAACACAAGGAAGACCAACCAAAATTAATGAAATATTCAGTTGCAGAAAATTCCATCATTTGTCTTTTTTGGGGGGGTTGGAATATGTTCAAAAGCTAGATTTCTGCATTCTGTTACACACACACATAGCTACATAAATGGCTCTAAGTGCATTCATGTGTTGAATAAAAAAGATTACATGTTAATGTTTTGTCAGTACCCTTATTTCATTGTGTTACATTTCACCCCAGGATATGTTACAACTAACCCAGACTATGGGGTTAATTGTAACATTTCACTCTTTGTGTTTGAGACCATACCATGCAATGGGTAATTGTGCTGCAGAGAAAATAGCTGCACTATTTAATAGCAGAGACATGTAAATACTTTGCATTAAATTTTGAATCCACTACCTTAAAAGAGCTCCAAGCTACAGACAGAAATGTCAAAAATGTTACAACTATCCCCGGTCTCCCCTAATACATGTCTGTTGTTTAAACTGTGACAAAACTATCAATAAAAACTACAGTGTCAAAACAAAAAGAATACTCCTAGTACTCATATTCCCATGACTCTCATATTCTCATTGCCTTTAATGTATGTGCATTACCCTTTACAGCATCTACAGCACACATGGAAAAAATGCTGTTCAAAGGATCTTAAAAAGGGCCCACAATCAATGTTGGGATGAAATGGACGAAAGGAAAACTTCGTTTGGCTTTTAATGACTTTCACAAAAAATGCTATTTATTGTATCTTAGGAGGACTGTTTCAGACTGTTCATTATTAGTGCCTTCATGTGTAAGACAAAGTGTTTGGTGTATAAATATTAGCCTAATATTCTCTTCGTTCAGTCTGCAAAGCAGTGCTGTTTAATTTTAAGACAAAGGAAAACAACATCTCTCATTTCACAGTTACAGAACAAATTTGATTTCCGTTCATTCACATTCATGAAACAGGCCATTTGTTCAGACTTGTTACTGTGGATATCAATTTCTCCTTCATTCGCTGATGGGGACAAATGTTGCATTTTGATTAATGTAGAACTGTCTTGGATCGCAAATATGCAGTCAAGGTATCATTGACCTATGGATTGGTGCACATGAGGCAATTAGCAAGATGTGTGGATCTGCATGGATTGTTTTATGCAGGGCTTTTCACTGTAACCTCACAGGAAACCAAACTGACACAGAAAGTTCAACATTTCTTAATGAAAAGTTGAGCCTAAGCCTTTGTATTATAAATACGCACTTGGGCATTATGCTTGCTGTATCTGTAAAGTTATGGTAATATACAATAAACTGTACATGTATTCAGTGGGTACACTGTAAAATGTAATATTGTGTTTAATTAAAAATATTAAATAGGCTGAACTCAATTTTTATCAATTTGTTATTAGAACTCAATTTAAATAAGTTACCAGTACTTTTTATGCAAAAACGCTGATAAACTCCATTTATTTGAGTTGTCTTAACTTAGAAAAACTAAGTAAGCTGGAAGTTTTGCTTCTCAGTGCGGAAGGATGAAAGATGTGTTTTGAAAATGCCACGTGACTACCGTCCTCCTCCCTCTCGGATCAGTCCGCATGTTCACGGTGCATTTTTTATGGAATATGTTGAGCAAACCTGGAGAAGCGTCAGCTCAAGATATTATTGTTGTCTTTGCTGTGGATCTTTACCTGATACACTGACTTGGTGAGTAAATGTTTACTCTTATTCAAACTGATTTTGTGGCTTCTCTTAGTTTAGCACCAGGTTTATAATCTTGCTAGCTAGTTAGTGTTAGCCTAGCGTTGCTGCTGCCGCTGGGCTCATGTTACTTAAAAATTAACACCACAGCCTTAAAAACCTTACATAAAACTATGTGGTGAAATTTTCTGTTGATTGTTTGAAATAAATAAGTGAGATAAGAGCCCAGACAAAATTCTTCGGGAGGTGCAGCCGTTAGGGGTGGGGTAGGTGTGGGATGTGGGGGGTGGATAACAGAGCTCCAAAAACGTGGAAGCACTTTTGCAAATATGTGATATTTTGATAAATTAAGTAGATATTTGAGCATTACACAGCTACATTGTCGCCTGAAAATATCTTAAAAGGTTATTTTGTGACCCAGAAAGGGTAGTCTGGGGAAAAGGAGGATCGCATTTGTCGGCCAGGGTTGTCGGAGCCTGTGCGTACTTGTAAGCGCGGCAATGGCGCAGGAGCGCCGCTGAAAAACTTATTACTTTTTCTGGGTCACAAAATAAACTTTTAAGATATTTTCAGGCGAGAATGTAGCTGTGTAAATTTCAAATATCTGCTCGATTTATCAAGACATCACATATTTTCATGCTTTGTGGCAGCTTTTGAACATCTGTGGCATCTATTAATGTCAAATCTAGCCTTTATTTAACAACATAAGCAAACTCTATGTTACAATGATTGCACAGCCATTAAGGATCAAATCAGTTTCTGAAAAATGTTCTGTTTTTCTCCCTCTGCTTGCTTCTTACTGTCTTTGAGGCTCGGGACCAGCACTCCTGCTGTTGGACAGAAAGACATCAGTAAGTATTTTGGTTTTCCAATATATTAGCAGCTGTCAGTGACATTTATATTAATCAGGCTGAACTTTAATCATACTTTAGATCAGCCTGTTTTACTTATTGTTTTATTTGTGCTTTGGTTTGGGGAAGTTGTTTCTTTACTGATCTTTTCCTGTCTTCTGTTATTAGACTTGAGATATGACTGCACTGTGCTGTTGCTGGTGACCACAGTTAATTCTACAAGACATGCTGTGTAGGTAAACAAACAACAACAGTTTGGTCTGCATTTCTTGAAAGATCACATCCCCCAAACTTAGTTTAGAGGGTCTACACTGTATATAGTGAAGTCTGCAAGTTTTCTAACAGCAAAATCTGTTTTGTGCCCAAATCATTTTGCACATCATTAGAATGAAAGTTATTGGCCATGTTTGCATAGCCCTTTTTTAAAATGATGCTTTCATGACATTATTGTGTGTTGGGTGGTGGTCAGGGCTATCCAGACTGACAATTTGGGACATTGAATGTCACCTCTCCGGTGGGGAGGGAGCCTGAGATCGTCTAAATTGGAGTCTGTTCTATACCAAATACAGAAAAAAATGTTTTAAGAAGGCAATTAAGTTCATGTTCCAAAAAATATGATTGTTTGCTTGCAGGACACCAGGAGAGATGAGTCCTCCGTCACAGATGGTGTGGTCAGTGAAGATGGTCGCCTGCAGGTTCAAGCTCATTGCATCTCCAACCCACATCCACTGCCACTGTACTTAAGGGAAGTTAAAGACTTTGTTCTGCACCTACATTTGGATCACCTCGATCCATGACAGTCATTCAGGCAGTAATGCCTGGACTGGAAACAAACATCCTTAAAATAATACAACATTCCAGCTCATGTGTTGGAATGGAAAACAAATGTGTTGTTTAAATTAGAGACTGCACTTGTGAGAGAATAATATATATTTTATTTTGATTATATAAGTAATGTAAGTACAAAACAAACTGTGGTAGACCTAAACTTATTTTCAGAATAATTAAATCTGAGACTTTGTTTCATTGTAAGATTATAACAGTGATGTCAATATAATTGTTTGTTGTTCAGCAGAACAGTGTCCAGTATGTTGGCTGTTATACTTTGTTGTGTTTGAAAATAAAAGTTGGGCTCATTTTAACATCATTACAAAAATTGTTGTTAATTATTTTTAATCATATTCAGGTTACCACAAATTGTTTTTTCATTTAGTTGAACTTAACATGTTTGTCAGTAGGTAAACAATTAGTATTGTACAGTCAGAAATATCAAGTTATTCTTAATACTGCATACTTGCAATGTATAAGTTGTCCTAACAGTCATCTTAAGTAAGCTTTACTTAGTTTTTTTGAGGCAACGAGTTTCCATAATTTTTTTGAGTTCTGGGAACTAACAAAGCTGTACAGTGTACTCAAAATGAGTAAGTTGCCCTAACTTGGTCATCTTACGTAAACTTGATCCAATTTTTTTGAGTTCTGGGAACAAATGAGCTTGTACAGAGTACTCAAAGTAAATAAGTTGTCCTAACTTAGTCATTTTTAGTTTTTTGAGTTCTGGGAACTAATTAGATTTTACAGTGTAGAGGGTAATGTCTACGAATTAGAAGGTTGTGGTGCGAGTACCCGCTGCAGTCTGCATGACAAAGTGTCCTCGGGAAAGACACTGAACCCCAAGCTGCCTCCGATATATCTACTGGAGTCTGAGTGTGCAAATGTTAAGTTAAATGTGCTTAGGCATAGAAAAAATGCACTGTGAGTGGGTGAATGAGGCTTGTAGTAAGAAAGCACTTTGAGTGCTCAAATAGAGTAGAAGAGCATTTTAAGGATCAGTCGGGATTTAAACTGAAGCACCTGTAGTTTCTAACTGTGAATGAAATTTTAAAGGCTCTTAAAGAGAATATATTCATTAAATGTGCTCCATGGGTTCAAACGTGCACCATGTTTGTAATGGTAAAAATGGTAAATGGCCTGTATTTGTATAGCGCTTTACTTAGTCCCTAAGGACCCCAAAGCACTTTACACTACATTCAGTCATTCACCCATTCATACACTGGTGATGGTAAGCTACATTGTAGCCACAGCTGCCCTGGGGTGCACTGACAGAGGGTTTGTACTTAAACTACACAATATTTTCATTCTTTAACTAACAAAAGGAAAATTGAGCATTGTTAACAGCTGATTCTTAAGAGAGATTTAGGAGGCCGGAGGTTAATTCACCAGTTTAACAGCTTACAGCTTCAGATTCACAGGTTGTCTATCTGTTTGTACGCCTGTTTAAGACAAACAGGCAGCTTCATCGTGAAGACCCCATCAACACTAAAGAGCTAAAGAACGAGATCTTTAACGTGAGTTTTCTTCATCTTTTCCAGAGACGGAGCTGTAGCAGAGAGGAGGCTGTGGTTAACAGTAATGGCGAATCAAACGAGACCTCCAGTTCAGATTTAATTAGTTGCCTGTCAACGCTGCAAAGGATCCCCACTCAACTTCAAAGTGGCACAGCTTACACTGAAAACCAGTGGACTTTTGAGTATTGCTGGTAATGACTGGGGCGGGCGACGAATGAGTAATAGGAGGTTCTACCAAAAGGTACAGCTCAGAGCAGCTCATTAAAAAATGTGGAAGAAATGAAGGTGAAGGTAGTTCATTTTAGTTCGGGGCTCCTTTTAAATCTGTGTAAACCGAACGTAGAGCTGTTGTGAAAGGAAGCACACGTGAAACACTCTATGTGTCTCTATGATATGTGTACGATAAGGCATAGAAAGGCTCTTATTAAGTGTCACATCCCTTCATCCTGAAGAAATTTGGCAGACAGACTCTCTGCTGCCATATTTCCATTCACAGGCTGTCATCTGTCAGACTGAGCAAGTTTCTTTTCCCCGATGCCTTTTTTCATACTGTCAGTTGATCTACCTTGTTTTCTACCTCTTTCAAACTAAAGTCCCCATCACATTCAATAAAACTGAAAGTAGGAGGATTATGTGTAATTTCAATCAGGTTACATGCAGATAAAGTGCAACAAAGACAGGCCACTGTCATGTAAGGGCAGTTTTACTCTTTGGGTTTGTTTGACATGCAGTATATTTTATAAACAACTTAAATATTTGCTGGCATAGTTGTATTTAAGAGCATATATATCCAACTAAAAAATCAGGAAAAAACCTACAATGAGACAAACAGGCGATAATTTCTGCTCCAGAGCTGCATGATTTAGTAGTAATAGAATAACAACACCATTTCTGTTAAGTGCCTAAATTCTTAAAATTGGTTTTGGCAAGTTTCGTTTCAACTAATTGTAAATAATTACTCATACAAAAAAAGACTCCTCGCTGGTTATATATGGAGTATATAAGAGTGCACTGAGTGCAGAGCAGCCAACGTTTCCAATTACAAAAACAGGGTTGATGGCCACAAAGTAGCAGTTCACAACTTTTAGGGGAAAAAGCAACAGTGTATATATCGATAACCATTACGTTGAACTGTGTTTGTCTGTGTTGGTGTGTCTTTGTGGGCACGGCTGTTACAGAGGAAGTATTGGATTCCATTTACAGTAGCTGGTCTCAGTGGAAATGTACAAGCTAATGAAGCTCAATAAGCACTTTTACTGCTGCTTTCCTGCATGCTCTCTTGCTCTGTGTCTGCCTATGTCTCATTTTGTGGTAGATGGTTATAAAGGTTCTGGGTTGACCATCATACCTTGTAACAGTGTGTTGCTGAAGTTTGCTCCCTTATGAATGGTCTTAATGGTCAATAAAGACCACTAAACCAACCTGGAACATCAATGAAACTGCTGGAGAAATCGACCATTTTACTTGTACTTTTACAGACGTCATCGAATACCTGAAAAGCAGCCTCACAGAGATCTGCAGCCCAGCGTGGAGCTTTTTGACATCCCAACTCGAAGGCAAATAATAACAAAGCCAAATCAGTGATAGAAGAAAAAGAAAAAGCACAATATCTCAAATAAAAACTGTGCAACAACTATCTCCAATATGGCTACCAGTTACATTGCTTGGTCTGATGAGTCTTGATGTCTCTCTCAACATTCAGATTTTAGGTTCAGAATTTGGCATAAACAATATGTATCCATCCTGCTTTGTATAAATGGTTCAGGCTGTTGGTGGTGTTAAAATAAAGGATTGTTAGTCTACAGGCGCTCTCACAATGTTCTTACTACAAACCTCAGCGACACAAATATTTTAACCAAGCTGGGGATTAAACCAAGAACCTTCTGATTAGGAGTCAACCTCCTCTATTCCCTGAACTACAACCCCCACTCATCAGGAGTCATTATTTTTCCCAAGGAAGGCTGGGACTAAGACTGTTAGGATCTTACCTGACTGTAAAATTCCATAACAGGTAATGTCCCTAAAGGAGCAGCACCCAACATGGACTTATGTAGCACTTTATACAACATGCCTCATTCACCCACTCACTTTTTCCCTGTACAAGTGTTTTCTATCTAACATTCACACTTCACGGTGCATCAGAAAGCAACTTGGGGTTCGTGTCTTGACCAAGGGATACAAGCAAACTGGAGCAGCCGTAAGCACACCCTTACTGCTTCCAGGAGGGATTATATGGCTTAGTAGCAGTCAGGTGCTGCTAATGAAATCCACTTGATTAACTGATCATCAGCAAGGGTGAGCATCTCAATAAGCACAGAAGTTTTTGCAACACAGGCCTCGAACCCACACCCCTGAAATTAAGAGTCTCATGCGCTACTGACTGAGCTAGCCAGGCCTGTGAGGTCGTGTGGTAAAGGGATGGAGACAGAACAATGAATGTGAACATTACAATCATCTCCACAGTCAGGAGATCTTAAGCCAACAGAGCACATTGGGGACGTAGTGACACGGCATCAATTTTTTCCATCAGAGCTGGCCTAATTGTTTGTGGCAAAGTAACTCACAAAGTGGAGGGCGAGTGTATATACACAGACATAAAGGCAGAATGGAGAAAGTGCTGCTTTCAGTGAAAATACAAGCCAAAGCCTCAAAATTTGGTCAGTAGAAGGAGTAGAAGCAGAAAGATTAATGCGTGCTCTGTTAGTCAGAAAGGCTGAGACACGCCAAGGTGAAAGGTCAATCTTGTTCCTCTCCATTGATTCTGTAATAGAGAACCTCATCATCCCCTATCAGATGTCCTCCCTAGCATCTCTCTTATCCCCTCTCAGCTGAACACACTGTACCGGAACGAATGATAAACAGTAACAAACTCAGAGAAAAGTGAGTCAGAGACATTTAAATACCAAAACGCCATGCAGGGATTGAGGTCTTCAAGTAACCTTTTCCATCTTCAGGTTTATTTTTATTAGATTATTCTGTTTTTTCCTTGTTTTCCTAATCCTTCTTCCGTCCTCTCCACTTAGCATCTTTGATCCCTTTGCCAGCTACTATTACACCATGTGTGCTCCCTCTCTCTCTGCTGGCTGCCAGCCTTTCTCAGCATCTACCATTTTACCTTCCACTTCCCTGCAATTTATTTTCTACCTGTTCTCGTGTTCTTTTTTATTCACCTTAGCTTTTATTTCTGTTTTCTGCCTGCGGTGTCAACAGCTACAAGTCTGTTTATGCTGTCTTCATGATAACATGCAGATCAGTAATAAAACAGGAAATTGGAGTTTGGCAGCGTGCGAACTGTTAAACCTTTTCCATGTTAACATGCAGATTACTGTTTGCTTTAACCAAGTTTTAAAACTGGGCGATTTGATGAATTATGAAAACAGAAAATGTGGTTTAATACGGCCAGTCCCGGAGTTTATAGTTCAGCTAAACAAAGTTGTTTTAACAAATACACCAGCCAGCATTCAGCCATTTGCCATCCTGCTGACTAGGGATGGGTACCGGTATCCGGTGCCATTATGGCACCGGTTCTGACATAAACAGTAGTAACCAGACCAAAAAGCAGCGCACATTTCGGTGCTTTATTTGGGTGCTTTTTTTTTTCTGAGATGTCATACACTTTGGATTCTAGCCAATCATTTTACCTTTCCAAGGATAGTAGGCGGGGCCAGGTACGTACATTCTTTTAGAGCAGAGCTACAGATTAAAAATGCCCAAGGCGAAGCGGTCAAAAGTCTGGCTGTACTTCACAGCAAAAGATGCAAACTCAGCAGCCTGCAACAAGTGCTTTAAGCTGATACTGTGATACTGTCAAAGGAGGTAACACCTCGAATCTGACGACGAACCTGGCGATGCATAGCGTTTTTTTAAAAGCCGAGAAATGCACCGTATTTGATAGCTTGCTGCAAGACCTCACACCGTGCACATCTACTGCGGGTGTGGTGCCTGTTATCGGACCTGGAGTTAGCAACATCCCCCAAGAACCCGAAGAGTAGAGTCCTGGCCCCTAGTCCTGTCAGTGTAGCAGAAATGATGACGGATGATGATGGCAGCAGCAGCCGTTCTTCTCTTTTGTTCGTGTGTAATTTATGTTGAGTAGGCTAACCACGTTATTAAATTAATGCACGTAAGGTGAACTAGCAAACACCGTCGTAGTTACATGCGGCTGTCTTCTTGTTTGATAGAGTGATACCATATATGCCCTATAGCTGCAGAAAAGGCTAACATTGTTATCTTTTTACAAAAAACCAGCTGAACATGAGAAGTTTTTGGACCAATTTTGTGTTCTCCATTCTTTAAGCACCGGTTCGAGCACCGTTTAAGCACCGGCACCGTTTCAAAAGTACCGGTTTGGCACCGGTATCGGATAAAACCTAAACGATACCCATCCCTACTGCTGACAGCAGTTTAGTTCAGTGCTGTGCATTTGGCTTTCCACTGCAATGTCATGATTTGTATAAGCGTTTTTTTGAGCACCACTTCAATATGGCCATTTACATTTACAACTCATTACTTTTAAACAGAATAATCAGGCCCCAAAAACCTCATAGTACTTTATTCCTGATCAGATTGCAGGTTTACTTGGTTTACACCTCTGGTGTGTTCAATCATTAACAATTATTAAACTCTGACTCTCTCCCATAGTTTGGTGTTTGTCCCGTGTCTCCCTACTCTCTTTCTTTCCCCTCACTCCAACCGGTCACGGTGGATGGCTGCACCTCCTTGAGCCTGGTTCTGCCAGAGGTTTCTTCCTGTTGAAAGGGAGTTTTTCCTTTCCACTGTCACCAAATGCTTCTTCATAGGGGATCATGTGATTTTTGGGGTTTCTTTGTAATATTGTAGAGATTTTGCCTTACAATATAAAGCAACTTGAGGTGACTTGTTTTAAATTGTTACTATATAACTGAAATGAACTAAATTAAACCTGTAATAATGACCTAACATGTGATTGTTTCCCAAAGGCTAACTAATTTTGCACCCAATGCTGACCAAACAGATTTTACTACATTTCCTGCTGCTGATAGGACAAGTTATGAAACAGTCAGTTTCAAAACCTTTTTTAAAATAAGGTGTTATTCAAGCTACATATCAAACCAGCTCAACATCTCTCGTCCCTCCACTTTTTTCATTCTTCTTGTCATTTTTCTTTGGTTTCTTTTCCTCCCTGCATACATGCATTCACTTCACACTCCTCCATCTCTGCAGTTCCATCCCCCTGCCGCCGCACTGTCCATCATTTATTACTTCATTGACTGCTGAATCGTTCTCCTCATTATTTCTATCCAAGCCCGGCCTTTTCTTCATTAATCTTCCTTCCTCCAGTGGCTGGTTCGCTCTGGTGAAGCTCAAGTATTTCTTATGGCTAGAATGAAAGATATGGGTGGTGCATTTGAAGCCTCACCTGGAGGGGAACAAGTGTTGCTTCAAACAGAAGACCTGAGGGTAAAACACAGTAAATCTAAATCTAATAATCTCTAAATGTCTACTCAACAGTGTAGAAAATCAAGGCATTAAGTAAGCAAATGTTTGAACAGAAGCCTGCGTTAAAAATATTTTCACCCACCCATACTTCATGGCTCGGCGGGCTTTACCAGATCAGCACAAAAGTCACTCTTCTCACTTTCTATAATCAATCATCGTGACACAGTGAAGGCAGAAATCTATACAGAAGGCACTGAATGCATGAACACATACCTGCAAGCTGTTTTCAGTTGTTCACTGCTCTCTAAAGAAACAGTGCTGTGCAGCCCTTCCTCTCAAAAAATTATGTTCCCGAATAACTACCACATTTTCAAGCATGTTCTTAAGCAAGTGGTGTTTAATTCTTGTTTGTGACACATCCTGGTAGAGGACAGCACTACGTAAAATGTTTTGCTGTCTGAGCCTAATCAATAAAATGCAAAGAAAATACTCCTACAGTTCCTCTGAATCATAATTCGAAATGAAGTTTAATGGAACTGGAATACAACCTTCAGTAGATGGTGCTGACTTGTGGTTTGTACAAGCAAAGTGTCTGTGCAGATACTCTGCAGAGCATGGGTGAACCTTTGCTACCTGCCCAGTCATATGCCATCTAGGCCCTAACAGGCACTACACCAGCTGTGTAAACTACTTGGCTCGCAGTCAAGCAGAGATGGGAAGCGCTTCAGTGAAGTCAGCTGGTCAACTGTGATACAAGTATGCTTGATCCTTATCTTTTTTTCCTCGATTCTAAAGTAAAAAGAGTAAAAAAAAGCCCACTCGGACCAACTCACAACAAGCAATTCTGCCAGGAAAGATGATGCATATGATGGATCTTCAATCTCAGTACAAAGGGAATGAATGAAATGACAATTCATATATACATGTTATTTATATTAAAACCCACTGTGACCCTCAATTCTATTAGTGGAAAAAAATTAAAGGATGGATGGATTTATGGACAGATTGATAATATGATGCCCAACTTTCTTTCATATGCAAATAATGTAATTTTACACTGACATTTACTTCTCTTAGGCCCCAGTCAATCAGACATATAGAGTTGCTGGCAACCCACTATATTCCCTGACCACTTGTGTGTGGCAGTTGCTGTGAAATTGAGCACTAAAGCTCCATTCATGCAGGCCTAGAAACGAATCAGAGACTGGCTGGAGAATGCACATTTTACTGGTCTTTAGGTCGTGTGACTGAGGACTTAGCTAATTCATCACATATTAATGGGTACAATTTGCTAAAAGGCTATAAATATAAGGTTCAAACTGTTTACAAACCTAAAGCATCATGGGTAGATTTGTTAGCAGACCTGGAGGCTCTAGTGGACAGCTTTTCAGTTGGATGAAATTAAACACGCTTAACGAAATCCAGGTGTTTTTTTTATATTTATACTTTATATTTTGATATTGCTAAAGTTCAGAATACCCCAGTATGTTTTGTTAAGGGTGCAAAGCTTAGCAAAGGATACGGGTTATATATATTTAGAGCTGTGAGAGTGCTCTACCCATCATTAAGTGACCATGCAAAGAGAATGTAAAACTTATAACAAACAAAAACCCAAAGCTTTGTGAAGGCATCAGATCCAGAAAAGTCCAGAGACTCCAACATTTGATCAGGCAGAGTACTCTGACACAGAAACTAGAAAATGCAGGCACCTAAAGGCAGTCTGGTCAAAGCCTGCCTGTCTTACAGTTGTTGACAGGTTGACAGGTTGGTTCAGGATAACAATTACATAAGAAAAAGGCCGGCTGTCTGCATCGGGCAGTAAAACAGGTGAGTGTTTTTCAGACAAGTAAAACTGAACTGGCCAAAGTGGAACATGACGATGGGGAGTATGCGATCACACGTGATAAAGCTTTCCTCACTGTAAACACTGACTTCTACTGTAGCAGTTATAATAAGCAAAAAGGTAAACATGCAATGGGTAGCAAAACCTTTATCTAACACGAAATACAAGTAAACTCAACAAATCCATATAAGCTGCTTCATAACAGAAGCTTAACTATCAAGTCTGATCATTCCCAGTAGAGAGAATATTGATGAACACATACACATAATGCACGCATAAGTCCTCCCATGTCTTTATCATTCATCAGAGCAGAAAGAAGCAGTTGCCACTGAAGTAGTCCTCCCTGAATTCATCCTGCACTGTCAACACTTTTTGTTGGAGATGCAGCTAAAGAGTCAAAGTAATTAAGAACCACCGCAGCGAAATGGGATCTGAGCTGCTGATTTACATTTGTTTATGCAGAAAACCTGCACAGGCAGACACAATACACCTTTACATCTCTGTGGGGGTTAGTGTAACTTCCTAAGAAAAACAGAACATCCATCATTAGCGTACACCTGCAAAAATATCTTTCTGTCAAAAAAAACATGTAATTTTTGCTATATTTATGACTAACATGGCTAATGTAACATTTAGCATACCTAAATTTGAGGTTTTTTGGAAATGTGCTCACCCTGAAATCCTTTGCCATTGCTATGGCATCCTTTGGCTAATGCTCCCAATATGTTGCTGCTTTTGGTTGCAGTAACAACTACACCTCATTGCCATGCTACTCATTCTCTTAGTTGTCCCCAAACATGGACGGAAAACACAATTTCTTTTAGTCTAGTGCCATGCTTAACGAATGTTTGGGAAATTGGCAGAGCCAAAGAGCCAAGTAGCAGCTGTTGAATTAGAACGAGGGTAAGCGGCAGAGGGTGGCCACAATACTCCCTGAGGCTTAACTATTGATGCAGCTGTATGTGAAACTGTGTGATGAGGTCGTCCTTGCTTCAGTAATTGAAGTTCACGAGGAACAATAGAGCTTTCTGTTTTGAGTGTGAGCTTATTTTATAAACATCAGCATCCTTTGAATGAAATATAATACATATGACCTTTCAAATACTTTCTGTGGGACTCTTATAATAGAAGCTGTGCAGCACACGGTGGTCTAACAGGTACAACCCCATAAAAATGACAGACAAGCTCTTCTTGTTGCTGGTGCTGTGGTATTGTTATCTTGAAATAGTTTTGAACCAAGAGGTGCTTTGACAAAGTCTATATTTGAAAAGTCTTGGACTACATTCATGCTAATGAATATTAAGGGCTTAAATGGAGAAGAACATCAGAGAAAAGCTTGGATTTTAAGTGAGCAACCGCTCTATTTCTTATATTTCGCAAGGAAAAGGGGAAATGTGTGCAACAGCTTATATGGAAATACAATATATAAGGGAAAGACAGAGCTTGTATAATTCTAACAAGCTATGACCACCTTTATTCTTCAACACTAAACTCTGTTAACAAAGTTTTCTTGCCATTTCCTTAAGTTGCAGCTCTAAACCATGACAGATCCTCCTCCGTGTTTTACAGATGCCTGTAGACACTCACCATTGGGCTTGACCACCTCCACACATATTTATGACAATTTACCAAACATTTTGGGTTCATCACTCCATCAGATCTGTTGCCACTGATCTTCAGTCCAGCTCTTGTATAGTTTGGCATACCTCAGCCCTTTCTCCCTGTTTCCTTTCCTTAAGAATGGCTTCTTGACCGCCATCATTCCACTGAGACCATTTTTGACAAGACTTCAGTGAACAGCAGATGGATCATCTGAAGGTCCACACGTATGCTGTGTCACGTTTTTGATGAATCGTTACCTCTTTCTTAAGGACACGACTGGTTCATCTGCTGTAAATATTTTATTTCTTGCTTTTATCCTCCGCTTGTCCAGTTTCCTCAATTTCTGAAGGACACATTGAACACCACGGCGAGAGCATATTATCTTTGGCATGTTTTCTTTGTCTGACTAAAGAAATAGGAACCAAGTTATGTGTTTGTAATCGGCCATTAGTAAAGGCATGCCTAAAGATACAAATGGTTCTTTGTCTTGAGATAATTGTCTTTTTAGGCTTGAATGATTTGTGAGTCAGGTGAAATTAACAAAACATTCCTGTGGTCAGGTTCAAGGACTGGACTGAAAATGAAAGAAAAGCAAAGCTTTGAAAGGCCTTCACAAAAAAGTCTGCCTTCTTGGAAGGAAAATATAAAGAAATGTGGGGCTTATATTGAATATGTTGTTATGTAGAACAAAAACAGTCCCACACCAAAATGTACACTTACCTTCTAAAGAAAACAGTCCTGGCAGTAAGTGATGGGGATAAATGGTAACTGGCATGTGTAATGATTCCAGTAACTTCATCAGCTGATAAAAAACTGGTGATGTAGTTGAATGTTCAAGCAAAGGGAGTGCTTTTTGCCTTTGGGCGGATTGTTTTATCACGCTCACTGCTCCCATGGTAGAATTTAACTTAAGTGCACAACTCATCCAAGTTTCCTATTGGGATAGTTCAGTGTATGTCTGAAGACGCATGAGGTAATTCAAGTGTCGGCGTGCGTAGCACTACAGGGGGAACGAAGTAGCTGACAAGAACAAAAATGAGTCTCATCACAAGTAAATGAGTAGATGTACAGTAGTAGCATACGAAGGACAAAAGAAGCATATGTTAACAAACAGGAGCACAATGCTGTTTTCACACAGAACTGCGGGAATTGCCAAAACAATGAGGCCCTGACAGCGTATGAAGTTATCTCACATGAAGTACGCGACGAGAGTTAGTCTGCACCAGATTCCGAATTTTAAACACTTGCCAACATGTGCCATCTGCTTAGTGCATGCAAATGGCAGGATTCATAAAGGCCACTCAATGTCTGTGAGTTCCTGGGAGATTAACTGCTATATTAAGTTGAGGGCAGCAGTGCACGTGTGAATTCAGCTCATGTCGAAACAAATTAGACAAAGGGATAACACACAGAATCAGTACATCCAATGCTGAAGTACGCTTCATACTTAAGAGGGAGCAGAGGGGAGCGACAAATGACTGAGACCTGTTAGTGTGGATTAAACCGAGGGTTGCACACGATTTGTTGTGTACTTGACTGATAAGTGTATTTTGACCCACTGCAGCAGCTATGGCAGAACACGAAAATACATTAATTAGTTAAAAAAAATCCACATTGAGCGCAAGGGAGAATACTAAGACTCCAAGTGCTTTGGATTGTTACCACAATCTGGATTATGTTGTCTTTTTGTATCCAAACCCTGGTCACAAGGGAGGCAGAACTATAGTACCATTTCTACTTTAAACTGTTAGCATTAGCATATCAGATGTAAAATTCCTTTAAAGACACAGGTCCTGTTACAAATATTTAAGATAATATTCACTTGTATTCTTTAGAGCAGGGGTGGGGAACTCCAGGCCTCAAGGGCCGATGTCCTGCAGGTTTTACATATCACCAAGGTCATCACACCTGAGTCATATGATTAGTTCATTACCAGGCCTCTGGAGAACTTCAAGACATGTTGAGGAGGTAATTTAGCCATTTAAATCAACTGTGTTGGATCAAGGACACATCTAAAACCTGCAGGACACCGGCCCTTAAGGCCTGGAGTTCCCCCACCCCTGCTTTAGAGGATTTTAAGTCTTTACCAGCAGCAACAGATTAGTTAATTTGGTGGCACAGTCCAAAAACATTTGGACAGTGGGCTCAAGAGATATTTGGACTGTGGTGACTCTAAACTGTTGTGTGTCTGTCTGTTTAACGATACAGTCACACCTTAAAAGACCAGGTCTGCAACCACTTGTGGTCAGTTGTCTTGAGTACAACTTTGCTGCATCAAGATGTAAATGAAACATGAATAATACAGAGTCAGTCTGCTTATAGTTCGAGATTGAATAGGGCTAACTTGGCATTTACTTTTGCTATATGTTGCAAATCTGTTGCCGCCTATAAACATGTAAGCTCACATTACACAGAAATTCACATTAACTACTGTTACCCTGACTGTTTTCATTATATTTGAGAGTTTTTTCTGTGAACTGTCTTTGTATGACAATGTTATGTCTCTACTTTTGAAGATCTTTACGAGGCCACTGGCGAGTCTCCTGACTGGTTCAACCCATGGGTTGGGCTGTCAGTGTGTTAGCTGCTAATTGGTCCTTATCTGGTCTAACATCTGGCCATTCTAAAAACTCTGGTTCCAGCAGCACTCCCCTGGCAGTAAGTGACAGTGGTTCTGTCCTCAGTCTCCAAACATCTGTGATAGTTCTGTGTGTTGTGTCTTATGGGGAAAACCACAGGGTTTTTGTACATAGGTTTGTAAATAGATAAACACACTAATTTGTTATCAATGAAGCACAAGGATGAACTGTGTTTTTCTTTTGTAGAGTTTTCTGTGCTTATTTACAGACTTAAGTTTAACACGTTTTTTATTTGGTTCTGTTTGTTTTTCCTTTTGGGATCAGATAGGACTGTTGCTTGAAATATAACTGGTTTTGAAACTCACAGGTTTGAAACAAAAATGATGATAGTCCTTCAAAAATTGTGATAGTAGTGGTAATTGATGCAGGATAGCCACTGAACTGCAAAATGACATTGGCACTGTAGTTGGCAATGCACCCTTGCTATAGGAATATACAGGAGCAGGAGGACTGAATTAGATTGCTTGTAATGCCTTGGCAATCTGCATTTATAAATCAGGCAACAATTATTTGCAATCCTGCAAATCTGAGAGTGATTACAGTCAGTTTGACTTGAACCGTGATTGGTTGTCGAGCGGTTGATTCCTACTAGGTGACTATCACCTTACAATCACAAGGGATTGCACACTCAACCTTTGGATGACCAGCTAGTCAGTTTCTGCATTTAAGGGTGAACAAGAAAAAACAAGATTTTCTCAAAGGTGTGTGTCATACTCTCAGTTTTTGATGTTAGACTGTGATCTATGTTACTGCATGAGGGCTTTTGATTGGCAAAAAATGTCTACATAATTAAGGTGTTAAAAGTGTTTGACAGACTTAAATGTTTCAGATCTTCAAACAAATGTGAATGTTAGACAAAGATAACACAAGCGAACACAAAAATGCAGCTTCTAAATGAAGGTGTTTATTATAGAGCTCATCCGTCATCACGATTAACGCAATTAAAATTTTTAACACAATCAACCCATCTGGAGCACAGAATGAGTCAAAATCCCTGCAAATGTCTCTGTCAATGCATTTCAGGCAGTTTGTCCAAAGTTTGCTCCAGATGTGTTGATTGCATTAAAAATGTTAATCGCGTTAATCGTGAGGACGCATTAATGTGTTAACATTGACAGCCCTTGTTTATTATTAAGAGGAAAAAAAATCCAAACTTACATGGCCCTGTGTGAAAAAGTGAGGCCCCTAAACCTGATAACTGGTTGGGACACACTTAGCAGCAACAAGCGTTTGTGATAACTGGCAATGAGTGTTTTACAGGCTGTGGAGGAAATGGAGGGTTTTCAAGCATGAACCACCTTTTTAAGGTCATGCCACAGCATCTCAATGGGATTCAGGTCAGGCCTTTGACCAGGCCACTCCAAAAGTCTTTATTTTGTTTTTCTTAAGTGATTCAGAGGTGGACTTACTGGTGGGTTTAGGATCAGTGTCCTTCTCCAGAACCCAAGCGCACTTTAGCTTGAGGTCCCGAACAGATGGCCGGATATTCTCCTTCAGGATGTTTTGGTAGACCGCAGAATTCATGGTTCCTTTTACCACAGCAAGTCTCCCAGGCCCTGAGGCAGCAAAATAGCCCGAGAGCACCACACTACCACCACCATATTTTGTATGTTGTCAGCTGTGTTGGATCAAGGACACATCTAAAACCTGCAGGACACCGGCCCTCGAGGCCTGGAGTTCGACACCTGTGCTTTAAGGTAATCCAGAGGTTGTCACTAGTTAAAAATAGATATGTTATTATCTGTTTCCATTAACAGTGCCCACTGTCACTCCCTTGCTCTATAATATTTTGAAAGTAGTTTTAGTAACTGAAAATTAGGCCTAAATTTAAAAAAATTACATAACAAACAGGAAATTAGATTACATTAGAAGTCACAGGTTGTAACATTAAATGTTACCTTTAATTTGATGAAAAGCCTTAAACCCTCAGCAGTGTACTTCTGACATGAGCTCAATACTCTGCCACAGAATGAAAACCTAAAATTTGTGATTTTCCAAGCAGTTTGTGAAGCTACAGACCTTGAAAGAGGAAATGTTGTTGAGAAAACACAACTGTTTGTTTAGTGGAACTGGAATATGAGGCAGAAGTGACATTTTCTCAAAGTCTCCTTCCCTCCTTGTGCCGTCGCCTTTCTCTCATTCATCATCGCCTCCCCTCCTTGCTCCACCTCCCAATTACTCAATTTGTTTCTCCACCCGTCCATACCTTAATCACTCGTGCCATTCACGCACTCCCATATTCATTCACTTCTCGGTGAATCATACCTTCATTGTAATTCCTTCCTTGTGCTCAGCCTTCATTTGCCGAGCTCCTCTTTGATCAGTCGTTTCTCAGCCCGTCTCTCGTTACTCACACCATTCATGAGGTTCACGCCACGTTCTCCCTCCCTCCGTCTCTGCTCTCACTGACGCTCTATAATTTTGTTTTTCGATCACCAGCAGAATTAGAGTCACTTTGCCTGCTCAGAACAATACAGGAATAGTGATTCGTCTGGGAGGCCTGATGACAAATACATGATGAAGCACATGATATATTCACTCCAAGCCAACAAGGAAGGGACAGGCTGAAAACCGACTACTTCTTTCAATTGCCTCATCATTTCCACCACCTCTCTTTCTCTCACCTTTTGTCTCTACAAATCACCGTCATCCATCTCTCTACCTCTCATGTCTTCCATCATTTTAATCCTTCATTGTTATTCCCTGTTTGTTTCATTCATTTATTTGTATTACCTTTTGTTTTTCTCCAAAGAGTATCGCTCACTTTTTTTGGCATTTCCCATTCAGGTTTTCCATGTTTTTAAAACCACAATTCCATATTTGCTCAGCCACATTTCCACATATTTTAAAGTTAGGAAAATTCCTAATTTGGAACATAAAATATAAATATATTTTAAGAATGAAGTTTGCTGTTAAGCTAGTACAGACTTTGATTGCATGCACATCACTGTCATGCAACATAAAAAGCAAATCTAAGCAGGTGAAGTTGAAGAGCAGGTGGGTGAAAACTAACAAAACTCCCCTGACATTTCAGAGAAACATCAAGTGCAGCCACCTGACAGAGCGATAACTGAAGGAAGCGTGTGTTAATTAAAATGCTTTGCCTTTTGTGTCTCAAATGTCAGCGGTGTTTGTGATCCAACCTGCAAACACAGGCTGACTTTAAGCTGACATATCTTGATATGGATCTGTTCTCTTATCAAGGTCGCGATCTGTGGGTTTCTGCTTGTTTTTGAGAATTTTTAGTTTTTCTTTTTCTTCATTGTTACTTTAGAGCTTTAGTTTTCATTATTGTAGTAGAAACAGTCTCATTCTCATTTGTTTCTGTGGTTATTATTCTGAGTTCAGTTTTAGTGACTATTTTGTTTTATGTTCATTTTTGTGTTTATTAGAGTAGCCTCAGTGTTTCTTGTATCTTGTTATGTAGTCTTAAACTTTGTTTAATTCTTTCGACTTCCTCCTTTGTCATTACCTTAATTGCTTTCAGCTTTCTTCATTCCCCAGCTGTTTCCTCTGGCCTTGATTACCCTCAGTGGGTCTCTGTGTGTATAGCCTCTCTTTCCTTTTGTCCGTTGTCAGAACATCTGTTTGTCATCTCTGTTTTTGGTGTGTGCTACATGTTTCTGTCCCAGAGTTTGGATTTAGAAGTTAAGTGCCACTTTCGATTTTGCCACTTTTGTTCGTAGACTTTCAATGTAATTAAAAGTTACTTTAAATTTAGAGTTAGCAGTGCTTCCCCAACTTACAATGTCCACCATTTCAGCTAAATAAGGCACACACCAATATTTCTTCTGGGGGAAACAAACTACTATTCATTTTCTATTGAACATATAGAATTACCCTTGCGCTCCACACCTGGTAGAAGACAAAACAAAGTAGAAGTACTCTAGTGAACCAAGTCAAAGACTTAAACGTCTGTTTAGCATGTTAGCGCTTACGGGGTTTTTCACTTCCAGCTAATGCTAGCAACCTTATTTAGACAAACATATAGGTCCATGTACACATTACACCTACAGTCATTTTGATCACATCCTATTTTAAATTGTAGCTTAGATTCTTCTGGGCAGGTTTTCTAACAGGTTTTCGAGTCTGTGGGAATATCTGCACATTATTCCAGAAGAACATTTTAGAGATCGGACCCTGATGTTTGTTGAGAGAACATGGCTCACAATCTAAGTCCTGGTTAATCCCAAAGGTATTTAATGGTGGTCTGGTCAGGTATCTGTGCAGGCCAGCAAAGTTCTTCCAGATCAAACCCATCCAACCATGTCGTTATGATCACTGCATTTTGCTTGTTATGCCAGAAAAGGAAAGGAATATCACAAACTGGTGGAAACTAAAATGAACTAAACTGTCTGAAGCAGTCAAATTTTCTTTCACTGGAACCCCAGGCCAAAGTCTAGGAAAAATAACCCCATAGCATTGTCCATCTTAGTGATTAAAAGGTGTGGACCAATACTTTTAGTGTATCTCTTAATTACATAATATAAAAATAAAATACATTTCACTTATCAAAACTAGATCAGAGATTTCTTAGACGCCTATTTACTACATTAGTCACAAAGCAAGTCAAACTGTTTGCCACATATTGAGTTAAAAATAGTACAAAATAAAAGCATGGACCCAAGGTGACTGTTGCTGCTACTTGTCTGCCATCAACTGGATAAGCGGTTAAGAACATGGATGGATGGATGGATCCAACGTGCACCCAAACATATCCAGGTCATATCCACTTTTACAGATCACAAGTCCAGCTGATAAATGGTGCTATGTGACACGTAGCCTGACCAACCTGTTCGCCATGGTGATTTGATTGCTTCAGATGAAAAAGTTTCCTTTTAAATGAACTTCCATTTTGTCCTCTGCAATGTCACTGAAGTGCCCTTCAACAAAACATGGACCTCTTCATTATGTATTCTGGTGCTGCCCTGAAGCTCACACTGACTCATCCACCAAAAGAGATTTGTTTGCATTGAAGGCAAATCTAAAAACCCAGGATCCAATTACCTTGTAAAAAATTGCTAATGAAGTTATCTGTCTGTACAGTGTAAAGGTGGGTGGTGACACAACAGATAACACTAATCCCCCCAAACAATCCAGAGAGCAGCAAAAGTGAAGGAAATGTGGATAGGAGGATTCACTTGTCCAGATAAGAGAATGGAAATTACACACATTGTTGAAATGATGTATGTGCTGCTCATCATGCATCAATACATGCCCGTTTTCAATTTTGTTTGACACTGGAAACGCAGATATAAACAACCCAGGAGGAACACGATCAAAGGTGTCCTTGTTCCAAATAAGATTTTGTGTGTGTGTGTGTGTGAGAGAGAGAGTATTAGTGTGTAGGACAGCACATCCTGTCCTGGGGTGTATTAAAGGCATCCTTGTACCAAAATTAAAGTTAGAGACAAACACCAAGGCTGACGAGTGATGCACGGTGCAGGTGTCGGTGAAACAGGCCAGCCACCTGCAGTGAGACAGCATCCACTATGACTCTTTGATGAAAGGATTGTGGGGAAAAAATCGAAATTAAACAAAGAGGGTGACTTTGAAGTAAGCAGGACCTGTCAGAAGCTTTTACGCAAAGTAATTTATTATCACGACGTTTACTTTTATCATAATTTTATGCCATAATTTCTGACAGTATCAAAGCATATTCCTGCTGCAGCAAATATTTGAACCCAAGCAAGATCAAAGGAGAACAGGTGAAAGAGGATAGGGGATTAAGTCATTACCAGAAATTATCCTCTGTCTTTGCATCTCAGGCTACAAGCACCGTATCACTTTTAAGGACAAGGCAGGCAATATTTTTTGCCAGAAAATCCCTTGAAAACACTAAAAAAAAATGAAGTTAGTCTCTTTTTTGTTATTGCTGCCGTGACTCTCACCATCAAG
Organism: Oreochromis aureus; assembly: GCF_013358895.1. Classification (NCBI taxonomy): domain Eukaryota; kingdom Metazoa; phylum Chordata; class Actinopteri; order Cichliformes; family Cichlidae; genus Oreochromis; species Oreochromis aureus. Next base: position 34,979,075 of record NC_052944.1, read on the forward strand.
CTTATTTGTTCTTTTTTCTCCTAAAAGGAAGACGTAAATCTACCAGCTTATTAAGTGTTGGCTTATCAACCTTTTTGCTAATGTCGTTTCTGAATCCAAACCTCTGTGTGACAAAATCCCAAATAATTTAAACCAAGCATCAACAAACAAGGGTCAAGGTCATTCCTGATTCTCTGACTATTTTTAGTGTCTTCTTCCAGCCGAGGGAAGACACAAACAGACACACTTGACACACTCAAGTGTAGTACCCATGTGACAGCCTCCAGGGCTGAAAAATGATGTGCAATTTAAGCTGGTTGCAAAAGCAAGTCAATTCATTTATAGTGTTTAAAGCATGCTGTCAGCCTGGCTGTTGTGGGGGTTGAATGTTAGGGTTGTGGCCACTTTGGCAGGTGTCCTATATCCCAACATCCCTTTATTAGCAACTGCTAGAGCTTATTTCCAGTAAGCAGATTCAGCAACCTGGATCTTTAAACTGTGTTTGTGCTGTTGGTGCCTTTTAAAATCATTTTTAATGAAGACTTGCTGTGTGGTAGAAACCATCCAAGAAGTTTGTGCTGTAGTTTTGATGAACGACATTATAGGAATTTATTAGGCTTTTTTATTAGCAGGTATCTATGGAAGCTTTTTTCTGCCACCGCAAAACTAATTTTTGCCAAACAGACGTAAGTTGAATTTTTAACTTATCTCATATTTATGTTCTTTCAAAATTTCATACTTCTTTGAAAAAACAATTCTTTAAATGAGGTATCTCACTAGGTAGACTTGCTGATTCAAACTTCTCAGAAAGTCAACATTTTAAGTTAATAACCTGAAATTTCCAGATATTAACCTTCAGGAAATTTTGAAAAAATAACCAGAAATTTTGATTTATGGATGGATTTTTCTCTCCCCCCACCCCACCCCACTGGCAAACACAAGTTTTCATAGGTCTCATAGTTTATGAATGCAGCATGCTAACAAAGTTAGCTAGTTGTAGTTTTTGAAATAGCACTCATGTCATTCAGCTATAGTAACTTTTTGGCTTTAAAAACCAACATGGTGTTGCTAAAACACTAATGATGAGACTTCAAAATTCTAATAAAAAAAACATTAAAAAACATCTAAAACATAGATGGTGCCATAGTGGCAACATCCTTCTATCCCAATTTAACCCAATCAATCAAACTTCTGCATGTGATGCTGAGTTTATATTAACCTACTGACAGATTAGTTTTGTGTCAAACTATTTGTGTCAGCTTAGCGTTTGAAACCTCACAAGTATTTAATTTATCATCTCTGTTTACATCCAAAGTTATCATGGCAGCATGGCACTTACTTCAACAAGCTAGCAAGCACCCTACAACCTGCTTAGCTTTGTAAATCGTATTCTTCATGGATGTCTGAGTCTATGCTTGATTATAGCCCATAGGAAAACAAAATTTAGTGTTTGTTTGCAACTGAATAACCATTTGACTACTATGTTAGATTTAATCCACATGAAGTCTTACAGGTGGATAATATTTAATACTATCTCCAGTTGCAGATTTGCTCGCCTAATAATATTTGCACACCAGGATAGCATTACATCACAAAAAACTATGTTGTAATGAACAAACATGCTAGCCAGTATCACAGTGTGGCTCATTGCCATGTTTTTTATAGTCATCAGAAAACAATGCTGCTCAGTCACACAGAAGAATTAATTATTTGAGGCTTTGAACAGACTAATATTTGCTAGTCGGATCATTGTCTCTTCATGGAATTTGCTGACAATAAGAAGAAAATTTAAAAAAATATTCCTACCTTTAGTAGATACTGACCATGACAGACTCTATGCTGTGCGACTGTTGATGAGAGAGAAAGAAAGAAAGACTGTGTTGGCCACAAACCAAGACAGAGGTCACTTGGCACACTGATGACTCAATTCTTCCATATCCAACAATACACCAACATATTGTGTGTGTTTGGGTTAGTTTCATTGGCTCCAGTGAGAGAGCGGAGCAAACACATTCCTAAATCTCTCAGATTAGAGCGACAGAGTGGATTTGTCTGAGCTTATCAACAACAAAGCAGAGCAAATGGGAGTAAGTGTCTCCCACCTACAATGACGGACACACAACACACAAAAATCCACACGCCGAATATGGGAAACCTACGTTTTCCTGTTCCGTTACAACTTCATCTCAAACTCCAGCTAGATACAGATAAACACAGACTTGTAGCTCCTTCCACAAAATCCACAGCAGGAAACCAGTGTGTTGTTTATTTGCGGTTTATGCATCAGAAATTGATAAACTACATTTTTCAGTGATCATGTTAAGGATATTTGCAGATGGTGAAGTTAACACCGGAGATATTGGAAATGGTTGCTGTTGATTGCTTGGTAGTAATTTTTGCTTTTTAATACTTTTCTGTACAGAAGAGACTTCCCAAGTTTATACACATTTGATACCTGATTTGAAACTAGAGTAAATAAAATTCTGTAAAAAACTGTATGCTGAAGCTAAAGGCCCTGTAGCTTCATGCATACAGTCTTTGGTGTATTGTAGGACCTATTGCTAAAAGATGCCCAGCTATATGTCACCGTGCGAAGCATAGATTGGGTTTTGAACTCTGATAAATGAGTAGTTGCGTAGCATGTTTCCTCAGGTTTGATACAAAGCATTGCGATGCTGACAGCACTTTCACTGCCGATCAGCAAGATACAACAGAACAATTCAGTTCTATTATTTTATTTCCTGGTTTCAGAAGGAAAATATAGCAGAATCTTCAGCAATTAAAACCTTCTCATTTGACAGTAATGTCCCACCACATTGGTGTGGTCAGCTGAGCCTGCAGGCAGGAGGCTCAGGTTGCTTAAAGTAACACAATTGATTTGATGGTCAGTCAGAAATGGTGCAAATTCAGTGCAGCCAAATGAATGCCAGACATGCTAGAATCCAGACATAGAAACAGCTCCTTGTACAGCCTCAAACTTATCCTGGCGGCTTTGCAGACCTGCAAAAATGCCCCCCAAAACATTCCTACACACAGAAAAGATGCAAACATTACAATTGTAATAAAAGGCATTTAAATTATTAGTATTTTTTTTTTTTGCACATAACTCTCAGTAATTGTAATGGATTACATTACATTCAGTTGTTCAGGCCTACTGTTACTTAGCTTTGTCACATGTATCGAATGTTTTCTCAGCTGCCTGGCAACCAGTCTTGTGAAAAACATTTAAACTCCACCAGAAGAAGAAAATACATAAAAGTGAATTGTGGCCTAATAAGCTAAGGTGGCTTCTGCCATTGTGGACGATCTATTCCCTCAGTGGTGTGAGATTAAAGAAATTATTTTACTGCTACTATTCATAACTATCATCATTACCATTGCATTAATAACATAATCTACAGCATTGATATTGCATTCAGATGTTTAAACATATTGGCACCCAATTAGCCTTTATTACAGGTGCAGTTATAACCACTTTAAACTGTTGAGTTTAAATTTATAATCTTAAATGCTTATATGCTGATATATATATTATATACAGCACTCAACATTAAAAATTAAGGCGGATTCATTTCCCTTTCTGTGAGTGAATCTACTAAAATGAACAGTGAAAATTTAATGTTTTAGGCATGTAGACGTGACCAGGTGTTTAAGTTGAACTGTAGTTCAAACTGAATATTATCAGCAGATTACCAATGCTGGGGGGAAAAAACCCAAAACAGACCACCCAGGATGTTTGTAATGATGGAAAATGTCTGCACCTCAACCAGAGGTCTGTCCAGATATTGGGCTTCTTGGTGTTTAAATGTTAAAACATCTTATTTATTTTTGTGTATCTGCTCTTTCTTTTGGTACATGTGTGCACCAATGGCACCTTCAAAGTGGCAGTGGGGGGCTGGCATCTGCTCACACAGCCAGCCTGCTGAGATACCCACATGAACTGTACAGATACAACCCGCAGCTGAACCACATGGTCGTGTTTGGAAGGTGAATATAACGGACTAAGACATCACCTGCGTGTGTTGACATTGTTGGGTCTGCCTTGTGTGCGAGCTGACAGTAAGAAGAATTACACCAAAAAAGTCATGTGGTCATATTCACCTGTCTTCTGCCATTAGCTACACTGTTTGAGCCTCTGTGTGTGTGTGTGTGTGTGTGTGTGTGTGTGTGTGGTGAGGCGAAAGGAGAACCACGACTTTGAAAGCGGTGATCTCTCAAAGCTTCTTTTTTTTTTAAACTAATGTCCACAGACAGGAAGACAGATGCATCACTGTCACAAACACCCATGCACAAAATTCTCTGTGAACACCACCCAAGGGCATTGTGGGAACTTGGCACTGTGGACAGGGATTCAGAAAGAGGAAGGAGACTGCTGAGGATGTGACTTTAACTCCCATTTAAACTCGCTGATCGACTCAGACAGCATTACTTAGTAAAGCAACGTTCTGTCCCCACCGGGTCTGTCAATTCCTGGAATATTGTGGGAAGTTATTGAATTAACATTGACTGTGCCAAACACGATACCGTTCTACTTTTAAAGGTGAATAATTTCTGAGATATAAAAAAAGGACGGTTTGTTGCTCAGGTCTGCTTCAAATTATAATTCAGTTAGCTAAAATCTTTGAATTTATGCTGCTATCAACATCATGTAATTAATATAATAAAATAAGTAAGAGCAGATGTTTTCTTTTAATTAGCTGTAAAACAATTTCTTCCTTGCTACTGTTTTCTGGACATTTCCACAAATTCACATTTAGTCACTTCTCAATATGCAATTATTTACTGGGGAGCAGATATTTATAGTTTTGTTTTTTTTTACAGATATTTTAGACATTTTTTTTTTATATATTTGTAGTTATTTAGTTTACATAGTGATACTGATGTGCTTTACATAGAGTTTGTAGCTATTGCAAATTTCCCTTGATGGGCTCTTACATTCCCGTACACAAACAAGATTTACTGTACAGCAAGATTTACATAAAATCACAATACACTATAAATAGAAAACTACAGGGATTACACATATAAGAATAACGTTTCTCTCCAGAAAGAAATGCTGGAAATGTTACAGATGGTGATTCGGAAGTCTGGCTGTATGAATACGCTGACTTATTTTGGGTAATGGTCAAATTATTGATTATTTATTAGAATAGTTTAACATTGGTTCTGTACATTCAGCTACTCCTTTTGTGTAGCGGTATGTCAAAACCTGAAGAGAAAGCATCTGAAACTGATATTTTGGAAAAAATGACATAGAGTCTTAGACAGAATCAAAATTTACTGTGAAATTAAACCAGGTGTTTTCAGTCCAGCTGAGTAATTTGTAAATGTATTCTTTGCACTACATGTGGTAATGCCTTGGCATTATTCAGTTTCAGCAGCAGTGTAAGTACAAGTTTTATTAAAAACACTCTGAAATTCATTTGTTAATCATTGGCCATAAAGCATGAACCTAGTGTTGGCTCTGGCCTCTCTGAGATAAATTTATCCTTGTGATTAAATTTTGCACTCCACCAACAAAATGAAATCTATGCAATCACATGGAAAACAGTTCTTGAACAAATAACCTCAGCCTTTTATGCAGCTTTTTATGTCTTGAAACCTGTTTTGGGGCAAAGGGAACTGTGCAAAAGCCTGACAAATCAATACCAATGTTATCTAAGTTCGTTTCTAATTCTGTATTTATTTCTGATACAGTAAATCTGGATTGAATGCACTAATATTTTTATTTAAAAAGAAAAAAAGTATAAGATTGAAAAGCAATTTGGGATAAAATGACTCAATGTCTAAGCAGATTGCACTGTAGTTTTAATTACTGAGTCTTTCAGCTGTATTTGTGCGCATAAATATATATATTTTTGTAGCACTTAATTGTGCAATATGATTGAGATTTGTTGTGACATGTACAAAGTAATGACAGAGTATAAGCAATAGAGCGGAGCATTAAAGAAGCATTCTAAGCTGGTAGCATTAAACTGCTGGTGACTGGGTTGATTTGGACAAGTTAGATAGCTCAAAATATCAAGTATTTTTGTAAGAATGGCAAACAATAAATCAATCCAATTCTAAAGGCAGGAGGGATCTACTTTTTTTATAGGTATACATCTGTAGGTGTTATAAGGAAGCCATTCTATCCACTGTGCATCAGTGGGGTTTGTTGTTGATCTGTCAATTCCAAATGAATTCATCCTGCTGCAGTTTAACAGTGTCTTACACTCCTCTGCAAATCCTATTGGCATTACAATGGCAATGCAAGAGTCTCTGAGTGTTACGTGAGCTTAACTGCTAATGGTATCCCGGATAAGCCCCCATTTATGGTCTGATTCTGGTTCATAAGCTGCAAAAGAAAATAACTGCAGCATGTAGAGCATAAAAAGTACATCTTACATTTAGTAAGATGTGGTTGCCCTTCCAAGCCAAACCTTTAAATCCTCTGGCTGCTTACAGCCTTCTTTTCAGGTGTAAATAATTAACCATTACAGTCATGTAATACCCAAAGACTTGGACTGCCACTGCAAGGTGTAGGAGGAGGAGGAGGAGGAGTTGCAAAAAAGCATAGCAACTGATACACATACTTGAGCCATCCAATTCTAAGAGCAATTAGCTGCCTTTGATGACAATGCTAAAACTTTACTTTTTATGCTTACGTTTATTCACTACAAAGTGTCACCGAAGGATCCTCATATGTTTAAATTAAGCTGGTATTTGTGTAGCTCCTTTAAATCCACATGTAACTGGCATAATGTAGCAACGCATAAGCAGAAGTAGGATAAAAAGATTGAACCTGGCAGGACCAGAACGAAAGTTTCTGGGAAAAGACACACAAGTGTAAACAAGAAACTGACAAAGAGTAGATCAATTTCTTATCTCCTCCCCTTCGCCTCCTCATTCTCTTCCTCCTGAGCTGTCTGTGCCTGTGGGTGAGCTAAAGCACACAATCCCAGAGTGACAGCAATGAAAAGAGTGATTCAGCCTGCCGGCTTTCGACACCTGGTCTCTTATTCCTTTGCAGGCACTAGGTTAGGATTTAGAGACAAGAAGAGGGCAGAGGAAAGGCGAGAGAAGACCACTAAGGGCTCTATAGTGGGGGGGAAAAGGTACAGATAATAAGTGTAGAGAGAAAGGAAAGAACCTGGTTAGAAAGAGAAATGGAAAGCAACCGATGAGAGGTGCTAAAAAGAAAAGAGTCTGTGACAGAGAAAGAGAAAAAACAGGATGAGTAAAGACAATGTGAGATTTTTAAATTGCTGCTGCTGCTGAATCAGCAACAGAGGGACTGTCAGTGGAGTTATGATGAGTTGATGCCACCGCCTACAGAAATTCAAGCTGCGCTCTCAGACCGAGACACAATGCCTCTGCTTTTCAACTGATAGTTAATGTGAAGATGCAGAGTCTAAAAACCACTTCATTACTGAACCCCAAGCTTTGCAAGTGGCTCCAACATAAGCTGCATACGTTTCTTAAACGCGTCGCCTGCATGTTCATTTATTTAACCTCAAAAATACCCAGTCCTCCATTAAATCAAGTTTATGAGAAGAGCGGTGAATGGTAGCCAAACAGTCATACTAATGCACTTTATTAGATGTATGCAATTAAATAAAAAGTCTCTGTTTACATGGGTAAATGGTTCCTAAAATCTTTATACATCCACTCTTTGGCCCATAATTCAGTGTAATGCATCATAATAGTCTTACTACACTCATGAACTCACCTGAGATTGCCAAGTTCAAACTAGTTATAGCCCTCAGCAACCAACTGGCAAATGTTCACTGAGTCACTGTTTTTTGTTTTGTTTTTTCAATAAGAAAACTAGTGGGGGAAAAAATAAAAAAATATGAATGTTTTCTAACAGAGTAGCTCACAGGGCACACTACTTCAAACTGCAACGGTGAAATCAATTTTTTCAATAGACCTCTTCTTTAAAGAGTACATGTTTCTAATAGGAATGGTTACCTAACTTCAGTGTGACAGGTGGGCATATGTGCTTTTAATGCAGTATCTGTATCCGTTTGCTGTGTAAACAGATTACGGTTTTTAACAGGTTTGCCATATCAACAATATGCAATGCACCATTAGATCCACACATTTTTGAACAATGACCTTTGATTTAAATCCACTGTGGCGATGTACAGGGACAAACTATTTAAGAACAAACAATCAAAATGTGACTTTCAGCGTTAATTCAAGGTTTTTAATAAAATCACTACATTAACTGTTCAGACATTTCAGCCACTTTATAGTTCCCCATTTTAAGAGCTTTAAAAATAATTGGACATGTTTAATGTAAGGATTATGAGGATTTGAATGGTTTGTTAAAAATCCTTTGCAGAAAATGACTCCCTTTAGACTATAAACCATGGACATCACTAAATTCTGTCTTTCCTCCCTTGGGATGCTCTGCCAGGGCTTTATTGCAGCCACCTTCATGTGCTGCTTGTTTGTGGTTCTCTGTGCCTTCAGTGAACAGTATGCTCTGTCAGTTTGAGGTCAGTTGTCTGACTTGGCCACTGAAGAATATCCCATTTCTTTGCCTTGAGAAACTCTAGGGTTAGATTTTCAATGTGTTTTGCATTGTTATCCATTTACACCCAGTTTTGTAACACTGGCTGAAGCTGAGAAGAGACTGTAGCCCTGTACATCACCCCGCTGTTTCTGTCATCATGTTCCCATCATTCTGATACAAGTTAGTCTTGGTTTTATTCATCTTGGTTTTTTTTTTAAGGTTCAGGTTCGTTTTGGCGTAGTCTAATATGGACTTCCTGTTCTTGACTGTAGCCATGGTGTGCATGTTGTAAACTCTTTGTACTTATGTCCATGAAGGCATTTCTATATTTTAGATTTGGACAATGAGATACCCACTGAGAGTGTTCTCAACTTGGTTCTGTCACCATCCATTTTAGTTGCCTCCTGCAGTCTTTCAGCCCTTTTCATTACTTTAAAGAATGAACCAGATTACGGATTATTGATAAAGTTTTTACTTTCTCTGATTATTCATTCATTTATTTATTTATTTCTAGAGCGTGCATCCTCGTTGGACCTGGTGCTACAAGTACATAAAAAAGATACCATATGTACGTTCAGTCCTTGGAATCAATTCCAGATCTTTTATCTGCTTAATTTGTCATTGAATAACCCGGGAACTCGTGCTGATCTTGGCCACTGTACATAGATCATGTCATGGAAATATTTAATCTGCAAAGTTATCAGCTGCCACAGCATTTGAAGAATGTTTCAATCAAGTATTTCGGATGAACTGCTGGGTCTCAGGAGGGTATACACAGCACATCTTAAGTATTACTGTATATAATGCATACAGAGGTATGAAGTTAAGTACAGGACACAACCTGAAGCTTACAATCTGAGCTACATATTTATTTACTGTTTACATTTATCAACAACTGATTTTTTTTCTTATTTATTGCTTTGATGAAATTCATGTGCTCCAGCAAGCTGGTATTGAGGTCTCAGTTTGCTGTGGCAGATTCACTTGCTGTTAAGAGATGTTACTTTGAGAAGACCTTGAGTGATGTTTAGTTTCATCTGTCCTAATTCCCTCCTCATTTTCTGCTATTTATTTTCGATTTCTTTGATTTATTGCCCTTGGCAGTCTCTCACAAGCATTCCCCTTTCTCTCACCATCTGTTGTTTTCTTTCTCTTTCTGTGATTGTCCTTGTGTATTTGCAATTCCAAAAGATCGTATTTCACAACACTTTGATTCGCAATCGATTGCATTTACTTTGTCTTTGTGTTCTGGTATTTATATTGCTACCGTTCTTTCCACTTAATACACCAATAACATCCATAAGACAGAAATGGTACACAAGAAAAGACAATGTTAAATATTTGATTTTACATTGCACAACTTTGTGCACAACTTTGTGCATAATTCATTTTAATCCAGCATGATTTGAAATTTTTCTAAACAGTAGCAGGCCACTTTACTGTGGTGTAGCATGTATGTCTCTACTGTTTGGTGTTCGAGGAGTTCTGCAAAGCTTTGAAATTTGCAATGATTTTTCTTCCTTAGATACACAAATCAGAGGGTGGAGGAATCTCTGAGGAATCCAGTGCTGTTTTTTCTTGGTTGGATTTTAGTAGATTTTACTTGGTGCATCCTTCAGACTTGAAAATCCCCACAGTTTGCTTCTCTTCAGCATTATTCTGGTATTCATGTGCTTTGGTTTCTCCAACGGATTTTTAAGTGCCATTCACTGCAAACTTAAAAACCTTCAGTTTCACTAGAATTTGATGCAGGGAAAACTTGCACAGAACAACACTTACCGCTGATATTGCCTTCTCACTTTCACATTGCTACTTAGTTAGAAGTGGTTTGCTGGAGCCTTAAAGGGCATCAATATTCAGTATCTGAATATTCAGAGGGTTTTAAGTGTGACACACTGGGTTTATTGCAGGAGCGAGAAGGACTCCTCACTCCCATCTTGTCACATATGAACACTTGTAAAGGACACTTTGGGGTCACATTTTAATTCGACAAATTTATTATTTACCGTCCCACAACTCCTCCAACCTTCAAAAGCTGACCTTGTTATCTGCTGCCATCCAAAAATGGCCACTACCAGTGTGTCAAGACACCACTGGCAATGTTTCTCTGTGATAAGAACACCCTAATGCAAATAGGGATAAGAATTGAGAACCGGTTCCCAGTAGTTCAGTTTACTGGATTTGTTAGGCTGCCTGCCTCGATCATGCCTATCGGTTCCATTTGCACTTTCGCTACAATCAATGATTCCAATAGGAGGAAAATAGGAGGAAAATAATCCATAGCATGCTTTTTAATTGCACAAAAGGATGAGAGCCCTGCATCCAGGACAGAAACAGCTGTGTTATGCTGCTAACACAACTTCGGGTCTTTGCAAATACCTGCACAGCCAGCAAGCTAATGCTAAGCTAACCAAGAACCAAGGGTGATGTTAACTGAGTGAGTGCTGACCCCATCCCAGCAGCCAGACCCTGAACTTGTAAGCAGTCAGCCTTGAAGCCTCCATTTCTACCTCTTCATATTTCTAAAGTAGAATCACTGTGGCAATCAGTTCATCTCTGCTTTGTGTTCATACTTACTAGGAGAAAGATTGCATATTTGTTTCTTCATTAGAATAGGGCTCGTGTTTGTGTGTGGGGCTGTAGCCATTAGGTTTATATTGTTAACTGGTAATGAGACAGTGCATTTCAGGACATTGTACAAAGAAGTACGAAAGTATTACCTTATGGATTACTTTAACCCTTTCACGCATAGTGGTCACTACAGTGGACAGCTATTCAAAGGCTGTTTTCTTGTATTTGTGTCACTGTTCATGGTATACTTATGGCACATAAACCACTACATTGGACACTGATGTGTCACTCCATGCCCTGCCACTCACTGGTCGTTTAATGTTACCATAGATGTATGACATGTTTCATTGTAATTATTGTTATTTAACCCTGTCATGCATGAATTATGACAACCTCAATCAGAACTTTTTCTTAAGTACTTTTATTCATCTTTTCATGCTTAAAGATGATTAAAAATACTTAAGAAAAAAATCCTGATTGAGGCTGTCAAAAAAAAAGACCTGGTATGACTCTAAGCACACAGCATGCAGTCAATTTGCATGAATGTCATATCTTTGATATGCTGGCTAGTAATGTTGGTGACTGTCAAAGCAGAGCCAATGAGAACCCATTAAAGAATCAATAAGGAATCAAACTGGTAAGTGATATTGATAATCGAATCTGAATCGCTAAATTCCTATCAATTCCCATCCCTAAGTAGTAATCAATTAAATAATGTTTTGTACAATTGTCTAAACATTGCAAAGAATTGCTTAATTTATTTGCAAACCTTGAAATCACACCGAATCAGTAATATTTGACTTGACTTAGACACACACACATACAGACACACAAACAAACACACAAATGAAGAAGGACTCATCAGGATGTAATGGTTAGGAAAAAGCAGCGAGTAATTCAGCACGTTAATAACAATGACACTTATTTAAACAATTTGTTACACAAGATAATTTATTTCACTAACATACTGCATCACAAACAGAACAGGACAAATAACAGGACATTTATTACTACTCTGTTACTACTACTGGTGGTATACTGTATGTATACTGCTCTTTGTGAGAATGTGTGTGTACTGTTTATGTACTTCAGAAGTGCAAAATGTGTGGAAAACTACAAAAGTATCCCTAATGCCTATTAGCGGTTGATTAATATTTGCAGACTGTGGACTTCTATGAATAATTAATGAAGTAAAAGTGTTAAAAGGAAACTGAATTTTGTGTTTTCATTTGAAGCTTGGAATCCTTGCCAGAAGCCTAACTCCGACGGCGGTAAGAGGATGTCCCTTTTGTCTTCACGCTTCACAAACGAAAGGGCATAAACCTGTGTAGCAGATTGCCAAAGATCTAAAGCAAGAGCTGAAATCTTCCTAAGCCTTTCCAGATACTGTCTGAGCATTTGCTTTGGTCTGGTTGGGACCCAGATATAACGGGGATTTGACTTAAGGGAATTTTAGCCATGTCTGCTGTGCAAGAAACACTTCATCAATATTGGGGGGGGGGAGGAAAATTTAGAAATCTAACCCCATAGACAGCAAGTTAAACCCCTTAATCCAGCATTCAAGCTGAACAACATTTTTTTTCATTTTAGCCTTTATGGATATTAAATCATTAACATCACTTAGATCTGCTGTCAGGTAGGCCCACAGGTTGCTGTTGTAGTTGTTTTTTAATCCAGAAAATATTAGTAAAGAAATCTTTGACACAAGAACGAATTAGCTGTCTTTCAATCCTTCATCACCGGAATTAAACCATGAGGAAAATTATAATCTGGCTCTCCCACAATCCAAAGACATACACTTAGTACAGTGTTTCCAACCTTTTGGAGCCACGGCACACCACCCCAAAAAATGTCCCAAAAAGCATTTTGATAATTATAGCGGAATTGGCTTGGTTTGTCCCCAGTATACCTTTTTTGCTTTCTTCTGACCACTACTCATCCTAGGTCCTTCATCTGGGTCGGAATTTTCTCCAGGACCCAGGTCAGAATGACTACTTTTTATTTTCAAATATTTATCTGTATTAGGCAGCGCTGCCTTGTCTCACAGCATGACTATCATATAATTTCTTCTTCGTCTTCTTTTGTTTTACTGGCAGTTGACGGCGGTTTTTCCCGAAGTTGCAAAAGTATGACGTCACAACATTCTGATTGGTCACTTGCAATGTTGATCCTGGAACAACATTTACTATGTTGATCTGGGAACAACACCAACACGACGATATCAGATCGTGCCGGACTCTTAGCCTTTCAGCTGCACATGACTGCCTCCCCAGTGTTTTTATTCTCTCTTTTAACACTGCTGCAAGAAAGAAAAAAAAACACAAACAATGTTTCCTTCATTAGTGCTTTTCTGCTGCGCACATTCAGCTGCGAGAAGAAAATTAATGAAAAAGCTAATTACGCTCTACTGTGCAGCGAGGCCATGACCATTAAATCTGTGAGTTTGAGCGTGTGCGTGTCAGTGACATCATCAAAGGTTAAGTATCTGTGATTAATGGACTCACCTAAGCTGGCTTAATGAAGCTTTAATATCACAGTTTAATGTTCCTAGAGACGGTGTTTCAAGCTGTCCGCCCGGTGACTTTGAGTAGCGAATAAAGGCCCTCTGTCCCTCGCAGACTTAGCGGCATCCTTGGCACGCTGAGCTAGACGCACTTTAATGAGTGCGCGGATGAAAGAATGAAAAATAAACAGCAGAGCAGAGGGCTGAAGGAGTTGTGAAGTTGATAAACTGACAAGTGAGAGAGTATTTTAGCAGGTAAACTGCGCTTAGCAGCATGTATGGTAGTTGAAGTGTATATGTGTGTGTGTCAAACTGTCAAACAGCAGTGGAACAAACAAATCCCCAAAGCGCATCACCTTGAAGTGAAGACTAACCAGAGACTCTGTGTGTGTGTGTGTGTGTGTGTGTGTGTGTGTGTGTGTGTGTGTGTGTGTGTAGGAACTGTATCAGACACAGTCACACTGCAGGACTGTTCCTTAAGGTTTCAGAGAGAAAAGAGGTGGGGGGAATACAAAAGAGGTGGAAAAAAATGAAAGGCAGAAGGGGACGAAGGGGGAAGGAAAGAAAAGTGGCACAGGGAGAGGCAGTGAAGGAAGAAAAGTCAGAAGAAGAAATAATAAGAAAGGGAAGATAAGAAGATTAAGTGCGTATGAAAGAAGGACGACACCAGCGATAAAGAGTGGAAAGAAAGGACAGTTTTAAGAGAAGAAACGAGACAGGAGGATGGGTAAAGCAACGGTTTGTATGACAGACAAAGCCAAGGAGTGGAAAACCCAGGGGAGTGTGAGAGGAACAAAGCAGGAACAAAAAGACAGAAGGCGAATGAAGGAGAGGAGCAACAAACAGATTAGAAACACTAGGAAGTGGGGAGAGAGGAAAATGAGGTATGCTTGTAAGTATAGAAGGAGGTAAAATAAGACAAGGAGGCAAACAAGAGACTAGACTGACCATGAAGAAAAAAGATGAAGGGAGTAAAAAGGATCAGAGACAGAAGAAAGGCGGGAGGATAAAGACAGAACGACATGACAGCGGAGGCTAAGAAGCACGCAGCCCAGGGTGCGCGCTGTAGGGAAGGAATTCACTTCGATAAAAGGGAAGGAACGGATGGAGGAGAGTGAGGAGAGATCCAAACAGAATGATGGCTTAAAGCAAAGAAAGCATAATTTAGAGAAAAAACAGCAGGAATAAGAAACATAATATAAGGAGGAAAAGACTAATGGAAGGAACGGAAAGTGGCAGGAAGCAAATAAAATAGAAGAAATGAGGCAGACGTGGAAGTTAAGGTGAGAAGGGAAGTCCAAATATGAGGTAACAAGTAAGGATTGAGAGTGATGTGCTACGATATGATGACAGAATTTAAAAAAAAGAGGAAACTGGTAAAAGAAAAGAATCCAAACAAAGGCGTCTACTCCACGAGAGACAAACTATTCAGACCCCTTCATGCAGATTTCTTTTTAAAACTGAAGAAATCAGCGTTGCATCAATGCATAATCAAAAAATTCACAACAAACTGACAAAATGTGTTCAGATTTTTTTAAACTGCATTTTTAAATTTAGAATAGTCTTTAAACCCTTTACTTTGGGTTTAACTACCCTTGAGATGTGTCTAGAACTCCAGTGGACCACCTGTGATAAACTCAACGTACTGGATGCAGTTTAGAGGGTTTCACTCCTGTGTACATATATATCCACACTACACAGCAGGGAGGAAAAAGCTATGAAATCCAAGCAACTCTCTGTAGACCGCTGTGATTAAATTGTGGAGTGCCATAGATCAGGGCTCAGACCTATGTCTGGAGCTCTGAGCATTTCCAGCAGCACAGCGGTCTCATAGCCATTAAATGGAAAAAGTTTGGAACCACCAGGACTCTTGTGAGATTTGTCTCTCCAGCCAAATTGAGTAACCAGTCCTCCCACCGGGAAGTCTAACAAGGCTACATTGGTTCTCTGCGGCCATCAGCACTCTCAGTCGATCGGTCTTGGGGCTAGACACAAGAGGAAGTTGACTCCTGAGTAAAAGACACATGGATCCTACTTGAAGTTTCCCAAACATCATTTAAAGAACGTTGATGGCACAAGAAAAAAACAAAAAGATCTTTTGTCTTACGAGACAGCAATATTTGCCATAGGTCCACCCTGAACACCACAAACTACTCATCATTCGCTTAGAACCTTCCATAACGCTGAAAGGTGGGGGTGGCAGATTCAAACTACAGGGGATTTTCGACAGCAGGGACAATGCCCATCCATTTTCTCAGCCCCGGGTTTTATCCAGATTAGGGTACCTGTTGTCATGGAGCATCACAGGTTTAACAAAGACGACCACACACGTGCAGCCGCTTTAGATTGACCATAAACAATGTGGACCATAAACACAACCCACAGGCCACCCATGCATTACACCAACAGCCTGCTCAGCTGTGGAAATCCATACCCTGAAATTCTTGTCTTGATGTTAATGTCAGAGGAGGTTTGGAGCTCTGTGGCTTTGACTGACTTTGTGTTTCCTTAACGCCTCCACTTTGCGGTAACACCACTTCCAGTTGATGGCGGAATATCTAGGAGGGAAGAGATTTTATGCACTGACTTGTTGCACTGGCAGCATCCAATTACAGCAGCGTGTTCGAATCAGTGACATCTTTAGAATGATGCATTTTCTCATTAATGTTTGTAAAGGCAGATGGCTGGGTTGTCCTTACACACCTGTTACAATGGGACTGAAAACACCTGGATTCAATGATTAAGAGACTGCATGGATCTTTGTATCTTTCGACTGTATGACTGTGTTGGAGGACGGAAAGCGAATGCAGATTCAAATGAAGCATAAAGGGAAAAGAAATAAAATGAAAGACAAAAATCAAGGAATGAGGAAGGGAGAAAGGAAAGGATTACAAAGGGTAAAGCGGACAAAAAGACTGAGTGCTGATGGAGCAAGAGGAAGCGAATGAACAATAGCGATGATGAACAAAGGTGAAACTGAAGAAGAGTAAAGGACGATTGCAAGAGAGAGGCAGAGGAATTATGGGAAAATACAAGACGAGAGAGAAAGACAAACCGCCTGCGGGGAGGCTTTCATAGCTGGAAGAATTTATTCAGCACTCAAATGAACACATAAATAAATAAATAAACAAAAATCTCAGTTTTACATGATTGTTTCCCAGAGCCTGGAGGTGCTCCCACCACACAGGCTCTGTCTCTCTTTTATGTCCATCACATCAAAACAAACTGTAATCAGAGAGGGATGGATATATGGGGGACAAAAAAAGGTAGAGGGTGAGGATGCGATTTACATTTTTCCAACATGCCATTTTATTCCCTTATTTAATTGAATTCCTGCAGCAGGCTTACGGTCTCTGTGTGTGCTCACTCATTTATATTTTAAGCTCCTCCACCACTTGGCAAATGACATCAGGGAGTTTTATGTAGTCTCAGTGCTGCTTAGCCATGGCGCACACATATGCAAAGACACAAACGCACACTGACAGGTGTGAAGCTAATTCTTTCCCCTGATGGAAACTTTGCAGGTACCTGTGGGACATACTTGGAATATGGCATGTGGCGAGGGGTAAAAACTGTGCGTGTGTGTGTGTGGTACTTTTCATCAATCCAAAACTCAAAAGTTAACAGCAAGAATAGCATTTACGTGTTCGTTTGACTGCATGTGCACAGGTGCGTGAACGCTGCTGTCGTGGCTGCCTTATTAAATGACAATCTTGCAACTTTGCTTCAAGTGTGTGTTCGTGTGTTAATGCGTACAGGTGCGATGTGCGCTGATTTTTTACAGCTGCACTCGCTCGCGCTGTCTGATAACTTGGAGAGTGCAGATTAACGAACATCTGAGGGGAGCATGTTTGTCGTCACGACCACTGTACTGTACAGATAAGCTCGAGCCACCTGGGTTTTATACAGCTGCACGTCTACAGAAGCCACGTGTCATATACTGTACCTTTCTGAAGGTACGGTCTGTTCTCAAGCACCCGTCCTTGATACCTGGAGACACAAACCTGTCGTGACAACAGGGAGAGACTCTTGCCAATACCATTTATTTCTGATTTCAGTGACGTTTTATTTACAGCAACAGTCACTGGGCCCTCAAAATTCCTCTTTCCTTGAATTTCTCAGTGAAAAGTGATGACTGCTACTTTTCTTTGTCAAGCTGACTTTACTGAATGAAAGGTCCATATGATCTTATTCTGTCTCCACGTAACCTTTCAGATATACCAACTTATGTTTTTCAGACAATACTCTTCATGTATTCTTTGACTATGGACGATCTCTATAACTGTATCCTTAAGTCTAATCTAGGCTTACAATATTTGTCAAGAAACATGCAGAATGCTGTCATGCTGTCTGTACTTTTATTTGTCTCCTTTGCAAAAGTAAATAAAACTCATAAAGAAAACCGGGTTGTGTGTACAATCAGTTTACATCAGATTTTCACAATCCTCCACATTCATTCAGATACGTGATTTTACACAACTGCCTGGAGGCATCGCAACATGGCACGTGAGTAAAGAACTTGCTTCGAGAAAGACTTTGATTCAGCCCGCTTTGTCATGAAAAGCCAAACCAAGACAACAACATTTGAAGAACATAAGGCAAATAAATAAATGGGACAACTGTGCAAAGGTACAGGTACATCAGATTATCAATAGAATGCAGAGTCGCAGCTTATGTAGAGCCTATCTAAGCAGTAATAGGGTAAGAGGCGGGGTACACCACTTAACATAGAGAAACAAACAACCATTCATGCTCACGTTCACTCCTTGTTGCTGTGTCGTTATCTTACAAAGTTATCACACAAATAAATGAGGCACAGATACAAATAACAGGTAGTAAATACCAAACTTGAATCCAAGAATAACTCGCGTCTGTCAATTTATATTCTGTGGGTGTTATACAAAGCACAAGGAGGTTTTTGTTGTTAGTACCAGTGTTTTTAATTTCATATAGACACTGAAACCACGTCATTTGGTTTAGCAAATCATTGCAAGGGCGGTTAAAATGTGCATGTTTACTGAATGTAACCATGCAAACTTTATGCATCAAGCCTGGTTAGCTCAGTCGGTAGCGCATGAGACTCTTAATCTCAGGGTCGTGGGTTCAACCCCCACACTGGGCAATAGTGATTTAGAACAGAACTCTGCAGTCTTTCAACAAGCTTGAAAAAAGCGACTCCACACACAAGTGGTACCTGCTTGGCCAGGGTCCCAAGCGAGCTGAGCAAGTACTAAAATGTGACTTCGTCAGACTCCACGCCACTGAATGGCTGGTCAGGGGCTTTACTTGATGAGTCATGAGGGTCTGATTCACAAAAACCAGAACTGCCACTCTTGAAATGCAGCAATGAGAGAAATGGCTACAAAATATGCCATTTTCCGCGAGTCTGACAAAAAGCCGCCTCGCCTCGATGTCCACCTTTGTTATTGCGTCCGTGACGCATACCAATTACATCAAAATTGCTATGAAGACAACCACACACATCAGGTGGTTGGGAAACCAGTCGATCCATGGCCAGTCGATTCGAGTAGGTACTTATGGAAAAGGAGCTATTAAGGAAACAAATTGAAACCGCAAATTGAAACAGAAGTTCTCAGACCTTGCTAGCTCAGTTCAGTTCCAGTTAACTCAGTTCATTTATAAAGAAAAAAGAGAAATCCACTCCAGATTTTACGAACTCTCCTGTCAATTCTAGTTTAGTTCATGGAACGAAAAATACTCCAAGTAATTCACGAGGGGTAAAGAAACAATGAAATTAGAAGTTCAACAACAGAAACCATGCGAAGCCCAGCTGTCTAGCAGAACTTGATTGTTTGCACGTCAATCAATAAATGGTCGTACCTGTGACCTGACGGCGTGCTTCCCCAGCTGATCAATGCGACATGAAATTAGCAACATGCAAACATACTATGACCCAAGGTCCTGAAATAATCTGAGGTAGGCAGAAAAACAGATGTAGACGACAACTTCATGCTTTTCCCAACCATCATAAAACAACACACTGCCTGCTAGACCTCATGAGAAAGGGGTTAATCAGCTGAACACTCGTACTGCAACAAATCAGAGTGATTGATCAGAATGATCCATTTTGACTGAGGCATTCAGTCACAGTGGAGAACTTACTAACAATGCAAATAAAACTGCATGTAATTACTACAAAGTCTGGCTCGCTTAAGAAGTTACTCAAAAGGCAAAGCAATCCACAAAGTAGAACTTTGGGGGGCTTCACATGATGAAATATTTTGATTCGACACGGAACGCCAACTTTCCACTGATCCATCAGATTTGTTAGAAACAGAACTGTATGAATCTGTGGGTGAATAAGACTTGTATTAGGAGGCACTTTGAGTGCTCAACTTGAGTAGAAAATGTCATATCTATTTCAAATACCGTCAAGTCTAGCTACCTCAGTTGGCAGACTCTTAACCTCAGGGTCAAGGATTCAAGTCCCATGCTGGATGCAGCTGATTTAGGACAGAACTGAACTCTTAAGGGAGTTTACAGTGAGGAAAATCTTGCAAGGAAAAACCAAGTCTCACCATAGCTATGACCTAAGTGTTAAGTGACAGGCTACTGTTTGGCACTAGATGCCAACAGCTTTAACAAAATGGCTGTTTGACAGCTTGAGAAAGAGGACGGGTGTGAACATGAAGCAAGTATACAGCTGACTCTCACCCATCTCCATCTACTTTTCACCTGCTTCCCATGTCAATCTTACTCTCTCACCTGTCCCTCTTGATTCCACATACTCTCTTTCCCCCAGCTCTCGTTGTCTTTTTTAACTCCCTCTCCCTGTGCACATCCCTCTAGAGTGACAGTCCCAGAGTGGAGAGCTGGAAGGAGATCAAACAGTAAGGAAATTGTAAAATAACTCTGCAGTCAGAGTGGTGCATATGAATGAGAACAGATAGCAGTGGCCACAGCACGTACCAAGTGAAATCTACAAGGAGCCACATGGGATGTAATTCTCACTTTACCTCACACTTACATATAATTTCAAAGGATGCTACAGGGAGCAGAAGCAACACAGCTTGATACGAGAGTATCACCTAGGATTTGGTACAACTGAGCATCCTGGCGAGGATACCGAATCAGTTGACTCTACATATATATTCAGACTGGAGTATGACTGGGCAACATTCATTATTAATGACCACACATTATAACCAAGGTATGCATAAGAGCATCTCTGAATGCACAGCAGCAGAAGACCACAGCAGGTGTCACAACTGTCAGCTACGAACAGGAAGTTGAAGCTGCAGTTTATACAGGCTAACCAAAGTTGGACAACCGAAGATTGGAAAAACATTGCCTGATCTGATGAGTCTTGAATCCTGATGCATTCAGATAGTGGGTTTAGAATTTGTTGTAAACAACTCGAAAGCGTGGATCCATCCTGCCTTGTATCAACAGATAAAGCTGGTGATTTAAGTGACTTTGATTAAGGCATGATTTTTTGTGCCAAGTGATCTGGTCAGAATATTTTAGAAACTGCTAAACTGCCTGGATTTTCCCACACAAACATCTCTAGGGTTTACGGAGAATGGCTAAAATAGAGGGAATAACTCAAATAACCACTCATATGAAGAAGAACATCTCAGAATGCAAAGCACAGTCAAACATTGAAGCAGAAGTGCTACAGCAGCGTGGCACAACACTAGGTGTGACTCCTGTCTGGTATGATGAGTCTCAAGTTCTGCTGCAACAATCAGATGGTAGGGTCAAAATTTGGCACAAACACTATGAAAGGATAGATCCATCCTGTGAGGATGCAGCACCTTTGTAACTAAACGGTAAGAGCAGTCGACACGCACTACTGAAGGTAAAAAGTGGTCCAACCCAGAATTACCAAGATGTATCTAATAAAGTGGTTGTTTAATGTAAATGTAGGGCTGCCACAAACGATTATTTTGATAGTCGACTAGTCACCGATTATTTTTGCGATTAGTCGACTAATCAGATCATGCATCCACTGGACGTAAAACGTACAGCTTATTGCACCAGCATGCATCTGCTCTTATATAACTATCATTAGCTTACAGCTTTAAGTGTTTAAGGTATGTGCTAACTAAAAATAAAGACAAGATGATAGTTTATTAAATTTTAATGAAATCTGCAGATTGTTTCGGTGAAGTTTAATAAAGTCAGCCGTCTGCTCCTTGCTATCTAAAATATAACAGGACACTGGAGTATATACTCGAGCATCTCACACTTCTAATCAGTCGTCTGCTTGACGTTTATTCAGCTGTGTAAAAACTATAACTTTCATCTCAGCCAAACCGATTTACTCAGGAACACATAAAACAAACAAAAAAAAAAAAAAAAAAAGCCAAACAATATCATTTTTAAGTTATCTAAGTGACTTATATATCATGTTTAACCTGAGTAGCAAAAGACGGCGGTGGGTTTGAAAGCGATTTGCCCGGAGTCCGGTGTTCTCACCGGCTCTAGTGAGCCTTGAACCCCGGCTAGCTATCGAGCTAGCCGAGGTGGGTAACAGACGTCTCTGAAAACGTCGGAGCGGTTTTGAAAATATGTGGTGTCTTGATAAACTGAGCAGATATTTGAAGTTTACACAGCTACATTCCCGCCTGAAAATATGTTAAACGTTTATTTTGTGACCCAGAAAGAATAATAAGAGGAATATTAAAACTAATTAGCTGCCGCCATTGTTGGAAACTGAGCAGGGCCGCGCTATGAATTCTGGGACACAGCTTCTTCTTCTTCAGGGTTTAACAGCAGCTGGCATCCTTGTACATGCAGTGCTGCCATCTTCTGTTTCAGTCCGTTATTACACTCTAACATCCTACTACTTATTCCTGCGTCTTTTGGGATCTTACTAAGCTTCAAACGACGCGTCGACTATTAAATCAGTCGTCGACGATTTTGATAGTCGATGTAATCGTGACTAGTCGACTAATCGTGGCAGCCGTATGTAAATGTAAACATATTTAAGGACATTATTCCAGTAAGGCTGGAACATATTGAGGGATGCTGCAGAAGTATCTGTTCTAGCTTGAATGTTGGATAACACATGTTTTTGCAGTGTATTGGTGTTAGGTCTAGATATTTTGCTTAAAAAAAATTCAACCTGAAGAGCGGTGTCCATTTAATTATATCCAAATCCTTATTTTAATATAGTTTTCATTTTACATTGTTCAAACCTTTCCATTGCTCTGAGAACATGAGTCTTACATTTTCTTTTTTATTGAACTGCTTTCACTGTGGCATTATACCCAAGGACAAAATAAAAGTTTAAAATGCCCAGCAAAGGCTTTAAGCAGAATTCAAAATGAGCCAATCTTGTTTATGGAATCATTTCAGATAATTGAGTTATTCCACAGCTGAGTAATTCCTCCAGCTGAGGATACAAGCATGAAGCTTTATTTTCAGTTTGTCTTTGAACTGAATGTTGAATGTGCGTGCAGTTTGACACTCTGGAGCTTCTGGCAAGAGAATCATTCAAATCAGCTTGGCTTTTACTTTGTGTTGGCCATTTGAAATTGGACTTGCATTTTTTTTCACCATCCTATGAAATCTAACCATTTACAGTAGTGGATCTAAAAGCTGATCATGATTTTCTCATCATGTGATACATGTACAAACTGACTGAAGCCCACTGTGTAACAGACAGTTTCAACTGTTGCCTCACCATAGCACTTCTGTATAAGTGCTACAAAAAAACTGTGGTTGCCGAGGATCCTCTTTCATCATATTTACTGTAATATGTGAGTCATATAATACAAAGAAACCTTAAATGAGGTTAAATGACACAGTGGGCCACACATCTTTACAGATAACAAAGCCGTTGGGATTTTCACAACCATACATTGAGGTTGGCAACTGGAATTAGAGCGGATTATTTCTGCCCCTGATGACCTGGTGAATTTAACTACCAGACTGGGAGGCAGTTCCATTTAATTTGATCCACACAGCAAAGGACAGAAAAGGTCAAAAACCATGAAAGGCCAGCATCTTGTTTGCCTTCTCTGATTTGTTCTTTTTTTCCCTTTAGTCCTCCTTTTTTATGTTTTCAAATCCTCTAAGCTCACTGCAGCATGTTTACTTGTCTCTCAGAGAAAAACCTCTATACACAAGACATATGAAGCCTCTCAAGGTCTCTGTGATAATAGTAAACTAAGACTGTATAGTTGTATAGTTGGCTCTGTATTCCTGTCTCCTCACCTTTAAAGCTGTAATATGCTATTTTATTTAAGTTCTCAAAAAATGCAAGTAAAAATAACAATCAAGTGACATGTAAGTTTACTTGTAAAACATTCAAAAATTAGGAGCACACTTGAACAAATAAAATCTATTTCAAAGCTAATGCAGTGATGTGAAATATGTTTGTTTTTTTTTGCAACCCGTTCCTCTATTGTCTAACGTAAGGTTGTTTAAGATGGGACCCTGATTCCATGTAAAAAAAATAAAATGTCGAGAAAACAGAATTTATTGATTTAAACCTATCCTAATTACCTTTACTCACCATTTTAGACATTTGTCTTTTTAAATAAAAGCACATGATTTCATATTTCATGACATTTCCTGAAACGGGTTCATTAATCATGTCATGAATTGGGGTGCGTCGGATGAAAAGGAAAACAAAAATATGGCCATTTATACGTAGAAGTTTTAAGTCATTTTGACCTGCATAGATATGAATGTAAAAAACTGCGCTCAATGGTTGTTGCACGCCAGGTTGCCTAGTAACATCTATTGAAGTAATATATTTTGAAGGCTGCTCTATCATGAGGCAGGACTAGCTTGATGAGATTGATGGGGGACTTTAGTTAGATAAAAGCTGAACAGTTATTTTCGGGCAGAGTAGGTTGGAGACACATGGAGAACCTGGCACACTGCTGGCTGTGCAGAGCAGTGGGGTAACCCTGGCTTAACCGAGAAAAATCCACAGTGTGGGGAACTAATCTGAGCAAATAATGGGTTAAGTCCCAGGCACAGAAGCTTAATCAGACAGCTTTCAGGTCTGGAGCACAGCTGACAAGGTCAAGGGTTGCAGAAAAGAGAGAAAGAAAAGAGAAAAAGAAACGGTCTGGTGGAAGAGCAGGCAGATGTGCACAAGATGGCAAACTTTCACTGTTGCACAATAACTCATTCATTACATTGTTTTTCTTTTTTTTTCTTGTAGCAAACGTGAGGTCAGTTTAAAAATTTGGGCCATGAGCTGTTGAATAAATGGTAAATGGTAAATGGCCTGTATTTGTATAGCGCTTTTACTAGACCCGCCTAAGGACCCCAAAGCGCTTTACATACCCAGTCATCCACCCATTCACACACTGGTGGAGGCAAGCTACAGTTGTGGCCAAGTAATACAAGCGGTTACTGACAATCCAATGTAACTTATATACGATATACTTTAAAATCTGTAATAAAATAATTTGTGAAACTTATAAAACCCCTAAAACTAAACCTGAAACACTTATTTTCTTAGATCTTACTTTTAATTACAAAATTTAGATAAAAATGAAAACTTCAAGAATGACTTCTTCGCTGTTGTTGTTACAGGATGAGTCGCACTGCTGATTTGGATCTTAAAGTGTTAAGGCTATACAATCCAGTAACACATGACGGTGTCCAAATACTTTAAGATCAAACTGTAAAACAATTACTGGATAATAGGTTACTGTCTAAGGAAACAGGCTTCCAAGATACAGATATAGTGCATTGTTTCTTCAGTGAAAGCCATTAAAGCCTTTCTCTGGAATAGTGTTTGGTGATTTAACCAGACTGAAATAGTGTCCTTTGTCACTATTTGGGGCGACCGTGGCTCAGGGGGTTGGGAAACGTATCTGCAACCGGAAGGTCGCCGGTTCGATCCCCGGCCTCTCTGTCCTGGTCGTTGTGTCCTTGGGCAAGACACTTTACCCTACCGCCTACTGGTGTTGGCCAGAGGTGCTGATGGTGCGATATGGAAGCCTCGCCTCTGTCAGTCTGCCCCAGGGCACCTGTGGCTACAACTAGTGCTGGGCGATATGGAAAAAATATTTATCACGATATGAATTATTGTATATCACGATAACGATATATATCACGATATACCACCTGACCTGTGGTCATCTGGAAAGTATGCAGTCTTTAAACAGCGAGTGGAGAGGGTGCAGTCTTTGTTTTGAGTTACTGTAAAGCATGTCGCAAATCCGGGTGCATGTAAAGCAGCACCATGTTGCAAAACAACAAGACAGAGTTTCTTTGTGAAAAATGTCATTTTTTTATACTTTATTTTCTCTTGCATAAAGTTAAGAGTATGTAAAGTGAGAAGACAACACTAATATATTTGCACAGGCTATTTAACCCTTTAAGACCTACCATAGAACCAAGTCCACCAGAGCTTATCTTAAAATTGATTTATTTTGAGTGTCTTCATAGTTTTATTTTTGAGATACACAAATTTTTATATACTACAGGAAAAATGAAAATAAATAAATGCAAATTTGCAAAAACACAGCATGTGCATCAAAATAAACGATTTACAGCAGTGTAATTTGACTTCTAAGCATCCCAGAAACGATACAGAAGAACATAAAGTCAAACATGACTTTTAAAAACACCAACATAGACTTTGAAGCTTAAAAAACTACATTTTCCATGAAAATGACATCACTTCGGTTTCGGACATGTAATGGCGGACATGCGATAGTTCGCGCTGAGTTATATTCCAACGTAGGAAGTGTTATGAACAGCTGATCGGATCGGCAAAGCCTGTTTCTGGAATATTATGTTTTTGTTGCTGCAAGTCTGGAATATTATGTTTTTGTTGCTGGAAGTGCTTTTTATGCAATTTTTGCAAAGCTATGTGTGGAAGGAAACCGTGACCTAGGGCAAGCTAATGGAATAAGATGTAAGTACAACTCCTACCGTTTCATATGCAAAAAAACCCATTATTGCGCTACCTTACGTGGTTACAGTTCTACAGGGATTTAAAAATAGTTAGGCAAAACGGAGTTTGCCTGCTCCGACCGGTTTTAAAGGGTTAATGATATATTTTATGTAATAATTTGTAAAATTCGGGTTAGAAACGATAGAAACGATAGAAGACAAATGGCACGATAGAAACTTTTCTATCGTCCACACGATATATATCGTCATATCGCCCAGCACTAGCTACAACAGTAGCTTGCCTCCACCAGTGAGTGAATGAATAGTGGCATTGTAAAGTGCTTTGGGTGCCTTGAAAAGCGCTATATGAAATCCAATCCATTATTATATCTTCAGCCATGTAAATCCTTAATTATTGCGCTATCCATCCATAACTAAATCTCCCCTCTATTTAAGTCCTTGTTGATGCAATAAAGACACAGAACTAAATCCTCATTTGGATTTTTTGATACTACTTCAAACCTTTTTTAATAATAACTTTATACACCTTTTTTGTTTCAACTCCCTATCCTAACCTCACAAGTAATTGGTTTCAGTATGAAGCACTGCAGGCAGTTTTGATGTCCAGAAAGAAAGACTATCATTCTCATAAGTGTTCAGTGATCAATATTTAAAGATCAAAAGATGATTGCAGCTCATAAAAAAGTATTTTTCCTACAGTTAAGAGCCTTACAGTTTCTTTAAATTAGTAAAAGATGGGATCTCATTTTTCTTTGTGATCTCTTTTTAAAAAGTCTGTATTAGAACTGCTTTCACAGCTGGCAATCACTCCTTTTTACTGACTCACAAAAGCATACCGCTAATTCAGAATGTCTTGCAAAAAACATACAGAAAAAGAAGACATTTTGACAGCTATATTTTCAGTTTTTAACATGCTTTTTAAAAAACAAATCTGATACCATTTGACCTTTTTGAAGCAACCACAGCAGGCCTATAATTAAAGGAACACTTTTTAATCAGAGTATAGCATCTTAAACTTCTGGGATATTGACCTGGTCCGCTAATTATTTTCAGCTGCTTTGATGTTAATGAAATTAACAACAGGTGCAGTAGACGGGCAAGACTGAGAAAACCCCCAAAACAGGAATGGTTTTACAGGTGGAGGCCACTGACAGACAATTATTGTAGGAGAGCTGGACAGGACCATAGACGGTCCTTAACCCATCAGCAGGACTGGTATCTGCTCCTTTGTGCAAGGCAGAACAGGATTAGCACCGGCAGAGCACTACAAAACCTTTAGTGGATCCTGTGCACAATGATTGGCACTGAGGAATCTGATTGGTGTTTGCCATAGAACACCAGAATTGGCAGGTCCATCACTCTGTCCTGTGCTTTTCACAAAGACAGCAGGTTCACCCTGAGCACATGTGACAGACATTAAAAGAGTCTGGAGAAGCCGTGGAGAACGTTATTCTGCCTGTAACATCGTTCAGCATGACTGGTTTGGTGGTGGGTCAGTGATGGTCTGGGGAAGTGTATCCATTGAGGCAGCGGTCCCCAACCTTTTTTGCGCCACGGATCGTTTATGTCCGACAATATTTTTACGGACCAGCCTTTAAGGTGTTGCGGATAAATACAACAAAATAAAACGAGTACTGGTACCAAAAAAAAAAGATTTATTCGTATCACACAGGAAAAGACTCTGGGAAACCGAGTTAACGATGAAAACGATAAAAAAAATAACGCAAAGAACCGATAAAAACCCTGAAAAACATGAATTTCACACCCAAGCCTCAACCCTTGCGGCATGGTATCCAAACGACTCATGGACAGGTACCGGTCCGTGGCCCGGGGGTTGGAGACTGCTGCACTGAGGGACACACAGACCTCTACAGTCTATGCAACGACATTGTGACTGCCATTAGGTAGCAGGATGAAATCCTTGAACCCACTGTCAGACCCTACGCTGGTGCTGGTCCTGGATTCCTCCTGGTGCACAACAATGCGCATCATGTGGTGAGAATATACTTTCCTGTATGTATTGTGACAATTCTTGGAAGATAAAGAAACTGATACCACTGGACTCCACGCTTGTCTGACATAAATCCAATAGAACGGCTCTGGGATGTTACGTTTCGGTCCATGCGACGCCCCCAGGTTGCACCTCAGACTGTGCAGGAATTCAGTGCACATTGGGAGAAACCCCCAGCACGTTTCAGCATTGTCAGGTATGCACACTGCTGAGAACCATTTTGAGCTGCTGCATTACAATTCTGCAAAATGAAGCAGTCTGACGGATCATTTTATCACTTTGATTTTCAGGTTGTCTTTGAATTCAGCTCTCTGTATGTCAGTGATTTTCATTTCTATGAAACGATGTGACATCCTTTTATTCCTAACACATTACCCAGTCTATATCAGTATAAAAACGATAAAAGTATGTTTATTGAGATCTGATGTGTTTTCAAAGCGTTCTTTTAATTTTTTTGAGCAATAAAGCTGTTGTCATTTAACCTGGCTGATTTTCACTTTAATCTTGTGAATCTTAGCCAGCAACTGAGCAAAATTAAATCCTCTTTTCCACTCAACGGCTAAATCAATCACTGCAATTGTGCCTGAGCTTGCGACCATGCATGACTCGCAGGGAATACATGGAGGAGAACTAAAGCTAAATGAAACATATTTGTATGTGAACTGCGCAAGAGTGCTGTTCTGCAATCAGGATTCAAATCCACAAGATTGATTCTGTCCCTCATGCAGTAACATGAAGCAACCTAGTCCAGCCTCAGCTAGCTGTGGACCTAAAAATACAGGTAACTGGAGGAAACCACAAAGCAACTAGAGCTGGGCGATATAAGATTTTTTCATATCACGATATGTTTTTTTCATTTCAGGCGATAACGATATATATCACGATATAGGCCAAATAACTATATTTGTAAGATTTAAATGTGCCGTTGCTCAAGAGTAAAATGTGAAATAATCAGCAGCTTGTTTTGATTTAAATATTTATTTCCCATAATAAGTTCAACAGGGTAGATGTACTTAAGGAACGTAAGACTTCAGTTTCAGATAAATAAAGGCAAATATTGCAAACTACACAAAAGGCAGCCGCTAAAGCGTTTAAGTTTCAAAATAGAACAAACAAAACAGACTAAATTGTCAATTCCACTTAGAAACAAAATATTAATTCTAAAAATAAATCTTAGGTCGTTTTACAGAAGAACAGACAAAATTGACTAACTTTTGTCAATATCAAATAAACTGAGAACTAAAAGGAAATTCTCAATCTCTCCTTGTTGTATAGCTTAGCTTTTCAAACAGTTTTAACAGTTACTTTAGTCTGACAAAAGCCGAATGACGAATTAGCGCTTTCAGTCAGAGATTGAGCATGCACCGGTTTATTGTATTTCCAGACTTGCTTTCGGCACAATTTACAGTGCGCGCTACTCTGTTTTTTGTCAGACTTGAAATAGCCGAAATACCTTCACACTACGGAACTTCTGTGTCCCTTCCGTTCGACAATCTCTTCGGCATTGGAACCATCATCTGTTTTTTCTTCGGTAACCTTCGCTCGCGCTCTCGGTTGATTTTTCTCTAGTCGGCAAACTAATTTCCTTCATTACCCGGGCTGCACGGCTGCAAAAACAAATACACGTGCGCCTTGGCGCTTGTGCTGTACGTAACAAGTCACGTGACGTGACGCTGCGGCTGTGATTGGTTCAGCTCTGCGCTACTTAATTTGGATTGGCTGTTCTTTTTTTTTTTTAAGAGGACAAGAGAGATGAGGCCTATCGCAACAGTTTAATTTTTCTATCGAGAAAAAGTTATTTCGCAATACATATCGTTATCGTTTTATCGCCCAGCTCTAAAAGCAACTGTGGTCAAATTCTGAAGCCTCAATAGAAAAACTAATGTTTAAGTCACCAACAAGCATTAGACAGAACCAACTATGTCCAACTAATTCTCTGATATATTTTCTCTGATATAAATTCCACGTGATAACAGGGTAGAAGACAAACAGTGCTCTTCTTTTTCTTTTTCCTTTCAGGGCTCATCTGCCTCCATCTCACCTCTCACTTGCATCCTCACACCGACCCTCTGCATGTCCTCCTTCACTACATCCATGAATCTTTTCTGTGGCCTTTACTTTTTCCTCCTGCCTGGCAGCTCCACATTCAACAGTAGTCTATTGCAAATAATGACGGGAATCGAGTTCCAGGTGAGACCTGTGTCCAGTTCATCTGAATCATATGCCTCCAAGCGTATCAGTCCCTTTCATCAATGCTGGCATGTTTTTCTGACAAAACACTGACTCAAACTAATAACAGTAGACTTTTTGGACACCTGAGACACACTTTTTCTCAGCTCTTTTTCTCATATTGTTCTGCTTTCATTCTACACTGTGATATGATTAAGAGAGACTTGTCCTGGAAGGGCTGTGAAGGTCTACTTTTGTCCACAGAAAAAACAGATAAAGAATCAAAACTGCAAATGATGAAGTGGGCCTACGTCTGTGAAGGCTGGCAGTCATCATAGTGAAATGAATTCGCCCAACGTGGGGCTCGAACCCACGACCCTGAGATTAAGAGTCTCATGCTCTACCGACTGAGCTAGCCGGGCTGATATTGGGCCTACAAAAAAAGTCCATTACAATGTTGGTATCAATAAAGGATTATTCAAAAATGCAAGTACCTGCACATACCTCAGACCCGTGCAGTAAAACAGGACTGTCCACAGTCTACCTTTGTGTAATTTGGAACTAGACTGACTTGCATTCTAGGTTAGGCCTCGACTATCCAGAACCCTCTGAATCCATCCTTTAATGCATTATCTACTGCTTAACAACTTCTGGGAGGTGGTTCCTCTGTCCAGCCTGTTCTTCCTGGGGAATACCAAGATGCCCCTTCTCCAGAAAGTCAGCTAAGAGATGTGATCTTTGCAGCATTTGTCTGCCTTTGGGGTCTTCGCTTGGTTGGACGTGGCCATAACACCTTTCCCACGATCTATCCAGGAGACTTTCGACCCAGATAGATGAAGCTCTTCTGTGGA
This sequence comes from Oreochromis aureus, assembly GCF_013358895.1. Classification (NCBI taxonomy): domain Eukaryota; kingdom Metazoa; phylum Chordata; class Actinopteri; order Cichliformes; family Cichlidae; genus Oreochromis; species Oreochromis aureus. The sequence continues at coordinate 35,010,517 of NC_052944.1, forward strand.
TACCTCTCCAAAATTGTTGTGGCAAAATTATAATGCTATTGTACCATGTTCTAAACAATACATGGTGCAAATCGTATTCTTTTTTATTACCTAACACATCTGTATGGACAGACAATAGTATATATGATGCTTTGTTATGGCAGTCCTGATGCTGAAACCGATGGTCACGAAGAAGCCAGTGTCCAGACAGTTACAGTTAGGGCTTTAGCTGAAGGAAAAGCAGTGCAGAACTTTTGCCTGAAAGTCATGACAACTTACTTTTTTATAACTTTTTCTTGCCTTTTATTTAGTATACATATGAGACCGGACAGATAGAAATTTGTATTCTTGGACATGAAAAATGTAAATATGTTGTTGAAATGAAGAAAATTCACATCCACTGACACAAATCAACAGATTAGAAGTCGTGTCTTTACCACAAACTGCCACGAGAAGTTAACAAAGGCAGCTTGAGACAGAAGGCCTAACGTTGCCTGTCTCTCGACGAGGATTTAAATGCTGCTGAATGCTGTGAAAAGCATTTTTGAAGCTTTGAGAAGCTCAGCTATTTAATCTTAATGGATTTTTACCTTAACCCTGACAAAACAATACTCAGAAGTCAATGTCCGAAAGTCAAAGTGCTCCTCAGGGATACAACAGCAGAAAACTCAGCCTGCAGAGAGCTGCGCACAAACAGAAAGATAATTGTATGCAGCACACAGACAATGGACGATTTGCTGTGTTCTGTCCATACATGTCTGCAGAGATGTTCCCCCCCCCCACGAGTCCACCACACAATCAAATTCCATTTCATTCCATTCCCAAATCTATTTTCCAGCACTCTAATCTCCTCCTCTATAGTTACTGCTCTTTTCTATCATCCAGTCATTCAGAGGTCTTTTCCTGTAGATTTAAAAAAAAAAGGTATTAATCAAAAGAGAGGTGTGTGGGGGGATAGGTGTGGCATTTTCAAAAGGGAATATCCTGAGGCAGAACAAAGTAAGTCTGAGTGTGCGATACAGAGAGAGATATTCATGCATCAATGCCTGTGGCTGGTCTGACGTGCCCAGTCCCTCGGCTAATGAGCCATTTTGAGTCAAACTGTATTTCTAACCATTAGTCAATCACCATCTCCTCACTTGTCCACTCCGACAAACTCAGCATGAAAAACGAAAAGAGACCGAGATGGCTGTTTTGCATATCTGGTGGCAGGCACGGCAGAAGCAGAAGATGAATGAAATCGTGTGCTACGCAGAGTCCTACCTCCGAAAAAACAAAAGAAAAAAAACTTGAAAATTTAGTTTTTGGCAGGTGGGGGTGTTGAGAAAGCCAATTACTGAGCATCGGAGCATGTTTGTCGATAATTGGAAACTGCAGTATTTGATCACCAGTGGGAATCAAACCCTCACTTTTAACACTGGGAGAGCCACACTAAAGCAGCCAAATGAAGCAAGCCTTAGGAATTATGGCACTGCAGAGGAAGAGAGGGAGAGAGAGAAACAGACACAAACATGCAGACCGAGAGAGGACCAACCCTTTGCCAATATCGCCTTCCATTTTCATGCCAGTAAAGCCAGCAGGTGCTCGAGCATTCAGGGTATGAGAAATGACTTTGAAACTGAATAAATATCTGTCTGTGTCGTGAGCCGTGTTAAATACGAGTATCCTGATGAGTTCATTTTATAGCTACAATTCCTCCGTGCTGACACGGGTCAGAGTTTCACATCCCATCAGTGGAACACAAACCCATTTTGGGTTCCCAAAATTATTTGCACTCAAGCCACAGCCGCAGCAGCAGCCAGGCGCTTCCACCAAATACTGCGTGTTTAATGACACTTGTGGCTCCTTCTCGGGGGGGGGGGTTCAGCTGGAGGAATTATGTTGTTGAAAGGCGAGTGTAAAAAAAGAAAAACAGGTTCCAAAATGTCCCAAAGCGCTCTAATCCTCCCTGGAGACAGGTGGATTAACGGACGTTCAATGAATAAACACGTGCGCACGCGCCACAGTGTGTGTACCGTGTGTGTGTGTGTGTGTGTGTGCGCGCGCGGTGCTGGATTATTTCATTCCGAGTTTGGTGCAGGTATTTGCTGCTGAGCGGAGCAGGGATGGACACGCGGACGGCCACACCCTCTCTGACTGAGAGCCAGCGGCGCGCGAGGACAGACCTGAGCACACCCTTTTTGAATGTCATCTTTCCGCCCTCATGTAAAGGAAAGGAAAGGAAGGAAAACAAAACAAAAAAACGTGGAAAGCAACAGAATCCCACTTTGTTTCAACGAAAAAAATAAATAAAAACAAAATAAAAACTGGACATAATGTTTCAGTAAGTGTCGGCTCGGAAAATACCAGAAATAGTATAGTCCCGTTTAGATTACATTTTGTAACCGTGACGTTTTAAAACAATGCGACGCGTTAACACAGCAGTAACTCGGCTCCATTTACCTGCAAAGTTTCCTCATTTCTTCACGTTTTTTTCTTTTTTTATGTGCGAACAGCGATGCTTCTGTGCGGTTGTGACCGCCGTGAGGGTCGCGGTCTCTAACTGAGATTAAAATGACTTTGAAAAGTTGACTAATAACGCCTTCAGCATGCCGTCTTTACTGCGTCCTCCAACTTTCTCCGTCTATTCCTCTTCAAATACCTCCAGCAGCACAGATGACCTCTGCTGTTGGTGTCAAGGATGCAAGGGCGCGCTTGAACATCCCCTTCAGCGCATTTAGGTAATTAAAAGTAAGAAAAAAACAGGTGTACTCACCAGTGAAGACTGTTTGTTTTTCTGCCTCCCTGCAGTTTGAGCTCTATGTCTAATAATAGCTGGGCAACATCCTCCTTATATTCTTATTGCTGGCTACAGTACGTCCATGTCCTCTCTCTCGGGGTTTACGACTCAGTCTCCGTGTCTGTTTTATCTTCTGAGTGGGGGCACGCAAATCCTCCAGCCCGGGATGTGCCTCTGCCTCCTGGGCAGGGTTTTGTCAGTTTGTCCCGGAGACAAAAGCAGCAGCAGTAGCAGCAAAGGAGGAGGACCGGGGCGGACGCACCGGACGCGTTCTCCTTTCCATTGTGCGCGCACCGAGACGCGTCCTGCAGCCACGCACGAGGGGAAAGTGACAATAAATCCTGGCTCAAGTTCAAGGCAAAGACAGGGTTTAATAACTGTAGTACAGGATGCTGGGAGGTAAGTCTCTTTCAAGGAAAGTTTAAACACTGAAGAGCAAAGCGCTGAGGGGATGAGAGAGGCGGCAATAAACTGGCAACTGACTGAAGCTGAAGGGAGGGAGGGACAAAGAGAGAGAGAGAGAAAGAGCACTGCAGACTCGGATTCGCTTCAGCGACCACGAGTTGATTCCTGGTCCCGCACATTTTCATACCTCTACCGTCACTAGAGACGAGCTCATGCTAATTTTGAGGTCCTGTCACGGTTTGTGAATTCCGTGAAGCTGCACAACGAGTGTTTTATATTTCTATGTTTATCTGTGCTGTTTAGATAAACATAGTGTTTATCTAAACAGAGAGAGAGACAACTTACTTATATATAAAAATAGAATATGGTTGAGTTCATCCTATTTTTACTTGGACAAAAGTTTTTTCTTTCCTGGTGAGGCAGGATTTGTCACCATTTGAGGTGGCGGCCTATTAAGTAAAGCATTGATTCTTGCGGAAAAAATATTCTTCAACTCAATAAACATGAAGCAAAGATTTTAAGTAAAATGCAATTGAATATATAAATAAAAATAAAATGTTTATTTATTCAGATATTTAACCATTAAGGAAAACATGCTTGGTATAAAGTGATTATACCCCAATCATCCATCGTCCATTATACGTCCATCCATCCATCTTCTTTCACTTATCTGGGGCCGGGTCGCAGGGACAGCAGCCCAAGCGGAGAAGCCCAGATTTCCCTCTCCCCAGCCACCTCCTCCAGCTTATCTAGAGGAAGACCAAGGTGCTCCCAGACCAGCCGAGAGATATAATCTCTCCAGCGTGTCCTGGGTCTCCCCATGGCCTCCTCCCGGTGGGACATGCCCAGAACACCTCACCCAGGAGGCCCCCAGGGGCATCCTTGTCAGATGCCCAAACCACCTCAACTGGCTCCTTTCGATGTGGAGGAGCAGCGGCTCTACTCTGAGCCCCTCCTGGATGGCCCAATTTCTCACCCTCTCTCTAAGGGAGAGGCCAGCCACTGTTCAGAGAAAGTTAATTTCCACCACTTGTGTCTGCGATCTCATTCTTTCCGTCGCTGCCACAGCTCGTGACCTTAGGTTGAGGTTGGGTACATAGATCGACCGGTAAATTGAGAGCTTCTCTTTTACACTTAGCTCTCTCTTCACCATGACAGACAAGTGCAGCTAATATGATATGCTGGGTGGTGCATTCGGACCAAACATCATCTCCAGTTTGTTTGTCTCCTCTGTTCAGATCCAGTTCTGCTGTCATTGTCCTTTAAGCGAGAAGAGCCCTTCTCCTGTAAACCAGTAGAGTCTGAGATAATAATAATAATAATAACTTTATTTATAAAGCGCTTTCAAACAAAGTGCTGTACAACTATTTAAAACTAAAAAGATAAGTAAAATAAAAGCGATACATAGCAATACAGGTAAAAGACACAATACAAGTTAAAAACACTAAAAATTGAAACACTAAAAGCAATAGAATTAAGATGTGTAACATAGGGTGAACAAATGTGTCTTCAGCTTAGTTTTAAAAACCTCCACAGAGCATGCCTGCCGAATATCTTGAGGGAGGTTGTTCCACAGAAACGGGGCACGAAAAGAAAAAGCACGCTCTCCAATTGTCTTTTTTCTGGCTCTAGGAACCTTTAGAAGGCCAGAGTCCTGGGATCGGAGAGCACGGGATGGAACATAAAGATGTAAAAGGTCGGAGAGGTATGTAGGTGCCAATCCGTTTAAAGCCTTGTAGGTGAGCAGCAGGACCTTAAAATCTGCTCGAACCTGACAAGGTAGCCAATGCAGAGAGTTCAGTACAGGGGTAATGTGATTAAATTTCCCAGTCCTTGTTAAAATGCGAGTAGCTGCATTTTGCACCATCTGTAAACCTCTAAAACTTTTCTTTGGTAGCCCAGAAAGAAAAGCGTTACAATAATCAATACATGAAGACACAAATGCATGGATAAGAACCTCTGCAGTGTCGCTTGACAAAACTTGTCTGATTCTGGCTATGTTCCTCAAATGATAAAAGGCGGTCTTTGTTATCTCTTTTACATGAGACTCGAAAGAGAGCACCATGTCGAACCACACGCCCAAGTTTTTTACCTTATCCCTGCAATTTATGACACTGTCATCAATTCTCAAGATGAAATTTTGGGACAAGTGCTGAAATCTGTGTGGCCCAATGACCATCAACTCTGTTTTATCAGTATTTAAGAGCAAGAAATTATCCGATAACCAGCCCTTAATTGCAGATAGACAAGATTCTAGTTTAGAGACTTCAGCACAATTTCCAGTGGTTAAAGGAACATAAAGCTGCAGGTCATCAGCTTAACAATGAAAGGTTACATTAAAAGAACGTAAAAGAACACCAAGAGGCAGCAGGTACATAGAAAACAGCAATGGTCCAAGTACAGAGCCCTGAGGGACCCCGTGCCTCACTGCACAGGTCTCGGAGAGATCATTTTTAAAACTAACAGTCTGAGACCTCCCAGACAGGTAAGATCTCAGCCACGATAAAACATTTCCTGTAATTCCAATAAAATGTTCAAGCCTATCCAATAAAATGCAGTGATCCACAGTGTCAAACGCAGCACTTAGATCCAGCAGTAATAAAACTGAAGTACGATCGTTGTCTGCATTTACCAGCAGATCATTTAGCACTTTTACTAAAGCTGTTTCTGTGGAGTGATTTGGTCTAAAAGCAGACTGAAATGGTTCAAACAGATTGCTTGTTGACAAATGCTCAGTGAGCTGCTTAAAAACCACTTTTTCAAAGACTTTAGGTAAAAAAGACAGATGTGAGATGGGTCTGTAGTTTGCGACCATGTCAACATCCAGTCCAGGCTTTTTCAAGATCGGCACTACCACAGCTGATTTAAAACATTCAGGGAAGACTCCGGTCATCAATGAAGTATTTAAAAGAAACAGAATGTAGGATCCTAATACTGACCACAGTTCCTTTATAGCCCAGGCTGGTAGAGGATCCAAAGAACAGGTTGTACATCGAGCTGCTTTTACAACCTTAGTTAATCCAGACAGAGAAATAACCTTGAAGTCAGAGAACAGTTTATCAGCTCCAGCAGGCAAAGCAGCCGAGTAGTCTAATGAACAGCTTGAGGAGGGAGTAATCTGATTCCTAAGTGTTTCAGCCCTGTCTCTGAAAAACGTAAGAAAGTCATGGGCTATCAAATTAGAACAGCAGAGAGTTGACTTACTCTCTGTAAGTTGCGACACTGTGTTGAATAAGAGTTTTGAGTTATGTTTATGACTCATGATGAAATTTGAAAAATAATTTGCTTTCGCTGTCGACATTGCTGATTGAAGAGAAGATAACGAGTCCTTCCAAGCCTGGAGAAATACTTCTAGTCTGGAAGATCTCCAGTGACACTCTGCTTTTCTACAAATTCTTCTCAAGTTCAAGAGCTCCTCATTTAACCAAGGCATAGCGTTCCTTTTTTGACATTTTAACTTCTTTACGGGAGCAACAGAGTCCAGTAATTCAAGAAGTGTATTATTAAGGTTCGCAGTCAAGGTGTCCACACATAACTCCTTGGTAAAAATAGGGTCCAGCACATCAGGTAGATGTAATTTAACTCCAAGCAATGCTTCGGGGCTAATATAACGAGATGATCTGAGGGGCAATTTTCCCCTCTCATAAACTGGAGATTTAGGGATTAAAATATCAAATAAAATTGCTGAGTGGTCTAAGATAGGTAAAACACAATTTTCAGTCATTGATACATTCAGTCCGTAACCCAAGACAAGGTCTAGGGTGTGGCCCTTACGTGTTGGCCCAGACACAAATTGTGTGAAGTTTAAGGAATCAATTACATTTAAGAAATCTTTGACCAGGGGTTTATCCTCACAACACAGATGAATATTAAAGTCCCCCACTATAAGAATCCTTTCATAGTGAGCGATAAAACATGTCAAGAAGTCTGAAAATTCCGAAATAAACAAGTCATTATATTTAGGTGGATGATAGATGACTGTAATTAGAACCACGGGACAGCTTAAAGTCAGGAGTTGGGACTCAAATGAGGTAAAAACACCAGGACTTTGTATCTGTTTACATTTAAAACAGTCTTTGATGATAGAGGCTACCCCGCCTCCCCTCCCAGACAACCTGGGGGAGCTGAAGAAGCTGGCATCGGAGGGGAAAAGTTCCAGCAAGGGTGCCACTTCACCAACGCGCAGCCATGTCTCAGTTAAGAACATGTAGCTCTTGGGTTTTTGACAGCTTCAGCTTAACATATCTTATGATATTTCCTACTTCAGCAGCACAAGCCCAGCTAGCTCAGTCGGTAGAGCATGAGACTCTTAATCTCAGGGTCGTGGGTTCAAGCCCCACGTTGGGCGTAGCTTCTTTAAGACAGGCCTTGGCAGGTAAAAGCCTGATTGTTTGACCTCTGCCTGGTTTGTTCTAAGCATCACATCTGATGGCCTGAAAATAGGTCCACTGAAATTTGAACTAGAACGATTGATTACACTTGGAATTTCTGTGATTGTAGTATGAATGAGCTCATAGTATTGCATGTTAAATGAAAACATTTTTCATCTGGTGTAGTTGTCCGCTTGAGCTAGGAGGACATGCAGTGATGCTACTAATACCCAAACATGAAGCATCTAAATCAAGCTTTATTACTTAGACCTGGCTTATACATTTGTTTTGTTTCTTTGTTTTTTTCAGTTCAGTCCTTGTAAAACACTTAGACAGGAGAAGCCCTTTCCTGGACAGCTGTATATAGTGGGGGTGGAGGGCTGCTTACTTCATCTGGGGGTGTAGTCAGGTGGAGAAAGTCCTGGAGGAGGAACTTCTGATAGCACAGACTGACATTAATTAATCTGGCAACTTTCTTGATATTCTGATATTCTCGATATTTCCTGGAGGGACTTTGATACGTTTAGACACTTTTTCTGAGAACTCTGAATTTCAACATTTAGAAAGATCCATTTGGAAACAGGAGATTGTTGAAAAGTTTTGCATATCATCCTTATCCACGATCCTCTGCCTCAACCACCACCCTTACTACTTGCCAAGTCCTCCCACCTGGTCTATTTTGCTAGTTCTAGCACCACTACAGCTAATAGTCAATATCCGAGATTGCTAGCAGCAAGTTAGCCTTCTACCATTGCTTTGCCTGACACGTAGTTGGCCAACTGAGGAGCAGTTTAGGTAGAAAAATGTTCTTTGAATTGGCTGATAACCTGATTGGCAGTCCAGTCCTCGGACTGCCAGTGATCAGCTGTCGTCTGGTTCATGGCAGGTTTCTTGAAGCTCTGGTCTCCAGGACTCTGCTCACCCCACAACCTGCACTTAACTGAAGTATTCAGCTCACCCAGCTTTCCCCAAAGAGGATCCAGCCTCACTACACCCCGCTGGCCAGGAGAGGTATTCCACATTCAATGGCTGCCCTGCCTTTAGGCCATCTGGCTGAAGTCTCTGTTTCTCCTGCTCACCAACCACAAAACCATCCACTGGATCTGTGCATCTGCTCACCAGCCCTTGGGCTGTCTGCCTAAGATATTTGGCTCTTCTCTCAGTTGACCAGTCATCAGACCTGCCTTTCAGCATTTTCTTTCTTTCAATGCCCAGATTTTCTTTGCCTGCTACTATTATGGTGTTTGCCTGCCCTGACTGCTTGTAATCTTGTACTCCTCCACCTGCCTTGAAGCATTTAATCTCTGTACAACATGACTGTAGGTCTAATCAGCCAGAATAACTAAAAACTCCTGTGTGGTTGTGCAGATTCACAAACAGATTATGGAAAAGTGAATACTGTTCAAAAAGATAAGAGATTTTCAGATGCATACTAACATAGATGCACGTATACACACAGGCTTGTACTACAGGTACCCATTTCTTTAGCAGAGATTACACTGAGATTAATTTCCTGTAGATTTACATAACTGTTTGTCAAATCTTACCATTATTGTTACTTTTACAGCTCAATCTGTGTTACAAACAGAGCTGAAACTAAATGTAGTTTAGTCTGCTACATACAAAGCATTGTTTCACATGTCTCAGGAAATGTCTCCTTAAGGATTTTCCTCATTTTGTCAATGTGTAAACAAATTTATGCCTCAACAACACACAATAAGCTGTAGCACTGTAAATCAGAGCAGGAATTAACCTCCCGTCTCTATAGCTTTAAAATTAATTATCCTTTATGAACCCCTTCATTTACATTGTACACAAGACACACATCCATGACAGAGAAAGAGGATTTACTTTCTTAACCCTCTCAACGCTCAGCCACCTTCTTCTTCACGTCTCCCTCTGTGCACTGATGCATTTTACTCTCTTCCCACTGCAATGGATCAAATCCTACATCTCAAACTCTCCGTCACGCTGCTTTGGTCCAACTGTTTATCCTGTTACCTTACAATATGCTACACACACACACACACACACACACACACACACACACACACACACACACACACACACACACACACACACACACACACACACACACACACACACAGTATATTAAAATTCCCTTTATTACTCTGTGTCAAAAGGGTTAGGCAGTCACAGCAGTTTGTCACTTTGCACTGAGGCTTTTCACACTTCAGCATCCATCATTAGCTTATAGACATGAATAGAGTACATATAATTCATAACTTTGCTTTAAAAAAATCTAGCTACTGTGCTGGATTGCATTTGGCTGTAAACTAAAAGTTTTGCAAGTGGCTTGTAATCCTTTCAGAAATTGATTTTTTTTTCACACACACAGCAAAAAGACACAAGCCATTTGTAAGAAAGCGCTTTGTTTTTCTTTTCAGTGACTGAATCTGCGCATTTATGAAGAAACTTAAATATTTATTAAACATAGAAACTTTAATTTAACGTCAGAATGATAAAGCACTGTAATAAATTCAGCAAAATTTGCAGGCATACTTTGTAAGATAATGCAGACCAGATATTTCTGTCTTACAGTAAAGAAGTGAAGCAGCAGGACAGCTTGATCTCTATTCCTCTTCCATGCTGTGTTATGCATCATGCTACACTTGTTTCTTGTCAGAGGATAAGGGCTGCCTGCCTCTTTTCACATCTTCAGCTCATATTGTTTATTTCTATACGCTATACAGATCACACAAAGCCCACAAAACCTCCATGACAACTAATGTAGTGGTCAGCACCATCATGACCTGCACCGGAGGAAAAAGAAGACAAATGGATGTGCGGCTTAGCAGCAGTCAACCACAACAAAAACTGCCACAAAGTGTTTATATTTATATTTATTCATTTGGTAGATATAGTAGATGTTCACTCAGTAAAACATGCATTTATATTATATGCAAAAATGCATGTTGGTATTTTTGTTATTTAGATAAGGCTGGTCTGTGATGTTTCACTGTGTGACACCGATGACATAATAACCATCATGGTGAAAAACAACCTGAGAATTTACATTTTTTTAAAAACTCATTTAATTCAGTTTTATTTATACAGTATCAAATCACAACTTCAGTCGCCTCAATGTGCTTTATATTGTAAGGTAAAGACTACAATAATAGATACAATCAAGCTACCACCTACGACCGGCAGGCACTTAGCAACAGCATAAAATGAAGTCACTATACAGTCGTGTACATAGACCTCCTTACACAGAGAGTAGAAAGTGCATGGATGAATAGTTTTAGACACAATCTATATGACACGAGTAAGAGAATCAGGCCATATGCATTCACTGGACACTTCTTTAGTTACACCCTAATAGAATCAGGCTGGACCCCTTTTGCTTTCACTGTTGCTTTAATTCTTAATGGCACAGATTCAACAAGGTGCTGGAAACAGAGATTTTGGTCCATATTGACACGACAGCTTCACATCCATGATGAGAATCTCCTGTTCCAACGCATCACAAAGGAGCTCTATTGGACAGGGTGATGGTGGAGGCCAGTTTGAGATGATTTAAGCTTTGTGACTCTGTGTGTTACCCTGCTGGGATCAGCCATTAGAAGATGACATGATAGGTAACAATACTCAAATAGGTGGTGTTGTTTAAATGAGGCTCAGTTCGTTCTAAGTGGTTCAATGTGGCTTCACCATTACACCCCCACCATCCTGAACTGTTGAGGCAGAATGGTTCCATGCTTTCATGTTGTCTATGCCAAATTTTGACCCTGCCATCTGAATGTTGCAGCAGAAATGGAGAGTCAGCACACCAATCTCCTGTTGTCAGATTTTGGTGAGGTTCTGTGAACTGTAGCCCGAGTTTCTGACAGGAGTGACACTTAGTGCGGCGCAGTGCCGCTGTTTTCTGCGTCAAGGTTTGACATGTCGTGCATTCAGAGATGCTCTTCACCATACTTTGGTGCTAAGAAGTGGTAATTTGAGTTATTTTCTCTTTTTTTGAACCATTCCCTGTCAACGATGGTTGTTTTGGAAAATCCCAGCAGATCAGCAGTTTGGAAAACACTCAGACCAGCTCACCTGGCACCACCATTCATGCCACATTCACTTAAGCCACTTAAATCACATTTCTTCATCACTCTTATGCTTAGTGTGAACTTCATTGGGTCTTCTTTACCAGGCCTAAATATAATGATTTGCTTCCATACGATTGGCTGATTAGATATTTGCATTATCAAACGGCTGAACAGATGTATCTTAAAAAGTAAATCATACCCTGTCATCAATTTCAGAGGTCAGTTATTCAGCACAATGGTTTGCAGGATCACATTAGACAAAACTAGAAGAGACTCAAATATCAATTTCTCAGAAATTCTCAATAATTGAGTTCAAAACTCCAACAGAACTTCTTGGCTCATATATTTTACTGACTCCAGTTAAATAAACACTGTTTTCATTTCGAATCACTGCTTGCTGAGAAGTCGCAGTCTTATTTATTTAACCTCAGTGAGCGCAGCCAGAACACATGTTTTCCAAGCACAAGTTGGCAAAAAAATATTGTTTTCTATTTATGAATATGGACTTCATCAAAAGTATAGCTGGCCATCGAGCTCGCGTTTGTAGCAAGATGGCTCAGCTTCACAGATTTTCCCTGTCCTTGTATTTTCCTTATCGCTCTGCGTCAGGCTCATACCGCTAAACCATAAAATTTGCACTTCTCTCGCTTTTTACATTAAGGTTTAAGTAAGCCGGGCTCTACAGCAGCTCTGCCCTCAAGAAATGTTTGCATATCTAAAACTATAATCTGCACTGCTTTAACTTCCCTCAGATAAATAGGTTTATTGATAACGTTGCCTGCGGAGTAGCTGGTTTCATTTTCACCAGGCTGGGATGAGATTGAATTAAATATTTATTTGTGTGACATCACAACTGATGCAAATAGAATTAGCGGTATCAGAGTCTTCCAAAGAAGTTATTTCTGTGTACTTAGCTCCAAATATTTTAAATACTAATAAGCACTTTATTACTCCTCAACATCAGATTCCCCATTTTGCTTTGTTTAAAAATGTTGGATGTTGATTCCAGCTTTGCAAAGTCTTTCAGACATATGAAACAGAATCATTTCCATGTTCAAATCATCACTTTAATGTTGCAGTGGTGACTGGTTGGATGTCTGATCGATCAGATTTACCTCCAACATGTTAAAGCTTGAAGTCATTTCATAATCCTGAACGCACCCTGGGCAGCCCTATCCCTCCATGTCTGTTTTGGCTTTCTGCTTTTACATGACAGGAGGTTGCTAGTGGTAGCTGTATTTCTGCAGTTGAAGCTTTTACACTTCTCTAGCACCCAATTACGCTATTTTACAGCTTCCCCCAAAATTACATCTACCTGAGGTTGAAAAATACCACTGAAGTGCAATTTAGATTATGTGATAGATAAAGCTCCCCTTATAGGTTAGAGTAATGAAATTATTCAAAGGTTAAATGCTCCTAAAGCTCTATATAGTCCTGGATTGATATGGAATAATTAGGGATGTTTGGTTGTTTTTAAAAGATGAAGCAATTGTATGAACAATGAAAGATACAAAAATAAAGGGTAATAAGTAGTAATAAATGGATAATAAAGATACATTTGCTAACCTGTACCCATGCTGGGACCTCCATCATGACTGACTGACAGTTAAAAAAGACACAGTATCAACATGGAAGATTTAAAACATCACATGGGCATATGAATATTCCTGCTTGGAAGTGTCAAATGCATGGTAACTGTAAAGGGATTGGACTAAAACAGAGAGAGAGAGCACTTAATAAAGTATATCTCATTCACCCAGCCACACATTCAAACACCCTCACCAGTGCTAGTGGAGCTTGTTTACCTTTGCTTGGCCTTCCTACAGCAGAAAATCGAGCGGCATGGAAGATGCTGGAATGTTTGAGAACAGAGCCATGTAAAGTATTGTTGCTAATGACTGAACTTGGGGTTCAGAGTCTTGCTTAAAGCCAGTAAAACACATTGACAGAAGAAGTTGGGGATCAAACCATCAGCTCCAGTCAGAGTCGACTCTGACCCTTTTATTGGGAGTCCCGGATGTTTTCCAAACTCTGTAGACTTGAATTTTGAAAAGTTATAATTCAAGTTAAATAAAGGAAAATTAGCTAAAAAAAAAGTGTAACTCATAATTGCAATAGTTTACATATAGGCAAGCTGAAAAACACCTGAACCGTATGGCTCAGCACTGCAAAGACAGAATTTGATGATTAAATGATGAGGAGTAGCTGCTTATATCCACAGGGTTCAGCACAAAGCTGCTTCTGAAAGCCTGGCTGTGGATAACATCTATGTTTGTCTTCCACACAGTGAATTACAGAGTCACAAAGGGTAGGCAGATATTATGAGTGATTGGCCTGGCCTTCAGCTGATTTTAATTGTGGGAAGGGTATTATATGGCTCATGACTTTCATCAGTGGACTTCCAAAATACTCAGAAGTAACATCATCAGGTTTTGACACATTAAACACCGGCATATGACACAACTTGTGGTTTTCACAATATTTCTTTTTACACGGTGGTGAAAATACCAGCATGTCGCTACAGTGGATTACTGAGAACAACACTGGAAGGCACTAAAGCACATGAGAAACCACAGCTGCATCCATTTTTGGAATAAGCTTCTCTTAACACAGAACCACATATGGATATAAATTCCAAACTTTAGGCAAGTCTCCAACTCTGCATCTGCAATTCTGTGCAGACACACCTTATGAGATTTTATGTCCTTTCATTCATCATTCTATTGATTTAAATAATCCAAGCTGATGTAGTTCATCCAAGAAGCAGCCTTCGGAAAATCACAATATATGCAGTTTTCAAATCATTCCTTATTTTAAAAGAAGAGCTTGCAGTAGGCAACCTGATTCTTCTTCTATGACACCTTATTAGGAGCTTATCCATAGGCAGAGCGGAGTACATAGGGGCAGAGTAGATGGAAAAAGAAGTTCAGCTACAGACAGAGGTTGGTAGACACACAGAGGGAGGTATGTCTGACAACCTGGTGTGAGTCATTTTTGAACCTGTAGGGTTCAAACACAAAGCCTGCTACCACATATATTAGTCCACCTCCTGCGACAACACCATGTGGTCTTTCTCAGAACCTGGCAGAATCAAGTCATCTTGTCTTTGCCTTATAAAAGTCAGCCCACCCCTTTTTTCTTCAGGATGAATGACAGATTCAGTTTAGTCTTTTTGTTTTAACTTGCTCAAGCTTTTATGATTATCTATCTGTGCATACAGTGTAAGCAGCTCTACAAACTGATTTGAAAGACACTTATTTTGTCTCTCACTTACATATTAGTTTTTTCATTTGTTTCTGTTCTTTTTCCATCACTTTATTCATGTTCTCTGACTGAGTCCTTGGTTTCTGTTTCTCAGGAAAGCAATAATTGCAGCCTTGATGCCACTCCTTACACAAACCTTAATAACTGTTTCACCTTGACCTTGAAGGCTGAGGATTAGCCACAGTACTTGTTCATGAGACCTGTAATAAGGCTTAATTTGACTCCATTATACTGCTTTTCTTTCTCTAAGTATACAGCAGATGTCTTTAGGAAAAGAGAAATGGCCGTGTCAAGCTAGAGGCAGACAACCTCAAGGCCAGAGTCAGTTTTTAAATCGTATTCTTTTCATGGGACTAGGAATCTTTAAAGTTACTGGGCTTTTGAATGATGCACAGTTATCACAATGTTAAGAATTCAACGCACCCTTTTTCTAGTTAGCTGTTAGAAAGCTAATACTAGCTAAGTGTTAGCAAGCTGTCAAAGCTAGCTTACGCACTCATAGCTTGCTAAACAATTGTCATTTCAATATAACACAACGTACTGATTGCTTTGACTTGAATAGCCTAAGTTAACATTTGAACATTTTATTTAGGTAAGAAAATGACAAAATGACAGGACAATAAAGGTATATTAAGTGTATGTGTCCTATAGCTGCCAGTGTCTCACATAGTTTTTGTGTCGTAACCAGACCGAAAAGCAGCGCACATTTCGGTGCTTTATTTCGGTGCTTTTTTTTTTTGAGATGTCATACACTTTGGATTCTAGCCAATCATTTTACCTTTGCAAGTATAGTAGGCGGGCCCAGGTACGTATGTTCTTTTAGAGCAGAGCTACAGATTAAAAACGCCCAAGGCGAAGCGGTCAAAAGTCTGGCTGTACTTCACAGCAAAAGATGCAAACTCAGCAGCCTGCAACAAGTGCTTTAAGGTGATACTGTGAAAAGGAGGTAACTCCTCGAATCTGATGAAACACCTGGTGACGCATAGCGTTTTTTTTTAAAGCCGAGAAATGCGCCGTATTTGATAGCTTGCTGCGAGACCTCACACCGAGCACATCTACTGCGGGTGTGGTGCCTGTTATCGGACCCGGAGTTAGCAACATCCCCCAAGAACCTGAAGAGTAGAGTCCTGGCCCCTAGCCCTGTCAGTGTAGCAGAAATGATGACGGATGATGATGGCAGCAGCAGCCGTTCTTCTCTGCGTGAGTAGCTTCATGTTGTTCGTGTGTAATTTACGTTGAGTACGCTAACCACATTATTACATTAATGCACGTAAGGTGAACTAGCAAACACCGTCGTAGTTACATGCGGCTGTCTTCTTGTTTGATAGAGTGATACCATATATGCCCTATAGCTGCAGAAAAGGCTAACATTGTTATCTTTTTACAAAAGAAAAACAGCTAAACATGAGAGGTTTTAGGACAAAGTATGTGTTCTCCATTCTTTAAGCACCGGTTCGAGCACCGTTTAAGCATCGGCACCGTTTCAAAAGTATTGGTTTGGCACCGGTATCGGATAAAACTTAAACGATACCCATCCCTACCTATAATGAGCCTTTTTTAAAAAGTACATTGTATCGGGGGGGGGAAGTATTGGTCTGGACCTCTTAATCTTTGAATTCAGGTGTTTTCAGTCCCACTGCCACAAGTGCCTTCTTGTAAAATTCAGTTTGTGAAATTTAGTAGTATTATTGCAAAATGGTAGCATTTAGGAACATCAGCAACACAGGCACACACTGAAAATGTCGCCAACGCTCTGCTTACAGTAACTGCGGAGTTCAAAAGCTCCTCTGGTATTAACATCAGCACAATAACTGGGAGCTGGGAGCTTTCTTGCTATGGATTTCCATGACTGAGCAGCTCCTGTAAGTGTAATGTGCTCCTGGCCCTCAGTTTGTTGCTGGCAGACAGAGCTGATAAGCAAAAAATTTCGCAGAATACAAAGTCGGTGGAGGAATGTATTGTTCTCCACTTTGGTGTGGGTTTAAACAATTCATGAAGTGTCACAAAAATGGTGTTAAAAAGAAAAATTGATGCTGCACTTTTACTATAACACACTGCCAATAGCAAAACCTTGTTATAAGCCCAGAGGTATAAGTGAGCTTAAAAAAATGTACAAGTAGAAACTACAAGCACCTGAATAAATATATCTGAAAAACGGAAGCAAAATGTGTCGAAACAAAGGTCAGCATCGAAGTGATCTAAGGAAAAATGATCACCAAAGACTCGATAAGAGCACAAGAAGCACAAAAGACTTTCTCATCCAGTCGCAAAAAGGTTATATAAACACCATTCACCTTTGGGTTGCTGTAGAGTTCTTGCCTCTTGTTGATGATGAACATAATGCACGCTTCTTGTTGTAAGAGTCATTTGTTCTGCTTGTTTACATCAGGATTTATGTCCTTTGCTGCCCTGTGACCTGCCTGTCACATTAAAAGCATTTACTTTTAAGCATTAGTAGCAGCAACAGTAGTAAAAGCTCTGTGTAAGTAAATATGACTTAATAGGAGATGGAGAATGAAAGCTACAAAGCTGGAGGTCTGTATCAAGCTAATGCAAGGACTGAAGCTCCTTTTGTTGCTGTGGACAAATGAAACATTTGAGATGAAATGAAAGAAGGGCTCAGTCGCCACAATTTGGAACCATGTTTTTTACCCCATTAATAAAAAGATTTCCAAAAGATTATTTCATGGCCCAGTGCATAATGAACCTGCTTTAAATATCACACTAGAGAGCGTTTCTGGTTTCGAAAACAGAAAGGAAAAGTGAATACTGTAAACAGCAATCGGGATTTGTTCTGTTCTTTCCAAATGTTGTCAGTTCCTCTTTCTGCTCTGTCTGTATCTTCAACCCAACACGGCAATGCATCTCATGGTTTATCTGTGCTTTGTTCAAAATCTACTTACACCTTTGGATTAATCCACGATGGAAAGCAAACACTTGGCATTGGCTATTGAATCAAAACTAAATTAAAAATCTTGCTTAGCTGGAGAACATGCATGCCCCATGACGACCTGATAAGGATAAGCGAAAGAGAATGGATGCACTGAATAATGCTACTTTAAGTGTTTGAGGGAGATGCTGTACGTGTTCTCATCTTATCTGCTTTGCCACAAATGGTTCTTTAAAACTTTCCTCGGGTTTGATAACTAACGGCTCCACACTAGAGCTGGTGGATTAGATTCAAATTTCTGATTATTCACTCTGAATTGTTCTTAGACACTACAATAGGTCATCCTACTAATTAGGTTGCTTTTGAAGGTAGCAATGTGATGTGCATCGAACTGAATTGAGGTGAATTGCAAATGTGAAAAGGGTTGATTACATTTGCAACCAGCATATTCCATTAATATTAATTACAAGGCAGTGCATGCATGATGTTATGACTGGAAGCTGAGCCCCCTTAAAAGTTTGAACCTAGGATCACCCCTGCTCTATCTGCAGTACTTGCAGCGAATCCTCCATTGGCAGCAGAGCACTATTTTACCTTGGCATGCAGAGAATTTATCAGCCTTCTTAATGCTTAATTCTTCATTTCTCCCATCTTTCATGTCTGAGAAGAGCTGGCAGCACTTCATTAGAGAATATCTGATGCAACATCAAACATCAGTGAATTCTTATTCACTCTTAGCAAGGTTGACTTGATTTAATACAAAGGATCTCGAATACTGGCAGCCAAGTAACAACGTAAAGTATCTCTAAATCCTTTATAAAAATTTAGAGCTGCAGGTGGAACCGTGTGAATTAAAATACTGGTTTAACGCACTGAAAAATGACTTTCGGTATTTTAACATTAAAAATAAAGTTTAATGTTTACGTTGTATGAAATTAAAGCTTCAAGGTATCTGAATGTTCATTGTCTTTTCAATCGAATTTGCTTTTCTCACTGTGTGTCAGGCACAGATTAATCCTCTAAACATTTCAAGAAGCATCCAAAAAAAAGTTGGCTAGAAGGAAGGAGATGCCTCCCACAGCAACAAAAGGTACATCAGCTGGAAATCCGAAAGGTCACAGAGTGCGCAAGTTTGCATTCAGCAAAATAAAACCCTTTCTTATCACTCTGACCCGAGCTTTGGAGAAATGTAAAAGTAAATCTATGAAAGCTATGTTTTGAAAAGTGTTGCTTTTTTTTTTAATATAATGCATAAATGACTTAAAAGGAAAAAAACACTGCTGCACTGACCTAAACGCTTTTGGAAATATGAGGCAACTGCAAACATATTTTTTATCTTGACAAAGAATTGCAAACGTTATGTGATTAAACTCACTGGACGGGTGATGGCACCAAACAAAACGGTAAAAGCACACTGGCTTTGGGATTGGTGCTGGAGTGTGCTTTGGGGAAAAATTGTCTTAGAGAACAACCAGCCCTTTGCGCACCATCAAACATGGCACAGGTGCACAGGAGATGAAACCGCACAGGTCAGCGGAGGCTGAGAGAGGCTCCGTCATGCATCGCTTGTCTAATTGACAAAACAAACCTCCTGATGTGGATGTTTGACTTTGGCGGAGTATGAGCTCAGACTGTCGCCATCACTCATCCTCTGTGACCTTACAGCAGGTTCACGTAAGGGTCTGTGTCCTTTTAACAAGAGCTAAAATAACTCCGTGTGACCGCAGGAGAGTCAGGATTAAAAATTAAAGAGACTCGCAGATGCCACATCATATGGCAGCATTAAAACATCACCCTCATCACACAGACTTCACCTCCTGCCTCTTTTTCCTCTGTGTTTTTCTCTCTGTAGTGACAGGGTGCTCTATGATCATGTATAGGCACACGAGGCTACTTTTGATGTTGCTGAGTGAAATCTGTCATTTAAAAACTACAAGTTAGCCTCATGAATCCACCACACAGCATAAAGGTAAATCACTGCATTAAAAAAAGTTGATGTCGTTACTTAAGAATATAAAAGAATGATTATACTACATTTAATAAATTGGATAACAGTCCCCATGAATCATTCTTGAGCTCATAGCCTTGGATATCTGCAGATTCTGTCTTTCAGTCAGTTCGGTCTATTAAAATCAATCTGAAATATCTCAACAGCTCCTGTCGGTTCTTTTAAAGCACAGTCTAACTAGACAAAGAGTATTTTTCTGTTTAATATGAGATGCAGAAATAATTTGTGTGTTTTCTATTCATTCAGCCCACATTTACAGTCTGCAACGCCATGCTGCATAAAATGCTGTTGACCAGATCTCCAAGCTCCCCGTACCCCACAGGACCCACTGCAGTCTTCCAGGACCAAAACTCCACAGGACACACCCACCCTGAAAACCCAAATATGAAAGAGTTGGGACACTGTGAAAAATGTAAATAAATCTCAGAAATACACATTTTATTCACAGCAGAACACAGAAAGTACATCAAATATTTAAGCAGCATATGTGCTGTTTAAATATTTGATATTTAAATGTGGAGACAGGGTCATTTTGCCACTGTGTAGCATGACCTCTTCTTTTAACAACAGTCTGCAAACATCTGGGAACTGACGAGAACAGCTGCTGGATTTTTCAGAGAGGAAAGTTGTCCCATTCTGGTCTGTTGTAGGATTCCAGCTGCTCATCACTTCTTGTCTTGTCTGGTCTTCTTGGTCAGATTTTGTTGTTTCATGATGCTCTAGATGTTACTAACAGAAGTGTTTATTGCCTGGACTCTTCTACTATGAAACATTGCTGTTGTAAACTGCAGTATGCATTTTAGCATTGACTTGTCTTACTTGTCTTAATCAGCGGTCCCCAACCTTTTTTGCACAACAGACTGGTTTAATATCAGATAATATTTTCACGCCCTTTAAGGTGTCGCGGATAAATACAACAAAATAAAATGATACGACCAAGACATAAACTGTGGTATTTTGTAAATATAATAATAAACGCAAATTCACTGTGTAATTGTGTAACTTTATTAGCAGCGTCCTCCTGAAATGTGCCAACAACATTGAGAATAACATCCTCCTCTCTGCCCCTTAATGCTCTCTGGTCGCTATGGTAACGCGTAAATATTTCTTTCAAAATAAGACTCACAACTACAACACAGGAAAAGACCCAAGTTAACGATAAAAACCCTGAAAACCGGGTGCTTCCTCCCCCCAGTCCAAAGACATGCAGTTAGTGGGGTTAGGTTAACTGATGATTCTAAATTGCCCATCGGTGGGAATGGTTGCCCCTCCCTCTGTGCTAGCCCTGCAACAGACTGGCGACCTGTCCAGGATGTACCCCACCTCTTGCCCTTTGCAATTATTTATCTGAAATTGTTCCACATTTTGTAGACAAAGTTTTTGCAGAGCAGAATGAACCTAACTAGTTTCAAGTTTACTTTCTAGCATTTCGTTGACTCTGTCACAACATTTTTGGAGACGTCCACATATGCGTAAGTTCTAGAAACACCAGTTGTATAAACAGCAAACCAGCACCATATAAAGCACAACATCAGGTGATAAGGGATGGACGAATCTATGTGGATGCCCTCTACTAGAAGTTTGGCTGAATCCCTTCAGCGTCAGCCTGAGAGTTAATGTTAATGGTGAAATGAAGAGAAACTCATCTTTAAAAAAATGAAATGTCATCTTGTTTTCTCTTTACCTCTCATCTTTGTGTCACTTCTTTGTGCGGGGCTTTTAATGAGCACCCAACTTTTCTTTTCCTCAGAATAAAGGCCAAATGTTTCTTGTTTGTGAGATCTTGAAAGCTGAACTTACTTCTAAACAAAGTCTCTCATTATTGCCTGGATGGCTGCATCTTCTCAGACAGTTCATAACCTGTCCCATTAGCCACTTCGTGCGGTGTCTTGTTCTCCCCCTTTTCTGTCTACAGCTAAAGAAACCGATAAAGAGATGAGAAGCGAATGTGTGACTCAGCTGCCATTGAGTCATAGATGCCACAGACGATAGCTGACTTTGAAAACAAGGAAAACAAAGAAATTTCAGCACACCTATCCAACAATGTGATTCATGTTTTCATATCAGCTGTGGATGAAAACTGGACTTTTATCTTCACTGATTTTTTTCTCCTTTTAATTCCAAAATTAATCTAATTTATCCTGAAGAAACAGCTGGAAGTATATTGCTGCAGAAATTAAACAGATATGCCCACTGGCTATATCATTCTGTCATCCCCGGCGGCACTAGCCTGCTGATATATTAGTCTGATAAAGAGCTTTAATTAAAAATCAGATTCTGGAGCATCACTGTTGGCTGCATGATGAATCTGAGGTCATTTATTTTGATAGCTGATCAATATTTTGAATGAGTCTCCTCCTGATTTTATGATCAAACTATGAAATTCATTTCATGGCAATTTTGCACATGAAGTACGGTTAACCAAAGTAAAGAATAGACACGGTTATGTTTTACTTCTGCTTCATGTTGAAACTGATATATTACAGATAAACCAGGATGTTCAAGTCATAAGGACTGGAACATCACCAGTGCTGATTGTCAGTTTCACGGAGGTTTCTTCCCGTTAAAAGGAAGCCTTTTCTTCCTGCTGTCGGTAAGTTCTTGATAATATGGGATCATCTGATTGTTGTGGTTTTCTCGTATTATTGTCTTTACCTTACAATATAAATGGTATTGAGGCGACTGTTGTTGTGATTTGATGCTATATAAATAAAACTGAACTGAAATTGAATTGAATTGAACTAAATTCAGTGCGGCTATTAGAAGAAAATAAAAAACAGTGATTCGAAAAATGATCAACAATGATCTCATAACAACAAAAATGGAATTAAAAAGTTTCAGTTTTTCATTAAAATTTCATTAAAATTACAAATTGGATTATTGTTTATTTGGCAAAAGCCAAACTGAATTCATGTTCTGTGGGAGTTTTTGTAAAACTGTAAATCTGACAATTAAGGGATAACAAGAATAATTTTATTTAAAGAATATTTCGAATGAAGAACTTTCACCACCATTCTGTTGTGTGTGTGTGTGTGTGTGTGTGTGTGTGTGTGTGTGTGTGTGTGTGTGTGTGTGTGTGTGTGTGTGTGTGTGTGTGTGTGTGTGTGCGTGCATGGGGTTAGGGTCAAATGTTGGATGTATTTTGGTGTATTATTGTTCTGTGAAATGTTTACATTGTTTATTTGTTGTTTATTTATTTGTTCATCCTTGTACTAATACAACTTATTATAGAATAACTTGGCATTTTACTACCCTTGTCGCACAGTGTTGCCTTGAAGCAACAAACCAATATCTGTTTGGGAGGGGGGTCAGGGTGTCAAATTTTATGACTGATATATACTAGGTGTGAATGTGTGAGTGAATGTGAGCGTGAATGGTTGTCTGTCCCTGTGTGTTGGCCCTGCGACAGACTGGCGACCTGTCCAGGGTGTACCCCGCCTCTCGCCCTATGACAGCTGGGATAGGCTCCAGCGCCCCCCGCGACCCTGGAAAGGATAAGCGGAAGCGAATGGATGGATGGATATTATTAGTGACCCTAAAGCTCCCCCAAAATAGGGAGAAATATTTTTTTCCCCAAAAATTTAAAAGTCATGCAGTAGAGGGTTAATTTGTGGCATAACTTATTGGGAGGTGGTTTAATAAATTCATTAAGTACTCTAATTTTAAAAAACTGTTTTAATAAGATGTTTATCTGGCTTAAATGCATCTTATAGAAGTTAAATGTAGTCTTTTAATGCTTTCATTGTAACTGCAGTATAGATCTAAACACACTTGTAAAAGAGTGCCAGCACTTCTTGCATATGATTTATTCTTGGTTACCTTCACTTCATCTAAAACCAAAGTACTTCCAAACAGTTGGTGATGATCTGCTTCAAGGGACAAGCTCTTCACCTTGATGTTTTTCTTGTATATCTGTCTTTCAGTGTAATATTACTGGTGTAGATTAGTCTGGGAACCTGAATCTAATGCAAGCAAGATGCAGAGAATAGAAGGTACTGATTTACGCTGTACTCAATTTGCTTTGGGAAATTTGGTATGAGCAACATGGGAAAAAATGTCTGCCACCCTCAAAAACATTTCTGAGTAAAATGCAACTGAACTATATAAAATCAAAGGTTAATATATTCAAATAATTAATTATTAAGGAAAATGTGCTTGGTGTAAACTGAACGTTCTACCAATCAAGAAGATCTCATTTGACCATTTGACATTGTGCTTTATGTGATAAAGCGACATGAAAAAAAAAATCACATGTAATTAGATTAGGTAAAATTGGGAATTTGGGCAGAAGGTGTTTTTTTGTGTTTCGTTTTTTTCACTGTAGAAGAAAAATAAATTCATGCAATCCAGCACCTTGAATCAACAGTCTACATCACAAACAGCTGTGAGTTCAGGATGGTTAGAAAGGAATGTGGACCAACACCTTACGAATAACAGTGTGTCTGAAATCCTTTTGGAGTTAAGGCCACGATTGTTGGAAAATGTGAACATTGGAGAAAAAGGTCTCAAGAGAGGTTCAAGGAAAACTGTGAGTGTTGACTCTGGCAGACTCTCAGAGCCACCATATACAATGAAGGTACTTTTTAAAAGCTCTGGGGGTGTCTGAACTGTGCTGTTTCCACAGAGAATTGAACTTTAAACAAACTCTCTTGGTAATGTTAGTGCCCTTCTTTACTTTATGGCAAAAGTCTGATGTTCTAGTTTTGAACTTTTCCATGGCCAACACTTTGGAAAAAGTGGGTAATGTTTTTTTCTTCTTCTGGAAATCAATGGCTCAAAGAGATCAATGAAGCAGCAGTCTTTGCACATTTAAACCCACACCTACACCATAGTCAGCCTTACACAACAAGCAGGTTTCGCTGTTTATAACAAGGACCATTTTTTCCAAAATCAGCTTGTGAATAACTGTTCATCCAGTATTTTTTTGATGTCTGTAAAGAAGCCCAGCAATAGCATGCCCAGTTCACTGATTTTGCCAGCAGTCAGAGCGAGTTTTATCAAACGCAGATTTTCAGAAAGGATAGATCCAAAGAGATGGGCTTATTTTCAAAGTTAGAAAAACTGTTTGATTTTCCATGGGTCCATCAATTTGCACAGCAGTCTTCGGAGCAGTGAAATGGGCTGTCCATGCATCGCTGCACTTTCACATGTATTTGTGAAGGACACGTAGAGTTTTCAAAATTAAGAGAGGAAATTCGACTGGCTGCTGTGCCAGTTAAATCTATTGTAAACAGCAGATTTGATTAGAAAGGCCACAGTTTTGAGATAATAATCGCCAAAGGCCACAGTGGAAAAAACATGTGGTTTCTCTGGAAATATAGAGTATGAGGTTAAGAAACCAAGTGTCTTCAGACTGCTATTTCTTTCTTCTTCTTTTTTTTATCCAATCTGCTGCTCTATGTTTACCCATAGAGAATAGCACAGGATTTTTCCCTCCTGGAACTCTACAGAGCCCAATACTGGAAAAATCTGTTATTTTAAACATGACAGGGAGCAATATATACACAGGCACACGCACAAACGCAAACACCAAAGATCAAGTCCATGAAAGCACAGAGCAAATAAAGATGACAACTGAGTGGCAGTCCACTTTTTTCTGGAGGTTTTACTGGGTTTGTATCTGAAAACAACCAGAGGTATAAGTAAGCTAACTATAGGCAGTTTTTATTTACATATTTTAATGTTGCTTCTCACTGACTAGATGTACAGCCTGAGAATGCATCTCATAAAAAAGTTACAGATTCTCAATCTCTGTCTGCACATAGGATTTTATCATAAAGTACCATAAACGTAGCCCTGGCAAGGGCCAGCTTCAGACCCACATCTACTGCTTCATATTACTGAGGACAACTGGAAAGTTGCTTTTTGCTAAAGTATATAGTTAGGCCTGGATCAGGTGACCCTCAATCACCTGATCCATGGTTGTTGTTCTCAGAAACTGCTGAATGACTGAGCTTTTCTCTAAGATTTAAAGAGGATGGTCTAAAAAAGAGAAAATATCCAGCGAGTAGAAGTTCTCTATAGTTAAAATGCCTTGATAATTATAGAGGTCAAAGGGTGATTGCCAGAATAACTCAAATGACCATTTGTTAGAACTGATGTGTACAGATGAGCTTTCACCAATACACAACATGTCAAATCTTGAAGCAGATGGGCTCCAGCAGCAGAAGACCGCACCAGGTGCCACTCCCGAAGAACAGGAAACTGAGGCTCCCAACAATGGGACAATAGAAGATTGTAAAAACTTTCAATTTCAACTACAACTGCTAGGATCAGAAATTCACATGAATGCATGGCTCCATCCTGCCTTGTATCGACAGTTCAAGTTGTTGTTGGTGTAATGGTAAAGGCCTGGTATTCTATGGAGCATATAAATTGCTATCTACCACAAAGTCACATTCTATCATAAAGCAGCAACACCCAACATGGGGCTCGAACCCATGACCCTGAAATTAAGAGTCCCATGCTCTACCAGCTGAGCTAGCCAGGTGCCCCAATAATTCGTTGATGTGAGCACCGATTTCATGGCGCATTTTAAGCCTCTTAAACATGAGTATTAGCTAAACTGCACAGCCTACCTTAATATTGTCACTGACCACGTCTATGCCTCTGTAATCACAGTGTACCATCTTCTTGTGGCTGCTTCTAGCAGGATAACACACCATGTCACAAAACTCAACTCAACTCAAACTGGTTTCTTGAACATGACAGCGAGTTCACTGTACTCAGGTGGTCTCCACAGAGCCAGATCTCAATTCAGGAGAGCACATATAGGGTGTGGTGAAATGGGAGATTCACATCATGCATGTGGAGCCAACAAAGCAGAAACTGTGTAACGCTTTTATGTCACCATGGACCTGAGCAGTTCTGAATGCAGTGGGTCTGAACTCAGTGCTGTCAAAATGTAATTGTGTCTAGTCACTGTTGGTCTCTCAGTCAGTGTACACCTTCCATGACATACAGTAGGAAAAATAATTCAACATGACAATGTGTGAAGTCTTATTACTGCATGCTAACTGCAATTTGCTTGACCACTCTATTTCAGTACATCACTGTTACTATATTGAATGCAGAAAAGCCTAACTTGAAGTCATGGGGCATTTTAGAAACTTTAAGCAAATTGTTTTGTTATTGTTATTTCCAGATTCAGCAGACAGTCCTGCACAGCAAACACTCTGAGAGATTCCCTGTATGCCACAAGCTTATCACCAAACATCAAAGTTAACAAATTACTGCTGAACAGAATGCAGCATAATTGGTTAAAAAGCCAAATGTCTTCTCAGGAGTAAATGGATACAAAAGAAAAAGAGGAGTAAATACTGAATTTGTCATGTGGATAAAAGCACAGCTCAAGGGACTGCTACATGCTTAAATAAGCAGTTCTTTGCTTATTTAGCTCATATGAACGGATGACTCAGATTTGTCGCAAGTGGCCAAATTTGCACTATGTGTAAGTCTCCTTAAATCAGACATGTCAAACCACAAAACACCCTATTTTAATCGTAAGTGGGTCAGACCAGAGACACTAAAGAAAGAAATGCTTCATTGGGCTTAAATTGTAAGAAACAAATATGTAAATTAACATAAAAAGTTCTGTTAGATCTTTGCACAGACTGTCCTGTAATTATATAATGGAAAATGTCCTCCCTTTTTTTATGGTGAACCCACTGTAAAAATAGTTAATTTCTACAGTAGATGTAGTGGGAAAATAGGAACTTTCTGTCATTTAATTTTTCATCAGTTACAACTCTTTTACTTTTACTGCAGTGTTGTATGAGTAGCTATTGGGGAGGTAGAAAATACTAAAAGTCTAAAATTGATATCTTCCTTTACAACTTCCAAAACCATCCAGTGGACATGATTGGAGTTTTTGGTATATTCTGGCTCCCGGGCCTTATGTTTGACACCACTGTCTTAAATTACATGTGCACACCTTCATTTTAATCTTTGTCATTTGCTCTGAAGCATTAGTTCTTACTGTTCACAGACACACACTACACAAACGTATTAGGAATCTGTTGTAATTTAATCTGGTGACATTTACATAATACACAAATTCTCTTGTAACCCACCTGAATGTAAAAAAAATGAAAACGCACACTCCGATGCTTATCCCATGGAAAGACAAGAAACGTACCCAGATTAGGGATGCAGATGTGTCCAACTTGAGTGTGACAGTGAAAGCGGTGACATTCACACATACACAGTCCTACATGGAAAGTGTGAAAAGGCTGATTAATAGCTTAATAGGATTTTATACCAGCGCTGTGAGCCGGGTAACAGGTTTCACTGTATCACAGGGAAATATGATAATAATGTGAGGATGGAGCGGATGAGGCCAGACATAAATTCATACCCCTGAAATGACGACAAATTCTGCCACGCGGGACCGTTATGAATGACGTACAGCGGCATGTGTGGAAAAAGGTTTGTATGTATCACAAGTAACTTATGTGCCTATGGACTGCTGACGAACTTTATTACACCTGGGTGATTCTAGTCTGGTTTATGAACCTCAGCATTAGTCAAAGGTGAGCAGTCTTTCAAAGAACTTTTCAGACATTTATCACTTCCCCCTGTAGATTGACCTCGACATTTAATCAGCGATTTGAGAAACATGGAAGAACTCTGCTGAGGATTAACTGTGGTAATTTGATCAGTATCAGTTTCTGGAAAGGAATGACATTTTCTAAGTGACAACTGAGCAAGCAGCTGTAAAACGCAGAGCTCTCAGGTGTAATACCCCATCAAATGCTTCTTCTGAAGTCGGTCGAGACTTAATATTCAAGTTAAGCCTGAAATACGACAAAAAGTAATTCTTCATTCCGTTAAATTAGCTGGAAACCAATATTTGTTCTATAATGTAGGTATTAAAGTCTATGAGTTCAAAAAGACTTGGGGAGCTTTAACATAGAAACATCTATGTGAGCAAATTTAAAGATAACAAATAATCTATTTAAAGAATTATAACCAAAGTAACCCAAACAAAAACAACTCATCTCCCTACCTAACAAACAGAAAAACACCAGGGGAAAATATGCTAGCAACACGGCCACATATAGTTGGAAGCAAGTGCAGCTGGTTGGAATGGGAGGAAGATGGATGAAGCCTCTTGCCAAGAGAATCTGTCATCCTGGCTACTTATCAACCTGCAGCAAATCATCTGCAATCATGGTGCAAGTTGATGTAGCATTCATACGGAGGGCACATTATGCAGCACCCAAAAGAAAAAGGCACCATTTTATCCTTCGATATTGGTCGCTTTGCACCCTGCCGCAACATGCTAGCCCAGTCACTTCTATTTATGCCCGCAGTTAAGAAGCAGCTGCAGTAAAGGGAGTGCAGAATTATTAGGCAAGTTGTATTTTTGAGGAATAATTTTATTATTGAACAACAACCATGTTCTCAATGAACCCAAAAAACTCATTAATATCAAAGCTGAATGTTTTTGGAAGTAGTTTTTAGTTTGTTTTTAGTTTTAGCTATTTTAGGGGGATATCTGTGTGTGCAGGTGACTATTACTGTGCATAATTATTAGGCAACTTAACAAAAAACAAATATATACCCATTTCAATTATTTATTTTTACCAGTGAAACCAATATAACATCTCCACATTCACAAATATACATTTCTGACATTCAAAAACAAAAACAAATCAGCGACCAATATAGCCACCTTTCTTTGCAAGGACACTCAAAAGCCTGCCATCCATGGATTCTGTCAGTGTTTTGATCTGTTCACCATCAACATTGCGTGCAGCAGCAACCACAGCCTCCCAGACACTGTTCAGAGAGGTGTACTGTTTTCCTCCTTGTAAATCTCACATTTGATGATGGACCACAGGTTCTCAATGGGGTTCAGATCAGGTGAACAAGGAGGCCATGTCATTAGTTTTTCTTCTTTTATACCCTTTCTTGCCAGCCACGCTGTGGAGTACTTGGACGCGTGTGATGGAGCATTGTCCTGCATGAAAATCATGTTTTTCTTGAAGGATGCAGACTTCTTCCTGT
This sequence comes from Oreochromis aureus, assembly GCF_013358895.1. NCBI lineage: Eukaryota > Metazoa > Chordata > Actinopteri > Cichliformes > Cichlidae > Oreochromis > Oreochromis aureus. Next base: position 35,040,281 of record NC_052944.1, read on the forward strand.
ACCACTGCTTGAAGAAGGTGTCTTCCAGAAACTGGCAGTAGGACTGGGAGTTGAGCTTGACTCCATCCTCAACCCGAAAAGGCCCCACAAGCTCATCTTTGATGATACCAGCCCAAACCAGTACTCCACCTCCACCTTGCTGGCGTCTGAGTCGGACTGGAGCTCTCTGCCCTTTACCAATCCAGCCACGGGCCCATCCATCTGGCCCATCAAGACTCACTCTCATTTCATCAGTCCATAAAACCTTAGAAAAATCAGTCTTGAGATATTTCTTGGCCCAGTCTTGACGTTTCAGCTTGTGTGTCTTGTTCAGTGGTGGTCGTCTTTCAGCCTTTCTTACCTTGGCCATGTCTCTGAGTATTGCACACCTTGTGCTTTTGGGCACTCCAGTGATGTTGCAGCTCTGAAATATGGCCAAACTGGTGGCAAGTGGCATCTTGGCAGCTGCACGCTTGACTTTTCTCAGTTCATGGGCAGTTATTTTGCGCCTTGTTTTTTTCCACACGCTTCTTGCGACCCTGTTGACTATTTTGAATGAAACGCTTGATTGTTCGATGATCACGCTTCAGAAGCTTTGCAATTTTAAGACTGCTGCATCCCTCTGCAAGATATCTCACTATTTTTGACTTTTCTGAGCCTGTCAAGTCCTTCTTTTGACCCATTTTGCCAAAGGAAAGGAAGTTGCCTAATAATTATGCACACCTGATATAGGGTGTTGATGTCATTAGACCACACCCCTTCTCATTACAGAGATGCACATCACCTAATATGCTTAATTGGTAGTAGGCTTTCGAGCCTATACAGCTTGGAGTAAGACAACATGCATGAAGAGGATGATGTGGACAAAATACTCATTTGCCTAATAATTCTGCACTCCCTGTATTATCCTGAACCATAGGTGTCACCACTCAGACCATACCGCCACATCAGGAGCAAAAGAGGTCAAAACGGGAAGCAAAAATCTTTTACCAAATCTCAAGTTATCAAACTGTAATACAACACAATCACACGCTCATGTCTTCAACCCGCCTGTCAATGCACCACGTTAAAAAAACTGACCGGCCGAAGCGACCCCAAAAAAGTAGTGCCTGCCAACAGTTATGATGTCATTTTTGGTGGGAACACCTGTGACTTCAACTACTTACTAAGAAATTCAGACAGGAATCCCTGCACTCATGTTTTGAAGTGCAGTTTCTATTCTTTTGACCTTAAACGACTTTTCAGTGGATAAAGCACTTATTGTATCTCTCTATAGACCCTTCTTCTTGAGAGTATGAGTTATGCATGTTGGAGAATATGTGAATGCTCATCTTTATCTTGAAGGTTTAATGAGTGGCGATATCTGGTGACTTGGCCCAGAATTCTAGGCTTTTCTATTTTATCTAAAGTTAAATAACAATGTCTGAACCATTAGGTGGACAACAGTCTTTTGCAAACAGCCAGTCATTTGTCCAATAGAACGAGACAGGCTCAATTTTTCTGTGTGAATTTTTTGCACAGTTTTGGAGCTTGAGGGCTTTTAGTACATTTACTCTGGTCTGACTCATTTGATGAGTTTGTAAACTTGCGGCTTTTCCCCTGCGGTTTGGTTTCTTTTCAGTCAAAGAGCGAACCAAAACCCGTCACTACAAACTGTGTGAGGACTTTCAGACCAATTATCGACTAGATGTATTTGTCTTCATCTGGGCAACATTTCACAGTGTATGTGCTCTGTATGTGTATGGTTCTCTGCTGGATCCCAGAATGCAAAACACAGCTGGGTCTGTGATTGTGTTTAGCTCAAACTAGCAGTGTTCACCTGGTAGTTGGGTTGGCTCAAGGTGTGACCACCTCCCCTAAAGGGTCTTGGCGTGGTTGTTTTGCTCTGTTCATATCTGCACCAACAAACCCCAGCACTAATTACAGAAGGCAAAGCAGAATGAAGCACAAATCATGAACTGGAAAAACAGGTAGAATAATCTGTCAGAGGGTGATAGTAAGAGAGGTAAAGTGAGGACTGGAGAGCAATGGAAACCCAAAGACAAAAGAGAATCTGGCAATAGTGTATATTGAAAATCAACAAAACAATTTGCTAATTTTTCTCTATTCATCAACCTAAATAAATTGCTCAATACATTTCTAAGCATTAAATAACAAAAAAGCCACGTTTAATACAACTCATTTATGCAAATAATTATTTATTTGCATATATCTCGGCATGTTGCACAGGCGGCCCACTTTAAGGAAACACCTTGTTGCTGTAAAGATAATATTTTAACCTGGCAAACTGTGTTATCTGTGGTATTTTTCATAGATTTAACTAAATAAATGGAAACAAATCTGCAAAGTTTTGTCATGTGCAGACACAACACTGATTTATCCCCTGACTTACTGTAGTTGCCTTTCTTATACTTGAAATATTCATGAGTCAGTGTTAAGTGGCTTAAAACACAAAACAAACAAACAAAAACATTGTTCTGAAAATGGTCAGGTACAAGTCCGGGAAATGGATAATGAAAAGACAGCCAATGTCCAAAAGAAAGACACTGTAAATCCTTCAGAAAAGATTAAGGGAGTGACCACACACAGTAACTCTCCCTGTGGCTGGCTAGCTTCCACTATCCCAAGTAACACTTCCTGGCTTTGATTGTGCCGATTTAATTTAGGCCAGCTCTGACACTTTTTTTTGGTTCAGTGGCGGGGAGGGGAGTGACAGGACAACAAATGAAATATGGCTCTGAACCAGCGCTTAATAATACCACTTCTCTCCCCTTCGCTGGCCTGCATGGAGCTTTGGCTACTGTCACGGTATGGGATGCTGTTTGAATTTTTAAATCAAAACCTCACAAAAAAAAAAAAAAGATTTCACTCTTAGTTAGGCGTCCTTTTTAATTCTGCAGATGATTAATCGAGGCTGGTCAGGAAAAGCTCAAACTGTGGTAACAACAAAGGCAATTACTGAGAGCTGATTCAATATTGAAAAAGTATAAAAGTCAGGCATGAAAGTCATTTGCACGTAGTGAGTTTAAAATATCTGAAAAAAAGAAAGAGTACTTCAGTGCATATCACAGAGGCTAAAAACTTATCAGAACCGGCTTTTAAGTGGCTGTCAGTACAAAATAACACAGTTTAGTTAGAGTGGAGTTTGAACCCCAGACCTTTAGGGTGGGAGACAATGAACTTGACAGCTCTCTGTTTTGCCTCATTCTCCTTCAGCTCTACTGAAGTGGTCATTTTACACACCAATGCAGTACTCCAAATTCAGAAGAGGGGGTTGCACTCCTAAAGGGGTGAAGAACCACAGTCCTAATGGATTTATGGGAATTTCGAGCTGTGATCTTTGGCATAAAAGGACAGCTGGCAGTCGACGGCATTCCATCAGTTTATAGCTCACATCTGGCAAACCTCTAAAATATTGTTCTGGAAGCATCTGGAGCGGTTGATACGCCCCAAGAGAAATCATCAGTTGAGTGTCAATGGATTTAAACTTGGCCAGTGCCGAAAGGAAAGTTTCCGTTCCTAAAAAGGAAATGTTACATGTGACTAACATTTTATGGTTCCTGTAACACGTATCTATTAAGTCATCAAAACACGTAACACACATATTCCACCCACTGAGTAGTGTCATCCAATGCTGTCCTCATCCTCGTATTGTTGTGCACGCTAATTTCCTGCCAAAACAATTCTGTCAGTGCCATTTCTGTCAGCCATATAATTTCTTTGCATTTGCACCTGTTTGTCATTTTAATGATTCCTGAGGGTGTTGTGTTTAATTAGTGAAATTGCGACGCTCCTTTTTGCATATAGTTGCAGCTGCTTTTGCAGCTGCTTTGACCACATATCAAAGCAAATAGATGGCAGAGATGCTACAGAGCGCTGTAGCTTTCTATCTGCTAGTGCTGATGTTCTAACCTTCCGGGAACATTGTTTCCAGGTTCAAGCCTCTACTTTGTCTTTTCAGCACATAGCAGTGCTCTCTGAATGAGTCTGACATCAGAGGGGGTAAAAAAAATCAGTTGTCATGGTGTCCGTATCTGCATTTTTGGTGCACTGCTGATAAAGTGCATTCTGGTTCCACTAAAGTGAAGAGAATGCAGACATTTATATAATACCTCAAAAACTGGACAACTGAAATGAAAACAATCTATGTGAATAAATGTGACCCAAATATGATCTCGGAGCTAATCTGCTAAAATCTTAGAAATGCAACGTCTTCTTTAGATGTCAACAAGGATGCTAGCATACTGCTAGCCCTCGTTCAGGGCTGCTTGGGTAATGCTAAAGACCCACACAAGAAAACAGGAGTTGGTGTCCGCAGCTGAGACACCAGCTGAACAGATCGTGTTCCCTGTCAGATGGTTGTTTCAAAGACAGAACTGACCTGTGACCAAAGGCAGTCAGCTGCAGTCTTCAGGTGCCTCACATTTTACTTTTGTGAAATTAATTAACATTTGGACCATATGAATGTTTTTGAAGTTTCTTTTACCTTGTCAATGTTAGATGTTTTCAGATGTTCATACAAGCAAAGGAAAAAGGTAAAAAAGGTAGCTTCAGGTTAATATCTTACGCAACACCTCCCACAATTATGAAGAGTGTCAAGAGTCAAGTGTGGATATCATTTAAATAGAAAATGTAAAGTATGTACAGACTCTACAAGGAAATGGGCCTCCTACTATCTTCCACCTGATTATGTCATCTTGATTTATTCTGTTTATCTGATGTCTGTTCATCTACTAAAAATCGACCAGCACGAAATATAAAATATGTTAGGCTCTTCGAGGTCAACTTCACTAGGATAGAGTGCATAAAGTAAAGGTTATACCAACTCCCCCGGTTAATATTTTTCATATTTCTTGGTAAGTAAACTCACTAAAAAAAAAAATTAATAAAATGTCGGTGGCTGATAATAAAGTCTAAAAATATATATCTCTTACAATGCGTAATATCCACCTCCCTGTTTTCCCCCTACTTAATTAAAAGAAGCCACGTTGGTCAGAGAAAGAAGTTACTTTGAAAGCATTCTTTCATATTTGCTCCCATTATTTTTAGAAATAGCAAATGAAAGTTGTGAGAATGGGGGATGAAAAATGAATCTGAATACATCATATGGTGTAGAGCAGGGGTTGGCAACCGTGGGCACGCGTGCCACAGCTGGCACGCGAAGGGTTAACTGATGGCACAACCATAGCTGGACTGGCCATCGGGCATATGCCAGTGGGGATTTTTCGTTTTTATGGGCCGATGATTTTTTTTTGATTTTTTTTTTTGTAACAGTATAAACAGTATAAGGTGGTGGATTGGCCAGATGCTGGCCGATGTGTAAAAATAAGTCAGTTGTTTGGTGGTGGCTACGGCGGAGCTTCCACAGAGGCCAGCAGGTGGATGACGGAAGGGGGAGGCAGGAGGAGGAGAGACCTGAGGCGGCCGCCGGTCCGAGTGTCAGGTGAACTGAACTTCAGGTAAGAAGTTATGACCTGCAGTCTATCTGGGTCAGATATAAACCAAGTTTAGGTGTAGTTTATTTTCATTGTGCTGACTTTTTACAGTCAGTTACAATAACTCGTACTGCGTGCTAGCTAGCATGACGGAGTTGCTATACAGCTGGGTGGGTGCTATGATGTTACTGAACTTTATTTTAGTCATAAGGTTAGTTTGTAGAATTGCCAACCGTCCTGTAAAAAAACGGAATCGTCCCGTATTCAGAGAAAGTATTACGTTTCGTATTGAGCTGAAAAGGAACAGAGTTTGTCCCGGACTTCAGTTAGAATAAAAAAAAGACACAAAGCTGGAGTTATTCTGCGTCTTTACGCTGCAGCTGCCTCTTCTTCTCTCACTCTCTCCCCCTCCCTCTCCTATTGCTACTTCAATCATGAAACTGATCAACGATCAGCTGATCGGCTTTTCTCTCTTGTTTGTTTATCGCCCACTTTGCGCCAGGAAGAGGAAACCAGCGGATGTCGCGCTAAACAACAGCAGCACGTTTAAGATTGATCAGCTCAAGTTCAAGTTCAAGTTCAAATTTTATTCGCCACATGCAGGTTGCCCTGCAGTGGAATGGACCCGCCCCTGACCTTACACACACAACACAGACATCACATGGGGATACAAGTCGGAGAACGGTTACATTAGAAAACCACTGAAATGTACACTACAATGGGAAAGTACAAGAGGAAAAAAAGAGACCTCTACTCATGCTGGGCTCCTATGGGAGGACAGCACGAGAACAGGAAACAAAAAAACTCCTCTGCACAGAAAGCCCATAAATGTCCACAGTACAACATTATGGAGCACGTGACCAGCAGCAGGGTTGGGTAGGGGGTGAGTAGTAATCCTAGGCAAACACAACAGCCATCCTGCCACTGCGCCGTCTCTCCAGCACGGGCCCAGACCCGCCGTGTTCTCCAGGAGGGAACAAGCATCGAAGGCGTTTGGAAGGGGAGGGGGGGATGAGTGAGTGCTTATCAGTGTAAGTGTATGTGTGTGCGTGTCCAGAGTTCAGCTGAGACAGTGTCCTTCGCCCTGCCAGGCTAAGTAAACGGTCCGCCAGCCAACCCAGGTGGCCTTGCATGGAATGGGAAGAACAGTCTAAACACAGTCGTTATCAGGGTGTTTTTGTTCGGCTCCAGCCTTGAGCCCACAGCTGGCGCCGAAGGGATAGCCGCATTATGATGGTGGTTTTCCTTTTGTGCGAACAACTCATGAGAATTTCAAAGCTGTTCTTAACAGTCCAACACTGGTCTCTCAATCTCCTGTTGGAGAGCCACGAGCTTCTCCATGATGTTATCAAACTTACGCTCCGTGGTCTTGTCATTCTTGTGCTCAAAGAGCCGATTCTGAGAACTCACGACTGCAGTGAGCTGCTCCAAGATGTGATCCAACTTTCGCTCCAAGATCTTATTCTGAGTATTCACGGCAGCCGTAAGCTTCTCCAAGATCTTATCCATGCTGCACTTAGTGAGCCCGTTCTGAGAAGTCGCGCCTCGTCCCATCGTTTCAATCCCAGCAGGCAGCCTTTGGGGGGTTTGAATAGCCGGTTCCACTTTCTTAATTCTTCGATAAGCCAGGGCCAGGCCAGCTCCGATCAGCAAGAACCCTGTTATCATGGTTCCGAATAGGTAGATATCTTCAGCGTCCTCGATCGACAGTCCCGCCAGGCACACGATCCTCCATTTCTGCTACCTGTCCATCGTGTATCCGGCAGGGAAAGTACCTCCAGGGCACTCGGGCTCTCCCGAGCCCAGACTTCTCGTTGAGAAAAGGGTGTCAATAGGATTCAGAGACCAGTTGATCAAATCCATAATTCTCTTTTAGGTTTTAGAGAACAGACTGTGAGAGAGTGTTCCAGGGAAAGTAATACAAAAAACACAAGACTAGACAAGGACATAAGAAGCTAAGCAGGGAAGCTAAAGGAGAGGAGGAGGAGAAAAGTGCGACCGCCTTCGCCGAGAGCAAAAGAAGAGTGTTGTTAGAATTTATTTAATATTAATTTCTAGTATCAGCTGATGTTTGCTGGAGCCACAGCTGTAAAAGCTGCTGGTCATGATGTCGGTTTGGATATGTGGTGAGAGGGAAACTTGAAGATGAAACCAGGAGATGTCCTTACTGAATCATCAGAGCTGAACAGGTGATGGAGAAACAGGTTTACCTTTTAGGTGACATGAATGAGTTGCAGGGAAGTTATGAACTGTTTCTGAGAGACAAATAAAACCAGGATCCTTTTCTAAGTAGCTGACAGCTGGTAACTGTGCAGGGGTGGGTCTAGCAAATTTTTGCCAGGGGGCCAGGTAGGGCATTAACAGGGAAAGGGGGGCACAAAGAAATACTTTTCTTTCTTATTCTCATTTAAAATGTCTCGCTTTTAATAAATAATTATCTGAATCTTACAATCAAAGTTTTTATCTGATGTAAAATGTATAGAAATCATACATATACCAACAAGACAGTGTACATCACTGTCACAACAGCATTTTCATTCAAAGGCTTTATGGCTTTTCCTATAATACCTGGTGGGCCGGTCTCTAGTGTAAATGCCGATTTTTTGTCCCAGTCCAGCCCTGGGCACGACACGCAGTGAATTAATCTGAGAAGGTGCATTTAAAAATAAATGGCCGGGCCAGCGGTGCACATCGCAAATTAGCTCGCATAGACACATTAGTTGTGCCGCTTTTTAATGACAGTATCTTAGCTAACAACCCCAACTACCAGATTCAACTTGTAATTGGCTAAAAATAACCGGTGAGAGGGACATTGCTAGCTGGCAGTTTTTTCAAGCGATGAAATTTCCACATTCCAACACTTCAAATGCTTCAGGAGCTGTCTGCTCAGCGCTGCATCAGCACCACGGAAATACATGGATACATCCGTAGACTCGAGACAGAATTCACAATGCGTTTTCAGGACTTTCAGGTGTATGGACCAATGTTTGTCAATAAGATGCCACACAAATTATTTGTGCCACTCCAAAAAAAATAATTTCTGTCCACTATAAAGGAGAACATCACAGCCTGATACCTGCAGGTCTGACAGCAGCAGGTGTATCACTCCTGTTTCTACCTGGAGACAGCAGTCGCCTCATTGTTCTGACACACAACACAAAACTATCCACAACACTACACACTAACTACACAAGACAACACATTAACTACACACTCCAAACACGCTAAACGTCACAAATCTCTCACATCTCAAAACTCTCTCTCTCTCTTTTTCTGCTGTCTTTCTCTCTCTCTCTCTCTCTCTCTCTCTCTCTCTGTCACTCCTAAAACTTCCCCCTCTTCCTAAACAACCGAATGTCATGTTGCCATATCATTTTTTGATTGGTCGACATGGTGCATTTTTCCACCAAAACGAAAGGGCTGTTTGTTTTTTTTTGCTTTTTTCTTTTTGGTCATAAGCAGAGAGTGCTTGCTAGCGCTGTCCTTAGACGTTAAACGTGACGAAACTATTGAGGAAAAAAAACGCGTATATATTGTTTATCATGACTCTGGTTTTACGTGGCCTATCAACACAATTTAAAAACTGGTATATATCACCTTCTTGCTTTGTCATCTTGAAGTGGTCATGTGATTGGCTTACCATGACTACTTTGTTCTTCCTCAGTCAAACAGCAGCACTCATGTGATTGTTTTGCCCCATAGCTCCAGGTGTTGTGCCAAAAAGTGATTGCCGTCCGCGGGAGCGTGCGCAGCTGCTTAAAGCTGTAGCGTCCAGATTACTTACGTAGTCAGCTACTTCCGTGCAACTGATATAAGGTGCGGTAAGCTGAAGACAGCCTCAACCATCTGTTTGTTGAAAAATAGTAATGCGACCGCACCGCATTATCTACTTAGTAACGGTAACGGCGTTGTAACGATAGAAATAGTAATTAATTAGATTAATCGTTACTGAAAAAAGTAACGCCGTAAGTAACGCCGTTACTTGTAACGCCGTTATTCCCGTCACTGGCTATTGTCTACCTGAAGGTTTTCTTTTCAGGCCATTGGTTTCTGAAGAACCATTTAGAAACCTCTAATGTAGCTTTATGTTGATTGCCACGTCAGTTTTAAGTGACCACACCTGGATGAGAGACTTGAGAGATGGTTAAGTTATCAGGTAACGCTAACAAGCTAGATTAGTAGGACACACCCATAAACGGTAGGAGTGCATTGGCATACCTGCCAGTTAATAGCACACAAATAAAAGACCAGACCCATTAAACACAGAGCACAGACTGCAAGTTCTGTTAGCTGCATACTTACCTAACGTTTGATCATTTAAGCTAACAGACATGAATTAGCCGAGACAAAGTTTAGCAGACAGCTACAGTAAAGGGTTGATATCCAAACAATTGAAAGTTGACATGCCCCTAATAATACATTCAAGGTTAAACTATACAGCTTGTTTAAACAACAAACAAACAAACAAAAAAAAAACTTCAGTTGGTTTATGTTGCTTAAACTTCAGGAGATCTATACCGAAGTCCTCACAGATGAAGATATCTGACATCAGATGAAGAAATTTGACAAGTTTGTGTACATTTTCTCCATAAATTCTTTGAAGATTTCCATATCTATCTTTATATATGCAACCTACAATCCTATTCTTTCTTCCATTATAATTTAGATTATACATGCCTTACCATCTCATTTTTTAAGTTTCTGTCAACATACAATGCTACTCTACCACAATTTTTACACTTTTTGTTCTGACCGTACATTTCATTCCCATGTGAATCAAAACTAGCATCTGTATTGTATTAATCCAGGTTTCCGAGATGGCTCTAATTATATATAATTATAATGGGGTCTTAAATTGTTTTAAAAAGTCTTTAATATGATTAAAATTGAATTAAAACATCTGGTCTGTATTTGTAACACTGACTAAGAAAAGAAAGCTTTACTGTCAGTAACATGTACAGTGTGATTTTACAGACTCCATAAAGACTTCTGAACCTGCCACATCATAAAAAATTAAATGCTATTACTGAGAGTTGCTAATATCATTGATAAGCCACACATGACATAAGAATCAGTTTTCCAACATTAATTGTCTGTCTGCCCAGAACATTCTTTGATAGTTTATATTTTTCTGCACTGTGTTTTTACATATAGGTACGCATTAAATTTGAATGCCCTGTTGCAGTTATCACAATGAAAAGGAAAGAAAAAGTATGAAAAACTACATATAAAACCAAGAGCAGCAGCAACGCCTGTCCCAGGATGTGTGTGTTGCTTAATGAGGAGTAATTCATTTTCAGCCTCTGTGTTTAGTGCGTCTGTTTCAGCACCCGACGTGCCAACCCGTGTCCTCGAGACACAAGGTGAATCCCTAGCAAGGTGGCTCCGTCATTAAAAGTTACACCGGATATTAGTTTGAGGGTTTTCACGACACGGTGTGCACAGAATTGAACAAACCAGCCGTGCTAATAATAGCCACTACTCTATCTGAGCACAATGACAAATTAGCTCCATTCAGGGAGTGCAGATTGTCAGTGTAACCAACCGTTATTGGAAATTTTCATGAATTACACCCAGTTTCCTTTTATGAATCATTCAGAGTTGGTTTAATCTATGACCAATGTAATAATTTAATTCAGATTTGTCCCTTCTAACCTATTAATGCTCTCAACTTAAAATATTCAGCAGCAGTTACTTTGAAGCAGACTTTACTGAGAGAACACTGGACTTCCTGAAAGGCTGACGTTAAAGCCACAGCAACACAACTTTTAATGCTAACAGTTAGAGTGAAACAGCATAAAGGTGGATGATAATTTAATAAAGCAAATCATTAGAAGGACTTGAACCTGATTTATTGATATGCAGAATTAAATTAAGCTATTTAGTGATTAGACCCATCACAGCAAAGGCGGAGATGGGGAGGAGGTAGGTTGCACAAAGGTGTTGGCAAGGAGAATGACAAATCGGCAATGACATTTAAAGTACACAGAGTGGAGGCTGATTGGCCAGAAGAAGGCAGGCAGAAAGATGATTGGACTAGACCAGTGATGTCAGCAATGAGCTTCACAGGATGGGAAAGTGGAAGTGATGTAAAGCGTAAGTTAGCCACCAAACACCTGGGAAGTAGACTGATGTGTGATTACAGATCTTCCTTACTGAATCTATGCATAAACTTCATTATGACAATAAAGCGACTCACTAAAGCACAATACAGGCATAACAAATAAACTTTGTTCATTATTCATCAGGTGAGAGTTATTATAAAGTTAAAAACATTGAGTTAAACAGCGCAAAAGACTATCCTTGGATTTGCTTTCGTGCAGTATTTGCAAAGGGGCAGGAAAACTCTGCCCTCAAAATGGCTAAATCCCCACAAAAGGAGGAAACACCACATGAAGTCTGAAGACTGTGTCTTTATTATCATTAAAAGCTGTTTCACAAACAGTATCCAAGAGGTGAGGTCTGCCTGCAATTTTCTCTCACATTGGATTCATTAGAACCACAATTTGCTAACCTCAGGTTGTTTTTGCAGGCATTTATCAAATCGATATCACAGAGGCTGGAAGTGAAATAAGTTGGTACATCGCTCATGACAGTGTCACTGACCTACGCCACTGAGTAAAAGGATACAAACTTCCTTCAACACTTGCCATTTTCCAGCTCAGAGGATGGTGATTTCTGTAGTGGACATGGAAGACGATGTCAAATAAAAACACAGGGCCATTTGAAGCCTTATAGCTAAAGTTAACATCCGGTGTGCCAGACTACACTGAGGTTACAGTTTGAAGCTGAATAACAGCAGACAAACCTGCTTATAATGCAAAGACAGTTTGAAGTATTTGTGTATTACTGGTACACATTCCATGTTTGAGACAACAGAGGAGTCAGAAGGAGATCAGGAGATATTAGTGGACTAGTCGGAGTGGATAAGCAAGAATAAGAGTTTTTTTTAATGGGCAATAAAGAAATTGTGCAACATCAATGATATCATGAATCTTTTGACACGAACATCCAGTTTTATAACAAAATTTTAACAACATGAAGCAAAATCTACACTTTAGGTTCTGTGGAAACTAAACTGGCACATTTTTTGCTGTAATTTGAAATCATTGTATTTCAATGAAATGTGTATTTCATGTCAGAAGCACATACAGTGAGAAGTTTATTGAAACAACACATTTAAAACTAAAAGTTATTTAGCAATTTATTAGGCAAATAACCTGAATTCACATTTTTAAACCGAGCCAGCAAACTGGATTTCTTTGAGAAGTCAATCAGGCATAACACTTCAAAGTCTTCTGTTTAGTAATGCGAGTAAACACCTGCAATTTGGCATCTTAGTCAAAATATAATAACGTTCTTTGACGATTTATTCTGCTTTTCTGTAATCTAGTAAAGATTTGAAAATTCAGCGATAACAATAATAATTATATTTTAGCATTAAAAATGTAATTTCGATCAAAGATTTTGTGCATACTGATGAATATAACATTACAGAAACATACAAAATGTAATAATATAAAAGTAATATGTAAATAAGTAAATGTAAGTGATCACCAAGATAATTCAAGGCACCTGTGGCATCACCCTTAGATTAGGTGTGATGGTGTAAAAATTTTTAAGCACTGTATTTTGTCCAGAGTGAGCCAGGAGACATCACCATGGCAACAAAAATCCCAAAGCTTTAAAAGACATGGCACACATAGTATTTTAGCCCATTTAAAACCTGAATCTGTAGTTTTTAAAAAATAAACATAACCAAGTTGCCTAAACTCAACCAATAATATGTTTGAAAATTATACAAATCAGGGGTAAATGCGTGACCTCTACAAGTCAAACTGACGTCTCCGGCATGAACAACATAATGATTTTGCTCACACTTCTCCAAACTTTAAGTTTAAAAGTGGATTGTACTGACTGAGTGCGCACAGACCTGAATCACAGAGCAGACAGATGAAAAATCGTGCTCCAGGACACAAAATAAGGTTGGAAAATTGTGATCCGGAACACCAACAAACCATAAAATCCATAACTCGATGGCTAAAATGTTGTATTTATTCACAAACACACCTGAGGCTGATCAGGACGGGAGAAATGAGCATTTTGGTTTAAGAGGCTCGTTTGAGAAAGTAAACAATTACTATTATTATTGTAACCATTATTAGTAGCAGTTAACGCTCATGTAAGCAACGCCAGGAAAGAACAGCTGAAAATAATGTGATTTATTACTTACAAAAACTAGAGAAAGCAAGCATTTGGATTATCTGATCTGGACATTTAAACTGACCTTTAAAGGGCAAATCTATCATAAAGAATTGTTGGGGACCCTCTTGGTAGTTAGGCCATTAATCTCACATCTTTGCAAGGAAACTAAGATCAGACTCAGAATCCACAGTAAAAATCTCTTCCAAGCACTTGGCACAGCCAGGACATTTATCAGAGTTTTCATTGGTGGAGCTTGACATTAAAATAATCGAAAATCCACGATATTACATTTACAGTGCTGGAGAAACTGAATCTGAATGCTAATTTTCTGCATCAGTATTCATGTTTCCTTCCTTTGAGAGCTTTTTAGAGTATATGTTTTACTTCCAAAATGGTTTTTGGCTCGGTTTGTTTGACTCAATTCTGCTTGTTTTGGGGCAATTTATGAAAAAAAAGATCCTCGGAGGAAAGAGCTCTAATGGCTTGTTATCTAATAAGTCACGTAAAGAAGTTAACAAGTTTTTACTGTTTGTTTCTAGAAATGTGATCAGAGACCTCAGAGGAGAAATGCTAATGCAGCTTACCTACACTACATGACTCATCACAGGATTACATCAAAGAAAGACACAGAGAATACACCGGTATTAAAAACACACACAAACAGGAATGTATATGTATTTGTTTAAATTTGGGTCTGACTAGAGGAACTCTCTGGAATTGTATACCCTATAAAACCCACAGCATTGAAATTAAACCAGATTTCTGTACATTTTCTCTCAGCAGTGCAGTTTAGGAGACAGTGACTAAATGCATCTGGTATTCTGCCACACAGTGGATCAGATTAGATAAAAAAAAGAAAAAAAAAATCTGATTACATGTACGTGTGTGTCTAATCCAACATTGAGGTCAAGTGAGAAAGCAATTTGGGGGAATATGCCGTTTCATTTCATCTTATGCTCCCTTGATTTGAAAGTGTTTGTTTGTTACGTTATCTCCGTGCTGAGTGGATTAGACAGTAACCTGGTTCGACACTGAATAAAAAAACCTAGCCTCTTGTTTCCCTCTGCCATGTCTCCTCAGTTACTTTAGATCCATCTTCTTCTCTCTTGGCTTCTTCTTTCTCTTTCTCTCTGTCGAGTCCACGCAAGAAAGCAGCAGTCACTAATCCACCAGAGCCTTAGTGGGCGGTGAATAGAGGAGTACCGTGGATTCGAGGGAAAACTGTTCAAGACTCTGCAGAACGAAACCTCTGCCGGGGTCAGACTGCCAGACGCAATCCTTGACCGGAAGCAACTGGCCTAGTTTCCCTACGAGTAATCTTTCCCGACAGCCTGCATTCAGAGAAAGACTGTGTCTGTGTGTCTCTGTGTGCTTTTGGTTGTTTCAAACGGCCATGCAGCAGCACAGAAGCTGCTGTAGCTTTGTCATAATGGCACTGCAGTAGGTGAAGGGTTCCTCTAAAGCAGCGGTCCCCAACCTTTTTTGCACCACGGACCGGTTTATGCCCGACAATATTTTCACGGACCGGCCTTTAAGGTGTCGCGGATAAATACAACAAAATAAAACTAGTGCCGGTACCGAAAAAAAGAAGATTTATTCATAACACACGTGAAAAGACCCAGGAAAACCGAGTTAACGATAAAAACGATAACAAAATAATGCTGAAAACCGATTTAAAAACCCCGAAAACCACACATTTCACACCTGAGCCTCAACTCTCGTGGCCCGGTACCAAATGACTCACGGACCGGTACCGGTCCGAGGCCCGGGGGTTGGGGACCGCTGCTCTAAAGGACACAGGTAACACTAGAGCTCTTTGGATGAGGACAAGAAAACAAGAGTCTGTGAAAGGCAAAGTATAAAACAACATCTGATCAAAAAGTAAATCTTCAATTGTTGTAAACTTTGTTTTTTAAAATGTGAAAAATGGCATAAATAATGCACGATTTTAGCCCTATCTCAGTTTTGCTTTTACGTACCCTAGTTTTTAAATACTACATATACTACATTTCCCATTTTGCAGCCCGCTCATCAGTCTCATTGGTGCACTTCGTCCCATGCAGGAAAAAGCTGTTCTTAAAAATGTTTTAGCACCAAACTGCAGATAACATCATAGACCAGCAGGCGAACAGAAGGTCACTTAATAATAAAATACCAAATCATTGCTTTGTTGCTCCCACTCTGCCGGGTGTCAAAAAGAGACAGATTGCAGACACATCTACTTGTTATGCAGTTAAAATTAAGCTGGAGGTATGGAGATGCCTGGGAGAGAGAGCTGGACTTTTTACACAGTTTTGGAGAGATATTATCTCAGGAACTGAGAAGAAGTGCGCTTCTTTTAAAGAATAAGAGTGATGGGCAGAGATGGAGTCCTGGAAAATACAGCCTTTCTACATATGGAAAAAATATTGTTACGACTGCTGTCGTAATGTTGTCTCATATGCAGGTAGTGGGCAGGTGCCTCTCTGTGATTGGTGGATCCAGAGGACGGATCATAGGGATTGGCTAACCAGCTGGAGACGACATTTATGATGACACCGTCATGGACAGCCAGTCATTTATCCTCAGCTCATCCCAACCAGCAGACCTTTTGCAACATGCCCAATGCTGTTCGCCTTATACAGGAGTATGTAGGGGGGACTGCCTTTGTGTTTGATTATAGTTTTCTCCTGTTTTTCTTAGTTAGGGAGGCAAGTTGCTGTCATTTGGTTAGATTCTTTTGGTTAGATAAGTTTGGTAAATCCTTGAGATAGGCTCCTTTTGTTTGTTGTTTTGGCATTAGGTCCACCCCGAAGCTTTAACCAGCTCATTTCTTGTGTCAACTAACCTAACAAATCAACATCTTAATGTTTAAGATGGACATAACTACTGTTCATTTTCCTGTTGCTCAAGCCTTATTCTGAAAGCAGATGTCACGAGTGCAGGCTGGGTCTGACTGAGGAACCAAAAGCAAAGCACGCTCATACGGTGGGAACAAATCAGTCACAACGTAAGCCCACAATTATTGCTTATTTTACTGTCATTATTCAAAATATCAAAATATTTTTCTACTAAAGAGCTGAAACTAACAGCTGAGGCCATAAACCCATCAGCAAAGTGATCTTAGTGGCCTGAGATCAACTGAGCAAGCTGGTCAGTATCTCAGACTTTTTCACCCGCTGCTTTATTTTTGCATTAGCTTCACTTTCTAGAAGCATCTTTGATACGCAGCCCAGTCTCTGACCTTTGTATCTGCTCAGAACTGTTTCTTATTATAAGTAATCTTGTTTAAAATCCTGCTGCCACGTTGTGCCTGTGTGGTCTTAAGCCCAATAAATCTGAGGTTTGCATGTCAGGAAGAGTATGCAAAGTAAAATCTCTGAATAAAGTCAGATATGTTTGCAGTGGCGACGCCTGGGGAAGTAAGGGAGCAGTGAAACTTCCCTTTTTTGGGAAGCTGGAGATGCAAGTGGGTTTATCCATTAGTAAAAACACAAGCCAACACAGCTCTGACCATTTACACTGCTTTACTCACAAGAGTTAGCCCACAGTACATAAACATGAGTCATCGTACTCCCCTGACACACATTGTTGAGGTTGGGCTGAACAAATAAAAATTCATACCACATTTTATTCAATCCATATGTCAGACGGCGCACGAGTGCCTGCCCCTTCACTTCAGACCTTTTTCCCCTCTCTTCTCTGAGACTTGACAAAGTGATCAAAGGTTCTTCGTGCCTGTAAGTTCGACAGAGTTATTACATATTCATTCTCACCAACTCCATCCCGACGTTTCATTAAGTTACACTGATCCATCTCCATGCCCATAGAAGCTAATAAAATATGAATGAAAAGCACTTTTTCAAGTTTTAAGGTGTGTTTAAATCGTGACATCGCCCTACAACACCATTCTGTTCACTTGCGACGGACTCCTTTGAAATGGAAAAGAGCACTGCAGTGATCTTTAAGTCTGCGTTATGAATAAAAATGAGCTATGAATAAAAAAGAATGGATAAAGGGATGCTCGTAGTTGCTGTACTATGCTCAGATTACACAAAAACCATGCTGAATGTGCTCAAATTCAACAACGTGCTGTTTATGAGCCATGTGTAAGTGTGGACAATCACTAAACTGGAAGGCAAAAATAAACTTGGAGAATTATAAGAAACTAGGAGAGATGTGGCGGCATTAGTGTCCGACACCATGTCGGATTTTACGGATTTAGACTTCTGATGAAAACTTATTAGTAGTGCAGCCATAGGTGCACCGGGCTCGACCCCATGTGGAGGTAAACAAAGACTGCAGGTGAGCCGAGGCTTTTCTTACCCAGCAGGTCCAACAAATAAGCACCAAACAGACCAAGCAGGCCCTGTGCTTAAAATATGCCCCCTTTGGAAAAATCATCCTGCATGTTAAAAAGGTTACGCTTACCCATCTGTGAGTTGATATCCTGGGAATGACAGTGGTACTAAAATGAAACAGCTGGAAGATCATTTTAGCAACTATTTATATTAATTATGTTTTTTCATGTTGTGGTGTATTTTCTAGCATGTCACATTTTATTGCATTTATTTCACTGACGTATGGGTTTATCTTCTTTGGTCAATCTTATTGCTTTTAAATGTGTTATAGAAATAAAATTGACACTGACATTAAGAATTACTAACAGGTCACTAACAACGTTGGGTATAAGAGAAACTCAGAGACCTGCCTGCAAAGAACTTGGATAAATTGTGGATAAATCTTTGACTGTTCTTCGACGTAAGATTGTGACAACTTTGAATCTGTCATCATCTACAGCACCTAAGATCATGAAAACCTTGGAGAAATCTCTGTGTGCGAAAGACAAGTCGGAAAATCAATATTGGGTCCCCGTGATCTTCGTGGTCTTGGGCAGCACTGCGTTAAAAACAGACACAATTCTGTCTTTGAAATGAAAACTGCACTGGCTCAGGAACCCCCACACCACCCGCAAAAGAAAAAAAAAATCACTATCTGTGTACACAGTTCACTGTACCATCCACAAAATCAGGTTAAAGCTCTGTCGTGCGAAGAACATGATCCAGATGTGTTACAATTAGGCTAAAGCTCTTTTAAAATGCACTGAGGCAAAATGGTAAACTGACAAATAGAAATTCAAATTTGTCCAGACAAACGAGGAGCAACCCAGCTTGTTATCAGCTCCTAAACTGAGAAGCTTGCATCTCTGATTGTACGGGCGTGCATCGGGGCTTACAGAATTACCAGTTTGCACAACCGGAAAGCCCCCAGCATGAAAGCTATATACAGGTTTCAGATCAGCACATGCTCCCATCCAAATGGCATCTTCTTCAGGGAAGCTAAACCACATACTGCAGCTATCAGAATGACTTTGTGGTAGAACAGTCATTTTTCTGTTTTCTATTGTCAGTAAAATATGTTTTTATTGGATTCACCGCATTCTGTTCTTTTTTCCACATTTTAAACTGCATCCCAGCTTTCTTCGAATTGGGGTTGCAGCTGTTTTGGGAGTTACCGGCAGCCCTGTTTCTGGTATTGGTTTCATTAGTTTAGTTTGAGAGAGGAGCCTGAATCTCAGAGGCCATATGATGTGTAGTTTAAGGCATTGTCTCTTTTCTGTATTATTGAAGGGTTTTTACCTAACAATATAAAGCGCCTTGAGGCAGCTGTTGTGATCCAGCTCTATATACTGTAAATAAAAGTGAATTCAGATTAAAAATGTAATCTTCAGAGTTTTAGGATTTAATTTATTTATTTGGTTTTTGCAAGGGGTTCTGTTTTATTTGTGAGCAATTATTTTTTCACTATTACAAAATTCACAGAATTGCAGCAACATTGCGGAATCTCATATGCTGGTTTCCTTTGAGCTTCTTGTGTTTCTCTTCATTATTAACAAAAGCGGTTTGCATTGGGTCTTATCGTCACACCCTGTGTACTGATATCAAAGCACACAAGATTAGAAAAAAAAACATATTCGATTCATTTCTTTTCTGATACATTTCTTTAATGTATCAAAATGATCCATGATGCAGTTCAAAATGTAGAAAAAGGTTTTTAAGATCTTAAATCCTGTTTACTCCAAATTTAAAAACATATTTTGGGTAAAGGCAATTTTAGCAAATCAGATGCTAATGGCAATGTCACGTTTAGTACAGAAATGTGCAATTATGTAAATGAGCTAGAGCTGGCGCAAAAGATAAAAGCGGCATTGTAAAGTCATTTCCTTTTTATCAAACATGGTATACACAGGAGAGGAGTGAGAAATGGAAAGTAAGTAAGGTTTTTTTCTTTAGAAAATCTGCAAATGTACTATATGGAAGTGTAAGAAAAGTACATTTCATGCTGTTTTCTAATGTGTTGTCTGACTGTGTGTATTTCTTTTTGGGTTCACCAATCTCACAGGGTCGACTGCTGTCAGGTTCTGGCTGAAAAAAACACTTAGATTAGGTAGAGATCCACACCCAGGGACAGTGAAAGAGATGTAAAAGGGGGAAAAAAAGCAACATGTGGAGGGGAAATGAGTTTAAGAGACAGAGAAGGACAGAGAATTAGAACGAAAGTGAACCAAATACACACAGTGAGATGAGTCTGCCAACTACGCTGAGAGCGAATTAAGTAAAAACCAGAATGGAAGCTGAGACAGAGAAATTGTGCCTGGCATACACAGGAATGAGCATGATGCAGGGAACAAGCTATGAGGTAAAACAGGAGATGAGAACAAAGCAGCTCTGATATCTACGGGCACAGAAAAGAGACCGATTACTCCTTCAGTTTAGTAATCCTGAGACTACTTTTCAAGGTATGTGCTCTATTTTGTGTGTTCTATCCGTCAAGCAGCTTTTCTTCTGCTTATCCATTTCAGTGCGACAGAGTTGCTGTCGCACTGCTGTCACTGGGCGAAAGGCAGGTACAACCTGGAGAATATCGTGTGACTTCCTCAAAAAGAAAACAAAGCAAAAACACAGCTTCAACAACCAGCTCCTTGATCACACCCTGTAAAGACTGTATATAAAAGATGATTATCCACTGAAGTCTAGGGCAGGGCAACCTTTCTGATGGCGAGTGCCATCTAAAATTTCCTCAGAAGTCAGTGTGCCATATGATTGCATTAGCAATAAATTTAATAACGCTCTATATTAACAGTTACACACTATATAGAACCACTTTCTAGAATTATATTTGTTCGCAGATGTTGGCAGCTATCAGCGAATAGTTATCAGCTGTTTTGAAACAAAAAAAAAAGACACTTTTTATCCATAACAGCAAATGAACTGTACAACAGAAAATACAAATGCTATTTATGGTCTCCTCACAACAATGATAAGAAAAATAAACTGGGCCAATATGGCATGTTTGTTAATACAGAGACACACATGTTAATGTGATCTCTGGTCTCCCGCTCAGAGACACAGGTCTCCGAATGTCCAGCATTCAGACGGCTACCTGAGGACACTCATGTGAGAGAAAATCTGCTCACACAGATATGTAGAGCCAAATGCTGTCAATAAGGCCTCTGCAATGTTCTGAAGACAATTAAACTTGTCAGGTAGTGATGTCCAGCAGGTGAAAACGCAAGCTCCATGAACACGCACAGCTATGGATTCCAGCTGCTCGATGTTGCATTAACTGGTATCAACTCAGCCAGTTAATGTGAGACAAATCTAGCTGCTCATTAAAGATTTCTGGTTTGATCAGAAAAGAAAACATTGGTCCATACACCTGAAAGTCCCCAAAATGCATTGTGTCTCGAGCCTACGGATGTATCCGTGTATCTCCGTGGTGCTGATGCTGTGCTGAGCGGACAGCTCCTGAAGCTTTTGAAGTGTTGGAAAGCTAACAACGTCCCTCTCACCAGTAGGCTAAGTTATTTTTTAGCCAATTACAAGTTGAATCTGGTACTTGGGGTTGTTAGCTAAGATACCGTCATTAAGAAGAGGCACAACTAATGTGTCTATGCGAGCTGATTTGCGATGTGCACCGCTGGCACGGCCATTTATTTTTTAATGCACCTTCTCAGATTAATTCACTGCGTGTCGTGCCCAGGGCTGGACTGGGACAAAAAAACAAAACAGCCTGGGCATTTTGACTAAAGACCGGCCCACCAGGTATTAAAGCCATAAAGCCTTTGAATGAAAATGAACACTGTCGTGACAGTGATGTACGCTGTCTTGTTGGTATATGTATGATTTCTATACATTTTACATCACATAAAAACTTTGGTTGTAAGCTTCAGATAATTATTTAATAAAAGCCAGACATTTTAAATGAGAATAAGAAAGTATTTCTTTGTGCCCCCCTTTCCCTGTTAATGCCCTACTTGGCCCCCTGGCAAAACTTTCCTAGATCCGCCCCTGCACAGTTACCAGCTGTCAGCTACATAAAAAAAGGATCCTGGTGTTATTTGTCTCTCAGAAACAGTTCATAACTTCCCTTCAACTCATTCATGTCACCTAAAAGGTAAACCTGTTTCTCCATCACCTGTTCAGCTCTGATGATTCAGTAAGGACATCTCCTGGTTTCATCTTCATGTTTCCCTCTCACCACATATCTAAACCGACATCATGACCAGCAGCTTTTACAGCTGTGGCTCCAGCAAACATCAGCTGATACTAGAAATTAATATTAAATAAATTCTATCAACAGCTGATCAAGGTTAAACGTGCTGCTGTTGTTTAGTGCGACATCCGGCGGTTTCCTCTTTCTGGCGCAAAGTGAGCGATAAACAAACAAGAGAGAAAAGCCGATCAGCTGATCATTGATCAGTTTCATGATAGAAGTAGCAACAGGAGAGAGAATGAGAGAAGAAGAAACAGCTGCATAACGACAGAATAACTCCACCTTTGTGTCTTTTTCCATTCTAGCTGAAGTCCGGGACAAACTGCGTCCCCTCTCAGCTCAATACGAAACGCATAATAATTTCTCTGAATGCGGGAGGATTCCGTCTTTTTACGGGACGGTTGGCAACTCTACTAACTAACCTTATGAATAAAGTAAAGTTCACTATCAGTAACATCACAGCACCCGCCCAGCTGTATATAAACTCCGTCATGTTAGCTAGTGCGCCGTACGAGTTATTGTAACTGACTGTACAAAGTCAGCACAACGAAAATAAACTACACCTAAACTTGGTTTATATCTGACCCAGATAGACTGC
This sequence comes from Oreochromis aureus, assembly GCF_013358895.1. NCBI lineage: Eukaryota > Metazoa > Chordata > Actinopteri > Cichliformes > Cichlidae > Oreochromis > Oreochromis aureus. Next base: position 35,063,033 of record NC_052944.1, read on the forward strand.
AGGTCATAACTTCTTACCTGAAGTTCAGTTCACCTGACACTCGCACTGGCGGCCGCCTCGGGTCTCTCCTCGTCCTGCCTCCGATCTCCCTCATCCACGTGCTGGCCTCCACCACTTGTTAATTTTACTGAATCTGTGGAAGCTCCGCCATAGCCACCACCAAACAACTGAGTTCTTTTTACACACCGGCCAGCATCTGGACAAACCACCACCTTTCATTGTTTATACCGTTACCCCCCAAAAAAAAAATAAAAAAAATCATTGGGCCACCGAGCAAATGCCCGGTATGCCCGATGGCCAGTCCAGCTATGGCCGTGCCATCAGTTAACCCTTCACGTACCAACTGTGGCACGCGTGCCTAGGGTTGCCGACTCCTGGTCTAGGGGGTGGATCTGAGAAAATGAGGACGCTACATGCTTACAGTCACAATCACAATGAGACTTGGCAGTAGCTCAGGAGGTAGACCAGGTCATCTGCTAATTTGAAAGTTGGTGGTTCATCCCCAGCTGCTCCAGTCTGCATGACAAATATCCTTGGACCAGATACTAAATCTGTCTTTCTCCAATGCATCCATTGGACCCTGAATGCTAGATAGAACGTTCTTACCTGGAAAAAGCATAGAAAAAAGTGCTTGCATGAAAGGACGAGTGAGGGACGTTTGAGCGCTCAGGTAGAGTAGGAAAGCACTATATAAGAACCCATGCATTTACTTGACACTAGCTCCCCTACAAGCTATAGCAAAATGTTTACTGAGGTCGTTAAGAACGAAGCAACTGTACAGTCATCTTTCAAACAGACTTCTATACAACTGGACTTTTCGGACCCAGATGCTTTGCTACTTGCTGAAAATGAGAAAGAATGAATGAAGCATTTCCCGGACGAGTGTCAAGGTTGATTTATAAAAGAAGGACAGCAGCAAGAGTGAAAGGGAAGGTCTACAAGATGGTAGTGAGACCTGCTATGATAACAAACAAAACAAAAAGACAGGAGGCCAAGCTGGAGATGGCAGTGTTGAAGATGTTAAGTTTGGGAGGGACCAGAATGGATGAGATTAGAAATGTGTACATGAGGGACAGCTCAGGTTGACTGGTTTGAAGACAGAGTTACATAGGCAAGGCTGAGATGGGCAGTGGACATATTGGACAAAGGATTTTGAATATGGAGTTCCTAGGCAGGATGAAATGAGAACCACAGAGAAGATTCATGGATGTTGTGAACAAGGACATGCAGAGGGTTGGTGTGATAGAAGAGGATGGTAGGGATGCCATAGGGTGACCCCCTAAAGCAGGGGTGTCGAACTCCAGGCCTCAAAGGCCGGTGCCCTGCAGGTTTTTGATATCACCCTGGGTCAACACACCTGAATCAAATGATTAGTTCATTACCAGGCCTCTGGAGAACTTCAAGACATGTTGAGGAGGTAAATTAGCCATTCAAATCAGCTGTGTTGGATCAAGGACACATCTAAAACCTGCAGGACACCGGCCCTCGAGGCCTGGAGTTTGACACCTGTGCCCTAAAGGGTGCAGCTGAAGAAAGAAACTAGAGGTTTGAAAAAGTCCTAAAATAACTACAGTTTAATTTGTCTCGCTGGTCATTCAGCCTAACACTAAATTATCCCATTAATCCAAAAGTGTTCTAAGCTCCACTCCAAATGCCTTAGCAGTTCACCTCTCTGACAGGCTTGGTTAGTAGATCAAACATATAATAGCATATCCCAGAATATATTATTTAATCCCACAACACAACTACATGAAGGATCCTGTTAAAACTATCACCAGGCTCTCCTTTGTTGAAAGTAATACTGACAGAACATAATGGCTGTAATGAAATATTCTCATTGTTCTCTGGGGTTCCTCAAACAGTGTCTTGGCACTTCTGATCTTGGCAGTTTCAATTTGAGAAATAAAAGAAGAGCGTGGGGCTTCCCTGAAGTTGTGATCCTGGGCTCGTTTTAGAGCGCAGCGGCTGCCTTCTTCACAGTCTGCTTCACCTTCCTATCAGCGGGAGTGACAGAGGGGAAAAGAGAAGGGGGGTGGGGGTGGGAATGACAGAGAGGGGCCCGCGAAACGAGACTGAAGACATTAGCAGGAGACAACAGATGGAGGCTGAAGGAGGAAAAGACTAAGAAGGGGAGACAAGGTGAGAGATGTAGACACAAGGAGATCTAGGAAATGGAGGGGAAGGCGAAAGAGCAGGAGTTCATCATTTCAGCTGACAGGCATACTAATCTCCCTTCTCTTTGTCAGACAAGGTTTCTATCTGTTGGATTCCCTTCTCCTCGTCCTCCTCCATCCAAACCTTTTTTCTGTCCTCTGCCATTGATTCCATTTGAACTTGTCTCTTCTGCTTTCCACTACATTTTCTGTCTTTCTTCTCCTGCTCCTTTGCTCATTTTCCTCCTGTTTCACCTTGATTCCTCTCCCCTCCCACCCCGTTCCCCTTTGTTCTCTCCTTTTTCATTGATCCTACCCCCCTCTGTTTCTCCTCCCTTCATGCTGCCACTCTCTGTCTCTCCTCTGAGTCATTCAGAATAATTGCTCTGCGGTGCTCTCCTTCACTTTCGGTGCTTATCAAGCTTTGGCTGCTATCTGCACACACAGCGTGCCCTAACAATTCTAAAAATGTTTGCAACCACACATGGAGGCATGTTCACACACACACACACACACACACACACACACACACACACACACACACACACTACTGTCAAGGTAAATGGGGTACTACTCACACAGCAGGACCAATCACATGCCAAGAGCCACTTACGGCGCACCAATCAATGGCCCTGCTGATGTGCATGTGGGTGTGCAGAGGCTTCCGTGTTCACCTAGCAGGTCACAGTTTCTCTTTCGCGTTAATCCATTCAATCATCTATTGATCACTATTACATAAAAAGGGTGAATGGGTTCTTCATCTTCTTTGCTTTTTTTAAACTCTTGATTCCTTCCACCCTTGTTTCTCCCTGAATCATTATAGCTTTATCTATGACACGTACGCATGTGTCTCCTCTACAATCAGCTGATTGTAGAGCAAATGTGGGGAGAGGAGGAAAATGGAAGAGCTGTCTAACTATGGAAATTACTTAATTTTATTGCACAAGGACAAAATTTTGGTTCTTTGTGAGCATCTGCATGCTAGCACAAAGCTAGCCAAGAACCCAGAGTGGTACTAAAGCGGAGTGTATGCAGACCCAAGTCCAGCAGCCAGAGCCTGAACTGCAACTTCTATTCTTTTTTATCAATTACACATGATTTATTATTTATTATAGTTTTTTTTAAGGGTGAGAGGCCTGGACACCTTATAGTATTAGGGAGGGTTTGGTGACATGAGATTACCCATGTGACCTATGATGACCTATCCTGGGAGAGGCCCACGAATCGGGCGTCTCCCAGGAAATGCTGTTAAATGCCTCGCTCTTTCCTGACCCCCAGTAGCGTGTATCCCTCTGAAGAAGCGGAAACTCCGCGAAACGTCAGGGACGCGAGACCAGACTTTTTTGGAAGAAAGGCGATTTTTTTAGCCCTTCCAGAGACGGGCGATAAATGACAAAGTTTTAGCCCGGACATATCAAAGACTAGTATTTTAATTGACGGACTTTTTTTCACGATAACTGCAAAGTGGGGAGTTTTATCCACCTGTTGTAAATTACCCGTGAACTCTAAACGGAAATTGAGAGGTGGCGTTGGAACGGAGCGAGGCATAGGTGTGCGACCTAACCCTCTTGTTTTTGAGTTTTTGCCGACCAACAGACACCGGCACGGGGACGCCCGTGATCGGTGGAATTACTATCTGTAAAAGGAGTGTTCGGGTACAGGATGGAAACACACCGATTGGAAACGCTGCGGGTGCAAGGAGAAGATATGCAGGACGGCGGATGGACATTTCCACGCCATCAGAGGAGAGCTCGGAGGAGACAGAGATCACTAAGCATGAATCGAGTGGTCCAACAAGCACAAAGAAACCCAGGTGAGCTCCCCACTGACAGACACAAGGTGCAAAGAGATGATTCTGAAACCTTAGGTGAAAATTCGGTTAGTGGTGGTCTGGTTATGCACGCTGGGGGTCGGGAGGAGACGAGGCATAGGGAGGGATGGGGTCGCCCGAGTGTGAGACGTTTTGGGAAACCGGGAGGACAAGTTGCCCCTGGGCCAAATCGTGCACTTGATGTCGAGACGAGAAAGAATGCGAAGGACATCTTTAAGCTGATACAGACAGTACATCATAAAGGTGTGATTGAAGAAGCACGCGACACGGGCCTATATCCCAGGGGTATGGTAAAACAGGTGTCCAGGCTTTCTAATTTCATAAAGCCGGCTGCACCTACAGAAAAGGTTAGGATGCAGCTTGAGCGAAACACAGATTCTTGGATGTCCAAGAATATGGATATACTCTATGATCATTATGTCACTGTTATTCAATCTTTAAATGGGATTAGAAAGAATGAAGTGTCATTTCAGGTGGCAAAGGCGTGGGCTTTTAAAAGATACGGGGCCCGCTTACGAGCTTCCACAATGTCAATGGTTGAGACTCTGCTTAACTCATCAGGGGAAGAGGGCGGAGGGTTGGCCCGTTCGGAGGCCGGGCGCACGGAGGAACAGAATAGAGCGAAGAGGGGGGAGGGATCGGAGCCAGTAACGATTAACTGGAGGGATGACAATGAATTTCCGCCCTTACCTACAGTTGTGAAGGGCCAGGTTGCTAGCAGCAATAGTAAACAAAATGTGTCCTATCACAAAAATTTATCATTAGGAAAAAGGAAAACAATTTCGGAGGAGCTAAACGAGCTTCAGACTGTCAATGCCCGTGCGCCGGCCACCTCGGGTGCCCTCCAGGAAGTAAATATTGAAGGGGGAAAAGGTGTAGGTGGGGGGAAGACAGGGGAGGGTGAGAATGTGGTGGATGTAACAGGAAGGGTCAGATCCAACGTTGTGGTGGATTTGGATGTAATTAATGACATTGTGCCTGCCTCTTTGTGTTCCCCCCCTGCATGTCCCGGGACTGCTGTGAGCCGTGATTCGTCCTTAACTGCCCCGGACAGTTTGCCGTCTCGGCCCGCCGCCCCTCCAGCTTCTTGCCCCTTGTCTCGCGCAGGAGACCGGACGAATGGTCCGGATCCTATAGCGAACCAACAAAAACGATTAAAAATCAAGACCTCTGCTGAACAGGTGACAAGGAAGTGGGTGCAGCAGCAGGAGCCAGCGGGTGCCTTGAGTAGTGACTCATTGGACTGCGCCGATCCCCACTATTTTAATTTTAAAAGCAATTTTCACCTGAGCGAGGAAGATAACGAGAGCAATGGCTCTGTGAAAGAATTTAAAACCGTGGGGTCAAAAAAGCAAACGGAGGATCGCGGCAGGCGCGAGCCCACAGGGGTGGGAGAGTCGATCGGGGCAAGGGCCGAGACGAAGAGCGCGGGGCGGGTGTGGCATACGCCAACTTACCATCGGGCGTGGGTTAGTCGTAAATTGCAGGATTGGAGAATTAAGGTTAATAAACCTATAGTTTTCCTGGGAGACTCTAATCTAAGCAGGATACCCCCCTTCAATAACGATCAGATTCAAGTGGAGAGCTATCTGGGTGCGAATTTCTATCATTTCTTCAACTTGTTGGAGACAGCACCGGTATGTGAGAATACGGGACTGGTGGTGCTATCTATAGGCCTAAATAATAAGGATCAGGACCCTCAAAAGACTTCGATCAAGCAATTGTGTAGGGTGGTGAATGGTGCGAAAATCGCGTTTCCAAATGGGGATATTTTTGTAGCTCACATCCATTTCTTCAAGTCGTTGTCCAAAATTCAGCAGTATAATCTCACGATGATTAATAATTTCATCAGCACGCATTACAATTATTTGCCATGCATATCACAACAACATTTTCACACTACAGCAGATGGTATTCACTGGACCAGGGAGACTGCTGGAAAAATCTTCGAGAGTTGGTGCGAAAGCCTGCGGCTTAGTGCGGGTTTAGAGGGGTGATAGAACCGCGAGTGGAGCAGCGGATTGAGGAGATGAATCCTGTTCCTCTGCTAGATTTAAGTTGGTCCTCTTCCTCTAACGTGTTAAACCTTTCCAGGCTTTTTGTTCCATCATCAGCACAACTAAGCCTATTAGAGAAGGGCCTTACTTTCAGCCCAAAGCCGCATAGTTTCTCCCGAGAGCTACTCCGACGGGATTTACATTATTATCATAGACGATTAAAGTTGAGGGACTACTTTGATAATGATGATTTTTGTAGAGAGCCCTTTATTCAGCCATCCGTTTGGGAGCCGGAGTGGGGAACCTTGAGCGAACCGCTCAGAGATCTAATAAAGAGGGATATCCATTTATTTCATTCATTCTGGCCGCAGGTGGGTGGGGAGGGCGGTCTCTTGAGGGAAGAACGGCAGGCTCTGAGGGAACTGAAGGAGAATGAAAACATTGTGATAAAACCGGCGGATAAAGGATCAAAAATAGTCATCATGGATAAACAACAGTATAGATTGGAGGCCCAAAGACAGCTGGGTAATACAAAGTATTATAAATGTATTTCACATTCGATCCAATCTGAAGTGCAGCGGAGAATCAGGAAGATCATTTATTCATTGTATTACAATAAACACATTTCCGCTAAACAACGTGACTATTTATTGGGCCCGGATGATCCCCGCCCGCGTTTGTTTTACCTTTTGCCTAAAATCCATAAGAGCCCCGATACTTGGACCGTTAAATTTGAAATTCCACCCGGGAGGCCGATTGTCTCGGACTGTAGTAGTGCTACATATAATGTTTCGCAATATATTGATTCTTTTCTCGGGCCGTTATCTAATAGGCACCCGCGCTATCTTAAGGATACGTATCATTTTTTAAATATCATTCGCTCTATGTCAGTGCCCATCAATGCATTTTTATTCACAATAGATATTGATAGTTTATATACGAACATCAATACCCAAATGGGTCTGAGGGCAGTCAGCAACATCTTCCGCCGTTATCCGGATGCTGCGCGTCCGGACGCGGAGATTTTGAAGCTGCTAGAAATCTGCCTGGTTAATAATGACTTTCAATTTGAGAATAAAGTCTATTTACAGATGGAGGGCACGACGATGGGCCAAAGATACGCTCCTTCATACGCGAACATTTATATGAGCGAATGGGAGAGAGAGGCGCTAGCCAAGTGCCCGTTACAGCCAGTATTTTATTTGCGGTTCTTGGATGACATTGTGGGCGCACGGGGAAGACGCTTTCCATCAGTTTGTACATATATTAAATACACACCACCCATCAATAAAGTTGAAGTATGAGTATAGCCATAATGAGATTAATTTCTTAGATACTACTGTTCTTTTTGAGGAGGGGAAGGAGGAGAAGAGGCTACACACGAGAGTATACTTTAAGCCCACCGATACGCATGCGCTCTTATATAAATCCAGTTACCATCCACCTCACACGTTCCGAGGGATTGTGAAATCACAGATACTAAGGTTTCACAGGATATGCAGTAAAAGAGAGGATTTCAATAATGCAACGCGTATATTGTTTAAAAGTTTGAGAAGGAGGGGCTATTCACGTTCCTTTTTGAGGAGAGTATACAGAGATACACTCTCGAACCTCTGCACTCCAAGCGCGCGTGAGGAGGATGATAAGGGCACTCCTCTCGATCCAAGCGCCATCGAGGATGAAGTTGAAGGGGATAGTCTTTTACCTTTTGTCAGTACGTTCCATGAGAATTACAAACCTTTTCTTGCCGGTGTCCAACAGAACCTTGGTGACATGAAAACTCGGGGTCGTGTATTTGAGGTACGTTTGATTAAGGCCTTTAGGAAAAATCCTAGCTTGGGTGACCTTTTGGTTAGGGCCAAACTGGGGGGGAGGGAAAGAGAACCACCTGATGCACTCAAGCGCTGTATGACATATAGCCACATGATTAATAATCCACACAGCGGGGCCTCTTGGGTGGTCTCTGGAAGATTTTCCTTGGAGGTAAAAAATGTGGTTTATGCAATACAGTGTAGGTGTTGTGGGTTAATGTATGTGGGGGAAACTGGGGCCTGCCTGAGAGCGCGCTTGCAGCAATACCTGTATGCCGTACGGGCAGGGGAGCCGCGTTCCACAGTGGCCATCCACTTTAGGGAACACCAGTGTTGGGACTAACGCGTTATTAAGTAACGCGTTACAGTAACTACGTTATTATTGTGGTAACGAGCACGGTAACTAGTTATTATGCCAAAATCAGGAACGCGTTACTCGTTACTGGGATTTAGATAGGCTCGTTATTCGTTACTTCGTGTGGTGGATATCGCGGAGCTTCCACAGATTCAGTAACATTAGCAAGTGGTGGAAGCCAGCAGGTGGATGAAGGAAAAGGGAGGCAAGAGGAGAGACCCGAAGCGGCTGCCCGTCCGAGTGTCAGGTGAACTGAACTTCAGGTAAGAAGTTATGACCTGCAGTCTATCTGAGTCAGATATAAACCAAGTTTAGGTGGAGTTTATTTTCGGTATGCTGACATTTTCGTACTGCGTGCTAGCTAGCATGACGGAGTTTATATACAGCTGGGTGGGTGCTATGTTACTGATGTTGAACTTTATTTTGTTCATACGCTTAATTATTAGAGTTGCCAACCGTCCCGTAAAAAACGGAATCGTCTGGTATTCAGAGAAAATATTATGCGTTTCGTACTGAGGTGAAAAGGAACACAGTTTGTCCCGGACTTCAGCTACAATGAAAAACACACAAAGCTGAAGCTGCACAGCTGCCTCTTCTTCTCTCATTCTCTCCCCCCTCCCTCTCCTGTTTCTACTTCAATCATGAAACTGATCAATGATCAGCTGATCGGCTTTTGTCTCTTGTTTGTTTATCGCCCACTTTGCGCCAGAAAGAAGAAACCAGCGGATGTCGCGTTAAACAACAGCAGCACGTTTAAGCTTGATCAGCTGTTGTTAGAATTTATGTAATATTAATTTCTAGTATCAGCTGATGTTTGCTGGAGCCACAGCTGTAAAGCTGCTGGTCATGATATCGGTTTGGATATGTGGTGAGAGGGAAACATGCAGATGAAACCAGGAGATGTCCTTACTGAATCATCAGAGCTGAACAGGTGATGGAGAAACAGATTTACCTTTTAGGTCACATGAATGAGTTGACGTTATGAACTGTTTCTGAGAGACAAATAACACCAGGATCCTTTTCTAAGTAGCTGACAGCTGGTAACTGTGCAGGGGCGGGTCTAGCAAAGTGATGCCAGGGGGGCAGGTAGGGCATTAACAGGGAAAGGGGGGCACAAAGAAATACTTTTCATTGTTATTCTCATTTCAAATGTCTAGCTTTTAATAAATAATTATCTGAGTCTTACAACAAACAATTGATAGATTGATACATATATACCATCAAGACAGTGTACATCACTGTCACAACAGTGTTCGTTTTCATTCAAAGGCTTTTTGATTTTTCCTATAATGGCGGGCCGGTCTGTAGTGAAAATGCCCGGGTCGATTTTTTTGTCCCAGTCCAGCTTTGTATGCACCTCATCTGCAGTCTGGTGTTACCTACATCTTCCTATTCAGAAGGCAGAATTTCTGAGTTCTGAGTACAATCAAAAGCACCACGACTGCAGTTTTTGTGTTGGATGTAAAAAGCAGGCTAGAATCATGGCGGCAGTCGACGACGGTCCAGGCGTGGGATTTCTCTCGTGGAAATGTGCACATTATTTTTTCCTTTCTATTGGCAGGTGGCACAGTGCACGTGTGGCAAGTAAGCAAGCTAGAAGACTGGCAGTCTTGCTGGGTATCCAGTTACGGAAGCAACACATTAACAAGAGAATTCTGAGTAAAACCAAAGTTACTTTCCCTAGTAACTAGTTACTTTTAAAGTAACGAGTAACTTGAAGTAACTGAGTTACTTTTGATGGAAGTAACTAGTAATGTAACTAAGTTACTAATTTAAAGTAACTTACCCAACACTGGGGAACACACAGAGGAGGCCCTGAGCATCATGGGCCTGCAGGCCAATCCGGGTTGGTCGGTCGGTCAGCGGAGGAGGATGGAGAGGATCTGGATAGACAGATTGAAAACTTATATGCCAACGGGTCTGAATGTGCCTGCCTGAGAAACGGTTGTGAGAAATAAGTTTCTCTGGTTCAACAGATAACAGAGGCAGTCAGGCTTGCAGCCTCCATTTTGGCCTGTTCAATTTTCTAAAGTCAAAGTTTCTTTTGGCTGGTTTTCAGCTTTGCTGTAATTTACCAGTGGATGCTTGGGACTGCGGGTGTACCGTAATTGAGATTTCTCATTTAATAGCTTGGGTGGCAAAAGAGTTAGCCAGGAAGTCAAGAATAACACCAGCATTAAACTAGACAAGCAGCAGCAGATTGGTTCACAATAGTGTTGCCTGTGTAAAGTACAGCTAATGCAAAGTGTTGTGTTGAGCAACATGTGCCAGGTTCCCAGACATGGAATAAACCAGTGCTGCTATAAGCAACCAAGGTACTGTATGTCCTCTAGCTCACACAAAAACTAAGTCTCTAGCACAGCGTAATTTTACTTGCTTGATACTGTAAAAACTGTAGCATGAGTACAAAGAAGAAATAGAAAGAGTGATCATGTTTAATGATATTAGCCTCTTTTTGTTGGCTCCCTATACAGAAAAGGGAGCCTGGTCAGTGATTCTAGGTCTCCCCTAACCTCAAACAGTAACAGCAAATTGACACCATGGTTCTGTTCGGAGGTTCTTCCTGTTAAAATGGAGGTCTTCCTTTCTACTTTTCTCTTTAATGTTTGGTATAGAGAAAAGTTTTATAGAGAAAAACCCATCCAAGCACTTAGTGACAGTGGAAGGTTTAACTAAGCTTTGAACTGACTGAAAATAGTCAAATGTTTTGTTGAAGCAATTAATATGGGCCCATTGATCATTCAAGAATGAAAAGGGCACATAACTTGCAAAAATATATCATTCATTCCCATTTTTTTTGTTAAATCTTTGAAAAATGCCAAAGATAACTCAGTTTAACAAGCATAAAATAGTATTTTGAATAAACAATTTAATTTCCAAAGAGCTACTAAAGCCCCTTTTCCATTAGGTCCTACTTGGATCGACTCGACTTCAAAAATGGTGGTTTTGATTTTTGTGAACAAGACGCTCTAATGATTAATTGAGTAACTCTACTGACCAGCCGATCGGTGGCAAGCAGTCTGACGACGTCATATTTTAGTACCTGCTCAGATCACTTGGAACCCCAGACGAGCAGGTACTAAAAAATACCTGCTACCAGGTAATATGACCTAATGGAAAACCCTGAAAGCTGTGGCAAACCATGCCGAATCGATCCAAGTAAGTACTAATGGAAAAAAAAGTGGCTCAACAAAACTTTACATGTCTCAGCATGGAGTGCAGTGTGTCTTTTAAAAAAAAAAATCGAGGATTCTGGACAAGTGGGGGACAAAATAAGAAGTGACAGGCTGAAGAAATTTCTATAGCATCTGAAATTCAGAGAAGAAAAAATTCCGGCAAAGACCTGACACAGGAACTGGGAGATGCATGTGGACTTTTAGGTGATCTATCTGCTGTTCACTGAAACCTCATCAAAAATGATCTAAACTGAAGGTTGGTTGTCAAGGTATGGTTGAAGTATGCCAAATTACATACGAAGTGGCCAAAAACTCAGCGACCAACGGTCTTATGGAGTGATGACTCCATGACTGATGACTGTGGAATTCTTGGTTCAAATGTTCATCAGTATCAATGGAGGAAATCAGGAGAGAGTCACAGTAGTGAGTGTCTACAGCCTTTTTACAGGTTTTGGGCTGATTTCAGCCAAAAACTTGATGGAAAAAATCGTGTCAGAATTGATGGAACACAGAAAAGTACCATGATATTTGATCCACCATGCTGAAAACATCCGATTGCCACACATTCGTTTTACAATGATCCCAAACACACTGCCAATGCAGTAAAAAAGTAAATTCTAATCTCCGCTTCAGTCACCTCACTAACTAAACAGCTTGTTTACCACACACAGTTTCAGGCACAGATGCAGGCAGGGCATCTGTAGCATCGCCCTGTTGAGGGTTAAACTAGTTTATTTCATCTTAATATTATGGTAGTTGCTTAGTTTAGGGCTTCTGGCAATTATTGTCTGCGCCCTCTTTCACCTGATAGTTTACTCTGGGCTTTATACTGATGTGTGGAATAATGTTAATGCCAGCAAAGGGATGTGTTTAAAGCCCACAGTTTCACAATTTTTTGCATTCTCTCCACACATGACCCTTATGCTCTATCAACAACAAGTTTTCAGCAAAGACAGAGTGCTCATCATTGTGTTTTAGCCATCACTAAAGTCCACCTCAAGCTCTCGGCTGTGATTGTTGTGCAACGCTCCGAGTAGCACTGAGCACTCAGTCATCCCGAGCCCGGTTTATTCTCAGCTCTTTCATCTCGAAAGCATCAGAAACCAGATCAAGTGCTTCAGAGACAACATTTACCCTGAGGTGGTCAGAAACGAATTGTACAGTCTACCCACTCATACACTGAACGCAGCAGAACTGTCCTGTTACAGCTGCTCGTTTTTATCATTTCAATCATCTCTTTAATGCAACAGTTGTTTTTATTGTTGTTTTTATTGCCTTTAAATGCCCCCGGTCTCTTATGCAATTACTGTTATGTCAGTTTTAATTGCGCTTTTAAAGCCAGAGTAATGAAATTGGTTATATTTGCTGCTTATGTGCAGTAATGTTAATGAGAGGGGGGGGGGGGGCAAGGAACAAGCTTGTCGTGTACTAAAAATATATATATAGTTATATATTTTCTCCATTTGAACTACTGAAAATTATTGACATTTATTTACCTGCATTTAATCTACACTCTGTTACTATTCATCTTTAAAGATGACTGATTGGTCAGTTAATTTACTTTAATTTCAATGTCATTTATTCATTAGATTAAAGTCATTTGGGAGATGCTTCATTCTAATCAACTTATGTTTTCCCCCAAGTTCATACACATGTATAAAGAATAATCTGTGCCTTCTTAATGGACACTTTGACATGACAGAGTATTGAGGTGCTGGACATTTTTGGAAATGCTTATTGGCTTTTTTGTTAAGAGTTAAAATTGGTGCTCGTAACTGAAGCGGTGATCGAAGCAGCAATTCTACTCTTCAGCATCTCTAAAGCTGAAAAAGACAAATAAATAAAATGATAAAATTCATCAGTTGGATATACTTTTCTTGCCTATGACAGTTATAATGAGGTTAGCTTAGTTTTCTGTATGTAACTATGTTAATGTTCAATTTTTATAAAGATTGTGGAAAAAACTCCCCCCAATATACAGTCCTGTGAAAAAGTAAGTAGTTCCTTATTGCTTCCATAATAATTAAAATCATAAGTATCAACCAGGTACTGTTAAATAAATGCACTTCTTTATTTATATTTATTGATCATCAGCACCAACAGCACTCACGAGTTGATTTCCCAGCAAATTCCCCCCGAGGTCTCCTTGGCTATCCCAAATTTGTCTTTCCTAACCATTTCCTTTGAATGCTTTCCTGTACTTCCTCACTCTGTCACCAAGTCTCCTTGTCTTTTTTTCTCTGACCAAAGGACACATCAAACACCTGTACTGTCCCAGTCATCTGGTAATTCTTCCTCGAACCCAGAACCTGTCTCAACTCCTTTGCCTCGACCTCGTCTTTTTGAAGTAAAAATGGTGAAAATCCATCACTATTTAACCTTCTGCATCCCCGCCTAACACCACACCTACTCAAAACTCATCACTTCTGTTCCCTTTTCATCTATATATCCATTGAAGTCTTCTCCAAACACCACTCACCCCCCTAGGGACACTCTCCACCACCTCATCCAGCTTACTCCAGAATTCCTCTCTCTCCTCTGACATCCAACCTGTGGGGCATGCACACTGGAATCGCATTCAACAACCCTCCCCCCCTTTGATTTCCAGCTTCTGTCTGAAACTCTATTTCATCTCCACAACACTATTCACATACTCTTCCTCTTCAAGATTACCCTTACTCCATTACTCTTCCAAGCTACACCATGATTGAAGAGCTTAAATCTAACTCTGCTCTTCTTTTTCACCTGGTCTCCTGCGCACACAGTACATCTAACTTTCTTCTCTCTATCATATCAGCCAGCTCTCTCCTTATACATGATTTAAAGCCCCCACCTTTGCCTCAACATCCCCTTCTTTCCTCCTGCTGCCGCCTAACATGCTTTCCTCTTCTCTGCTTCCTCTGTCTTCAGCCAACAGTAGCAACTGCACTTTGTTGCACATTGGCTACGACCCCCACCCCAGCCTTTTTTAAAGCAGGTCCAACCTAATCCTGTAAAGGACAATCATTACCACCAGACTTGTGTCTGAGCCATACATACACACCCTTAAATGCAAGTCAGGCTTTATAGAAGCAATTAGTCTATTGTTTTCAGGGTTCAAATTGACACAGAGCATCATTGTTCAGATAAATTACCTAAATGATTTCATTTGTCCTCCGGTTGTGCTAAAACTACCCTCATTTTTTTCCTGCTTGCCTGGTTCCTTTGTTGTTTTTGTGTCAGTTTTCAGCCTCTCTTGCTCCCTATCTTACTTTCTTCTACAAAACTGTGAGCCCCAGGTCACTGAAGCTTTTTCAGGTTTCTATCAAGGACAACACCTAACTCATTAAAGCCAATAATGACCCTTTCATTGACTCACAAATGAATTGTTGGGCTAATTGTTTTTCATCGGCTCTCTTAATACCGTAATGATTTCTGCCCTCATGAAAACATCAGATTTTAATTATACTGTTCAGCCCAAGAATGAAAAAGCCAGCCAGCCTGTTAGTTAGCACACTGACTCACCTGCTCACACACTGGGGCACAGATATACACTTCTGCTAAAGCATGCACAAATACACATTGTGTTACACAAGTGGATACTCTCTTCTTTCTGTCTTTCTTGTACGGCACCTCGATGTAATGAAGAAGAAAATGTCTTTTCACTGCAGTAAATCTTGGCGGTGTCCTGGGAGGATTTCTTTTCAAGTCTTTGTGTTCAGGTTGTTAACAGCGAGTTCATTGTTTTCCAATAGCTGAATTTAACATGCTTGATTGGTAGTAACACCTATGGGGACACAGTAATTGAGTGATCTTCACTCAGCAATCCTTTCACAACAGTAAAGTGCAAGAATTGATTCGAGTTGAAGCTAAATCAATTCTGATCATAATCAGGATTTCTGAAAACAGGAAACAAAAAATTCTTAAATTATATAAATACAGTTAAGGTCTCTTTACCCTAAACTTATGGTTGGTTAAGTGTAGATTTCTTTTCTAGTGTGTATGTGTTGCATCATACGTCCCAGATTGACATATAATAACCACAATTTGCAGCTCACAAGAGAATGAACCACTTGTGATGAGAATACAGATGCTGCAGCATTTCACCTTTCAGCTGTGTGCAGCCTGGGGAAAGGGTTAAGGCTGATATAGCGCTTAGGGAACCAGAAAAGGGTTGTCTTTGTAAATCTGTGCAGTTTAGCTCAGAGCACGAGTGCAATTCATCACACACTATGCACTGCAAGCTCCTCTCTATGTTTGTGACAGTCAATCCGGTGTCTTGAGAATATGGGAACTGTGTTTGTTTTAGTACAATGGCTGTGTTCGCTACAAGAAGCAGTCTAACTCCTGTTCAGCATAGCTCAGCACAAAAGTCCTGAGGAAACTGATGGCTTCCACCAAATGTAAAGAATAGATATTGAAACAACTCCAGAATCATTATACGCATTTGAAAGTGCAGATTCAAAGAGTTAAGAATTTTCTGTGGTGGCCTTGAATAAGCCCGCCCCCCCAAAAAACTTACTGAAACTGTAAAAGAAAACATGTTACATTTTGGAATTTATTAGATGGACAGAACAGTCAGTTTTTTTTAGTCAGGGTGTTGGATGTGGGAGAAATGTGCAGGTTTAAACACCCAAGTAACTGTGAAAATGGCCTAAAGTATTGGTTTAAAGTTGCAGCTAGCTTAGACTTGGTCACTGCTCACAGCTGACATGTAGCCTAATCCTGAACTCAGCTGCCAGATGATTGTAAGTGCAATTGTGTGGAACAAAATGCAGCTAGTTTAAATACTAAGGGTTTATGTATCAGGATATATTTAAACTATTATTTGGTCATAATCAGGACTTAAAATACAACCTGAGATGAACAACAGCACATGACATATTACTTGACTTGGCACCAAAGGAATTAAGAGGGTAAGTAGCAGCTAGGTGCTGCTAATCAAACACACTTAATTAACTGACAATGAGCATCTCTATAAAAGCAGAGCTTTTGTTGCTTTCTGTTCTTGAGCAAGGTGTGGCTGTAACCCGGACGTAGAGCATGTACTAATCATAAGGTTGGAGGTTTAATCCCTGGCTGCTCCAGACTGCATGCCAAATACCCTTGGGCAAGGTACTAACCTGAAGTTGCTCTCCAATGTATCTATAAAGCGCTTTGAGTGCCCAGATAGATGAACAAACCATATGACTTTCAGTGCAAATGTGGTGCTGTGCACTTTGGGTTAGTATCTTCGGGTGCACAGCACCACATTTGGTAAATGGACTGATTTTTACATAACTATTTCTACTCTGAGGACTTTAAGCAGCTTGTTTTTAACTATCATGCACACATATTCAATGAACCTTCTGATTGGTGGCTGTACTTCCTGAGCTACAGCTCTGCCCATACTCTTTCTACTGAACTAGTCAGGCTTCATGTGATAAAAGCCAAACACAACATGTTTTCTACATTCAAACGTGAGGCCATCTGTCTGACGGCTGAAGCGTGGATGAAACTGGCTCATGCAACTGAACAACGATCTCAAGCAATCTTCAATACACTGAAGCACTGTCGTAAATAATAGTGGCTCACAGTGGATTATCTACCTCCATTTCACCCAATCAGTGCCATCCTCTTCTATAACACCAACTCTCTGCATGTCCTCCTTCACTACATCCAGGAATCTCTCTCGTAGTCTCCATCTTTTCCTCCTGCCTAGCAGCTCCATCTCCAACATCATTTCTCCAGTATATCCACTGTCCCTCTGCATGTGCAGATCTCTCTACTGCCTTGTAAAACTTCCCTTTCACTGACTTGTATCCTTCTGTCACAAATCACCCTTCTACTTTCATGTCATTATCTTTAAATTTTGAGTTTGTGCTGCTAATATGTGGAAAAGCAATGTGTTTAATATGCAAACAAAGTTATTTATTATACAGAATTGATTAATTTAATTTGATTTCATTTAATAAATCTAAAGGATGGAATAATCATCTGATTATTTTATTTAAGGGAGTCAGCAGGATCAGCTGGTAGAAATATTATATGCTCAAGTTTCTTGCAGGTTGTAATGCTTAAGCTCTATGGACATTTTATGATAAAAACCTGGAGAACTTTCTGAGTTTTTATGTGTCACTGAACAACTTTTGTTCCAACAGTTCCAGCACTGGAGTTAGGCTTTCACTCTCACAGGAATGATAAAAGGAAACCCAACAAAGCCCTGCTTCGTAATGATAGGACTGAAAACCACTACTAACCAGTAAATTCGTCACTGCCGATGGTGACCAGCTTTAAGTAATGAGGAAATGAGACAATCATCAATCAAAATCAGCCTTCCAGAGGCCAACTCTGAATGTGAATGACTCGAGTCCTGTGTTGGCGAAGCATGTCGTCTCATCTCTTGTAATTTACCACCATGATTATCTGAGCGAGACGCGGGGCCATTCAGAGCCAGACTCAATCATCTTCAGAATATGAATGAGAACTACAATGACAATTACCTTCATTAGTCAGAGTGCCAGGACTTGTACACACTGTGTGATATCTCGGCGTAAAACAGTATCCAAGTGATAGTAATCTACAGTAAATGAGTTATGGGAGCAGTGCAGAGCTCACGTTCTTCCAGTCTGCTGAAGGATGATTACAGTGTTTGTGATCAAAGTCGGACTCGGTGTAGGAGAAAATTACAGATGCTGAGTGAAGCTGTCTGCAAAACAGTTATTCATGGTTATTTGTGATGACTTACATTCGTGTAAATCAGAGGGCGTGTCTATAAGTTTATACTTTGCAGAATACCGATGTGAATTTTAATGTCTAACTTGGCTTTAAATAAGCTATTGTGTGTAATGATAAAGGTTCAGCATTTAAATAATGAAATTTCGCCTCTCTGTGAGGGAATCCTGAAAAATGACAAAAAAAAATTAATATCAGAGCTATCTGATCATATTCCGGTTTTCTGCAATGGCTTAAAGCTGTATTGTAGATTTTTTTTTTCATCTTCTGTGCTGCACATTATCTAACAGTGGAATCAATGCATGATAAAAAAAAAAAAAAAAAATCACATTTTGTTCATTTGTGCACCTATTTTAATATAAACCCGTCACAGACACATCTAACACCCACAGCACTTTGGAATAATTAAAATATGCATCACCATTTACCTGCAGTTTTACGCAAGTGCAATCTTTGTTCCCTTTAATGGCACCAATTTGTTTTTTTTGTCAATGATGATATATTTTTGTCACGGCTCGGGGCAGCGGCCGTGTGAGGTGTGGAAGGAGGACTCAAATGCAGCGCGTATTAAGACGTGAGGGTGATTTATTACGAATACCAAACATAAAGTGGAGATGGTAAAACAGAACCAAGGGTGAACTAAACTGGGAGAAACTAAACCAAAGAGCAGCAAACCTGAACATGGAGGGAAGACAGCAGGGAGAGCAGGCAGGGTGACACAGGGGATGAACACAGACGACGCGACGAGGAACTGAGGGAAACACACACTATAAATACACAGAGGGACACTGGGCAATCACATACAGATGGGAGACACAGCTGGACCTGATTAACCTGACGAGACAGGGGAACACTAACACCAGAGACCAACAGAGGGAGCACAAACCCAGAAACCCAGTATCTAAAATCCCAAAACACAAACCATCCCAAAACAGCCCGCAACTAATAACAATAAATACCCCAAACACAAAATCCCTGAGTCATGGACTCAGGACCATGACAATTTTCTTTTGGTCTTAAGAACTTGTGTTTTGCTTCTGACATTCACTTGGATCAAGAGAAAAACGAGAGAATCATTTATTTTAACATTGTTTGTTAGGCTGCTACAAAGTAATTTCAATTTAGTTTTATATATACAGCGCCAAATCACAGCAACAGTCACCTCAAGGCGCTTTATATTGTAAGGTAGACCCTACAATAATACATACAGAGAAAAACCCAACAATCATATGGCCCCCTATGAGCAAGCACTTTGGCAACAGTGGGAAGGAAAAACTCCCTTTTAACAGGAAGAAACCTCCGGCAGAACCAGGCTCAGGGAGGGGCGGGGCCATCTGCCAGGACCAGTTGCTGTGAGAGAAGGAAGACAGGATAAAGACCTGCTGTGGAAGAGCAGTTATAATCTTATCCATTCTCACTTCTTTCTGTCAGTGCCACCGTTACCAAATCATGCATCATATCAGGTCCTTTCATTCCTGCTGCTATCCTTCTGTCACTCATCTACACCTGCTCCACCCTGTCAACACTCTGTTGTTCACGTCTCTCTTGTGTCTGTGGTAGGAGTGGCCTATACCCTGCAACTGGTTAAGGTGTGAGAGGTATGGGGACAGAAAAGGGGCACAAAAGTGAATAAACTAAACAAGTCTACAGGAGAATGCAGATATTTCATGATATGCAATAGTAGCATTTAAACACATGGGGGTGAAAGAAAGGGCAGAAGTGATGTTGACTCATGAGTGGTCACCCGGCAGTCTGAGTATATCGCAGCATAGATAAGGCATTTTTCAGGGTCACCTGTTCTAGACCAAACTATAAACTAATAGACTACTAAACTACTACTAAGCTACTATAGCTTGAGGGTGGGTGTGGCCATCAGTGGAAAACAAACAGACAAACTGATCCAACCACATAATATCATTGGGTGAGGTAAAAATGAGGTGGTCCTAGTGGGTGACAGAGTATGAGGCACATACCAGGAGGCTGCATCTCAAGATCAACTACAGGCCAACTACAGGAGTAATGGGGTAGCTGTCAACTAACCAGCATCTACTGCAGAAGGAGATCAGGTGAGATCACCTCCATCATCATCTACAGACACCTTGTTAGGACTTTTACTTCCTCCTTGCTGCAAACCAAATTTGTAACTGAAAATAGAATAAAATGAATCACCCGGAGACACAAAGCCACATCAGAGTTCTCTGTCTTAATTGAAATAAACATGTATATAAATAAACAGGAGTGTAAATGTGTTTAAGCCTCTAGCCAAGCCAGAGGCAGATGGAGAGAGCAAACAAGGGTTAGGGACAGATGTGTGTGTGTGTGTGTGTGTGTGTGTGTGTGTGTGTGTGTGTGTGTGTGTGTGTGTGTGTGTGTGTGTGTAGCAGGGTGGGGAAAGGAAGAACATCTTTATAAATAATAGACAACACACTCATGGAAGAAGAAGGTAATTAGAAGAATGAAAAGAGAAAGAGACAGAACACAGAAAAAGTAGAAATAGTAGAAAAAAGGAGCGAAACAATACAGATTTCTGTTTGATCGTCCTGGTGCTGAGTCTAAACAGACTCAGGGGAAACATACAAAAGTCTCACATCATACCTAAAGTTGTGTATTAGGGTTTTGAACAGTTTAACAAATGTATAAGATCAGCTGAGCTAAAAAAATGTCCCCTGAATGTGCACACAGCCAGAGTAAGTCATGTTCACATACAGCACATTGAGGTGTTTGGAAAAAGCCACTTTTTCACTTGGTATTTGATGATCCCAAACTTAAGCCAGAAGCCAAGCCAGTTTAGAAGTTCAAACACATTTAGACATGCCTTCAGAACTAGACTTTTTCCATTCTTTGTACTGGAAGTGGAACTGAAGCAGCAGACTCACTTTCCAAGCAGATCTGTTAACCACTACACTGTTGGCACGACTTGTAGACAATCTGCATAACGCTCCCAATTTGCAAATCCTAGAGTCAGCAAGATGTAGTGCAAACGCTTAATGATGTCTTTAAAATGTGTTTAATTTCATGCTGAAGCATGAAAAACAGCCAGTCCAAACGCCCGAGCTGCGGTCTCTGAAAATGGGAGCGGCAATCTCTCCTTATATACAAAGTGAGAAACAAAGAAACACATTCCACATTCCACCACTATCCCAGCCTCCTCCCCCCAGAGAGAGTTACAACCTTGTTTTTCACTTAACAGTCACATGAAGATATACCTCCTGAATCCCCACCCAGGGCCTCCCTCCTCCTTAAGGGCCAGAGAGGGGTCTCACTATCACTATACCTACTCTACAATATCTAACTGTGTGTGGAATAAAGTATAAAACACATATATGTTGCTATCTTTTATATCTAATACCTCATACGTACTATTGTCAGAACACATGATCAGTTGTTTTTGTAGATGTTAAATGACCTGAAATGACAGTAGATTATATTCTGTGTGCTGAGGGGACTGACCTTCAGAGTTCACGTACATTTTTGGATTTCACAGTTCATCCCTGTTGGTGGCTGAGGTCAGCGTGGACCACAACCCGTTGTGCTTATTATTTTGTATTATACACCAGATACCATGCCAGCAACTTATGTATTAAGTCTGGTTCTCTGCTGCAAGTTTTACATTTATGGAAGGGGTGTCACGCAGTTATGAATTTGTTTGGGAAGCGATGAGCGCTCATATTAAAAAGATGCAAATATGTATTTCCGGATGACTAAATTTACAGTCTGAGCATGTGCAGCAGTCACGGAGCAGTCAGTGAAATGTAAAATAGAAGGAATCAGTACAAATAAGTAGAGGATTCATAAGCAGACACAAGTACCTCACTATATGAGTATATGAAAGCATGACACATCGAGATTCAAAAGACTAATAGATTTCACTTGATGTGAAATGCATGTTTGCTAACTGGTATCAATTTTAAACATCTCTTTTAGACTTTTACTGACATGTAAAGTAGATTTACTATATTAGTGTGCTGTATTAGGGTGTCTTATACAGCTCTATGTTTCTAGTCATATGTATCAGGTGGTACAGGTAAAATTGTCACATTTCTTAAAGCATTTTTAAAATTATAATTGAATAACCTTTATGCGTAAAAAATCATTATAGCTGACCTGCAAAGTCTGTCAGGAGTTAAAGTGAAATTCCTCATTGGCACCAAATTGTCTTGACTGACTTGAATTTTTAATAGTTATTCGAAAGTCTTTCCATTTCTTTTTTATACACAATACAGTAGATATAGGGAAAAAGTACACATTGTATTACAAGCAAGCATAAGCCTAGTAGTGTATGTTTACTAGCACACAAGAGTGACAAATATTAATTTAAAGTGTTGAATGCTGAATCACTACTCATCCTGCCACTCCTGTTTATTTGGCCACAGACTCTCATCAACCTCCAACCTTTCAGTTTAACAGGGACGGAACCGCTGCGCATCCCCAGCCATCTGCTGTTATGCCATCACAAGCAGCGAGCACGGCAGCAAGCAGAGACAAAGAGGTTTTATTGGCTATATACTATGTACCTCCACAGAGAAAAGGTTTTCTCAGGTCGGTTTCAAAAAGTGGTAAACCAGATTTCACCAAACCTCATTCTCAGGTGTCAGATCTGATCAGATCATTGTACTGGCTTGGAGTCAGCCTCACACTGTAGGATACAAAAATACTGTATGATGAAATGGTGTGCATGTGTATTCATACAAATCTTTGTGATTTCCTTCTATGTTAGGCAACAGCAGTTTTCAATTTCGACTTTAAAATCCATTGTGTTGCAGTGGAGTTGCTTGCAGTGTGTAATAAATCTCTGTGGTTTTGAGAGAGTGACCAGTATGGTGCACATGCATTATGGTCAGTGCCAAACTTGGTGTAAAGGTTATTACATTTCCTGTGGCTGTTTCAAAATATATGCCATCCATTTTGCTGGTTCAGTGCTTGTACATTGAGCAGAAGGAGTATGTTTGCAAAAGAAATCCCATAATACAACTCTGGCAGTAAATCTGTTATTGATGAGATAAAGCGCCTCAGGAATACATGTGCATATGGTTTTACTGTGAATCCTGCATGCATGCAAAAGCTGCCAAAACTGGGCAAAAATCAAATGTTTATTTGATCAAAAAACCACATACCAAATCTTACCTATTTGTATATTTCATTACATCCAGAGCATGGCAAACCAAGTATAGGTAAGAAGTATATTTGTTTCAACACAAATACATCTATTAAAAGATCTTAATACCGATACATTACAAAATAAAACAATAAATTAAATATTTTATGGTAGTAGAAATGATACGTATGTACTGAGTCAGCTCTCCTGTGAAAAATATAGTACAATGACTGTTTCTTCAGCATGAACAAGAAATAATCAAACCATCAGAGACACTGAAGACATGAAGATTTTAACACCAACTTATTTATCATTCAGTCAGCATAGTTAGAATTACATATGTGTTTTGCTGTCTACTATCCAAAATCCACAGTACTGCCAGTCTGAGTGTAAACATATACAGTATTGATGTAGTTGTGATGTTACCCACAGGTCAGTGCAGTACATTTATGGAGTCTTGAGATAAGCAATTTTGCTGTGACTAATGCTTCGAAACCCAGAGTAATGAGTGAGCAGTCGAGCTGAAATTGTATGGCTAACGCCTGTGATTGACACGTTTGAAAGGGCAGCCAAGTGTCGTTTTCCCGCGGTCTGTCGGGAGGGTTTCCGCAACTAAAGGAGTGGCTTCACTTTTCAGGACCTAAAGCTGCATCCATCTATGCAGAGAATTTAGTTTCTCTGTAGCCAGTCTGTTAGCAAAGATGAAAACTGGCACAAAGAGACTTCAAAGTGATTCTAGAAACATGAACAGGTGGAAACGGAGGCTACAAGCCTGACTGCTAATCTCTACTTTTGTTACTTGTTGAAGATCAGGCTCTGGCTGCTGGGCTGGGGTCTGCATGCACTCATTAAAATCACTCTGGGTTCTTTGCTAGCTTTGTGTTAGCAAGCTGTCTAAGCTGATGTTTGCAAAGATGTTTTCTTAGCAGTATAATGCAGTGTTTTCTGTCCTTAATGGAGTTTCCACCCTACCATTGTTGTCCTTTTGTGGACTAAAAATAAAAGGAATTTCCATATCTCCACTCTTGAAACGCTGTATCGCTGTACATCTGTATGAAATAAAACTAGCTGACTTTAGCACTCTCTGACTTCTTTTGTTCCCTAATTAGGCAAAATCATTCACAATCTCTTCACATTAGCAGCAGTCTAACAGAATTGTAAAGAGGCCACGTCATCAGTATGGTACATAGCTTTTTGAATTTGCCGTTCAATATAAGCAGGCGCAAGCAGATAATGCGCTTTGCTTTGCATCGTGTGCAGTGCAGGAGAAAGACAACAGCCAGCTTTCTTTTGTTTGTTTTTCAAAACTGAAAAGTAATTGTCAAATTTCCTCAATTACCATATATTTCATCAAAATTTGAATGCTTATAGATAGATGGATAGACAGACAGGCTTCTTGGGGCAGTTGGGTTTTTGAAAGACTGTGACTATGGGGAGGCTTGTCAGTTTTCATTGAATTTTGGAACACTGTCCTTTCCTTTCACATCATCCCAGTGTGCAACAGCATGCCTGTCACTGCCCACACACACTTTTCACTCTGCGTATATGTGTGTGTTCGGAGAAGGACTGCCATATTCAGTTTTCTATCTCCATTTGAATATGAGTGGGCATGGAGAGGACTGTGTGTGCGCGTGTTTGTGCGCATGTGTGTGTGTTTTCTGTTGTCTGCGACTGATATAGCAAATGTGTAAAGAAGGACTGCGTGCTTCAGGTTGTGTGTTGCGTGCGAGGCACATCAGCACAGTAACGTGCAGTGAATGAATGGTACACAAGTGCGTTTGTGTGCCTTTTAATGCTCTGCAGCCATTGATCAGTCTGTGCTCTTCCACCTTCTGTCCTCATTCTCTTCAGTGACCACAGCAAATTTCCAAAGACTTGCTTTTCAGCCATATACAGGGGTCTGTGTTGGGTAAAGCAGCACAAAATGCATATGACAAGATTTGGGACATGCATTCATAAAGCTGGAAAACACAGTGTAAGCAGATATTGAATTCTTTCATGTTTTTGACACAGTATTGCACTGCCTGACTGCCGTAATGGAGTCCTTTGATTTTGGTAACTGTGACTGTGGAAACCTGTTTAATAAACATATAGTTTGTGCATCTCATCAAGGTTATATTCAAAGGTGCTTTTCATATGTATATGGAGCCAACCAGCTCACCAGCTTTGAGTTTTCCAGAAAGTCTGTTTTGGTGTTATTTTTGTTTTCTCATTGCGAATAATTTTACAATTGTTAACGTGTGTAAAGGTCACTGCAGAGCTACATAAAATAATTAGCAACCCAATAGTTTTGAATATAGCAAACATACAGAAATAAAGACTAGTTTTTTAAAGAAGAAAAGGCCTAGCCACAGGTCAAGCATGACAATAAGTCAGCAGCATTGGTGGTGAAAGCAAACAAGCACTGTGAAATTCTTCATTTGCCTCTGTGACTTTTATTTCTTTGGATTTGGAACCCATAGCTAGAAGGAACTAATGATAGGACACTCCTGAGGTTTAGCAACATTAAAAGTATAATTTTGATATTCATGCATTTTTTGTCAAAGCCAAAGAGAACCACTGGAGATTAGCAAAAGAGCCTCAGGTTTGAGACCCTTGAGCTAGAGCATAATAATCTAGTTGACTGTTACACACGTCCCTGACTTAACGCCACCCTCCCTTTAATTGGCTGTCTCTTGCAGGCAGAAGGTTCGAGACTTTTGAAAAGCAATTTCAGGCTTCATTTACTTCAGTTACAAAATCCTGACATTACAAACAGCAGTCATTTCAACATCACCTACATTACATGGACAAAAGTATTGGCTCACCTACACATTACATTACCATTATAAATCTATAGGCATTAAGATTCAGTTTCATTTTATTTATATAGAACCAACAATAGTAATAACAATAATACAGAGAAAACCCCAACTATCCTCATGAGCAAGCATTTGGTGACAGTGGGAAGGAAAAACTCCCTTTTAACAGGAACAAACCTCTGGCAGAACCAGGCTCAGGGAGGGGTGGCCATCTGCCACGAATATGAGGAGCTTCCTGCAGTATTTTGGAGTGGCTCTGTATCTGTGGGACCTCAAGGCTCTATATGGACAAGTCAAGTTCCTCCACACCAAACTCATTCAGCCATGTCTGTATGGGCCTTGTTCAAAGACACAACACATTTCTACTGCTCCAGAGTCCAATGGTGACATGCTTCACACCACTCCCTACAAGACTTATGTTTATATAAGGCTTGTATGCAACTGCTCAGCCATAGAAACCCATGCCATGAACCTCCTAGTGCACAGTTTTTGTGGTCATGTCAATGCAAGAGGAGATTTGGAACTCTGCAGATATTGAGCGTTGATGGCTTTCATGAACTGTACACTTCAGTGACCTGTCTCTTTATCTTAGGAACCACATCAGCTTCATGAGTTGCTTGGATTCCTAAATGCTTCCACTTTGTTGACTGTGGAATATCTAGGAGGGATACTGACTTTCACCATCCTGACTCAAATTCAGTGAGCTCTTTAGAACAACCCATTCTTGATATTTGTAAAGGCAGACTGGATGGCTAGATGCTTGAGTTTTCATCCAGCTGTCGCAGTGGGATCGAACACAAATTACTGGCCCAAAACGGTTGTCCACACAATGTATAATATGAGCATCTGTTCTGGTCGATTTCTACCTCTAAGTCAGTTTGCTCTGACAGTCTTGACACAAGTTGCAATTGCTTGTACTACTTATTAAAGTTGGCATTCTTTCATTTTCTACACTGTTCTGTATGCTTTAGTTTTGATTGTCCCATTTCCCTTGGAAGGTTTTGTGTAATGACTTTAGGGTCGTTGCACTCAAACCCTTTACATAAGCTTGCTTTGGTGAAAATTGTATTCAGGTGGATTTTTGAGGTCTGGTATACAGTTTCCTTTTTAAATGGACCACCACGTTATGCATTTTTATTCAATTCCTGCAACTGCATATGCCATATAGCCTAGTCGAGTTTCTGTGACTGGGATGAAACAGGCTCGGGAGTGTTTGTGTAGAAAAGCCATTTTTCAGCCACCAACTTATTGCAAGTATCTATTGATGTTTTAGAGAGCACTATTTTACTTATTTTTTATTTATTTTGCTTTCTGCTTTAGTTTTGTAACTAAGCATGTTCACCTTGACCCACATGAATTTTAACATGTTGTATTCTTTCATTTATTTCCACTGCATAATGGGATAAGGACTAATCAGTGTACTGAATAGCCTCGCCTCTTTTCAGTCATTAGAATCCTAAAATTACTGAAAGATTCACTGAACAGTTTTTTCTTTAATACAATCCGATTTGTCACAATCTGATGTTGAGGTTTAAGGTCAAAGTTTGTGTCTTGGTGTGAGCATTTTTATATGCATGAGAAAAAATGCAATGTTTAATTTGATTTTCCTTTATTATATGCGATGGAAACTAACAGAAACATGCTTTCATGGTTTTAGTCTTCACTTTGATGTGAAACTAATAATGATGTTAATGATTAAGAGAGAGAAGCTGAAGGTGTAAAAGGAGGAGAAAGGCTGAGGAACTGAAGCCTTGAGCGCTTTAGTGTTTATTCAATATGACTTTGAGCCCTCACTTCAGCTTAATACCTGAGTTGTATGTAACTATAATTGGTCTGCAAACAATTTAAATTCAAGCTCAGGCTTCTAGTGTCACCCAGAGTGAAAGGAGTTACACATGAGAGAGAAATGAGTGAGAAGAGCAGAGCAGAAGAAACAATACAGAGAAATCTTGTTGAGAATATCAACAAAGCTCGTGTTTGTGTGTGGGCTGGGAAATAGCTGGAGAGGAGGCAAAAAAGTGCAGAGGGACAAGAGGAGGAGAGAGGAGGGGAACGGGCAGGAGAGTAGAGACGTCTTTTCCAAAGTTAGAAAACCTTGTTCACACACATCTTTGTTTCCCGGCTTGGATTCATTCATAGTTTTCATCCTTTAATCCTTGTTTACACACAGCGCAGTTCGTGGTTGGAACTGCTGCCTCACAGATTCGACCGCAGAAGCCCTGCAGAGATACAGTCATGTGAAAAAGTAAGTTCACTTTTATTTGAGGAAAAAAATGTTCATGAGTTTTGAACTTTTACTAGTGTATTTGTAAAAAAATATATTTGTACTTCTAGTGCACAGAAACTCAGCATATCAGGACAAACAGCTCATACCAACTGCCAAGCACGGTGGTGAAGAGGTGATAATTTGGGCTTCTTTTTCAGCCACAACGTGGGGCTCGAAAGCACGACCCTGAGACCCTTAGGAGTCCCATACTCTACTGACTGAGTGAGCCGGACTTCATGTGGTGGAAGCCAAACACAACGTGTCAGCACAAACATCGCATACCAACTGTCAAGCACGGTGGTGGAGGGATGATGATTTGGGCTTGCTTTGCAGCCACAGGACCTGGGCACCTTGCAGTCACTGAGTCAACTGTGAACTTTAGACACAAAGTATTTTAGAGACAAATGTGAGGCCATCAGTTTGACAGATAACACTTAGCCAAAACTGGGTCATGCAATGGGTCAATGATCCCAAAGAAACTACAGAAAAATGTCTGTAAAAGAAAAATTAATTCAAGGTTTTGCAATTGCTGGTTCAAAGCCCAGACCTTAAACTGACTGAAATGCTGTGGCTGCACCTTAAGTGAGCATTGCATGAACAAATATCCGCAAACCTCAATGAACTGAAACAACTGTGAGAGGATGATAAAGTCACACACAAAAATGATTACTTCAAGTTATTGCTGCTAAAGATGGTTCAACAAGTTGTTGAATGATGGGAAGTACTTTTTCACAGGACTGCATGCAAGTTAGTAAACTGTAAGTTCAATTACTTTAGATCAGGGATGCCAAACTCAATAAAAAAAATACATGATAAATGTGTAAAGTTACAGGAAAGATAATGCATTGGTAGTCATGGATCACTTCCACTTCCCCACACTGCAGGCTCATCGTGACATCTCTGGTCTACTCCAATCATCATTCTACCCTCCTTTTTCAGGCCAATCAGCCTCTACTCTGTGAACTTTAAATGGAACTGCTCATCTGTCATTCTTCCTTGCAAACCACCTCCTCCCCATGTCCACCTCTCCTATGTTACTCTGGCTCCATCCAAGCCTCCATCTTCATCTGTACCACCAGCATCTTCGGGGGTTCCTGCAATTTGCCTTTAATTTAATTTACTGGAGACTCTCTACTGGCCATGGATGGATAACAAAGAAAAAACTATAGCAAACAGTGTGCTTCCTAAAATCCGCATATTGTGACATACAGAGATACATACAGACTCTCTGTATGTATCTCTGTATCTCTGTTGTGACATACAGAGAGTCATACAGAGCCATAAACAATATTAAAAGACCAAATTGGTATTCAGTACACTGAACCCACTGTTAAGCAATCAAACGTAACACAGTATAATGGTATCACTGTCATTATAACCCACCTGAATTTTCATATAATCCTGATGCAGGTTTTTAGGTGATAAAAAAAAAAAAAATATTCAAACATTAATTACAGCTTGCACCAATATTCAACCACAATATTAACCACATATCCAAATCAGGGTTCAGGGAGGGCTGGAGCCTATCCCAGCCGACAGAGTGAAAGGCACAGTACACCCTGGACTTACTGCAAGAAAGAGAGAAAACAACTCTCACAGTCACACCGATTACCAATTTAGAACCACTAATAAACTTAATATGAATGTCTTCAGTTGGTGGGAGTAAATCAAAGTGTCCAGATTTTGATTTAATTAATACATTTTTTTAAATCTCTTGTTGTATTAGGACCGTGACTAACCTGTACCTTCTGAATATGTGCTTTTTGGGTAGCTGTGTTTCTCAAATGCACCGCTGAGCTCGCACAACTGTGACTCCAACTCTTCCAACATATGTCAGGTCTAAGCAATGTGCTCCCTGCAATTCCTCAGCCAAGTACACACACATCTTATCTCTCTCTGTGGATGTGCCCTCCTGCAGAGCTGTGCTGACACCTCTTGAATCAGGTACCTAAATCTAGAGACAGCATGAGGTGGCAAAGTGCAGCCTTCTTTACCCTCTCATTACTAACATACACGTCAGTTCCTCTTAGACTTTAAAAATCGTGTATTATTCTCTACATGCCAAACACCCATCCACCCCCACAAACACAACACTGACTGTAGCTGTGACACTGTAGATGTGTTTCCATTTGTCAAGTGAATTTTATGCAAATTTTGACATGCAAAAAATGAAATCTATCAGGTGGGTGGAAGTATACAAAACCCATTTTTGGATGTAAAAACATCATCTGTAGGTGTATTATAGTAATTTGGGTTTTTATAAAGTTTTTAGACATTATCATTATCAAGAGCATTTTTAATGTAAAAGGTTAATTTTGTTACCTTTACTTGTTTTAGTGAGTTGATGACTTATTTTAAGAAGTTAGTCAAAATTAAAATAAGCCGAAACGTTTTAACTTAATTATATATCAACTATGCATAAATATTTTTTTCTTTAAGTTGGTCGAACTTATATATTTTATGAGCATCTTTCAAAAGGAGGGGGGAAGAAGGTCAAGTTTTCCCGGACTTGCAGACTGACTGAGACTGTTACAAGAGAAAGGAGCCTGAGAAAAGCTTCTATGGAATATAATTAAAGACTATGTTAGTTGGTGAGTGACTATTTTTGATTTGTTTAACTTGCAGAAACTACTAACTAGATCAACAATACAGTTAATCTTTGTCCAAAGCAAAATTGAGCGACTACAAATTTGGTAGACTTTCAGCTAGCTAGTATGTTCAAACTCTTTTTGTATACAGTGGAAGCTGAAGATGATAACTGGCACCGAACTAGTGCAGGATTAGTTGTAACACTGCAAAGGTAAGAGAATATTTGTTCAGTGTTAGCACTGTGTTGATGAAGATTTAGTAAGCAACAGGTTTGTCAGTGAGGACTGTGTTCACCTGTGTCTTGTTTTGCCCAGCTGAGTCCCCTCTCCCTAATCACCTTGTGTGTTTGTACTTACGCGCTTAGTTTTCCTCAGCTCTTTGTTGGGCTGCAGTGTTTGTATTATTCTCCTGCTGTGTTGCTTCCCTTGTTTGGATCAATGGACTTTGGCTTCTTGCTGGATTTTTCCAGCCTCACCTGAATAAAAGCTAATTTATTTATTAAGTTTGGCATTAACTCTGCAATTTAGGTCCAAATTATCCACCAAACATGACAAAAAATCTGTTTCTGTTTTGTAGCTTACTAGAAATTGGATTCCAGCCGACTTCCTCACAGTTCCTCCTTCTGACCTTCTCTATTAAAACTCTCAAAGCAAGCACCACATCTATAGTGTGCTCGCTCAGCATGAAGCCATACTACTGCTTGCTGATCATCATCATCACCCCTGATTCAACTACTCTTTCCCATACCATCATAGTATGGCTCATCATCTCTACAGTCTCTTCAGCCGTTAGTGCAGTAGAGATTGAATACGGATGAGGCTTTGTTTGGCTTGAAAGTGGGTCTTTGTACGGTCGTTACATGAGGGTGTTTTTAAACTCGAATCCTGATATTTTCCCAAGTACTTTTTATCCATACACGCCCTGTTCCTGATGCACACTTTCACTCTTTTCAAGTGCTTCTACGCCACTTCACAGACTCTGTTTCATGCAGAAACTATTGACCAGTTTGATCATCTACTTATCACTTCTCAAAGACACAAGCTTTCATAGTCACTGCTTCCTACTTTTGTGTTTCTGACTGGACCAGTCACCGCCTTTTTCTCTTCAACATTTCAGACATTTGGTCTCAGCTGGTGGAAAAGTATCTCATTCACAAACCACATCCAAATGTCCTCGAGAGCCCATTATCTATCATTCCCCTTGTGTGACTCCTGCTATGCACCTCCTCCCAGCCATCATTAAACTTGATGCATAGCTAGCTTTGAGTGGCTCGCCTCCGTTAACCCCTCCCCTCCACACCACCAGCCATCACATTATTACTGTCTCCTTGTCTCTCATAATGTTTTTCACCATTTTCTTCTCACTGGCTCGCTCTCTTTTTTGCCCTTGACGTCTCCTTTATGACTTCAGGTGTCATGATTAGTGGCACCATATGGCACCCGGCTTCCGAATGCAAAATGTGTGTCAAGCTTGTGAGCACACACGCAGTGACATGCTATGTTAGCTGACATGGCCTTTTCGGGTGGTTTGTGTGTCAGTGCGCAGATCTCTGCCCCTCCTCTGTGTGTACATAAGCTTATTAGACACTCGGTGCCTGAAACGCTTGTCCTGTTTGCTGTCAGTCGATCGCTAAAGTGAACGCGTCAGCTCAAGAACACATCCTTGCCATTTAATGCCCTTCCTGTGACATCTTGGCTCCAGGAGCATCCCACCCAAAGGAATATGGTGTGTAGTCTAGTACACTTTAAAATGAAGCTACACAAGTAACAATGGAGAGCAAATGTAGTATATTATAATCTTATTAAATGACTTGGTCTCTAATTTGTTTCTCTGTCAGCACATTTGTGTAAACAAATAAACATTAACCACAAAATATAAGATTCAAGTTTTTATACGCAATAAGAGTCAAACCTGAGGATTTGCCTCTGCTGCGTGTAGCTATTTTGGCTAAATGTCAAATTTACCATATTGCCCTTCATTATGGGGCACCACCTCATTTCCACTGTGCAAAAGTTCCTTCCCAGTAGGGCAAGGAAAGTTCTTCTGTGTTTGTCCCAGATGACAAGAATTTGCTGTAGATGCTGAGTTTAATGCTTAGTATTCATCTCATGTGTAAGAGGTGGAATTTAGGTTTTGAGGGTTTGTTGAGAGCGGCAATGGTTTACACATTCGCTTGACAAACGAAATATCCCCAGTTTGAGGCACAAATCCCTTTGGGGTTGCATCAGGAAGGGCATCTAGTATAAATCAAACATGCAGAGGTACCTGCTGGGGCGACTCCTTGTCAATACTAGAGCAGCGGAAAGTAAAGAGCAGAAATTTTATTTAATTTTTTTTACTTTGCTGATTCTTTGCTAAGTTTAGAGACCTTCTCCAAATAAAGATTTAACGTGTAATTAGGAACATTAATTATGTGCACTTCTGACATCAATGAGATTACTTGTCTTTGTATAGTACTTTTTTGTGTTAACTTTAGTCTTTCATTCCCTCTTATCCATTATATACAGTTTTGCCTTCGCAGACTGTCATCAGACTCCAACCGTCCTCCTGCCTTTTTAAAAAAAATCTTCATCTTGTCGCCGCTGCCTCTGTCAAATGGCCCTTTTTCTCCGCGTGCATCTTGCCATCATATCTCTGATCCCTTAATAGTTTCACAGCAGTGCATTTTACAGCCTTTCCTCTTGCTATTGTTGTAATGATGCTGCTGTCGTACGTGGTGACTCAGGAATCAACATACTCCCCACTTTTCCACTTTGTGCTCAGAAAATGTGCAAAACAATCAGACGACAGCTGTCATTCGTCACGCCTCTATTTGAGAGACTGTTCTTTTATCCTGCTGTCAAATCATGAAGGTCTTAATGCCCACATTTCCTTGTTTGCAGAAGACAGTGCTGACAAATCAAATGTATTTTTGGTGGTTGTCATTACACGCAAGAGTTGAGCAATATCATCCTTTTGACATGTGACAGTTGCTAATTGGATGTTTAGCTCTGTGGCACTTCACTATTTTGTGTAAATTTTCACTCTGCCATACAAAAAACTAGCAGGTTATAAAAGCATTCAAATATAAGCTGAACTTCAAATTAGACTGCATATGGTACAGGGCTGCTTACAAGTACTTTTAGGGCGAGAAGTGTTTGAGGGTGACATTATTCACAATTTTGCATCAACTCCACTAAAATAGATTTGACATTTAACAATCAAGATGTAACTGAAGGACAGAAACTCAGCTTCTAATTCAGTTGGTTAACCAACAATTTAGTGGAATTACAGACAATTTTACAGACGGTCCTCTAGCTCCAGGGGATCAAATTTAATTCGAAACGTTTGATTCACATTTGAACCTTTGCCTGTGATTTTGTCAAGTTCTTGGTGAAAAACACACGTGCGAAATATAATATGTAATCAAGTCTATTAATATAGTCTGCAAAAGCACATCTTTATTCATTTTGTTGATTAAACTATTGGTAAAGTTCCCGGTATCCGATGGTTGCCCAGACATCCAGTGATGAAAAGAGCGGATGATGATCGTAGTATCCTTTCCATGAAAAAACAAACCAAACCTAATACGAACCCCGCTAAAAAAACTATTGCATCCAACCCAGGGAAAAACACTGAGCAAATAAGGGAAAGGTCATTCATCAGAATCTTGCATTACTTTGGAACACATTTTACTTTGCTTTCACCATAAAGATGGAACTTCATAGTGATAAAGTGTAATTGAGTTGACTGCCACTGGCTGTGACCTGAACTGCATTAGTGGTTATGGCTTTAGCCTTGGGATGAGCTTTAGTGGTTGCTGTCACACTGATTGTTACTACAGCTATGGCTGTGCTTTGGTTCTTATAGCTATAAAACATTAATGTGCAATAGAAGTTAATGCAGCAAGTGTCATTCATTCATTCATTCATTTTCTTCTTTGGCTGGATAAGAGGGGCAGCAGCCTAAACAGAAAAACCCAGACCTCGCTTTCCCCAACCGCCTCTTCCGGCTTATCTGAAGGAACACTCGGGCATTCCTAGGCAAGCCAAGACAAATAAAGCCATATCTTAATAACAAAATCCAATCTTCAGTCCATGACATTTAACTACAAATGCAAAAGTAGTCCAGGTAAAAATCACATTCACAGTGACTTAACTGGGGAAGACCAACAGATGGATGAGAGTGCAAGCGAAAGCGTGAGTCTAGGATCAAACACTGAACATGTAAACAACAACACCAAGGGGAGGCAGCCAGCTCCAAAATGCCCTTTGATCAGCTGCCACACAATTACGTCCTTCACTCGCTCCATTATCAAGCTAAGGAACCAGATGCAACCCTGGCTTCCTTTTTGAATAATAAAAAA
This sequence comes from Oreochromis aureus, assembly GCF_013358895.1. Taxonomy (NCBI): domain Eukaryota; kingdom Metazoa; phylum Chordata; class Actinopteri; order Cichliformes; family Cichlidae; genus Oreochromis; species Oreochromis aureus. The sequence continues at coordinate 35,098,145 of NC_052944.1, forward strand.
AGACCAGTTTGTCACAACAGTGAGGTGTCTGCCCACAGTAGGCCTTCCTAGGAATATGCCTCATTACGCTGCGAACCAAAGAACAGCATATTAGATTTTTTTTTTTTTTTTTAAGTCTTCAACAATGTACTCACATCGGTCAGTCTCAAAGAAGTGACAGAAGAAAAGCTTTTCACCAGCTGCTCAGCTGTGTGCAACACTGACATAAACTCGACAAAGCAAAGGAGAAATGATGTAGCCGGCGGAGGCATGTGGAAGTGTGAAATGGAGTAACACAGCCAGGTTCATACATACTACTTCACACTGCCTGATATTAGCACAATCGGCTGCCTTGAAAGTGAGCTACACCTCTGCCAAGACTAGAAATATCCTGAGGAATTGGAATTCATAATGTCAGCTCCACAGTGACAGAGACTTTGTGTAATGTACTCTCAAACGAAACCCTTATTTGGATCCTAAACTTTGATTTCAACTATGCCTTGAGCATTAGACGATTATTTACTGACAGGAGCAAAAAATGCTTCTTTTTCCTGGAAATTAAATGCATGCCGGCGGCAAAACAGGAAGACAAACACTAACAGACGGATCTTCAAGGACAAAAATCCTCAAAAGGACAAAATAGTTGCCTTCATCCATCTATCTGTGCAAATGACAGTGATTCATAGCTGCCTTTCCCATTAGCCTTACTGCAACTCTTATGACTTTTAATATGGCAGTTATGTAGTTAATTAGAAATGTACTCATAAATATTAACCTCTTGACATTTAGCTCCATTTGCTTGTTTTCTATATTTACAAAGTTTCCATAAAATGAATAAAAATAACAATAATTATGAAGCAGATCTGATATGCATATCATCAAGCAACATCTCTGCTCCCGGGGTGAAAACTGGCAACCAGTCACAACAAGTAGATGTGTACACAAATCCATTTAAAAACTGCTTGTCTGAATTATCATTCAGTTCCACTGTTTGTGCTTTTCCCACACACACTCCAGCAGATCTCCAGTGCAAGCATTTTTCATGAGATTAATCTTTGAAATTTCATTATCTAACACTAACATTAATATAACACATTGTGTTAAATTGTGATGGGGAACTCTAGCCCTCAAGGGCCGGTGTCCTGCAGGTTTTAGATCTCACCCTGGGTCAACACACCTGAATCAAATGATTGGTTCATTACCAGGCCTCTGGAGAACTTCAAGACATGTTGAGGAGATTATTTATCCATTTAAATCAGCTGTTTTGGATCAAGGACACATCTAAAACCTGCAGCACACCGACCCTTGAGGCCTGGAGTTGCCCATCCCTGTGTTAAATGATGATGATGTTTTGAGAAGTTGTAATGATTTTGTTCTTTTTCACCATGATGATGGGAAAGGTTTCTCCATCACATCACAAAGACTCTGGTCAACCCATGTGTGAAAATGGTGTCTTGTGTTGCCTCGTTTACTGTTTCAGCCAGATGAATCCTGCCTCTGTCAGGAATATGCCCACACCATCAGGAAATTAAACCATCCATTTCTCGAAAAACCTGCTTATTCATTATATTCACACAGTCAGGTGACCTCATTTATTGAGCACATAACTTTGCTGAACCTAGACCAACTGAACCAAATAAAACCACTGCCCCCACAGGCTTGTATGGTATCCATTAGGCATGATGGGTGTATCACTTCATCCATCTCTCTTCTTACCCTGATACACCATCACTCTGGAACAGGATACATCTGTAATCAGACCACTGTAACCTTTTTCCACAGCTCAAGAGGCCGATCTTTATGCTCCCCAGCTAATGGAAGGCCCCCCACCTCACCCCCAATTACTCTTCACATTGCACATTTGGAAATGCTCTTACTTTCACAGCCATAAGATCTAGTGGTGAGTCTTTACATATTGGATTAAATCATATTATAATCACCATCATACACAATTTCTCACAGTTTCTTTCAGACTAAGGGTTACACTAATGCTTAACATAAAAAAACAAGGAGCCAAACTGTGGATTATGCAAACTTTCTCTGGCAAATTCCTAAAGTATAATTAGGAGTTGGAAAGGAGCACAATGTATCCCCGTTAAAATGCATAGACTGTGACAGGTGACAGTGTCAGATGTAGCAGGAAGAAGACCCAAATGTGAGACTCTCAAGTCCAAGAAAATTATTCAAAACTGAAAAAGGACTAAGAAGCAATAAATAAATAACACATGTATGCTCAAATAATTTAGGCAAGGATAAATGTGGATAAAAGAATGTAACAAGGAACAAAAAGGAAACCGAGTCTATAAAATCACATGAGACAATATTTAAGATAGGAAACACCAGCAAAACACAACTGAACATTATCAAGGTAAAGAGTCAGGAAGAGCTAAACTGTCAAAATAAAACAGGAAACACCTAACACCGAGACAAAGACAATATAAAACAACAACAATATAAAATGGAACGCTAGAAAAGGCTCAATTAAACTGAAAAACACAAAGAAGTAAGTACAAACCAATTATTAAAAAATGCATAGAGAATCCAGAGTAGAAGAATAATATGAACTAAACTACTGAAGCTCTAAAACATTAAACCTCAGATAAAAAAAAAAATAGTCAAAACACTGGATCAAAGATCGGTGTTGGGAAGGTTACTTTTAAAATGTATGCCACTACAGATTATGTATTAACTAATACGTCTGGTTCCGTGTCGGGCTTGTAGCCGAAAACTAGCTTTACTTTGTTGTCTGGGTCAACTTTGCTAGCGAGAGACAGAGAGAGGCGTTGAAAGGCTGCTCCAACTGAACTTATTGTTTCGGAGGAAAACACAAACACAGCGTACAGTCGAGTCTTAATAGCTTACTTACAACTGGGCTCGTCAGGCACTCTTTTTGGCTGCAGTGGTTATTATTATCTTTACTTGCTTCCAGCTCCCGTTTCTGGTCGGTGACAACTCATACTTTTCGACTTTCATTTTTCTCCCTCCTAACCCTCTCAGACACATAACGGGTATGGCAGTCCATCCTCCCTGCAGCACGGACTACACTGCCCATGAGGCTACATCCTTTAGGGCTATGCCTTAACACTCTGCCTATTGCCTTCATATTAAATCATTTTTTGAATAATAATTTTTAAAAATATTTCTTCACGTCATTATGCAGGACTGAGACACGGGCATTAGAGCCTCTTATTGCGTGTTTTGTTTGGGTTTCCACCGGCGTGGAATTACCAGAAATAGAGAGGGCATAGCCTAACATATGAAACAGGAAAAGACCGCCGTGTAATCCATTTATTTCAACAAAGTAACTGTATTCTGAATACCACCTTTTGAAACGGTAACTGTAACTAAATACAGTTACTCATATTTTGTATTTTAAATATGTAACGCCGGTACATGTATCCTGTTACTCCCCAACACTATCAAAGATACAGAACCATGGCACACAGTTCTGTTAAAGGGAAATGGTAAAAAAACAAATGAACAAACATTTAAAAATAGGAAAACAGTGGCCAACAAAGCAGGTGATTCCAGTGACCCTTCCTCCATTATCCACCAGCTGTTAGTTTCCGGTTTAGGTATGTGGCGAAGACCTCACAGCCAGATATCAGTCACTCGCTCTTGCCCGACTAAATCAGTTCTTGGGGAAACACACACATTGGAACAGACACACATTCAGCCACAAAAATTGCACTTACAGCGCACGCACACACTCCCAGGGTCGCGGCTGCAGCTGCGGCTCGCATGCGAGTGACTGGAATACCTGCACTGTGGTGGCCCACAGGTTGTTGGGCAGCGAGAGCGTACAAGCAACACGAGCCCTGGGGATGCACATCACATCTCTCCGTCTGTCTCTCCCCCTCATGCCCATACGCCCTCCCTCTCTAATCCTTACGCCATTTTGCCGGCTCCAAAGTGTCACCTTATCAGATTGTGCGATACACTGAGGGCTTCATTAAAATCTATTGCTGTCTCCCTCTGTCCTTCTCTCTTTATCTCCTCCGTTTCACCTGCTTTACAGTGTCACACTGTCTAGTTTCACTCTGCTCTCCTCTTCTCCGTCTCTGCCTCTGTCTTCCCTTCTTGCCTCTTTTTTTTTTCCATTTTTAAGTTGCTCTTCTTCTTCTTCCTATCTGTGTATTTCTCTGTCTAACCCTGGTGTAAAGCAGCCATATGTGGAATCAAGTCTCACTACATTGTTATGTCTGTGAAGCTTTGTGCGTGGAGTGATTCATTTTGCTAAAAATAAGCAGCGCGAAGTCGGGAAGACTGCCGACCATGACAGAAACTGACCACATATGCCACAAGATCACCAAAGGATAATGAGGTACAACACAGAGAAAATCACTTGATAGCAAGGTGTTATATAGAGAGATTGATCCCATTTCTGCATTTTTATGCAGTATTAGAAATTTGTACTGGATGCCACCACTCGTGATAGCCTCTATTGTTCTTTTGCCTGCTCGCATTTTTAAAAATATTGGAAAACAGATTATTCCTTCTGAGTGTTACAAGGTTAATAAGCAGCTGGAGACATAACTACAGCCTAATATTTTTCCATCTTCTCTCTAACCCCTCCCCTTTTCTTTTTGTGCTCAGTGTCACGTCACTCTCTCCCTCCTCATCTTTATTGTCCCTGTAGTCATTTTGCAATTGAGGGAGATGCACCAGACATTATTATACACAGAGGGCTGCATTAAACGCACACTGCAAACTAAAGTGAACCGCCTTGCTCTAATAGGCCGCTGTGCATCTGGAAATAGTTTTCTCCCGTGTCATAGTCTCTCCACCACATGGCAATAAAGGAAACTGAATGGCCTTAAAACTGCTATGTGTGAATATGACTGATGACAATGAATGCAGCACATTTTACAGCAAATGGTTGACTGCAGTCATACTGCAGTTTGGTCTTTGTTTTATTTTTTTTTTTTATTGTAAAAACATATTTCTTTTAAGCTCTTTAAAAGAAGCTCAAGAGAAATGTTACAGCATCTGATAAGAACTTTTCATGCCAGCTATCATACTGCCAAGGTTGATAAAGGGGGTTTGCTGGAGCCGTTTTTTCGTTGTCACGTCTGTTTCATTTCAGAACACGGGAGATTTAATCGCTTTAATTGTGTTGTCTTGCTGTTTTACTGCTGTTGCTCTGCAAGGCTGTCACAGTTGTAAAGAAAAGGCAACTGCTACATGAAGATGCCGTGCTGCTTACAACTTCACGGCCTTGAATCTGCTGCGAATTGCAGCCGCAGATGCATCAGTATAAAATTTAAGGCAACAAAGGACTATAAAGCTGTGACGTTATCCTTCACCTTTAGCCTCGCTGCTGATGGAAAAGAATTGCACTGTGGAGCACAATGTGGAGAATAAAGCAAAAGAAGTACAACTCGGCTGGGTTTATTGTGACAGACGAAGAAAATATATTGGTGCAGCATGTTGAGGTATTGAAAGAAAGATGGCAGAGAAAATGTGGTTTAAAAAACACAACTTTAAAACAAAATGCTGTGAACACGCTCTGTAATGGGGATATATGAGCTTATACAGGATGGCTGCTGCTTTTGATCTCTCAGTTTCACTTCTTGCATTGAAGGATATTAATTGTTTTCGTGGTCACAACAAATCTAGATGTACGTACAGGCAGAGCATTCACTCCCGATCATAACAGATACCTTACTTAGACCCACATGAACCCACTGGTAGTCATTAATTCATTATATATAATACTAGCATGAGTGATAGCTGGCTTCCGAATGGCTGCAAAGTAAGGCTGGGTCATATCATACCATTCGTGATAGCACTGGCAATTATTTTTATGTGACATAAAAGTGGCATATCGAAATATCAGTTATATAGCGGTGCCATGTGTTTGTGTTTGCTTGTGTTTATAACACCAACATAACACAAGCCCAGAAATGTCTGAAAGTGAGTCCAATTTAGTTTGACCTCTTGTAGCTCCCTTTTCATGTGCTAAACAAAACACAACAAAGGCGGAAACAACAAATACACTGTCGACTACAACCAGGCTCGAAGGCACCTGGGAAGGAGATGCTAGCAGCTGGTGATGTGCGAATCTACAGAGTCAATCATTACAGACCTCCAAGCTTCATGTGGCCTTCAGATTAGCTCAAGAATAGCGTTATAGAGCTTCATGGAATGGGTTTCCATGGCCAAGCAGCTGCATCTGAGCCTTACATCACCAAGTGCAATGCAAAGTGTCCAATACAGTGGTGTAAAACATACTGCCAAAGCACTGTAGAGCACTGGCGACATCTTCTCTAGAGTGACGAATCACACTTCTGCGTCTGGCAATCTGATACATGAGTTTTAGTGGAGGGGTGATTATGGTGTGGGGTTATTTAAGAAAACATTTTGGACAATTTCATGCTCGCAACTTTGTTGGAACAGTTTGGGGATGGCCCCTTCCTGCTCCAACATTACTGCTCACCAGTGCACAAAGCACGGTCCAGAAAGACATGGATGAGCCAGTTTGGTGTGGAAGAACTTGACTGGCCTGCACAGAGTCCTGACCTCAACCTGACAGGACACCTTTTGGATGACTTAGAGTGGAGACCGTTAGCTAGGCCTTCTCATCCAACTACAGGGTCTGACCTCATCAATGTACTTTTGAACAAATGGTCAAATTTTCGATGCATTGCTATTAATTTTAGATTTTAAAAAGGGAACAGTAGTTCTAGGGCTGCTCGATTATGGCAAAAATGATAATCACGATTATTTTCACTGAAATTGAGATCTCGATTATTTGACGATATTTATTTAACAATAACAATGTATTGAATAATGGCTTTAAAGATTGTCAAAAAATAATATAAAATGGTGTGCAAATACTGATAACAGTGCAAATGTTTGCTAAATGAAAAATGTAAAAAAATATGTTTAGTGAACTTCAAAATACTGCATAATATTTATGCATACAAATAACCAAACATCAAGGCAAGCTGATCGTATGTCACTTTGTGAGCGGTCTTCAAATGATTGAATAAATTTGTAGTGTTGCTCTGTGGTGCAGCTACGACACCGTAGCAAAGTTTACACACTATGTCTACTTGATCCACATCTGACTCCGCGAACCCATAATGTTTCCACACCACTGAAGTCGTTTTACCTCTCTTTTCAACCAACAGCATTCTTTCTTCAGCAGCCATTATCCTCTCCTCTCCAAATAACTTCTGCTTAGCTTTCCGAGCTTCCCTCGGGTCCTCTTAATTGTTGTGACGCGTGTTCGAAACGCAGAGAGGTGCGCTCGATTTGCCACACGGAGCAGCGCGAGAGTAAAGCATGAGGGAGGTGCTAATAATCGGCTCAGTCATTTTTAAAGATCGTTGAAAGCCCAGATCGTAATCTAGATTAAAATTCGATTAATTGAGCAGCCCTAAGTAGTTCCCTTATATTTTAGTACTTTGCATCATAGTATTACAGTACAACAGCATAAAACACTGAGGACAACCTTTTGCTTCAGCTACTTACCGAAAGGCACTTGACTTTAAGAGCAAAGGCTTAAACCAGCTACTTTTCAATTAGTTGATGACCTGCTTGTCCTCCTGAGTCACAGTCATATCTGTTTCATACCAGCTACACGATTAACCTACCTTTCCTGACATATCTCACTCATAGCCGGTCAGACTTCTCCTGTTTTCAATTAGCTTGTCCTTATCTGTCACCAGTAATTAGTCTTCTAACTCCAGTCTTTCCCCAGCAAGCTCTTTTTGATCTCCTTGGCATCCTATTCTTGTTCCTGCTAAGGTTGTAATCTTGAAAGTAACTCTCAAATTAAAAGTTTTCTTTAATATTCACTTGCATTAGTTCATGGATACCCCAGGTCACACCAGTACAAAGTTATTTGGCCTTAAAGCTCTGCTATCTGGGTGAATTTTTGAAAAGATGTCAGAGATATAATTGCAAACCAAGCCTGTATCTGACAGTTGTTGCTAAATGGCATGACAGTTTTCCTCTGCAGGCCCCACTAACCTAAAAAGAGAACTTATTAATGTATAGTTGGACATATACTTTTCATCAGATACAGTTTATGTTGTAAATACTACTCTGTGCACTCATTTGCTTTGCATATACAAATATAGATACAGTTGCGCTTTCATGTTGAGGTCAAAATTAGTTTTGCATTACTGTGTAGATCTCATAAGTGCCAAATAGCTTTTATCCTTCTCATCAAAACAGGACAGAGGCTTTTATCCTGTTTGCACAAAATAGTTCCTCCTCATCCTTGTGCTGCCTGCATCGACTGGCTAGTTGACAGACTGCAAAGATAAGTCTTTCCCATTGGGTTTGCAATCTTGGACTAATCTTCATTTATACAGTACCATACTTTGAAGTTTCCATATCCATCTAACCTAAGTGGCCCCTAAAGACTGCGCCAATGGATTTCAGTCTACTTTCTTGGCTAAGTAGTAAGTGCTAAATGCAGCAAGAAAATCAATGTAATCTGTTAATGTAGTCTGTTTACCCCCTCTTTGGTTATAGTTGTACTGAAGATGACACTGACAACAGAAATTGCTGAAACATATTTTTGGGACATTTTTCTTGGCTAGAAACTTGAACCAAGGTCATCTTGGCCATTTAGAATGTCGTTTAAGATGCCAGACCCTCCAGTCCTAACAGAAATTAGGAATTTTGAGGAAATTATGCACGTAACAGGCATTTTCGTTTGCTTCTAGAATAAAAGTCAATCTCAACAGGCCACAACACCACTATTGTGATGCTCAATGCTAAGTGAGGCAAAAAATAGTGTTAGCTTGTTAGGATGCTAGCTTCATGAGAGATTGCTATAAAAGATATATAAGTGTCATCACTTACTTCTCTACATTCTCATGTAATTTTGTTGAAATTGTCGTCATTTTTGTTAGCTTGAACATCTTTTAAGCCTTACATAATGTTCATATTATGGGGGCTGGCCATAGAATATTCTATGTCTTCACAGTATGGTTTGGGTAAACCATGCTTCGAAGACATAGTGTCTATTAGAACTATTAGAATGGATAAACAACCTGAAATTAGTTAAGAATTAATCATCCATTTATTAATGTTTCATGGGGCAACAAGAGTGTATTTTTTAGGTTTCACCATGCTTGTTTTTAGCTAAAAAACCTATTATCACACAATAGATATCATGCCCTGTTTTACATAAGACATGAAAACATAACAGCCTTAATAATAAACTTATTTAAGCGTATATGGCAAGACGATGTTAGAACTATTGGGATTTATTTTATAACCATCTATAAACCATTAAACACTATTCTCATTTCTGTATCATAAAAAAATCTCATATCTGACAAAGACAATTATCAATATTAATGCAGTATTAATTAACACTGAGTACAAGAAAGGTCCATACCGCAAACTAGTCTGTGCAGTCAACCTGAAAACACAATTTTCCTTGATTTGACACTGGTTGATCTAAAATGCATGATCACTTAATGAAAATGTACAAAATTTTAAACTAAGAACTAAGAATGACATTCAGAGGAGTTTTACTGGTGGCATGTTGAAATGCTAACAATTCTGTCCTGTTAAAACAAACTTTAGAAACTGTATAAACTGTAATTTTAAAATCACAGAAAGCAGTGATGGGGCGACAGTGTTGACAATCACAATGCTGATCTTAGTGCTAGTTAGGCCTCATCTGTGATCCTTTGAAAAGGCTTTAAAAGAAATTGGAAACACATGTGTGGACACATTTTTGGATTGTTAATTCTTATGTTTCTGAGAGTCCTTTGAGTCTGATTCACTCCCATCTCAAGTCTGCATAGAGTGAATATTTGAATATTTTGGATAATGTTGCTCTCCAAGGCTGTGCTGGGAATTACCTTGCTGAATCTGGCTAAATAGGAACACTTTTTGATGGAGTGAGCAAAACTGAATGAAAAGTTAACTTGATACCTCCTTTTAAAACGGCTTGTCAGCAATGCCTTTTCTTTTTGCATTTAGGTAATCCCCTGATTTAGTTGCAATGCCACAAATCTGGGAAGCCCAGTGTTTGTGTTTGTGTTGAAGAAAGAATTTGGGTAATTAAGGTGCCAGACATACACAGAATTTCGTATTCGTCAATCAATAAAGTACTGCTGTGATGCATTGTGCAAAAATCTTGAGCCTCCCCTCATTTTTTCATCTTATTTTTTTTCAGCATTTGGAGTCTGTGTGTAACATGTCTAGGACTAATTTATAAAAAATAGACAATTTAATATATATTTCCAAGGTCAAAGAGGCATTGGAAGTGCAAATTAAATTTGATTTGATTAAAAAAAAGGTTGCTTTTGCATAAGCACTAATAGACACTGACAGTTTACTCATACAATCATGCTCAAGCTTCAACAGTAGAAGTAATTTTAGCAGCATAGATTTATGCTCCGGCTTTGTTACATTCGTGCCGCTGCAGTGTCAGCGGCTGTTTGATGGGTTGAAGCCTGCTTTGAATGGTTGTGATTAATGACTGAATAAAAATTGTCGGTGCATTAATAGAGGATCATGCTGACTTGGGTCAGTGTGATAAAGAGCTGCTGTCACCAGTGATATCCATTCAACTGCAGAGTCTAAAACTTGAGCCATTTTTACTTTCTTTTTAAATTCATACTTTGTGAGCCCGTGTGTGTAAAACCTTCTAATTCTACTTTTCAGTGTAAGAGTGTCCTCTTCATGTTGGACTGCAATTTTGTTTTTCCCTTATGATATTTCTATCATCTCTCCAGTAGTATGTTATTTTGTGCTCCCTCATTATTTAACTTTGGTTCACGTTTTTCTCGTCTGAATCGCTGCTTGCTGGGGTTGCTAAATTAAACAGGAGCTGCTTTAAAGGCAGAACATGTAGGTGTAAATTTAATGAAAAGCCACTGAGCAGATTTATTAAGTGCATACGTTTCACCCAAAGGGAACTCAAAAGGCGTACTTTTATAAATTAGAATGATGAATGACAAGACGACCTTGATTGCTCCCAGTTTCAATTTAAACATGGAAAAGCATACAAAAAAGTTTCCGCTGAGGTATCCCAGTTTAAATATAAATGGTTTGCAGGGAATGAATTCTAATGACTTTTAGTAATCACTTTTTTCTCCTACACCATCACACTGAGCATAACAGTCTAGCAAATGACTGGGAAAAGAATAGTGAGAGTAGTTTGTATTGCAGCTGAGTAAAAATGTGGCAATAGCAGGACTGCAAGGTGGAAAAAGGATGAAAATAACATGGGACCAGCAAGTTATTAATGCTTAATAACTAAAGTAATATCCAAGTATTTATCTAGAATTAACAGTGATCTAGTAATATTACATTTAAATATATGTAACTGGGTAATAACAGGCCAACAACTAAACACTGTAATATTGAAACATAAGTATAGGTCAATATTTTGGCAATATTATGATAACCTGCTGTTAATAAAATTTATAGCATGTCTTGTCTAGTAACCTCTTATTAATGGGGTTAAAATGGTTGATGCATTAACATTATGTAATGGGTTATTCCCTGGAAACATGTATGTGTAGGTATGTGGTAGTTTTTGTGCAGATGTTTTTATCTAATTCCATATTAGAATGATACAATTTTGCAATTTGCAGCTCTGATTCCAGGTTATTACAAAAACTACCACATATGTTTCCAGGCAGTAACACAAAACATAATATTTACATTATTACCTTCAAATGAAGAATGAATTTGTGAACATCAAGTAAAATTGATTACACCATTATAATACGGTACAGAAATCCTAATATGTTAATGCATCAACCACTATGTCCTTATTATTACACGTTTCCTATTACTATATTGTTAATAATTGGCCCTAAACATTTTTTCCACATTATTCTTTTTATTTCCCAGCATGTTATTACCCAGTTACATAGAATTCAGTATAATATTACTCAGCTATAACAACTGTTGATACAAGATAATTGCTTGGCTATTACTTGGAGATTACTTTGGTAATTAGATAGTAATAAATTGCTGTTTCCATTTTATTACCTTCTTGAAATATAAAGTGCTACCATGACAGCATATATACATATAAAGGTGCAGTGGGCAGGGAATATCTGGGCTCTCTGTCTTTTAATAAACGGTGTTACTTGAAGATATGGCTGAAAATTCATGGTGAAATAGGGAGAACCTTAGTAGGCGACATCCTGTGCTGAAGGCGGCAAGAAACGGAGCACTGAATCCAACCTGCTCTTACAGGCGCTGCCATTTAAATACTTCCAGATCATTACACTCAGTCAGGAACCTGTCACGGGACACTAAGAGGACTTTAGTGCAGGACATTCAGATACAGCTTTAAGGCTTAATGAACAAACAGAATAGAAGTAAACGAATAATCTTCTCAAAACGTGATGTCACCTGTGTCACCTTTTGGATGAATTAGAGCCGATACGGGGAGCTAGGCGTTCTTGTTCAAGCATCAGTGTCTGAGCTTACAAATGTACTTCTAGAGGGACGGTCAAAGATTCCCATAAACACTCCTAAACCTTGTGGAAAAGCCTTCCCAGAAGAGTTCAAGCTATTAAAGCTGCGAGGGGTGGACCAACATCATATTGAACCCTATGGATTAAGAATGGGATGCCACTCAAGTTCATATGTGTTTGAAGACTTTTGGCACTATAGTGTATGCGTCACTTGGAGTTTTCACTACGCACATGTCCAAGTAACTTATAACTTGAACAGGTGAGTCGTCTGGAACTTTAGCTAAGTTTAGAAATTCAGGTGAGTAAACAGTTGCTTTGTCTTTGCTTACAAGCTCAGGTCTTTGTCCACTTTGCCCAATACAGAATAGATCTCAATCTCCAGAGTGGATATGTTTTACAGAGAGTGCAAGGGAGAGTGGGTCCGGCTGCTACACAGGTTAGTATTACAGCAAGCACACCAAACAAGATTCACACATGACACAAGTTAACACTGTGTCAAGAATGGCGCTAACTCATTAACGAGCCAACCGCGCTAACGCATTGACGCCGTGCAGCCCCACGCATGGGGCGATCCGCGTTAACTCACTAACGGAGATTTGCCGTGTTAATGTAGTTATGGCGTTAACGTCATTTTAATGAGATTAACGCTGACAGCACTGTTCGCAACTAAACAGAATTTTTTAAATACACTGTGATCTCTCAGAGACAACAAACAAATGAGAGGGAATCTAACAAATAATTTCCTTGAAGTTGGAAGCCACAGCCAAACAGTTTAGACATTTATGAATAGAGGAGGACTGTCAGATGCAGGAAAAGCACAAGTTGGGCACGAATCACAACATATCATGGCGGCTTTTGTGCTAAATTCGGCAATCTCATTGTCAGCACATCTGCATAGAAACATGTGAAGCAGCAGGAGAGTATAACACGGATTAGTGTCTCTCTGTGGCTTAAGTGATTTTCTTTTTAAGACTAAATTTTTGCATGGGCATAAAATCAAAAATACCTGCTTTTTCACAATGACAGGCTTTTATCATGAAAGTCAGGAACCCAGTCGGCTCCAAATTTATAAGTGTAATGTCTTCATATATAGATTTCACATGCTACGGCTGAGACTCTTTTTCTATTTTCCCATGAATCCCATTTACATGAACTGCTAGTAATTGTCAGCTCAGCCGTGGAGCCAGCGACAACTTACTTAAACATGCAGAAAAATAAGAGTGCGCTCAGGCTGACACTCAGACTGGCACTCTGAGCTGACACTTGGCACACTCAATAGCACTCAGGCTGTCCAGTCCAAGTAAAGTCAACAATCTGTGGGGACAAAGGAATCCGATCCACTCGATAAAGAGGAAACTTGGCTCTTTTCTATGAATATCAAACAAAGAACAAAGAGAACATGCCAAGGATGGATAAAATGTGTTCCTTTCTGGAATATGACAAACTGCGGATGATGCTGCTGTTGTTGTTGTTGTTGTTGTTGTTGTTGTTGTTGTTGTTGTTGTTGTTGTTTTTGTTGTTGTGGCAACCTTCCCAGAGCAGAAATGATGGCCGGTTTGGCCATTTGGATCATAGCTGTTGTCCAGAAGGTGAATTACATACCAGCTGTTTGTAGTGTTTTATGGCAGTACAATGTCAAGGTTGTAATTATGCATAGCTGTTTTTGTCTTAATTCTTTTCTTTATGTCGCTCCCATCTGGCAGGAAATAAATGCGCAAGCTGTCTCTCACTTTCTCTTATGATTTCAGTCTCCTGTATAAGTGCTGTGTGGATTCAGTTTCACAGTGTTTTATGCGAGAGTATTTGCCTGACATCATTTTTCCGTTCGCTGTGTGGTAATGGAATTAGGTGGAGTTCAAAGTCACCTTTCTGCAAGATATATTACCCCAAAGAATCAGAGAGGAAATGAGCCGGTGACTTACTGGAAGTACTTTGTTTTAGATTTCGCTTCACTAATTCATAAAACACAATCTTTAGATAATTCACACATCCTAACACAGTTCTAAAAGAGGGTTGTAATGTTTAACAATCTGGAAAGTCATTTTTATATTGGCATATATCCATTTGCTCCTCCTTCAACAGATGCCCAGATGTCAAGGAGAGTGGGATCATATTTCATCCACGCATCAACATTCCTCGTGCAGATCACGCAGGGTTCAGTTTACGCACTCTCAGTAATCATAATATTAAAAACACTGAAAAAAAAAAAAAATTAAAGTAGAATCTTAAATAACCTCTGAATTCATTTTTGACTAATTATTCAACCAAGAAAAAAAAGTCCTTGCACTTGTTTTCAAAATTAAAAATCTCGACCTCATCACTATTGTGGTTGTGTTGTAACATTAATTCTTGATTTGCAGTGGCTTGGCACCAATAAGCAATGCAACAAAAAGGTGTCAGGTTTTATTTAATATGGAGCTAAATCCTGATTGGTGCAAATGTGGAGGGCATCACCTGTTTCCAGCTGAGCCCTGCCTACAGCTGAATGAGAGACACAAACACCTTCAACAATCTCTCATCTGAAAAAGAAATCTTTCGCTAAAATGCTGCGTTTACGTCACGTCACTTCTGGTAAGAAACAGATTGTTTTATAGCCTTTGGGTTGCTGATTCATTCTTTTTTTCTAGCGTCTTTTTAAATTACATTAGGGGTAAGTAGACAATAATATACAATATTAAAAAATTGACATTTAAAAATATGAGCTTTCACAGGAAATTGCAAAAACTGCATTCCTATTGATCTGCAGACAATGTTCCTTTTAACGTAATTGTAATATTTTTTTTTAATCAAGCAAATTTCCTATAAAACAAAATCACCATCCGTCTGCAGCAGCCTTTTTTCCAAACTGAAGGACGCCTCGGGGCTCGATTTTGGCCACGGCACACAAATAATGAACTTTAATTTTATTTTGAAATAGCCGGAGTGAATTAGTAAAACTTAGATTAGGTAAGATTCCTGCACTTTGGTTTTTTTAAGCATTAAAGGTCCAACTGGTTGTCCTAATAAACTGACAAGACCCCTTTAAGTAGTCTGTCTGTCTGTCTTCTTCAGGGTTATTATATACATTTTAAAATAAAACAATTATTTGTTGTTTCTGAATGGGTCTTTTTTTAATTATCCCTCACCTCCAACACAATGGAAGTCTCTCTGGAAATTAAGATTTTGTATGTAAAAATGATCAATATAATCCAAAATGAATAAAAATACAATTTATACAAAATTGTATTTTGATGTAAAGGAATATAACCTATGGTTTGTATGCCAGATTAGATACTTTTGGTAAATATTACAACTGCATGTTTAAAGACAAGGCAAAAATAATCAAAAATTAAGGAAAAAAAACCAAGCTGTTTCCATATAATGTATATAATAATGTATATAATGTATAGTTATTCCAATGCTATCTCATTACATGCATACTACTGATATAGAGTAATGCTAATTTCTCCTCTCGGTGTAATCTATGTAATTGCTCTCTTAAAGCCAACAATGCTATTTTTAAAGTAGAGAGGAGGACCCAGGAAGTGAAAGATGTGGAGTGGAGTGGAAGCATGTAGGATGCAGAGAAAAGACAAGAGGGGAGCTATTTGTGTGGGATAGCTGCATAAGAGGTTGCTCTTCTCTGTCATTTTGCTCTAACAGCTGAATTATACTAAAAAATACCTGTTGGAAAACGTGGCATGATGTTTCTGCAAATGCAGTCTGGCAGAGGACAAGTGACATTTTTGAACCAAGCAGTTAGACTGAGCATGAATTCTGCTTCTCAGCTGTAGGTACGGCTAATGTGTGAATTTATACCACAACAAACTCTAGGAAAGTGTTGTGTCTTGCTAACAGGCAGTTTTGTCATTGTTTTCTTGCTCAAATGTGGCGTGCACAGACACTTTCAAGGGCAGAGGAAAATGTAAAAGGTGTGAGGTTTTTCTGGTTTGTATCAGAAGAAATACTTGGAGCAGGAGAGGAAAGGAGCAGTTTAAACAAGATACTGCAATGAGGAGCAAGTCCACATGACAAAGACTGCGGAACAGAAGTAGAACAAGAGTAGATGTGCCTGCTGGAGCAAAAAGGGGGGAAAAAACAGCCTGAATGTGTCGCAACTCAACGTCCTTTTTTTTATCCAGCTTTCATCTGTTATTTAAAACATTTGAAACCAGAAATTAAATGACCTGCATTCTATTAATTCTTACAATATAACAGAAATATTTTTCATGAGGTATTATATCATATAACAAAAATATACACTGTTACAACTTGTTACAACTACCAACAATGCAGATGACCTGGTTTACCTCCTGAACTACAGCCACCACACAAGTACTAACTACGCCCTGCTTAGCTTCCAATATCAGACTATCCTTGGCATGCTCAGGGTGGTATGGCTGTAAGCTGTATTTAATGTGACAGCAGGTAATGACAGGTCCTGAACAGAATTTTTTAGTGCTTGAATAAGAAGCTACTGTCCCCTTGTCACGACAGCCAGTAGTTGTTTGATTTGACATTAGACGCCATTTCTGACACAACGCCAAAATGCCTTCTAGCTCCATCTAGAAGTGAACCAGTGTACTTCCACTTACTATACAGATGCAGGAACTGCTGCATTGTAGAGCCAGTGGATCAGTTGTTGAGTATTATAATAATAAATTTCAGACTTCTCAGAGAGGTCGACTATGCTGGCTCAAACTTTTACACCCAAATCTGTTTTTGAACAGATTTCTCAAGTATTTGTTTTTTCTTGCTTTAAGGACGGCTGGTCTAATTAGCATGTTTCGCACTGTATATCTGGACTGAATGGATTAGCATATAGCTACACAGCAGCTTTGTCCATTTAGAGTTGTTTCCAGACATTTAAAAAATGCGGCCATCTTTAAGCTCTCTTTTTGGTCTCAGACTCACTTTCTTAACCTTTAATAGCACCACTATGTTTACCAGTCACTGGCTAACTTTATGTTCTTGATGAGAAGATTAAACAGCTGTCTGCTGCTGGAAAAACCAAGGCTACAAAAGAAGTAAGGGAGCTGATAACGTGACACTAAAAGGAAACTGACTACAAAACTGTGAATTCAAGAAAGGCTGTAGATGTAGGTAATTACTCTCCTCAGGGTTTTCATTATGAACAACCAATTTCACATTGTCCTGACTGCTGTTACTAAAACATCACTTATATTTGAGTGCTAATTGCTGTAAGGTAACACAAGTCTGATGATTGACTAACTTGGTGGCCGACTGTGACCAGATGAATGCGGACGGGAGGAAAACATCAGCTTTAACAAAACTGACAGCTGAACCTTAACCTGCAGTTCATTTAATTATCACTAATTTGAAAACTTTCTCACTTTTGCTAAAATGCTGGCTTTAGAGCTAGGCTAATTTTGACTTCACCCTCAAATCATGTTGACTTTTTTCAGCACTGAGGCGGCAAACACGCTGTTAATCCCATCGCAGCAGCGCACATCCTTCTGCAGCAACTGTTGAGTCAGGTTCACTGAACCGTCTCCAGCAGAAACTGTGATTCACTGGACCAGCTGATGTTTTGCCACTCTTAATTTATTTTTCTCCTGAAGTGGCTTTTGCAAGAACTTCTTCACGGTCTTTGGTCTAATCCTCCTCATGGTTAGAGAAGTTGTACATTTGTAAGATGAATACATGTTTCCAAATTTCACAAGCATCTACTTCGTGATAAATCTATTTTGTTTACTGGAGCTGTTGTATTTTCTTAAGACCCATGCTTCTCTTTCACAATCTGATCAGTCTCTGAATCAGGGTTTCTTTTCCTTCAACTGGAATTCTATTCAAATTTCCCACATCGCCCCACCAGGCACTGTGATATAGTGGGAAGAAACAAACTACCTAAGCAATTAAATACGTATTTTGAAAAACTTAACCTCCTTCGTGACTTTGCTTCCCACTTGGACCCTTCAGGACCCACTGGGTCCCTGAAGTATTTAGGATCCAGTCCCCATCTTAACCTGCAGAGCATTGCATGTTCAGGTTTCCTACTCTGCGGCTGAACATCTCCAAGTTTACTTTGTTTATATTGTTCACTCAAGTCAGACAATCTGAAATCATTACCTGTTCTGGCCTTCAAGGCCATGGATGTCATAATCTGGGTCAGTATCCAGTGTTTTTCCGTCCTGGTTTTGCTTCTCTGCATCTGGTTGCACACCTACACCTCTCCACCTGTCTTCCATCTACAGTAAGCAGCAGGATTGTACTTAAGACCAGCGTTGCCATCGGTTCTTCACCAGTTCGTCAGCTACCTCGTGATGGTAACCAGGCTTTGTTACTTCTTGTTTCCATGCTCATGCCAAATCCTTACCTTGATCTCTTTGTGCCTTTAGCAGCCTCTTCAATTCACGACTCTACTCACCCGCAACTCCGTTCTCTGGATGCTATTCTCCTCGGTAAAATCCTCAGCTTCCTTCTGCAACTCTGTTCCCTGGACTTATAACTGCTTACTGCACCTGCCTGCCTGCCTGTCTCCTGCCCGCTGACTTCTCTGGACTGCTAGAACACAAGATCAGAACCCCACTCACTCCTCACTCAGCAACACAAGCCTTACCCCTCCACCTGCAAGTAAGCCGCAGATCAGTAACCAACATCTCTCCACTCCAGCTTCCCTTGCCAGATTCTAACCATACTTTACCTCTGTTTCGATATTTCCTTCCCAGAGATTCCCCCTGCAAAAACTTTTTCGAACTTTCCACAATGGAGCTTTTGCAGTTTGTGTTGTGCTGTTGTCTCGTGTTGTGGAATTTTTACGTTTTTCTAATGTGTTTGCTGTTCTGCAGGACATAAAAGTTAATCTAGGATAAACTCATCTTAACGGAGCCAGGCCACTGAAATATTATTAAGTGGAATAAATAAACCTTCTCCCTGTATCCTGTGCCTTACATGCTTTACTGACTATATACACAACTTGTTATGTGAAGCATCTATTTATGCAAACCTGGAGCTCTGCATAAAAGTGTATGGACAATGAAGACTTCATGAATAAACAAATAAGCAGACATGTACTTATTTCATTACAAGTTCCTGACAACAAACTGGGAGTTTGAAATTTAATTAGTACAAAAAATGTGGACAAAAGGAAAAAAAATCTAGAAGTACAAAAGAAAAAGTCATGGGGTCAAAAGGGAGACACGAGAACCGGAGGGTTTAGTCTGAGCTGAAGTTTAAATGAATGTAATTATGTGGTGGTAATGGGCCTGCTCTGGTCTGACTTCCAGGCTAATTCAGTTAAGAGAATGAGAAGAGGACATGAGTGTGAAAGAGGTGAGCAAGAGATGTGTATACAGCTGTTGAACAGACAAAAGTATGTTTGCAAGAATTACAAGTGTTGTTAAAGAGAGTGAAAAGAGGGGGTGAGTGGGTGCACACTGAATGATTTGTGTGAGAGGTGGGTAAACAGAAAAGGATAGAAATTTATGAGCGCTAGAGAGAGGGAAATGGAAACTGAGTGAAAAGGAGAAGAAGAAAAACGTGCCACAGAGATAGATGCAGTCGACTGATTGCGGACTGTTTCAGATTTCCTTCTTTTTATCCCCCCATCATTGTTCTGCAGACAAAAAGGTCCAATCAAGCAACAAGGAGACACCATCTGCTCGCATCGCTCTCTTCACTGCTGTTAATAGACTCCAATTATAATTAGCCTGAACTAATCTCAGTAAGAGGTGTCCAACAAGTTAGGGGCAAGGTGACAGTATTCGCACATACACACACAGCCATACAAAGCAGGCACATTTATACTATATAAGTACAAGTACAAGCAAATGCTGGGATTTCAAAAAGTATGAGCTACGACTCTGAGCTGCAGAAGTAGTCAGTGTGTAGGAACTGTGGTTTTAGTACCACAACAATAACACACCTATTGTAGAAGAATATTATATGGCATTATGTTTCTGGATGGTTTTGTTCCACTGTCATGCAAACTTAGCTGCAGGAACCAAAAGATGTTTTGGGGAGTAGGGTTTACAAACCGTTCTTTCTGTAGTGAAGATCTGCATTTTTAGCACAGTTCCTTTTGGGAACAGTGTGTGTTTTATACACACTGCGTGCATTGTGCAGATGAGATGATTGAATGGCAGAATAAGTCTTTGATGTCTGTACAGGTTCTCAAACATGCAGGTCATGCTAGTCCAAGGAGCTTGGAAAGAAAACTGCTGAACTGAAGTTTATTGAAGATGTTTCAAGAGAAGTGAAATGACTTTGAATAAGTCTTAGATTAAATTTTATCCAAATGTTAAAGTATAAAAATTAAGTATCTCTTTGTTAACTTGTTGTATCTGCAAATGCTGAATGCAGACAGGAAGATTCATGCACAGAGAACTGCATTAAAATACCATACACGACCAAAATATATGGATGCAGACTATTACAACCACCCTGTTGTCAAGAAGATGTATCCAAGGAAATAACAAAAGACTATTGAACTGCTTTTAGTGAGGCAGTAAATGCCATTTTATTTACAAGACTAAACTTAACAAAGATGAGCCAGCAAATGTAGCAGAAGCACAAAGGAAGTACATAAAAGTTGGTTTCTCCAGGGCCAGATGATAAAAGAAGAAAATAACACACAATTTAGAAAATACAATTCACTCTAACCAAGTAGGAATCACAACTCTGGGGACTCCAAAGTTAATGTCTGACAATGCCTCAAAGGTTATTTAGGGACACCCCCCGAACTAACTTCCAACAAAACACATCCACTAAAGCCAAAAACAAGACTAATCACAGTACCCACTCACTAACACACAACTCAGCAGCCAAATGTTCAGAAACATTTGGCCCTGGGGCGTGTTGTCCAACCCCAGTAATGCTCATATGGAATTTAGATGTGGCAATCGGGCCGTCAAGAGCTGTGGAGATCAACAGATAGATTGGTGCTGCGGCTGCAGTGATGAGGACGCTGCACCGGTCCGTCATGGTGAAGTGTAAAAGCGAAGCTCTCAATTTACCAGTCGATCTACGTCCCTACCCTCAACTATGGTCGCGAGCTGTGGGTAGTGACCGAAAGAACGAGATCACTGAGAACCCAACAAAAGGCAGTCAGCATCCAAAAAAACCTTTGAATGTCCCTCAAGAAGCCTGGAGACTTATTCCTTAAGACTGGTTAAAAAATTACCAGCAAGCTGTCTAAGAGAGTTCAGGCTGTGTCGAAGAATAAAGGTGGTCATACCAAATATTGACTTTGAAGCTGGTTAGAAATTAAAAACATTTTCCAATGTGATTTCTAATCTGATAACTTCCATCATACCTAGATATTCCTATAGTTTGGTATTGGTATTTAAAAGTCATATACTGATATCAAAAAATAATCATGCATGTAACTGTGCAATTGTTCTGTTGTTAATGTTTTATTGACGATTCAGTAGTTTTCAAATTTCCCCATTCGAGCAAATTCTTTTCATGTAGTGAAATCCGATCGACATATTTGGTCAGTCAACAAAAGTGACAGTCTGTTGATTTTCTTAAACAAAGTAGATAGAGCCAGTGCTCAGAAAACAGCAGAGCTGAATACCAATCATTACATGTACCCAGCGGGGGTAAAAACAACTATTCAACATTTAGAATCACAGATCACATATTTAGCTCTCCTAAAGAACATATTTGCCAATTCATTTCTGCAGTTGGAGGGGCACCGTAGAGAGAAACAGGTGGGCAGTTTGTCTGCAAGGAAAAGCAAATATATGTACTTCGACACAAAATCAGCCAACCTAAAATGACAGGTCAATGCACACATGAATTTAAGCAGTCTAAACATAGAGTACACAGTTCTAAGCAGACAATGGCATTTAGTTCTGCTGTTCTCTTGACAAGGTGGCTGTGCATCTAATGGGAAGAAGTGTGTGTGGAAGAGTCGAGACAAGACACGGAAATTCAGCCATGGGAGAAGTGCTTGTCTTCAGTGTTTTGGCAGAGGTTTGAAGATGACAAAAGAATAAGTCTTTTCCCCATTTGGTTTGCAGAAGATGAAAAATAAATGGTGAGAAAAAAGAATAAGGTTAAAAGTCAGAATTATAAAGACGGGAAATTCTGACAACATGGTCTCTAGAGGGCACATTTTAACACACGAAATACAAAGACAATTTTTTGTAGAAAACATTCCTGACCCTATTAGAAGAGGTCCACAAAGAAAAGAATAACACTTAGAAAATATTGACAGAGTGCTAAAACAATCACAGAATCTCTGAAATTGTGTGAAATGAAAGTAGCGGTTACCAAGCCTCCAGCCACTGTGCAATCATTTAAGGCTTGAAAATGACATTTCAGCTTTGCCGCTGGGACATCAAAAAATAATGCACAACTCTGATAACATGGAAACAGTCTGACAATTTGTTAATGGCGTTCAAAAAAGACAACAAAGTAACACAGCTCTGCCTTTTAGCCATCTTAGGGATGACTTGACTATTACCCTTTAGTGCATTAAATGGGTTCATATAATGGGTGTTTTGTCAGAAGTCACGCGTAATTAGCATGCAAATCCCACTGAGCCGGAGGGTCAAAATGAATGGCAGGTGATTAACTAAGTGAGTGAAGACCAAAATAAATCGAGCAAAATTTAAGCATTCATATTATGATGAATAAAAGAATAAACAACAGTAAAACTGAGTACATGGTGTTCTAAAACAAAGTCCACCATGAGGTTTTTTTTGAATCTCTGCAGTAGCACATAGGAAGCCCATTTAGCACAGTCTGTACTAAATGGCTGTTATATAGCTTTAGCTCATATTGCACGATTTTAACGGGTGACAAACTAGATAAAAAGTCCTCATGACTACATGATGAGCATCGCGAGTCAATGTCCAGACGTCAATCTGATGACTGACAGAAAGTCATACAGAAAAAGATCACATCAGGTTATTTCTATTAAAGCTGGTTCTACATGCTACTGAATCATGGGATGTACTTAGTTTTTTGGAGGACTAAATTGTGTATTTTGGCTTAGTGTTTATTAAATACAAAATTATATGGTTTAATAACTCGTGTGTTGTTCTTCTAGGATTGTATTTAAATAACATTAAGACCTGTTAAGGTCTAAATAAGGTTTACATATCCCCATATGTTAGTGAAAAAAGGCCTAATAAGAGCAAATATACAGTTGTTGAGAAAACAATGCACCTTTACATGGACACCAGGTGCCATCAGTGTAAAAGGCTCTCACAATGCTAATGTGGAAGCTCATAAAAAAGACTTCACCTTCACTGCTATTTCAAAACGCCAAAGTAACATGATGAGATGCAACGTTTCTTCATCCTTAATTGCATTCTTATCATCAAGAGAATCTCACAGAGTTCCTGAAACTCAACATGGGAAATTAAAAAGTTGAGCATTTTTAATGTATTGCTGTCTGAATGTCCTGCCTGGGGAAACTGCATAAATAGATTTTATTGCCTGTAGTAATCCTGGAGGCATTATGTCTACAGTAGGGCAACATCACCCAGTGTCATATGTCCGTGTAAAAACCACTGCCCTGCCTCCAACCACTTAGCTGCCCCACTATTTATATCTGAACTGACTGCAGTCACTTTCAGGCTATATCTGTTTCCATCATCTCTATCCTGCTGTCTCATCCATTACCAGACCTTTTTTATCTTTTCCCCACACCTTGTACTTTCCTTTTTTCTTAATTTAGTAACTTCATTCTACTCCTAATGTATCTGTTGCCCTTTTACCCCTTCACCTAACCTTTCTTCCATTTGGTCTTCATACACCTCTCACTATTCTTCCTCACCTGCTTTAGCTGTCACAAACCATTTTAGCATTTTCTTTTTAACATTAGGCTTGCTCTTGCTGTGCACTAAATATATGCTGTTTAAGTAGCAGATAAAAGAGTTTTAGCTAATGATGCTTTTAGCTTTTAGCCAGATTAAAAGATACCATCCTACTCTGAAATATTCTCCAGATGACTCTAATGTTGCTAACAGAATAAGCAAAGTGCCTGACAAAAGTTACAAGAAAATGATAAAAACAACAAAGCAGACGGGCGTGCCAGTAACAGAAGGTTCTTTTGGAGCCACTCGTGGTTGGATCAAAAAATTAAGCAGTCCCCACAGTTTCAGTTTTATATTACTTGGCCATTTAAATTGCCCCAGTCATGCAGGCCTAGAGACCAATCAGTTTCGTCACTCATCCGAGTGACTTCTTCAGTCTCAGCTGGCTGCAGGTTTCCCAACCTTAAAAACAGTGCATTTGCATAATGAGTGACACTAGCACCACTGACTAACAATGGGCTGTAAACAATGGGCCTCTGTGAGTGATGAAATGTTTCTCCCACTCAAACTGCTATATCCAGATAAACAGAATCAACTTTTGGCATATTCTTGGGATATTACTTTAGTTTCATAAACTGTTCTGTGACTGTAATCAGGGACAGAATATGAACTGGTCAGAACGATAAAACGTTTCTCACTTTTTCATTTTCTCTATAAAATGTAAGAAAATGTTCTGAAATGATCTGCTTGCCCGACCAATATACAGTTTACGTACTACATAAACAGAGAAAACCCACCAATAACTGACTCCATCATTTATTAACATGTATTATTTTCAGTCATGTGGCTAATTTTTCTATTATCTCATATTTTTAGCTGCACTAATTGCTTTTATTATGCAAGATAATTCCCGAGTGCATACGCTCAGAAAACACATATTGCCTAGTCACTGGAAGTCAGTTAATCTGCTTATTAGGATGAATTCAACACAACGCTTATTTTTCTTAATACTATAATTAACCAGTCCTTAAGCATTTATAGCGCATAATCCATAACTAATGTCTTGTTACTGTTCTCACTTTGTTCACAGATAAAAAAAAAACCTCAACTGGCAAAACTGTGTCTTATAGAAAGGCTACGAGCAAAAGTCGCAGCACAGACATGTGAAGCTCATGCGTCTGCAGTTACGATTGGCCCTGGACATGTAAAACCCCCCAAAACTAACCAGGTGTCAGCCTCAGGGCTGTATTAGGCATAGGTGAGACAGGCTGTCGGACATCGCCTAGAGCACCGAAAACCTGGAGCAGTACCAGCAGCTTGAAGGGTGCTAAAGAGGAGGAAGACATATTTTGTAATTGCTTCTGAAGAATGATCTCCAATGGTTTGGTGACATGGTTAAGAAAAAAAACACCTGCACACTCCATTAAAATGCTGAGTCTGATGCACTTTGTCTATCTAGAGTATTGCCAATTTATAACTACATAGATTAGCAGCAACATGGATAAAATTAACATAATACAAAGGCATGACTAATCAGGTTAGAGTCTACCTATACCCTGAAAATGATTACAATTAGTAATGCATAAAGAGATTAGAGTAAAGATATTACAGCAGAGTCTGTCTTGTTGCTTTGCAAAACGAGGAGGAGAAGTAAAGGCTGACACTGGTGGACGGTCTTCCCATTTTAGCTACATCATTGTTATGGCTTTATGGAGAATAATGTTCCTTTCTGCCCAGCCTCATACAGCTACAGCAGAGATTCCCATTTACTAATGTAATTAATACTACATTAACCAGTTACTTTGTCACAGTGAACAAAGTACTGCAGTACTGGGCAAAAGTCTTGAGTTACAGTTTCTTTCTTGTAATTTTTCAGATTGGTCTTGAGCAATATTTCTGGTGGTCTGAACCTCTTTCAAAGTTTGAACATTGGTTGCTTTTTCACAAATTTTCAGTCCAACCCTTGTACTTGAGTTGTTTGCTTATTAACAGTGACCTTATTAATCATTCAGTCATAAAACATGCACCCTACTCAATGGATGAACCAGTGCTGTGTATACACATGTCAGGTAACTTAGCAAAGAACCAATTTTACATTTTATCTTTAGACACTATGTTACTAGCGCAAAATCACAGAAACACAATTTGTTCCCAGTTCTTCAATTAAATCTATAAGGTATCTATTAGTATTTATGTTGAAAGTATTTTTCATAGCTATAATATTTTTTAAACTAGTATTTTTACACCAATGAGTTGATTCCCAAACATGAAAACTTGCCATATTCCAGCATAATAGTAGCCTGTCCTTAGAAAAATTAGGGAAACTGGACAACTACAGCAGATGGTCTGACACAGGACCTGAGAGATGCATTTGACCCATCTGCTGTTCCCTGAAGCCTCATCAGAAATGGTCTCAGTGGAAGAGTGGATGTAAAGACGCAGTCCTAAGCAAGGAGAAAAGAGTGAGGTAGATTTTGATCCACCATGCAATGCCATCTGGAAAATATCTGACTGACAACAGCTTGAGTTTTCAGCAAACACACTGCCAAAAACTACAGTAAAAGCATATCTGGACAGAAAATCACACAACAAAACACTAACAGTCATGGATTGGCCTCCCCAGAGCCCAGACCTCAACATTATTGAAGCAGTTTGGGATCATCTAAAGGCAGCCAACATCCAAAGAAGAGATTTGAATGTCCTTCAAAAAGCCTGGAGAACTATTCCTGAAGACTACTTGGATGAGTGACGAAGTGTTTCTCCCACTAAAGACGTTACGTCCAGATGAACAGAATCAACTTTTTGAGATTTCCTCACTTGGATGTTTGAGCATGCATCAAGAGATTAACGTACATGGTTAATACAAAAATTAACAATTTTGTCAAATTTGGTACAACAGAAATCCCATGATGTTATAACATACCCATTTTCATCTGGGCAGCTTCTTTAGTGTGTGCGCCATGCTTTGTAACCTTCAGCCTCCCCTGAGTTGATGCTCTTTTTATTTGATTAATCGACGAGGTCAATCCTGCTTAAACAAAAGGTTAATACAATAATCTGAAGTGTTTAAATAACAGGTATTTGTTCATACTAGGCCATCGGACAGTACTTGTGCTCAGAACAAAGGATATTACAGTTATTAAGTACTGTACTTGAAGCATACCCGCTCCTGGCCTACCTCCATTTCAGGTTGGATCATGATCCAGTATCTCTGCGGGTTTATTGTCACTTCTACTTCTCCCTTTCTTTCCTCTCCTCCTCCAGACTCGGAATCTTGGCACACCTGCACAGTTGTTGTTCCAGTTGTACATGGTTCTCACAGCACTGCTCCTTAGTCTTTCAATCTATCACCATTTTCTCAGGTGTTGACATCCTCTGGCAACAATGGATGGCTGCAAACCCAAATATGAGGTGTTATGAAAAATGAAATTGTTGCACACTGATTATTCAAGCCTTCAAATTGTCATCCGATGGCACAGTGTTCAGTCTGTGGAGCATATTGGAGCTTCATATTCCCTTCCCTTCCCAGTGTGAAGCTGTTTTTGAGCGTAGTAATGAAGCAGCTTAAAACCATGTTGGTGAATGGTTAGTGTAAAACAACGGCATCAGATTATTCCTTGCAAACATACAGCGTTCTTACATTTCATTGCAACTCTTCAGGAGTTGCCATGTGAGTCTCTCTGCTTTGTCTCACTCGTTTTTCTCCAGACTATTTCCTTTCCTCAAACTTTTGTCCCTAGTTTGCCTTCTCATCTTTGCATATTATGTCCATCTCCTCACTTTCCATTCTTTTTAAACCTATTATAATAAACTAACTGCAGATGCATTAGACCAAATCATTATGAATCATTTTTATGCTGCTCTGTAATGAATATGGCCAGACTAAATCAAATTAACCTTTTTGAGGCCCATCAGCTTCCAGATGCTCCGGATAGTAAGATTCATCTCTCATTTTGAGTCTAATGGCGATAGAGGATTGTGAGTTTTCTTCTTGCTACGTCGCCTCCAACAATCCTTTAACAACCAGTTTGTGTTCTTTATTTGTCTTGTACTTTATGTCTCGCTAAAGCAGTCAAGGGTCTTCAGTTACCCATGTTGCAGACCAAAGGACGACTTTATATGTATTACAATATTATTGCAAAGACGGAAAAAGGAGGCATGTAACTTTTCACTGTGTTCCTCCCCCGTCTCTCTCATCATCCTAATATTCCACTTTCTCCGCTCTCTGCCTCTTATGATCCCTCACTTTCTGAGTCACTGTTTTATTAAAGAGCACATCTTCCTCTCTCCCACCACTTTTTGCGGTTCGTCTTTTTGCGTTCTACTTTCCAGCTCTTTGCCTTCCCGCTCTGACACGCTGCCTCCCTGCATTATCCTGTTGCTTCGTTGTTTTTCCCTCTCCTTTCCTTTTATTGTTTTTGCCTCACCTTCTCTTTTGATCTCTTTTTACACTTCTCACATTACGCTTCGTTTCCAAAGGACTTTCCTATCATCACCGCAAGTGATTGATCTCATTTGGTCTTACACCAGACGAGTCAGAGGATGACTTAAAACAGCTTTATGTAGTGAAAGATTTAAGGAGGAAATGCCTTAAGCTGTCTCTTTAATGAAGGCAAATCACTTCAAAGCAGCATAAGATGTCCTTATAACTGAAATACAAAATTTGAGGTGCAGAGAAACAAAAAGAAAACTTAAGCAGGGACAGGGAAGCAAGTAGAGCTGACAGTAAAATCCACCAATTCAATAACAACATTGACATCCAGAGTTGCTGTCAGCTGTATTCTAGAGTTACAGCTGGGAAAACTGTGTTTGGAGACCACAGCACAGCCAAAATTATTGCAACCATGTGCAATAAACTTGCAATCTTGTTGCCTTTAAAACAGTTGCTTCAAAGACAGTTGGAGTCAGTTACATATTTGAGGTGACTTTTGTGCTTCAATAAAGTAAGACTTGGTCAACCTGCAGTTAGGATTAAACTAGCAATTACATGTGATAACTGCAAAAAGAAACATAAAACAACTAAAGTCACGATAATAAGTCTACATAGAAATTCACAATAAAAAGAATTTACATTCACTACTTACAGTCAGAACCTTGCTTGAAAAGGAAATTCAGAAATTCTTGCACAAATAGTGACAAAGTCAGTGCAGGAAGCTGCATTAACTTCACAATGATATAGGCACTTGGTAATATTGATTTCTATAGGAATATAACTAGAATACAAATAGCTGACAACCAGTTGAGTCAAGTCCCATATGACAAAGAGGCTGCAGATAAGTTGGGCTCATTGGCGCAGGCAGATTAATTGCAATGTGTTGCCAATTTTTATGCATTTATAAATTAAATGGCAATTATTGGTGAACCTCTGACACACAGAGTCTGAGAGTGATTGCAGTCAGCTGGAATCGGATGCTTGAAATCCCTAAATTATTTGGGTGTCTGATCTCTGACAGCAGAATTGGAGGAATGTAGAAAGCTTTACAGCTTTACATGTAGGGGATGATATTTTATTTACAGCTTTTCATATTCAAAACACATTATATTCTTTTAAACAGTATCAAGTTCCCTTTTGCCTCATTTAATATCAGTGGAACCATTCCTCTGATTTGTACTGAGTGATATTTCCTCAGTATGTCACCATGTACCAAACATAATTTCACTTTTTTGGAAAGAGCAGTTTTTTTTAAATAGTATATTCAAATTTGTGATGTGTTCTCCCTTTTTTTCATTATAGAACTTTGAAGTACTTATATATAGCAGTGAAAGGTTGTTTCACACACAAAGCAAGATGTTTGAATAAATTTTATGCATGCTTATATCCCAGCAGTAAGTTTTTTTTTAAGCCAAGAAGACAGAATATGTGCTGAGTCTTGTAATGGCACCCAGAACTGATATGGAACGAACCAACTATCATTATGTTTCCCACCCATTCATGAATAAATGGATGGATAGATTGATGAATGCATAATGTACTATTTTATTTTGGCTTTGAAAAGAAATGATCAACTTTGATTCACAACTCAAGCAGTAAATGTTGCTTCTTAAACAAGGTGCTGGCACTGATGCAGTTCTAAAATGCCAGTTTTGTATTATTAGCCTATGAGTTGGAAATAGGAACCAAATTTGATCATTTGACCAAAACATTGCATTGCAGTGTCTGAATGTTGACTCATTTTAATTCGACATAAAGAATGTTTTATTCATGAGAACTGCTCATATAGAGACTGGCATAAAAAATGAAGCTGAAAGTTGGCAGACATTTAGTGAATTTGACCTCGACGGGAAGAGAGTTGGTCCATTAAGTGTCCGCTAAATTATATTCAGTTTTTGACAAGCAGCAAAATAATGAACTAAGTTTTGGCCAAGTAGCAAAGCTGGACACCCTCTTGAAGGCTGTCAAGCTGATTATGAATGCAATTTGGATGCAGTTATACTGAGTGAGCCTAGTTGGACTGGATCTGTTCCCATTGGGCTCAATCAGTGTTTATATTCACCAGATAGCTTTGTGCAGTGGGTGGTGGGTAAAGAATCTTGTCTTAAGCTTAAGTGCACTGAAAAATCTTTTATAGTAAAACGCTTGCACTAATACATTTTCTGACAATATTTAGTTTGATTAATTTCATGTATCGCCCACCAGCACAACATCCAGTCATTTCTGTCTAGTTGTAAAGTGTGTTGTGTAGTGGGCTGGAGTGGAAGTTTGCTCTTCTTTGTGGATATCAAAGACTAGAATTCAGTCAAAACAATCCATTTTTAAATGTGTTGTGCCCCATTTGTGAGCCAATAGTTAAGTATGTGCTTTCAGGTTGATTTAAAACAAACAATTTAATAAGGTCTTTTTCCAGGCTTTAGCTGAAGGGTTGTGCTAGCTCCTGGACTGGATTATTCAATGGATAGTTTGAGTGATAATTCATCTCTTAGAGAAAAAGAAAAAAAAAACATTTCTGCTGAGGCTAGCAGTCTCTCCCAAAGTCAGCTAGCTACTGCAGATGCAGAACTTTAGTAATAAAGAAAACAGGCAAACATGGGTTATCATGTGGGATAGCCAGCATTTTGTCATCTATTGTTCAAACAGTTCATGATAAAAACATTGAAGTTAACTTTAAAGTTGCTAAGGCAATGTTCAGCGGGATTGTTATAATCCTGAGTTTATCTGTAGCGGCAGCTCAAAGATGCAGAAGCCAGTCTGCCCTTACAACCAAAGACAGGAGCATCCAAGTAATATTTATGCTGAGCCTGTAGTTTTTTCCAAAAAAGAAAAAAAAGGTTTTTATTTTGTTCATCTTTTTCTGAGAAAAGCTCTCTGAGCTTCATTTGTTTAAAGACTTATCTAGGAGTGGGACTGAAGGAGGAAAAAGAAGAGGAGAACATCAGGGAGGAGGTTGTCAGGGAGAGAGACAGAGATAAGAGAGGAGAGGAAGAAGAATAAGAGAGGAAGAAGATTCAATTCAATTCAGTTTTCTTTGTATAGTGTCAAATCACAACAACAGTTGGCTCAAGACAATATATATTGTAAGGTAAAGACCCTACAATAATACAAAGAAAATAGAGAAAACCCCAACAATAATATGACCCTGTATGGGCAAGTGATTTGGCGACAGTGGGAAGGAAAAACTCCTTTTTAACAGGAAGAAACCTCCAGCAGAACAAGGCTCAGGGAGGGGCGGCCATCTGCAGCAACCAGTTGGGAATGAGTGGATGAAGACAGGAAAAAGACATGCTGTGAAAGAGAGCAAGAGCAGAGAAGTGTATAAACACCAAATATCCACTTCAGCTTGTTTTCTGATTGTTGGTTTGAACCATGGCTGTGAGGAGCAGTCACACAGTAAGAATATGGTCTTCAAAGTCTCACTTAAAAAAAATGCTTTGGCTCCCTTTAGTCATCACATTAAAGCTGACTCAGTTGCATCAGCTTTTATCAGGACGAGCCTAAAACCTTAAAGTGTGAAGAACCCTGAATTGCACACTTTCTAATTCAGTTTTTTGCTGTAAGCAGAACTTAAAAGAAAGGTTGAGCTTTTATGATAATAACTTGATTGCATTGTTTTAAGGGATTAACAAAGCACACTCTGTCAGAGCTCACTGTACAGCAACTTAATACTCTCTGGCAAATTGAAAAATTTGAATACATTTGAATCGTGCCACTAACACGCTCCCATGCACTTACACGCAAACAGATTACAGCAGGCGTGGAAATGAAGCTGAGTGGGCCAGGTATCACTCCAGTGACTTCAGTGCCATATTTAGTGAACAGCAGGCTAAAACTGCTTTGGGTGGTATAAAACTGCATCATAAACCTTTTTGTGTGTTTGAGGGTGTTTGTATGCATTCCTCCAAGCTGTTTTCATTCAGGCTTGTTTGGTGGGTGTATGACTGCAGGAAATACTGCTGGCAGGGGAGCTTATCTCAATTACAGTAGATGCAGGTTTTGCTTCGATAAGCTATCTGACAGGCATGTTTATCTGCTGGAACATTATATCCTCTAAAGAAAAAGGCGTAAATGTTGCTTAAAATACCAACAGCTACAAAGTACACACCGATAGTGTGAAGCATTATCTTCATTGACCCTGTTTGGGGAATGTGGGATTGGGGAAAGAAAGACTAATGGTGCAAACACAACTACAATTTTCTTCAGTCCAAACCAAAATGGAAGAATTCAGCTTGTTGTGTTGCATTGTGTCGTTTTGTTTGGAAAAACTCCACCACAGGACAATGTGGACAAAAGGGGAGCAAGGCACAGATTTTGTTTTGTTATTGTGTTGTGATAACAAAACACTTTCTCACCCCAGTTTTTAGGAAAATATGTAATGATCAAGTGTTTACAGGCAGATTTTACTAAATTCAGAATGAATAAAAATACATTTTCTATTGGTGAACTTTCATATCATGTTTAGTTTCTTAGGTTGTACAGTGGAATTTAGATATAATCTCCAAATCCCATTCAGAATAATAAGCTAAGCTAAACTCAGATAAGCTAAGATAAGATAGTCTTTATGTTAGGAAAGTTGGGAAATATTGTTAGCATAAACATTATTTTTTTATATCTTACCTCTTATAGTCTTAAATGCACTCCACTTTCACTCCTTCTGCTAATGTTCACATTTCTCATTTTACACTAAGATTTATGAACTTATAACCATATAAGTTATAGGTTTACATAAACTCATCATACATTCTTGTGTATATTTATCATGGGCATGTACATTACAGTAATTTGGGGTTTTTAATGGTTCCTTTGAGCTTTTCTTTTCCCAGAGTGGAATGACTGCACGGCATACATCTTTAAAAACAAGAATTGGGTGCAAATGCTCAAATTTATTTAGGATTTTCTCTAATTGACACATGGTCAAAAATATACCTACAGGCTCAAACATATACTTAACCAAATATATAAACCTCTCACTTATTCATCTGGATCCATCCATCTTCTGCTTTTATCAGTCAAGGTCATGAGGAGCTGGAGCCGATCCCAGCGACAAGAGGAGGGGCATACACCGGACATGTTTCCAGTCTGTTGCAGGGCCAACATGTAGACTGACGACAATTCACACTCACAGTCACACCTATGGGCAATATATTCATACACTCCCGTTAATATTTGACTAAATGTCCCTTAGCAAGTTGCACCTTGACCCTTTGGTAGCCATCAACATTTGGTTGCCATCTTGGCAGAATTGTTATAGTAATTCAGTTTTGTGGCTTTCCCAATATTGATCGAGCTGGTCCACAAATTTCAAATGGGATTGAAAGTTGAGGAAAATTGGACAGGCTTGACGTCAGAGTTCTGGGAAGGCCACTCCAGAAGCTTAATGTTAACCAGGTTTGGTGTGTTTGGGACACCGAAGAGAGAGCTTAAATTTTACTCTTCTAAACATACCTGTTGTTATTGTGACCAAATAGCTAATCTGACCATTAAACATTTCACCAGAAGGCGTTTGGCTTGTTCATTTGAGTCTGTAGGTGTTGATGTTGGAGCAGGGGCTTCTTTCTTGATCAACACACTCTCAGTCCATAGTGATGTAAGACTGGCTTCAATGTGGACAGTGATGCTGGTGTATCAGCAGTTTACAGTTTATAGCAGGTTTAAGCTTTGGCTGGTCCCAGGTTGTTTCTGAACATCCAAACCAATGTCTTCTCATCTGAGGATGAAAGTTTGGGTCGTCTTCCACACTTTAGAACTTATAATCTTGAAATCTGCAGTTAGAAATGGTTTCAAAGACCTGCCAAAGTTGTGTAAATCTACAGTTCTTCATCTTAGTTCTTCACTGAGTTTCTTGTCCTTTCTCATTGTTCTCAGTATTGGTCAATCAAAAGAAACTACCAGTTGTAGTCAATCATGATGACTAATGAGAAGTTAATAAGCCTCGGCCTTGTCAAGTTAAGCAATATTGTAGATCCTCCAGTAGCAACCATTAAAAGATATAAGTGGTTCTGTGTTTATAATGCACATACAGTATATATGTGTACATTTGACCCTGTGTGTATTGAAGAAAATCAAAAGTAAATTCAAACTTGTTGTTAAAGATGCATGTTGTTCAGTCATGGACCCTGGAAAAAGAAAAGCTCAACAAAATCATTAAAAGATGAAAAAATGACCATGCCATTCATGCCCTGGGTGAGTGTATGTAAACTTCTAACCACAACTGTAATTACATATCAGTTTTCAAGAAAAATAACATGTTCATCATTACGCCATGCAGTTTGCTACAACTGCCAATTTCAAAACACATCAGTGCAGTCTTTGTCTTTTAATGTAATCTTTAAATGCTTTGTCTCTGTCACTTTTCACAAATTACATCCGCTGTTTCCATTTCCAAGCTTAAAATCGACCCATTTGTTCACAAACCAGCTTTCAAGGACACATGCATCTATTTCCAGAAACTCTAATATCAGTTTTGTCTGACTGCTGCTTACTGATGTCTCTGATGCATATTCTTCATGTTCTCTTGCAGATGTTGTTTTTAGCTCTACATTTCATTTCTGTTAAATGGTTCTGTTGTTGCATTACTAAATGTCTCTTAGCTAAAATCCCAGATATATGTGTCTCATTCATTTACTGTTACATTTTAGGTTCATTGTCACAGTATTGCACTTGATCTTTCCTTTTATTTATGTATTTATTTTTAATGAAAGTGACACTAATGAAAAGTCAAAATCAACCAACACAAAGGGACACAATGCAGATCTGGATGATTGTCTGGTCAACTCATTTCACATAACAATCCAACATAAAAATGTTGAATTGTCACTTGAATAGACATTTGGACCAACACTGGATATGAAATGGGGTCTAACCAAAATTGTTGAATTTATTTTTTGTCAATTATGGACAGAAAGCAAAGGTGGAGAAGAGGTTTGTGTGTACATAAAAAAAAAATGTTTTAAATATGAAGAAAAGTCACATGAAGAGCGTGACTACATCTCCAAAATCCTCAGTAGCTGCCTCAGTCAGCTTCTGCACCTGCTTCATTCATCTTTCTGCACCTGACTCTGATTAAATAATCGCATCAGTTTATTTG
This sequence comes from Oreochromis aureus, assembly GCF_013358895.1. NCBI lineage: Eukaryota > Metazoa > Chordata > Actinopteri > Cichliformes > Cichlidae > Oreochromis > Oreochromis aureus. The sequence continues at coordinate 35,133,770 of NC_052944.1, forward strand.
ACAGCCTTTTGATCAAGAAAAATGTGTTTTTCTGTTTTTTTGTTTTGACTTTGATAACACCTGCATGACCTCAACGGACACAGATCAAGCTCAGAACTGAATCTGATGTACAGATGCTTTGAGAGATTTTGTAAACTGATCAAATTCTTTCTGGTTTGCTTTTTAGTGTTTAATAATTGAGTTCAAATAAATGTGGGTATGAGATGACACATGACACCTTTTTCCAGATTTTCCACAACATTTGAAACACACCACTATCACTATCTGCCACAGATGAACCACATTCCCTTCGGTAAGTTACAGTATAGAGTATAGATACAAAAATAAGATGTTCAAATAAAAAGTTTTGAATAGATTTTAATAATAGCGCATTCTAATCTAAAGAGTTTGGCAATTTATTAACTTTATATGTAGAAAGCTGATGCTGAAAACCTGTATAGGTAACTTATTTTCTTGTAGAATAAGTGAATCAATAAAGAAGTGGAGTCACAATTTTAATTTAAAAGAAAATCGATACATTCTCACATTTTAGATCAAATCAGAATGACCGTTTGTCCCGATAAGCGGAAGGATATTCTATGTAAATCTTAAATTTGATCAATTTTAGTACTGCAAAGTCTTGAAGAGCCACCAGCTAACATTTCATCTCATTCAATCATGATTATAGTCATCCCACTAGGTGGCGCTCTAACCATTACTGACAAATGGTATAACAAACATTTCCGAGCTCGAGTCTCATCACACTTGCGACCTTTGGGAGAGATTGGACATTGTATTTTTGAGTGACAGCAGATTACTGCTTTTTGGCGAGTGATTGAAACTCCACGTGCCGACACGACCACCCCGTTTCCCTGAACGTAAAAAGCTTCGCAATTTAACATCACAAAGGTCTTTGGATTCCACGCACTGGATATCGTGTAAATCTGATGAAATGCCTTGGAGGAGTTCGTCAAAGAAAGTTACCTCAAAAGAAGGGGAAATGTCGCCAAAATTACACATTAATTTCAATATGGCTGACTTCCTGTTGGATTTGGGATATTGCTCCAAGAGACTTTTTTGTACTTCTTGATATCTTCCATAAGCTTACCAGGTTTCAGACTCATACATAAAACACAGAGCAGGGGCTGTTGTTTTGAAATATTGTAGGGGGCGCTGTGGAGCCATTTTGCGCTATTCAAAGAAAATGATGACATAACAAGATAGCACTCATCACATTGGAGGTGTGCGCCAAATTTCAAGACTTTTTAAACTTTCCAAGCCCTCAAAAGCCACTTCATCTTTCATGGTGAACCGCGTTGCCACAAGGGTGCGCCGTTCAGTTTAAACTCACAATTTTCTCACTGAAGCATCATGAGGGACTGATGGTGATATTCACCGCTTTTGAAGTGGCCACAATGAACCTGTGAAAATCAGTAGAAGAAAATGAAAGCCATGGTATTTCCTGGTGCCACTAGGTGGCGCTCTACCTATTCCTGACAATGGGCACATCATTCTGTTCAGGGCGGGTCTGACATCATTCCTGTAAAGTCTGGTACTGATCAGACTGGATTTCATTGAGTTATACTAATTTGTTTCTTAATGGCGAGACATCAATAATCGCCATGCTGCTGGGGTCACACCCTTTCGCGAAAACTCACAGTTTTCACTGTAACCCAAAACCAACTCCTTAAGGCTTTCCTGGAGAAATTTGAGGCTGCAGATGTCAACCATAACAATACTGTACACCAAAGTGTAAAACATGACATTTCCTGTTCCCACTAGGTGGCGCTGTCCCTGGTGTCAAATATGGCAGTTGAAATATGTTCAGGGGTGGAGCCTTATCCTATGTGTTCTCTTTGGTCCAGGTCAGAACATGTATGACAGAATGAGAGGCAATAATATTTTCATGGCGAGTCATCGAAATTCGCCATGGCGCCACGGCCTCACCGTATCCCGAAAACTCAAAAGCTCCGCAATTTAACATGGCCCAGGTGTGTAGTTGACACTGACCAAAGATGAAGCTTATACGACCAAATTCCAAGGAGGAGTTTGAAAAAGTTTGAGGTATGGAAATGGCAAAATTAGAGCAAAACTTTCTATGAATAAATTCATGAACACTGCTGAGGGGGCTGTGGACTAAATCCACCTAACATTGGATTTATACAGTTATGTTTACATCTATAATTATGCTTCTTTTCCCTCTTTTTTGTCGCACACGCACCTCTTTGTCTTACAGCTTGTTCGCCGATTTTTCTCTTAGTGTCGGCTGCCACGGTTTAAATATCAAGTCGGGGCGACTTGGACGTTGAGTGATTGTCCCGTCTCCGAATCTGTCAAGCATGGCAGCTGTAAATTCATCACAAGTTTTTTGGGCTTTGTTCCGGTGCAGCTTGGCATGGTCTTTGCTTTTGGATTGGAGTGTCTGTGTTTGTTCCAGAGAGAGAATTAGAGATCAGAGAGAGGCATTTCTGCACCTGCATCCCCTTCACGTCTCATCTCATCTTTCTCCCTGACTATCACTCACCCTCTTCTCTTCTCATATCGCCTCTCGGGGACACTTGTGATGTTTTATTTGCATGCAGTGAATTAAAACCGCACCACGGAAGATATTTTTTGTAAATGTGTATAAAAACACGCCTTTGTCATGAGACTGAACACAAAATAAACAAAATCCTCATGTCAAGGAGACCGGTTCGTGCAAACAACAAGTGAAGAATCAAATCCCAGAAATTGAATTTAAATCGTCACTGAACAGGGAAGCTGTCTAGAAAAAAATGTGATTAAATATCAGGAAGTCTGTTCTTTTTGTCCCGTCTTTGATATGAATCGCTGGTGTCAGATTTATTTAGTAAATGCTATGAGTAGTCTACTGGCGTCACATGTCATGATTTGATTTTTTAGTACAGGACTTAAATCAGATTTATTTCAAACTGTAACATTTCATCATGGTTTAAGGATGATTTGGAAAACAGCTGACAAGATTTGGTCAAACTGTGGAATCTGTGCTTGTGTGTGTGATATGCACTTTAATGAATATGCATGGGCAAAAAAGACAAAAACAATAACAGATTGTCTCTGTCTCTTGTGGTTGGGTCATTAAATTATATTTGGAAAATGTTCCAGGCTGACCCTTGCAGAATCAGATTATTTTTTTCTTTTGTATCATTACTTTAGTATATCTAATATGCAAAACTGCAAAAATTGTACCTTCATTCTGTGAACATTCTTCAAGTTATAGGCTACGAAGACTGGGTTGAATTTTTGGGCTTTTTAATTGACCTTTTTCCAGCATTTGTGAGCCATCAGAACTTTATTAGCACAGGCAATAACCACTTTGAATAATAATGTTGCTAACAATTTCAGCAGAGGAAACACAAATCCATTTTATACCCACTCCAAGTGTTACGATAAAAAGCCAAATTCTTATTTTTGTTCCACATAATTTTTTAAGTTGCTATAACCAGGGTTGAGCATCAGTGTTACATCATATATTATAGTTTAAATATTAGGAAAATGCTACAATTTAACTGTATTTTTTTAACTATATTGTTTTAACTGTAATTTAAATGCAAACAAGCACTGGTGCCCTGGAAGTTTATCTGTTTTCTGATAATTCACTGGGAAAAAACACATTACTGTAATCAGATTACACTTTTCACTTATTTATTTTTTTAAATTTAATGTCACATGTACTAAACTAACTACATTACACCTACAGCTACTTTTTTACTTGCATTACACTTTGTTTTTCAATTAACTGCACACACTGGATTGATAGAAAGAAAAAAAACATCAAACAAACTTGCAGTTATGTGCAAGAAGTGGAAAATGATGAGCAGGCCCCAGGGAAGATATGGAAATTACTTTGAATTTTCTTGCACAAACGGTTAAGAACACAATGGTATTATGCTGCTAACACAACTACAGCTCTTTGCAGACATCTACAGAGACTGCATGGTAACACAAAGCCAGCCAGAACCCAGAGTGACGTTAAAGCTGAGTGTATGCAGACCCCAGTCCAGCAGCCAGAGCCTGATTTTCAACATGTAAAAAAGGCAGTGATGAATACTCAGGCTGTAATCTCGGTTTCTACTATTCAAGTTTCTAAAGCAGAATGACTGTGGAGATATCTTTGAACTCTCATTGCACTGGTTGACAATGTCGCTTTGTGTTTAAGTGTAAATACTTAAAAAGATCCTATGCTTGTTCTTGTTAGGATATGGATTTGTGTGGGTATGTGGAACTGCAGCTTAAGTTTTATATTGTTAACTGTTGTGAGACAGTGTGTTTAATTTCATGGTAATTTCATGGAGCAATGGTAAGTGATATAACAAGTACAATAAAAGAGAGAAAACACCAACGGTCAAACGATGCCCTTTGAGCAAGCACTTGGTGAAAGTGGAAAGGAAAAACCCAGTTTTAACAGGAACAAACCTCCAGGGAAGCCATTCTCCATGACCAGCTGGGGGTAAACAGTATGATGAATTACATTGTCTGGCAAGTACTGAAATAACATACTGCATTACCTATAACAAAAGTTATGTGTATTACATGACCTTTTTTGATTAACAACCCCAACACTGTTTTGTAATAGTGGGATGTATCAGAGAGGGTGATGAGGAAGTGTACAGGACTGTGGAGGACAACTTTGTTCCATGGTCTGAGCAAAACTATCTGCAGTTTAATGTGGCAAAGACTAAGGAACTGGTTGTGGAAATAAGGAAAAGAAGAACACTAGAGACCCATATTTCCATCCACAGTGTCTGTGTGAAGACAGCTGAGGATGATAAATACCTCAGTTTTCACACACTGACAATAAACATCCCTCTACAAGAAGAGCTAAGTCTGTCTCTATTTTCTGAGATCACTGACATTAACATCTGATGGTGAGGCTCAGGACGTTTGATGAATCTGTGGTAGCAAGTGCCATCCTCTATGCTGTGGTGTACTGGGGGTAGCACACAGCAAAACACTCAACAATGAACCGATCTGGAAGGCCAGTAATGTTGTGGGTGTGGACCTTGACTCTCTGACAGAGGTTTTAGAAAGGACCATCATTATCAGACAACCCTTTACACCTTCCCCATCTCATGGTGGATAGTCACAGGAGCACGTTCAACAAAAGACTCATTCAACCACAATGCGCCACAGGAAACCATTCCTACCTGTGGACATCAAATGTTGTTTTGATAAGGAGAGCTCATTAGGAGGAATTGAACGCGATTTATTGATATACAGAGTTCAGGTAAGCTATTTAGTAATTAGATTTTGATGGCCTATCATAGCAGAATGGAATCCCAGCTGTGATTATGGCAGCACCTCCTGGAGTCTAGATGCTGATGTTGATGGAGATGAAGATGGAGGCCTGAATGAGTCTGAAAGCTAGAATGGCAGATCTGAGGTATGCAGAGGCTTGAAGACGATGGGCAGGAAGATGACTGGACTACAGCAGAGGTGTCAAACATAAGGCCCGGGGGCCCAGAATTGGCACTCCAAAGGCTCCAATCGGCCCACTGGATGCTTTTGAAAAATGTGACACAGGGCACAAGTTTTGGACTTTTAACTGTATTTTCATAAGTTTTACACCTTTTCCTACTAATAAAAAGTTTACTTTTTACTAGTGCCATCAGCGTTAATCTCGTTAAAATGACGTTAACTCCATAACCGCATAAACGCAGTAAATCTCCGTTTAGCGAGTTAGCACGGAGATTTACCGTGTTGATGCGGTTATGGCGTTAACGTCATTTCAACGAGATTAACATTGACAGCACTACTTTTTACTCATCTTCTAGCTGTGATAATTCCTCAGTTACAAACTTTCTAATATAGCGATGTTATGTGTACTAACTTGATTAAACAAATTTAGGTTCTGAATACATTTTTTAAAACAACTTTCTAACATTTTATATTGAAAACACACTCCGTGTCAAACGTGATGATGATGACACACATAAGAAATAAAATCCACATTTCCGCAAGCATGCATTGTGGTTTCATTTCATCTCTGACTAGGCATCTAATGAGTATGCTCTGCACAAATGATTTGTGCAAATAACAACTTTTAAAAAAAAAGAAATTGGGTTTTGAAGGAACCGTGGTCTCGAAGTTTGCTTCGGGGAGCAGCTCCTTGTTATTATTTGTGTTCCTTATTTGCTGTTCTGATACGCAAGGCTAGAAGTGTTGTTTGTTTTATGTTTTTTTTTTTTAGCATGCATAAAACAATTCAAAATGCCTTTCTTCTTTCAGACGTCTATCAGATGTAGAACCGTTGTGACCCACAGCTGCTTTGTATAAATAGACATCTACATCTCAGACGCTTTGTATGTGTTGTATCTGGATTAGTTCAGGAAAATTATCACGGGTTGTTTGCAATTGCATAGTCTTTGCTTTCACATAAGCTGGATTAATGAAAATGTTGCAAATACTGGGAACTGGTGCGTTCTTTTATAAAGCTCGTACATATACAATTATGATTTAAACACCAATGCATGGATGACTATATTTACACCACCCCTTCATCATTTCTGCTCAGCCTCTACTTGCACTTGTTTCCAGTGTCCAAATGAACCATCACCTTTCCCTTACTTTTCCCATCTGTGTCAGAAATTATAAGGCACACATTAAGAAGATGCCTGTCTTTCCTATTGTGGGGACAGCATGTTTAAGCCCTCCTTGTAATATTAATCACAACTAAGCACAACAAATGAAGTTCAAAATCAAATACAAATATGATTAAAACATGATTAAAACCCTGATTTACATCTTTACCCATAATTAGTCTCAGACAGTTAAATACTAAAAAATCCACAAATAAAAATAAAAGGTTCATTTTTGATTGACCATCAACAACAATTATTATTTTAATGATGTCATTATTATTGAGCCCAAGCCTCAATAATAATGCATCATTAAAATAACTGCACCACATGTGTTTTTAATGCCTTAGTTCAGGCTAAATGCTGGTCTTCAGCAACAATTTAATCACTCAGACACTTATGGTGTCAGGTCTGACGGTGCCCCGACCGGCGACCTGTGTGTGTGTATGTGCGTTCTCCTCTCTCTCGCTCTGTTTTTCTTTCTGGCTCCGCTGCAATTGTTATGTGGTCGCGTAGCAACGGGAGACTTCCGACCCGGAAGTGCTGTCGCTCTGAGCTGTCCCACCTGCAACTGATTCCTCGCCGGCTGCTGCCAATCATCTACCGTCGTTGGCAGAGCTATTTAATGGTGTGGCAGAGTGACAGACAGCAAAGAAAGTGTTTGATAGCGGAGGGAGGCTAATCGTGTCTGTTTTGCCTTTTCCCAGGAAGCGAACGAGACGGAGAGACGGAAGGGGAGACTTCACTGATTCACGGGAGTTGTGTGGACACACGAGGGGAGATGGGGAGAGGAGCACTGAAGGGACTTGCACTGTGGATAACTGTGGATTGGCTTCACTGTAAATAAAGACACTGTTCAACCTTAACGAGAGGTCCACGTCTGGGTTCACTAACTCACCATCCTTAACATATGGTGATGTTTGGCTGTTAAACATTTAGTAGAAATTTAAGAATGCACACACACACACACACTGTATACGATATACTTTCATACTTGTTTTATTAATTGTTTTGTGTGTTTACGATATGTTTCTATTTTGGTGTACTACTGTAAGGTGTAAAGGCACTTAAAAATAAAATGTAATATTATTATTATTATTTGTAATAATGTTACATCATCCAAGGCACATAGGACCTTAGGAACTCTTCTTTAGCTGTTTCTTAATCCAGTTACCTGACATCAGCTGTATTTAGACATGTAGAGGATTTAGGAAACTGCTACTTTCCTGAAAATATTCCACAAAACCATCTCTACGGTTTCTAGACAACAGTCCAAAAAAAGGAAAATATCCACTTTGTTGAAGCTTGGGTGGTACAAAAGGTCAAAGGTGACTGACAAACAATAACTCTAATAAATTATCAATAAATTAATTACATTTTATGCAGAAGAGCATCTCTGAATGCAGGTTAAACCTTGTAGTAGGTGGGTTACATCTGAAGACCACAGGGTACCCCTCCTACCAGGTAAGAACAGGAATCTGAGGCACAAGCTTCACACAAGCTCAATAACAGTGGACTATAGAAAATTTGAAAAATGTTTCCTGGTCTGTTTCTGCGGTGACAGGTGCATGGTGGGCTCATAATGCGACTTGTATCATCAATTCGTGATTTGTAGCGTAATGGTGTGGGGAATCCAATTTCTACACTTTAGGCAGGGTTCAAACACCATGTTTCTCTTTATGACCACACTGTACCGTCTTCTGATGGCTGCTTCCAGCAGGTCAATGCACTAAAACTCATATCATCTCAAACTGGTTTCTTGAACACGATGAGTTCACTGTCACCTTCACAGTCACCAGATCTGAATCCAGCACACACCCTCTGTGTTCCATATCTGACAAATCTGTGGTGACTGTGTGATGCTGTGATCTCAACATGGATCAAAATTTCTGTTTCCAGCACCTTGATATCTATATCTATAATCTATATGATGAAGAATTAAAGCAGTTATGAAGGTAAAAGTCATCCAATGTCATTACCCAATAAAAACTCTGGTGAGGGTATATGGAATGACTTTTTATTAAAGGAGACTACATTTAGTAAATGTAGGAGAACAGATATGTTAATTAGCTAACACAATATTAATATTAGACTAGGTGAAGTCTATTAGACCTTTTCACAATGACACTGACATGCAATTTTACTTTGCAATTTTACTATTTAAATGGCGGCATTTTCAAAATCTCAAAAAGATCTTAAATACTTTTAACCAGAGCAGTTGACAGTTAAAATATATATATATATGGAGGATGGATCTCTGCACTAGGTAGAAAAGACAAAAAGGGCCACATTGACTAATAGTTGGTGCCTTTGAGGACACCTCACCTTGAGCTGCTGCACAGCATCTGCTCAGTGTGCTGCAGACTGTGTTTATACAATAGCTGACAGGTGTGAATGGGTCCGGCAGAGTGACTGTGAAGCAGAGCGTCACTGACGTGCAGAATGCTCATTCAGCAAACCTTCTCTGGAAGAGAAAAGTGAACCATAACAGGAAAGTAAAATGAACATTGTCATGCACCAGAAGCCTGCTTATTTTAAATTTATAGCCCACTCATCAAATATGTCACAAGCTTTTCATGCTTCCTTTGTACGTGACCAACAACAGATACATTACTTCAAAGCAAAATACACAATTTGAAGCAGAGTGTACTCCAAATCTGCAGTGATTGTATTTGTATTACAGGCTGATGAAAGCAGAAAGATGCTTTTTTTAAACTTTCACCTAAACTTTTAACTGAAGTCTCCTTCATTATTTGGACTCACAAGCTTACAACATTTTTCTTGTGCTGTGTCGCCCTTTCTTTGTTTTTGTTGGAGACCAAATAAAGATTTTCTTAACTCAAAAGGTGTCCGTCAGAAGCTAAAATCCAACTAAGACAAGCGGACCTACCTGGGATTTATGAAAGAACATTCACTCTCCCCAAAGGAAGGGAGTATGTAATGAGTTACCACATACTGTTTGTTTGTCGTTAGCTGTCCTAGCATCCACCGTTTAAGATCAAGATATCATTTTCAAATTTTGTGTAATGCTAGATAGATACCAAGAAAAGCTCAAGCTGACTTAATTTGGGTGAAAACCAGCTCGCAGTGACCTCAAATGTGAAAATAAGTAAAACCTTTATATTACCCACAATTTTCCATGGATAATCTTCAAACTTCACAACAGTATGCTAGATCATTTAACCAGAACATCCATTGTTAATTGTAAAGGTCAAAGTTGATCTTGAAAAAAAAAATGTAAGAAACTATTTTGAGTAATGTGATATCATATAAAAGGGCATAGAGAGATCTCTCCAACACACTTTTAATTTTTTCAGTAGCATGGCCTACAATGTAATGGTGAGGCCATAACGGACTGATATCATCATTTTACATCTCTGAGCACTCTTGTTTAAATAATGGATTCTGATTTAATTGTGTGCTACACTGTTAAAAAAAACATCTTAAAAAAACGGTATTTCAAGTGATTTTAAACATTAAATTAGGAACATGTTAATGTGATTAAACAATGAAATTATCTATAAATAGGGAAAAAAAACAAATCCTAAAAAAACAGTAATATTCCGGCAGCTGGGGCGCCAAAATACTACCGTAAAATAACAGAAAATAACTTTCTCGTAAAAATACGGTTATTTTCAGTAATGAAAATAGAGTTTGTTGCGCTAATGTTACATGGGATTCTGCCTTTTCCAAGTGCTTTTAGACATTAAATTAGGAACATTCTAACGTGATTAAACAATGAAATTACCTATAAACAAGGTCAATGAATGTGGCAATATGAATCATAATACTTAAATGTACAGAAATATACAGTTAACAGTTGGTTTAAATAATAATGGATTGCATGCCCTGGGACAGAGGCGAGGCTGCCGTATCGCACCATCGGCCCCTCTGGCTATCACCAGTAGGCGGTAGGTGAAGAGTCTTGACCAAGGACACAACGACCGAGAGTGTCCAAGCTGGGGCTCGAACATGATCGCCTGATCACGAGGCGAACTGCCAACTCTTGAGCCACGATCGCCCTAAATAGCAATGATAATGATACTTATGTGATGTAACACAAGCTTATAGGAATCATGTTGTATACTTTTCCATAGCATTACATTTGAATTCAACAGTTCAATCTTTCAAATAACGGACAGATATTTGTGAAATCATGATACATTTGTGAATGTATTTTAACAATCTAAATATGCATATGTACAAACAGATACATTTAATAAACATGAAAATTATGTTTTATTACATTACAGTGATTTAACGTTAATTGACATTTGAAATGTGAAGTCACAGTCCATCTAGAAGAACAGAACAAAACTGTAAAATGCACAGTAAAATACTTTTATATTAGGATTTTTTCCTACAGTGCAGCCATACCCGCGACCTTGTGGTTGTTAGTTCACATTCATTGGCCGATGCTTAGCGTCATGTTATTATGTGTCCCAACATCCAATGACATGTCACATTGTTTTCATGGCCACACCCTCACCCCAGGTGCAGAGGCCTATTTCTGTTCAGGAATGTTGTGAATACTTTGAGATTTATATTAATTGCAATTCCTACCTCTACATTTATCTTTTAAAATATATAATTAGCACAGCGTGGCCGTGCAATGTTTTATATGTTTTTTTTTAGTTTTTATTCCTATTAATTATATTTTCACTTGTTACCTCTGAATTATTGAATCAGACCTAGATGACATGACATTTCCAGCAAAATTATAATTCAAATATTCCTTTAATTATTGATTATTCTCATTAATTTTCGATCATTTTACATATTTTTTCATAGTATTGCATTTGAATTTAACAGATCATTCTCTCAAATAACAGAGAAATATTTGTGAAATTATGATACATTTCTGAATGTATTTTTACGATCTAAATATGCATATGTACAAAAAAATATATTTAAAAAACAAGTAAATTGTGTTTTACTATATTTACAGTGATGTTATGTTATTTTACATTTGACATGTACAATCACAGTCTACGTATGTAACTTTAATGATATTCTAGAAAAACAGTACAAAACTGTAAAATATACAGTAAGATACTTTGATGTTACTATTTTTTGGAACAGTGTATGATTACAATTTTTAAATGATGCAAATTTCTTACTAATTGATTCTCTGGTTAAGGATATTATCAATTTGGAGGTTTTACGATGTAAAAAATCAGTGTTTCCCCCCCCAAGTTATAAAAATATTTTTCAGGTAATTTAAAGAAAAACTAGCTTGTGTTATTTCAGACCCTTAGAATTAAAGATCAGGCATCAGGTCAGGCTTATAGAAGGACAGATGCTTCCTTGGAAAACTACACACTACATTGTTGTACATCAGTCTTAGAGATTTTCTTTCAGGTGTGCCTTTTGAGATCGAACCTATAAAGAATCATTTTCAGCCTGTGAGAAAAACTGCATCTCATTTCCTGCTCACAGGAAATGTATTATTCAGTCTGTCTTCAGACTTTCTCCTCTATCTTCTTTGCTGGCTTATTTCTCTGGCACATTCACAACCTGCCAGTGAGGAGTTAGTGGTCATGGTTGCTCATGATTCAGCTTTTTGTAATTACCTCCAAACCTGCTGCAAGGGTATTAGCGTCAGGACAGGTAGCAGAAAAAAAAGGTTTGTCCAGGAAAAACATAAAATTCTGCAAAAGCACAGTTCAGTACACAGCAAGTCTAATGGGTAGACAGAGGTTTAACAGCTGAATACTTACATTTACCTTTGATATTGTTTTGTTTAGGTTTGATTTAGTCCTTCCTTATACTGCAAATACTAAAAGTATATGAAATAAAAACTTGATTTACAACAATTGAAAAGAAGGTATTTCATGCTGGGGGAGAAAAGGATGCCCAAGGAAATTATGGTATATTGACATTACAACAGTGGTTTGTCATTTACAACCATCCACACTCACGTCATTCTACCATCCTCCTCTGTCACACCAACCCTTTGGATCTCCTCCTTCACTACATCCATGAATCTTCTCTGAGGTCTTCCCTTTTTTCCTCCTGGATAGCATCTCCATCTCTATCGAATACATCCACTGTCCCTCCTCTGCACATATCTAAACCATCTCAGCCTTGTCTCCAAAATGCTCAACCTGAGCTGTCCCATGTTAACTTTGGTCACGCCCCAATGAAAACCTTAACATCTTCAGCTCTGCCTCCTGTGTTTTTTCCAGTGCCACCATCTCCAAATCATCACAGCAGGTCTCACTACCATCTTGTAAACCTTCCCTTTCACTCCTCCTGCTGTCCTTCTGTCACAAATCTCGTCTCCACTCACTCCACCCTGCCTGCACAGTCTTCAGTATCAGCTTTTGAAAGTCAAAAATCTGATTATCGATGCTCAGTCCACAAATAGTCACCTGAGCTCCCAATTTTTGTACAGAAGAAGTCCCCAAAATTTTGTACCTTACAGCAGAAATAGACACCACCTTTTGCAGACAGTAAAGAATTTGTGGTAGATACTGTGGTATTATTTTAAATGGTGGATTTTTGTGAATAGAGATGTTTTAGGGTATGAAGTAGCTGCTTATATTAAAAAAAAAAATCTGCATTTTTCAATATACTTTATCATTTTAATATAAAGAGAAATTAATAACTATCTTGAATAAGGTCAGAAGTGTACTAAGTTGAAAGTGTCATAATTAATCATATTCAAAGCCTTTATTACAAAGAATGTGTTTAATAATATGGAGGATTTTTGCAAGTAGGGGAAGTCTCCGAGTAATCAGGAGAGTCGGGAGTGGGGTGACGATGGAAAGTGGGCAGGCAAGTCGGTATTGTAAACAAAGTCTTTTCTTATAGTTAGGTTCCAAGGAAAGATGATCTAACAGGATCAAACGATTCAGACTCAGAATCAGTATTAAAAACATTGGAATAGACGGGTGTTCCAAGATGGCTGCTCTATCGTGCGCCGCCGTCTTGTCCAAACCAGCCAAGAAAATCCAGGAAAAGTACAGAAGGGAAACTCAGTACATTTGCTGGAATAGGAGACGAAATAGCGAGGTGAGTTAGGCAACAAATGTAGCACAAGCAACAATCTAGAGCATCCAGTCCTCGAGGGCTGGAGAACTTGACTTCATGGTGAGGTGCCAACTTCTAACCCTACTCAAGTAAATTTAAAAAAATGTAAGTGTTTGGAAAAATGTACTTCCAAAAGCAGGGACACATGGAAAAGTTTCCAGACACCGGCCCTCGAGGACTGGAGTTTGACACCTGTGATCTAGAGACTGATGTTACTACTCAAGTATCTGCAGAATCTAGTGCATCGCCCTCAAGACAAGAGGAATAAAGACAGAGCAAGAGGGAAGGAGGAAGGCAGGGAAGGAGGGAGGCCAGATGCTGCCATGTCCATGACAGAAAGGCGATACTCCTGACACTGACTTACATTTTTAACTGCTTGGCAAATGACTCTACAGATGCTGGCACAGCATCAGTATTTACAAGAGTAATGTGACTCCACAAGTCCTCAGTGTGATTATTTATCAGTTCTCACTGGTAGCCTTGAAACTGGTGAGAAAAAAAATCAATCAACAATCCCTCTTACAGTAATTTAGCTTGATGTGCTTGTAAAATACCTAAGATTTACCAACTGTGTAAGCATTAAAAAACTCTTAAAACAGTCTTAATAATTTGGCACCCTGTGCAAGAGACTTGTACAGTCTATTATTTTCAAAACAAGATCAACTTTGCATTTAATGTCAACTCCTGTTTCTTTCATTTGTTTTTAAGCCATAAAAACAAATGTGTGTCATAAAAATTACAACTTACTATTTTTCACGAGGCAGATTATGTGTGAGTCACATTTAAAATGTTTACTAAAACGCGGTGCCTCGGTAATGAAATCCAAGTACTCTCACTCCAACCTCCAGCATGGTTAATGCAAATTCCATAGCAGTAATGCTATTAAATGAAGTCAGTGTTTCACTCCCTCCAGCCTTAATCATGATTAATTAACTACTGTGGAACTGAATGCGGAGGTTTCAAACTTTTAAACTAATTGGGTAATTAAATGCATCTATAAGAAAATATACCTTTAGAAGTCCAGTATACGAACCTTTGTTGCAGGTTTGCTCTAACTCGGGGAAAGCAGTTATATTGTTAGGGTGATAGCCTGGTGGAGCACTGATTAGCACTGTCACCTCACAGAGAGAGGCTTCCTGGTTCAAACCTATAGAACAGAAGGGAGCTTTCTATGCACTTTTTTCTTTTCTTTGTTTTATCTTTGCCTGCATGGGGTTTGTCTGCGTTCTCATTCCACAGTCCACTAAACTCTCCAGGTACTCTGGTTTCCTCCTACGGTCCATGTGGAAAGTTTGTAGGCCTCATGACTGGGACTTTAGCAATCAGTGTCACAGCAACCACGAGCACGGTGGTGCAGTGGTTAACACCGTTGCCCCACAGAAATAAGGATCAAACTTGTCCTTGTCTGGGTTTCCTCGGGTACTCTGGCTTCCTCCTACCATTCAAAGATACGCTTATTATTTTGGCACCAATTATTTTGACGTCTATTATTTTGACGTGTTACTCTGATCTGGCTCTCGGTATGATGGGGATAATTAAGAGTTTTGGGATACACCTGAGTAAAATGATTTTCCGTTAACCTCTTAATTTTGTTTTTAATGACTAATTCAATATACTAAATGTGCTCTCACTCTTAATATAGTAACCTCACCTTTATATCATTCAATTAATACACTATATGTGATCTCATCTTTAATATGCTAATTCTCACCTTATATGGTTCATTTAATTTACTGGATGTAATTTCACTCAAAGTTCACTTTAATATGTTAGATGTTATTTTGTGTCTTAGCGAGTGAACTCTGTGTGAACTTGAGGAGCTGTGCATATAAATCATGTTGGCAGGAACCAACCTTGAGGGAAGATGCTAGACCGGAAGAGGCCTGGGATGGACACCATATGAGACCTACGATATACTGGCCACGGATCAAGGATGTTACCTGCCTATCACTATCACACTATGGCATTGATTGATATTTTCAGGGTGTATATTAGAAAGATTTGTTTAATTATGCTGAATGCTGTTACGAGTGACGCCACGAGGTATTGTTTAATATGTAAATTTAAGTGCCTCTCTGTGATTGGTGGACCCAGAAGACAGACAACAGTGATTGGTTGCCCGAATGGAGATAGATGGGCCAAGACAAATGCACACAAAAGGTTCTGGAGTACGTGGATGGGATGGTAGAGAGTGTCCCCAGGGTGGAGAGAGTGGCAATTGGAGCAGACGTCAGTGGACGAGTAGCTGAAACTGAGGTGATGAGGAGAAGTATAGAGGAATACATAGAAATAATGTTGATGAGCCATCCCATGAAGCTAGCTAAAGAAGAGCAGTGACGATCAGTGAGCAGCAATATGACTCCATGCCACAAAAGAGCACTACAGACATTTGCTTTGAGAGTGTTGACTGTTGTATAGAGATGGTCAGAAGGAGCTTCACTGTCTGTATCTTGTGGGCATCCAGAGGGTTGATCTGATGGAGGATTTAGATAGGGTGAGATGGAGGCAGATGATCCACCCCTAAAGAGAGCAGCTGAAAGAAGAAGAAGCAACTGTGAACATAAATATTTTAGTATTACTGTGGGGAAAGAAGGTCCACAGGCGAGACAGCAAGAATCACTCAGAGCCCGCTCCACCGGCGATGGCTAAGGAGCTTACATTTTGAAAGCATAAAAAAAGTTTTTACACAGAAATGGGATTAATTTCATCATACAGCAGAGAAGCATTGTACTATAGAAATCTGAGCTCCTTTATATCTTCAGAAAATTACCCAGGGAAGATATAAAGAGTCACACATTTTCTGTGTGTTTTTGTTTTTGGCAGTTGTGCAGTACAGTGCCTGTTGGGCTTTGCTGGTCTTTGCTTCTCAACTTGTTCTGTTTTGGATTATACTTTGCTTAAATCCTGCCTCCCCGCAAAAAAAAAAAAAAAAAAAAAAAAAAAAAAAAAAAAAATCTGTCAGGACTACTACAGTTGAAAGTACAAAAGCAGATTGTTATTTCTGTAGCGATTTATATTTGATATTTGCTTTACATACATCAATAAAAGAGGCAGTAGACATTTGACACAACATGAAAAGCTGGGGCTCGGGTGGAGGTGATGGTTTACAAAAAGGCTAGGAGGTGCACACAAACTATAGGCATGCTAAAAGAACTTATACAGCACAGTCTGTTGAGATTAACAGGATTAGTGGAAAGATGTCAGCTGAGCTGCCCGCTGATGTGAGCTGATCTGCCGGGATTGCAGCTGAGCTAATCTTTGCATTATGCCAGAAACATCTCGATGTTTAGATTTAAATGTTTTGGGAGATGAAAACCTGAGAAGCACCTTTGACGCTCTTTTTTTGGCTCTTTTTTAAGAAGATTTTTTGGAAACCAATTGCTAATTATTTTCTACGTGCAGCGTACCCAAAGCTTGGAATTTTTCAAGCACATGACAGTGTGTATGTGTGTGTTTGGAGTAGATCTGTTTGTCCCTCATGTACACTGTGCACCTGTCTTATGAAATAAGACGTGCCAAGATTTTTCATTTTAACCAATATACCTCAATAGAGGAGAAAAATGGAGTCAGTTATAAAGATAGAGCTCAAAATTTAGGGAATGCCTTCCTCTATAAATTTCACTCCCCACTGCAAGCTGGAAGAAAAAACAAGGGATCTGGAGCTCGGTAATATTGTTCCTATTCAGACTGTGTTTGAGACTAGACAATTCAGTTTCCAGTTGGCCTGCAGTTACATTTTCTGCACCGCTCTATCAGTGGGCTGTGCAGCTGGAAACATTTCGACTTTGTTGTAATCCTTAAACCTCGTATAGTATAATGTTTAATCCTTTGTTTAGACTCTTTAGAATGATTCGGGCTCTTTAGTATAAAATGACTGATGAAAGTTTAAACAAAAGCAGCAAGGAGACGCCACACAGGCTGTCAAAGTGGTAAGAAAATTCAGAAAAATATACTGATGATTAAGAGTCTGTCAAATTAAAAAGTGTTTTGACCTAACTTAGTCTTCATAGCATACACTTACCACAGGCTTTGTCAGGTTCAAGCCAAAATAGCACTTAGGGAACTCTGTGCCAGTATTTCAAACACTTCTCTGGACCAGGGCCACGTGTCGACACTTCTCCACTTTGATCATTTTCGTGCCAGGGCTCCGATGAGTACCCCGCTGTTTTTCGTTGGCTCTGTGATGCGAATGGCTAATTTTCTTTTCAACTTCAGGGAAGATGTCTTGTGGGAACAGCTCAAGCTGCTATAACTATGGTCTTCATTAAAGAGGCTGTTGCAGATGCGAGTGTAATTGGCTGCTTGTGTCTTGCGTGTTATGTGAGTCATATATCATGCATGTTCCTTTGCCATCTATTATGAGACATTTACAAGAACAGCACACTATACAACCAAAAAGAAAAAGAAAAGACTGAGATAAAAGATCCAACATATTTTTACTCAGCTCCTGCAGAAAGCAATTGAGATCTTGACACCACCGAATTCTCCACCCGCTGGCTGCACTTAGAAAATATGTCCATAAAAAATTATGAACACCGTCTTGACAAAAGGGGAGTTCAACATCCACTGGGAGTGAGAGACCTTTTAGCAGATTTCAAATTTAACTAGCCTCATATGTAAGGCTTGTAAAACAGACAGAAATTCAAAATCCACTCAGTTTCTGGCAGGTCCTGTAGCTTTCTGTGCAGTCTATAAATTCATGCGAACTTTGCAATTTACTGATGAAATCTTACTTTTCTTTCAGGTATATGAGACAGAATTGCCAACTCTTTATTCTCAATTTTCATTGTCAGTCTTTCATTGCCTCCACTCTATCCATTTCCCATGTGGCTACAGGATTTTGATTTTGTCCTTAATCTCATATGTTAAATCTGCATCAAGTGTGGCCATGCTAAAGTCGTAGTTTTTATCTTGACAGTTCAATGCAGGCCACTAATCGGCTAATGGTTATTAATCCTAGGACCCTCATAAATTGATCATTTTTAATGATAAGGCCAAGAAAACTATTGTTACATGTCACAGAGTGATACTAACTAAATTAGTCAACTTGACTGACACACTTGACTTTTAGCTGAAATTCAATTTTTGCTCAAAAAGGCACCTTACAGCTAATAACTGTAAAAAGGATACACTCCCCTACAAAGTGGCCCTTTGTGAAAAAGTAATTGAGTTTAGAATCACTAGCCCCAACTGTCAGACCTGTTCAAGCAAAAAATCACTTAAATAGAACCTGTCTGAAAAAGCGACGTAGGCTAAAAGATCTCAAAAAGCTGAGAAAGAAAGTCATTGACATCTGTCAGTCTGGAAGGGGTTACAAATACATTTCCGAGGCTTTGGGACTGCAGTGCACCACAGTGAGAGCCGTTATCCACAAACAGAGAAAACTTGGAACGGTGAACCTTCCCATGAGTGGCCGGCCTGGCAAAATTACTCCAAGAGCGCATCAATGAGTCATCCATGAGGACACAGAAGAACCAGAACAAAGTCTAAAGAACTGCAGCCCTCACTAGCCTCACTCAAGGTCAGAGTTCATGATTCAACAGTAAGGCCTGCATGGAAGAGATCCGAGGTGAAATCCACTGCTGACCAAAAAGATCTTGATGAACTCCAAGACTTTTGGAAAAATATTGTGTGGACTGATGAGACAAAAGTTTACCTTTTTGGAAGATTTAAGGCCTGCTAAATCTGGTGTGACACTAATCCAGCGTTTTATAAAAAGAACATCATACCAACAGTTAAACATGGTGGTGATAGTGTGATGGTCTGTGGCTGCTTTGCTGCTTCAGGTCCTGGATGACTAACCGTATTTGATGGAACCATGAAGTCTGCTCTCTCGGGTTATGCAGCAAGACAACGATCCAAATCACACCAGCAAGTCGACTTCAAAATGGCAAAAAACCCAAAGTGTCTGTGAAGGTTCTCAGTCATCCAGCTCATCGTAGTCTAAGGAGCTTGGAAAGAAAAGCGTCTGGACTTCTTTGAGTTGCTTGAAGATGTTTCACCTCTCATCCGAGAAGCTTCTTCAGTTCTAAGGGTCAAATGGTGGAGAGGCCCAGATTTAAACCCAGTGGGAGTTTCCCCCCAAAGAGGGACAAAGGACCCCCTCATGATCCTCTACCTCATCACATGAGCCAAGGTGTGAAAGTAGGTGTGGGTCCCAATCAGCCAGAGTTTCGGGTGAGCTCATTGTGAAACCTGGCCCCACCCTATCATGTGATTTCCTGAGGTCAGATGGCCCAAAGCAAGGAATTACTTGCTTTGGGCCAAAGCAAAACACAAAACAAAACCTAACCAAAATGAAGTATCACAGAATCAATCTTAAATCTGTTTGAGGTGTTTTGGAATGACCTTAAACAGGCGGCTCATATTCAAACCCCTCCAATGTGGCTGAATTACAGTAAACAACTCTGCAAAGATGAGTGGGTAAAATTCCTCCACAACAACGTGACAGACTCATTGTCAGTTATTGCAACACTTGATTGCAGTTCTTGCTGCCAAGGTTAACTCAACCATTTATTATTATTTTTCATATAGGGTCAGGCAGGTTTAGAAAACTTTTTTCCCTTAAAAAAATGAAATAATCATTAAAAAAAACATATTTTGTATTTACTTTGGTTGTGCTTGTCTAATATTAAAACGTCATGATCTAAAACTCAGTGTGACAAATATCAGGAGGGGAGCAAAATCATTTTCATAGCATTGTATACCACTGAACACCAGATAGGCCACAGACCTCCTACTGTATGTCCAACAGTGATGATATCTTTGCAATTGGTCTGAGTGATGCTTTAAAAAACAACTTTTTTAAAACATCCATTTCGGTTCTTACTGTGATTAATGTGGCAGTCGTATGGAAAAATGCACAAACAGAAACTTAACAGACACAAATATCACCAAAGCATTATTTTTACAGCACATCTGAAATTGTGTGTAGTAAGAAAGAAGGCAGAAGTTTTAAGATAACATGTGTACTTAACAAGCCACAATACTCATTATAATCAAGTCTAGATGCATGTGGTGATAACAAAGTTCTGCTCACAAGCACTCAAGCTACCATAAGCATTAAATTGTAAGTACTGGCAATGACTCAGATTCAGCTATTAGCTGATAGCTTATCTGATGCTACTTGTCTGAGTGCATAACCAGTAGCGGTTTTAGATACGGGCGACACGGGCGGTTGCCCGGGGCGGCATCGTGATGGGGGGCGGCATCACGGGCATCGGCAAAAAAAAAAAAATTAAAAAAAAATTGCTCGTACTCATGCTGCCCCGACATCAGCCAGCGCATATTGGGAATGGCATAGGCACCGATGGGTTTTCTATCGCCCATTTGCTGGGAGTAAGGGCGCCCTCCTTTTGCGAGGTGCGCCTGCTGCTTATGCACAGGAGGAGAGGGCGGGCGGCGGGGATTCTCTGGCTGGCTGGAGCAGCATCTAATAACCAACTCGCAAAATAAAACAAAATAAAAACAAAACAACAAACACGAAAACACCGGACATTGTGATACAAACTTATAATTTGCACCGATGTTTTTTCGAAATTCTATACACAAAAACTGAGCGCGAGAGCCCTCGGTGCGCCTGCGCGCTGCTGAAGTCAAAGTAAACTTTATTGTCATACAGTCCAGTATATAGAGAGACGAGACGACGAGGGTCCAGTTACAGCAGTGCAAATAAACGAACAATAAATATAGTAGAGTAAGAAAATAAATATACACTTTAGGACTCGGGGTAAAGGGATCAATAACAATTTAAAATTTATAATTTACAGTTTGATGATTTAAAGTCTCACACATAAAGGGGAGAAAGGGGAGGGAGACCTGCTGCTTCCAAATAGAGCACATTTCATTCATAATGTTGTAAATCCAAGCCTATTATGTATTCATGATTTGAAACCTGGGTTGTGTGAAATCTCAGAAATACACCCTAGACAAAGTTAATCTGTGAACTAAGGTGTAGGTCTATTAGGTTATGTTGTGGTGATCCTCTGGTTGAGGGATGGGTGTTCATACTGGAGTGCAAAATTAAAACCAATGGAAGATGGACAAGAAAAGTTCAAAGCCATCAGGTGCTCAGTTTAGAAAAAAGAGAAAAGAAGAGGAGAAACGAGCAAAAGTTACAGGTAAGCAGATGTGTCGTTGGATAATGGCAGGTCATCCTGAAACAATCAGAATCAGAATACTTTATTAATCCCTAAGGAAATAATGTGGGTTACAGTTGCCCCAAGAAGAAATGGTAAAAATAGTAACAGTAACAGACTAAACTCCAAACAATACATTATGTTACAGATTTTAATATTAATTAGGCTACGTTCACACTGCAGGCGAAAGCGCATCAAATCCGATTTTTTCGCCCCTATGCGACCCATATCCGATCTTGGTATGACAGTGTGAACGGGTCACTTTCGTATGTGGTACTGAATCCTATACGTATCCGATGTTTTAGAAAGCGACTGCTGTGTGAACGGTCAAGTCGCATTAAATCCGTCTTTTACGTCACTGACACAGGACAGACGCCAATTATCAGCGCCGGAGAAGCGCCCGATAGGACATCGCGAACGATTTCCTACCATCCGGTGAAACTGTTGGGAAGACAACGTTGGAGAAATGTGAACATTTTATTTTTACTGTATTTTCTGCAGATTCTGACAGAAATCTGCAACTATCCTTTGAAGCACCGCTCCTCTAAAACAGCAAAAAGGATCATTATTAGGTTATCTACATTATTATGTAAATAACAAAATAACTTAAAGCAAAAATCTGGAAACATAAAGTCCGAAGTCTTTATATTAAGGGCAATCAGTCAAACAATATTGTTTGCTCTGGGTCTAAACAGAGCGAGTTGTGTGTGACATCTTCTTTTGCGCATGCGGGCCGCTTTGAGCGTTCACACTGGAGAGCGTTTGATGTCGCATTTTATGTGTAGTGTGAACAAGCAGACAAAAAAATCGGATTTGATCAAAAAATCGGAATTGAGCATTAAGACCTGCAGTGTGAACGTAGCCTTAGTCATTGTCAGTTGTTGATTTGTCCTGTTCTCATTGTATGACGAATTATGATGGCTGTTTGGTAGCCGTTTGCATACTATGCATACTCTCTCTCTCTCTTCATATGTGTGTGTGGACAACAGTTTTATGTTAATGTACAATCCTTAACATGTTTTGTGTGTGTGTGTGTGGGGGGGGGCGCCAGAGGGAGTGTTCGCCCAGGGCGCCAAACAGGCTAGGACCGCCACTGTGCATAACAGTCTCTTTAGCTCAGTGTTAAAGCAATTTGGATGTTTTTTCTTCTATCTTGCAAAGTGTATTTTTGGTGTAACAACAGATAATCATGTCATCATTACCAAAACACTTGTACTCAATCAAACACACACAAACAAAGGTCTCATTTCCTCCCTTTTTTTCTTTTATTCTGTCAATTCTCTTTGACTAGAGAATAGAGAGAGGCTATCATAACTTCAATATTGAAACCATCCTAAATCCTCAGATTCAGTCCATAAGCTCTCACAGAAAAACTGTGAAACCTAAAATGAATGCGTTTGCTAAATACTACAAAGAAGACCCCAAGTGAGAAGGAATGACTTAAAAGCCTAATTCAGCATCAGCTTCTGAGACTGGACTGAAAACAGCGGAAAAACCTTTGTAATATTGTCATATTGTGTATGCTCACAAGTGTAGTTACGACTGTTAAACACGTTCTTTGGGATTCCATTTGAAGAATGAGTAATTCCTAACTGAGTCATTAGAGGCCAAAACTGATTTAAAAATGTACATATTAATACAATAATGCGGCAGAATTTATTTCATCATAATGTAACGACCGTATGCGTGCACAGTTGGACAATCTGTGTTTTGTGGATGTAATACATTGCATTAATTCGTAATGACCTCTTAGGTTGAGTATGGGAGTTTTGGCAGTGAACAACTCCAAGTTTTGAAGTTTTGGAAAACCACTATCCTCCTCCATAAATTACCCTGCAGTCCTGCCGTATCTCAGTTTCATGCATTGGTAAAGAGCTAAAACTTGGAGAAAGTTGTCCAAATAAAGTGCTAATTAAAACATCAAGTCCTGGCATCATCCTGCATATCCTCACTCTCTTTTAACCATGACAACCCAAAGTTCTTCTCATGCTATCTGGCTTTAAAAAGAAAATATTCTCACTTTTGTGAGTGGAGGTAATGCTGCTTTGCATTTTGTAGTAGTTAAAGCTCTCCCTTGATGCTGCTGACCAGTGGATCAACTATTATTCCAGACAGGATGTTAAGATAGACCCAGTCTGTAACATTTTAACTTTACAAAAAAAGCTGTAAGAACGTCAGGTGCCTACATATCTTTTTAGCTTGAGGACTGAAAGTGCACAGGCCCTACTGTGTCTGCTCCTGTTTTTGTTATTATATATAAAAATCTTAAATGTTATGTTATTATTATAAAAAAAAATGAAGCCTTCTTTTTTTAAAGTGAGAAAGAGAAGAACTCAAAAAATGTTGCACATGAGTCAGGTCTGGTGTAAATTTACGTATTTTACGGGTGTCACATATCTGGAGCAAAATAGCTCTGTAGTGCCCCCTACAATGGTTTACATACAGAAAATGCTTGAGATTTCATGCATATATGCCGTTTTGAAATAAAAAGCAATGTTGGCACCGTTTTAGCATTTTACAAGCATTGTACTTTTTGCACTTTCTCACACTTCTCCAAAGGTTTTAGTAGGATCGACTTCATATTTGGTCAGTCTATAAAACTTGAGTTTTCATCACAGGGTGTGTCCATATCATATCTTATGTTTCGGATTAATTCTTGTTTTCTTGTTCTTAGGGTTTTAGTTCTTGTGTTTAGTGTTGTTATACCTACCGGTGTCCTCCCCCGGTGCTCTGTTCATGTCCCTAAGTTTGTTTTTGTGAATTTCCTGTTTTACTTTGAAGGTCTGTGTCTCTTGTGTCTAATTAGGTTCAGCTGTGTTCGCCTCTGGTGTGTCATTCCCTTGTTACCTGGTGTTTTTATAGTGTGTGCCTGCCTTTGTTCCTTGTCGCTTCATCTGTGTAACCTGGTGTAATCTCTGCATCTCTCTGCCCAACATTCTCCGTGCCATTTCTGCTCTTCATCCCGTGTTTGTATGGTTTCAGGTTTGTTCTTTAGGTTTTCCCAGTTTAGGTTATGTTTTAGTTCTGCCCTCGCTTTTGTTGTGTTCACCTTCTGAACTAAAGCTCGCATCACAGCCAGTGCCAGCATTTTGGGTCCTTCCTCACACCACCACACGACTGCTGCCGCAGCCATGACAGAGGTGCCGCTAAAAAGGCATTTTTTGTATTAATGAGCAACGTAAACATCCAACATCTAATGTTCACTGTCATTAAAATATAAGACAAAAGTATGGGCTCAAAATGTGGTCATAAATATTTTGTACTTGTAAATCAGTTTTGTACTTGTAAATCAGGATTTGTATGTGTAAAAAGAATTTGTGCGTGCGTAAAAAAAGATTTTTGTGTAAAAAGATTTGTGTGTGTGTAAAAAGATTTGTATGTGTAAAAAGAATTTGTGCGTGCGTAAAAAAAAGATTTGTGTGTGTGTAAAAAGATTTGTATGTGTAAAAAGATTTGTGTGTGGACTTAGCCAAAAACCCCTGCAAGTTACAAGTGCAATTTTGACCCTATTTTTCTTCCTGTCATCTGATTGGTCAATGTCATGTCAATCACAAATGTAACAATCCAATCAGAGAACAGATGGGTTTGGCTGTCGGAGGAGCACTTTTTTGAACTGCAGGTCCTTGAAGGGAATAAATGCCCTTTTACATGCCAACCCAGCGTTTTCCTTTATCACCACGAAGGAAAACAGTCTGTGGTCGTCCGAGTTTGGTGATTTTTGTGTCACAGGTCTCACGTGCTTTATACAGGGACTTCCACAGCCTTTTCAACAGCGCTGCGGACCGGGGGGGCAGTGTTTTGGAAATGACAGTCTTCATTACAAAGCTTTCTTCGTTATGAACAGTAGTGGTTTTTGATACGGGCGACACGGGCGGTTGCCCGGGGCGGCATAGTGGTGGGGGGCGGCATCACGGGCATCGGCAAAAAATAAATAAATAAATTTGCTCGTACTCATGCTGCCCCGACATCATGCGCATTTTGGGAATGTCGTAGGCACCGATCGGTTTTCTATCGCCAATTTGCTGGGAGTAAGGGCGCCCTCCGTTTGCGAGGTGCGCCCGCTGCTTGCGGCACAGGGAGGAGAGGGCGGGGCGGCGGGGGATTCTCTGGCTGCCTGGAGCAGCAGCTAATAACCAACTCGCAAAATAAGACAAAATAAAAACAAACCAACAAACACGAAAACACCAGACACCATGATACAGACTTATAATTTGCACCGATGTTTTTTTCGAAATTCTATACGTGAAAAGTGAGCGCGAGAGCCCTCGGTGCGCCTGCTTGCTGCTGAAGTCAAAGTAAACTTTATTGTCATCTCCGCTACATACAGTCCAGTATATAGAGAGACGAGACGACGAGGCTCCAGTTACAGCAGTGCAAGTAAACAAACAATAAATATAAGAAGAGTAAGAAAATAAATATACACTTTAGGACTCGGGGTAAAGGGATCAATAACAATTTAAAATTTATAATTTACAGTTTGATGATTTAAAGTCTCACACACAACCCGGGAGACCTGCTGCTTCCAAATAGAGCACATTTCATTGATAATGTTGTAAATCCAAGCCCATTATGTATTCATGACTTGAATCCTGGGTTGTGCGAAATCCCAGAAATAAACCCTAGACAAAGTGAATCTGTGAAATAAGGTGTAGGTCTATTAGGTAATGTTGTGGTGATCCTCGGGTTGGGGGATGGGTGTTCATACTGGAGTGCAAAATTAAAACCAAGATGGACAAGAAAAGTTCAAAGCCATCAGGTCCTCAGTTTAGAAAAAAGAGAAAAGAGGAGGAGAAACGAGCAAAAGATACAGGTAAGCAGATGTGTCATTGGATAATGGCAGGTCATGTATCCTGAAACAATCAGAATCAGAATACTTTATTAATCCCTAAGGAAATTATGTGGGTTACAGTTGCTCCAAGAAGAAATGGTAAAAATAGTAACAGTAACAGACTAAACTCCAAACAATACATTATGTTACAGATTTTAATATTAATTAGTCAGTGTCAGTTGTTGATTTGTCCTGTTCTCATTGTATGACGAATTATGATGGCTGTCCGGTAGCCGTTTGCATACTATGCATACTCTCTCTTCATATGTGTGTGTGTGTGTGTGTGTGTTTCTCTGGTGAAATTCAGTATGGTTCCGACAACAGTTTTATGTTAATGTACAATCCTTAATATTGTGGCATACAGAGGAATCTCAACAAAGAAGCTCACAGAGAGATTGAGCTTGCAGTTCAACCCCAAACTGGTAGGGGGAGCTCTTTATTAAAACACACACACGTACCACACCGTGCTACAGAGGGTCAACAACCACAAGCCTGAACTCACTCATGGCACCACATTCTTTCACCAACAATAACTGTCACTGAAATCACACTGCAGCATAAACACAACATTCAAGGTAACAGTTAAAAGTAATGTAAACATAAGCAATAAAACTAGAACATGAAAACAGCAGCACATGTCCCAAGGCATGATGGGAGAGAACCAGCCGCTCCCCCAACACGCCACACAGCCCCCACCTGAGTGGTTAGCTGTCCCCAGCAACCGGCACGTCCATAGCAAAGTCTCTGAGGTGTTGGGGAAGGCGACGGCATCGTTGAGGACGTTCCGTGGGTCCCCCAGCCGCCTCTGAGGCCAGGTTGGGGGCCTGCAGTTGAAGCTGGGACCCTGGCTCCTCCCTGGGTGGACTCAAGGGCTGATAGGGTGCCAGGCGATCACGATGGAGTACGACCACCCTGTTCCGTTTGACCAGCCGCACCCTGTAGACCACATCGGACAGCCTCTCGAGAACAGTGCAGGGTCCAACCCACTGGCTCATCAGTTTGGGGGAAAGCCCTTTCTTCCTCTCTGGGCTGTAGACCCACACATGCTGACCTGGCAAGAGTCCTTCACCCTTGCAGCGGGTATCATAAGCTCGCTTCTGCCGGGAGCCTGCATCTCGGAGAGCCTGCCTGGTCAACTGGTGCACCTCCCGTAGCCGGGCGAGGAGGTTGTGGAGGTAGCCCAACCCGGGGTCCCCACACTTCCGGCTCGGGGGACCCAAACACCAAGTCCACTGGGGTCCAAGCTCATGACCGAACATCAAGGCCGCGGAGTGCACTTAGTAGATTCCTGGACTGCAGAACGGTGGCCATTAGGACCAGGGAAGGTGTTGATCCCAGTCACGCTGCTGGCGGGAGGTCAGGATAGCAAGCTGGGTGGCCAGGGTGTGGTTGAAGCGTTCCACCAACCCATCGCTTTGGGGGTGCAGTGGCGTCGTCCGGGTCTTCCTGATACCCAGCCGCTGACAGACCTCCTTGAACACCGCAGCCTCAAAATTCCGGCCCTGGTCGCTGTGCAGTTCCTCTGGTACCCGAACCGGCAGAACATCTCGTTGACCAGACGCTCAGCAGTGGTAACAGCACTCTGGTCAGGGACTGCATAGGCCTCAGGCCACTTAGTGAAGTAGTCCATGGCAACCAGGACATAGCGGTTCCCCTGGTCCGTGGTGGGGAAGGGCCCCAGGATGTCCACACCAACCCGCTCCATGGGAGCCCCCACCTGATACTGCTGCAAGGGGGCATGAGAGCGTTGGGAAGGCCCTTTCTGAGCCGTGCAGGCATCGCACCGATGGACATGGAGCTCTACGTCCTGGCGACACCCGGGCCAGTAGAACCGAGACCGAAGTCGCCGCAGAGTCTTGGTAACTCCAAAGTGTCCTGCCCCGCCGCACCATGGACCAGCTGGAGGACCCTGGACCGCAACTGTTGAGGTACCAAGAGCTGGAAGACCTCACGGTGACCCCGGGAGCCTGCCAGCGCCGATAGAGGAGGCCGTTTCGGCTTGTGAGGTTGGCCCATTGGGAGTAGAGAGCCTTGGTCTCGAGGTCCAGTGCAGATACTTCTGGCCATGATGGTCTCTGACCGGCCCCAATCCAACACTGAACCCGGGAAAGGGCAGGGTCTTGGTTCTGGTCGTGTTGCAGCCGTTGGGGATCCATGGCCTCCAGACCCTCGGTATCCCCTGCGGTGGACTGGACCTGAAGACTGCTACAATGCCCACCCGGAACAGAGTCATTCTCATGGCCGCCCTGTGGTGACGCGATCACTGAAGTCAGGCCCTCCCGGTCCTCCAAGCGTTGGCAGTACCTGCACTGTTTTTCCTCACAAGGGCGTCGGGAGAGGGCGTCTGCATTGGTGTGGAGACGTCCCGCCCGGTGACGAACCTCAAAGTGGTAATCTTGCAACGTCTCCAACCACCGGGCTAGCTGTCCCTCCGGTTCTTTAAAGCTGAGCAGCCAAGTGAGGGACGCATGGTCTGTGCGCAGGAGGAACTTCTTCCCGTAGAGGTAGGGTCTGAAATGGCGGAGACCCAGGATGATGGCCAGCAGCTCTCGACGGGTGACACAATAGTTCCTCTCCGGTCTGCTGAGGGAACGGCTGTAGTAGGAGATGACCCGCTCCCCCTCAGGGCCTTCCTGCGACAGTACAGCCCCCACACCCGTGTTGCTGGCATCGGTGTCCACGACAAAAGGAAGCTGCAGGTCTGGGTAGGCTAGCACCGGTGCCTCAACCAGTGCAGATCGGAGCCGATCAAATGCCACGGCACAGTCCTCACTCCAGTGGAACTCCCGGCCCTTCTGTGTGAGCTGGTGCAGGGGGCTTGCAATGGTAGCAAAGTCCTTGACGAAACGCCGGTAGTATGATGCCAGGCCAAGGAAGCTCCGCAACTCAGCAGTGTTGCCCGGAATGGGCCAGTCCTTCACAGCAGCCACCTTTGCAGGGTCAGTGGAAACCCCTGCTCCGCTGACAACGTGACCCAAGAAGGTCGTCTCCTTTCGGAAGAGGTGGCACTTTTTGGGGTGGAGACGAAGGCCAGCCTGGCAGATAGCATGGAAGACCGCAGTCAGGTTAGCCAAGGCTTTCTCGAAGTCTGTCGCGTGGACGAGGAGGTCATCCAGGTAGACCACACAGCGGTCGCGGGGAATGTCAGCCAGAACCCTCTCCATTAGGCGCTCGAATGTGGCTGGGGCATTGCAGAGGCCGAAGGGCATCACCTTAAACTGCCACAGTCCCTGGCCAATGGAGAAAGCAGTCTTTGGGCGGGCCTCTGGCGTCAGCTCCACCTGCCAGTAGCCACTGCGCAAATCGAGGGAGCTGAACCAGCAGGACCCAGCAATGTCGTCGAGGGCATCATCAATCCGGGGCAATGGGTAGGAGTCCTTGCGTGTGATGCTGTTGAGTAGACGATAGTCGACACAAAACCGCCAGGTACCATCCTTTTTCCGAACCAGTACGGCTGGGGCTGCCCAGGGGCTGTTTGAGGGTTCTATGATGCCTGCCTCTGCCATTTCCTTGATCTTCTGCTCTGCTGCGGCACGCTTGGCAAGGGAAGGCGGCGAGGGCGGAGGCGGATGGGCCGTGCATCCCCAGTGTCAATGTCATGTTGTACCAGGCTGGTTTGCATGCAGTCCTCATCCTTGGCTGCAAAGATGTCGGCAAACAAGTCGAGTATCTCCCGCAGCTGCCGTTGCTGATCAGCCTGGAGACCCTCGCAGCTCCTCTGGTATAGGTCCTCAACAGCTAGCTTGGTCTCTGTGGACAGTTGCTGTACTGCTAGCGAAGGAGAGGCCCCTTCCGCCGCCAGCAGTGACAGGTCCTCAGGCTTCCTGACGCTGGCTGAAAAAGTGGAGGCAGGCAGCGGGACTTCCTTGGTGGTGTGGAGCTTCACAGCCTCCGTGCCCAGGTAAAGGATTGCTCGGGACACGCCCACTGTGGCCTCCCATTTGGCTAACAGGTCCAGACCGATGATGCATTGGTCCAGGATGCTGGCTAGCCAGAACTTGTGGTCAACAGTGCAGTTAGCAACAGTCACCGAGAGGGATCTTTCCCCCTTAACCTTGGCACGCTCCCCCGTGACTGTGGTGATGTGGAGCTGAGTAGGCTGCCAACCCTGCGGTCTTGGGCCGTCAGTACCAGGGAGGACTCCGGCCTGTACCAAGGAAAGCGTGGATCCAGTGTCTATCAGGGCTCTACAGGTGGTGCCGGCAAGGTCACAGTCCAGATACAGTCCCGTGCCTGGCCGAGCCGGCCAACCCGCAAGTGTGATTCGGAGGACAGAGTGGTGGCAGGGGCAGTTCCTCCGTTGTGCCACCCGCCTTAGTTTAACGGCAGCTGGGGTGCCAGGCTTTGTGGGCTTGGTGCTGGACAGTAGCGTGCGATGTGGCCTGGTTCTCCGCACCGATGGCAGTTACCCCTGGATTGGCCTCCTGCTCGTCTATTCCCTCGCCGAGATCGCCAGGGTGGTGTGTTGGTGGTTTGGCGGGCCTCTTCCTCCTGGTCGCTCCTTTCGTAGTCTGTTTGGCGCACTTGGTGACTTATGCCAGGGCTGCGTGCACCTGGGCTGAGCACATGCTCCACTCTTTCGGCCTCAGTTAGAGCTGCCACCAGGGTTTCTGGTGCATGCAGACGGATGTGCTCTTGTAGTCGTTTTGGCTGGAGACCCCGGACAAAAGCCTGGAGAGCAAGCTCTTCTTGTGCTGCAGCATCAAAAGCAGGGTACCCTCTACGTGCATATAGACGTAGGTCGGCAGCATAGGCACCCAGACTCTCCTCTTGTCTCCGTGGGCGGCTAGCAAGTTTATCTCGGGCATCATCTGCATGTGTACGGAGGCCAAATCTGCTCTGCATTGCTCTGGCAACAGCAGGCCAACTTAAACGCTCTTCTGGCTGAAGGTCTGTGAGGATCTGCAGTGCCCTGCCTTCCAGGGCGAGGGCGACTTGGACAGCTGTCTCCTCTGTTGACCATCCATTTAGCTGAGCAGCCAGCTGTACCTGGATAAGGTAGGTCTCTGGAGGTGCTTCCCCCATTATAGCGTGGCAGCTTCATGCTCCCCCGGACAGGAGCCCCTGATGGCAGTGGCGGCTGCACTGGATCCTGGAGACAGTTGGCGTTGTCCCCCTCGGCTGCCAGCAGTGAGGGTGTGCTGCTCCCAGGCATCACCATGAGTGGAGGCTGGCTGGCTGCTCGTGGTCTTGGAGCCTGCAGCATGTCTTGGCGGCCCCGACAGCTTCCCAGTGGGCGGGGCTGTGAGGTTCCATCTGGTAAGCCCCACAGATCTTCCACTGCCTGGCTTGCTGCTGCCCGGGGCTCTCCCTGCTTCTTCGGTCTGGCTCCATTCACTGCTTCCAGGCGAGTGATAAGCTCCTCAATCTTCCTCAGCTCCTCTTCCTGAATAGTGGCCATGCTCTTGGAATCCCACTTCTGACACCAATGTGGCATACAGAGGAATCTCAACAAAGAAGCTCACAGAGAGATTGAGCTTGCAGTTCAACCCCAAACTGGTAGGGGGAGCTCTTTATTAAAACACACACACACGTACCACACCGTGCTACAGAGGGTCAACAACCACAAGCCTGAACTCACTCATGGCACCACATTCTTTCACCAACAATAACTGTCACTGAAATCACACTGCAGCATAAACACAACATTCAAGGTAACAGTTAAAAGTAATGTAAACATAAGCAATAAAACTAGAACATGAAAACAGCAGCACATGTCCCAAGGCATGATGGGAGAGAACCAGCCGCTCCCCCAACACGCCACAATATGTTGTGTGTGTGTGTGTGTGTGTGTGTGTTGTCGGGGAGGGGGGGGGGGCACCAGAGGGAGTGTTCGCCCAGGGCACCAAACAGGCTAGGACCGCCACTGGTTATGAATTAGCATACATGTTTTTATTGAACATTTGAAGAACTAGCAAAAAAACCAGAAACTGTTGTAGAGGACATAAAGTCAGAGATAGAAACGACAAGGAGCAGGTGCATCTAGTACAGGTAGAGCTGCTGCAAAAACCCACAGAGCTCAGCAGCCAGCGCAACAAATTCTGGATCCTTTGCTTTTAGTTAGCAGTTAGCATTAGCAGCACATCCTGCGTCCGATGTGAAAGGACCTTTATGCTGCGCACTGTGACTCACAGCAATGGTCCCG
This sequence comes from Oreochromis aureus, assembly GCF_013358895.1. Taxonomy (NCBI): domain Eukaryota; kingdom Metazoa; phylum Chordata; class Actinopteri; order Cichliformes; family Cichlidae; genus Oreochromis; species Oreochromis aureus. The sequence goes on from NC_052944.1 coordinate 35,166,491, forward strand.
GGTCAGCCCTGACTTTGTGTTAAACTAATCCTAAAGTAATAATGGTATTTCTAACCACTGACATACCACAACTTTATCCTTTCAACAGCTGCTGAAAGTAAGGGGACCTAGCTGCTATCGGATATTTATATAGAGATCCTCCAGCTTCAAACTGTATTACCCTTCAAGGACCTGCAGTTCAAAAAAGTGCCCCTCCGACAGCCAAACCCATCTGTTCTCTGATTGGATTGTTACATTTGTGATTGACATGACATTGACCAATCAGATGACAGGAAGAAAAATAGGGTCAAAATTCGTACTTGTAACTTGCAGGGGGGTTTTTGGTCCACACACAAATCTTTTTTACACATACAAATCTTTTTTACGCACGCACAAATTCTTTTTACACATACAAATCTTTTTTACACACGCACAAATTATTTTTACACATACAAATCTTTTTTTACATACGCACAAATTCTTTTTACACATACAAATCTTTTTTACACACACAAATCTTTTTTACACATACAAATTTTTTTACAGACGCACAAATTCTTTTTACACATACAAATCCTGATTTACAAGTACAAAACTGATTTACAAGTACAAAATATTTATGACCACATTTTGAGCCCATACAAAACAGGCTTCAAAGGAATTTATTATTGAAATTTGAAAGAAAGAATGTGTTACCTTTTAAGAATGACGGCTGGAGGAGTGAGACCTGCACATTATAAAGTCTTTTAAGAGTTCATAAAAGACTTGTATTAGTAGTGATAGTAAATCAGGAAAAATGAATGATTTAACACTTCTTTACAGCTACCATGAATGGCCTATGAATTAATCAGTGTTCATCAATAAATTAACAATATGCATCTTAAGCACATTTGTGTTGTTTTGGAGGACAATTTATAATTCATGGAGTTTTTTGGGAGTATGTAAATTATGGAGGTAATTTTAATTCACTGCAAGATCAACACCTTGACTCTAGGATTTCAAGTGAATGATAAAAGTCTTTAGTCTACTTTCTACTCTCCTCTTGAAAGCATCTAAAAGTTAACTTCAAAAACTTCAAAAACTTCAAAATAAACTTTAGAAACGTCACTTTAGTCACCGACTGAGGACAGAAACTTTGTAATTCAATTGATTTTAAGTTGACTCAGTCTCGTCTCATAGATTTGTGTCTGAACTTTCCGGACCCCCAGAAAGGGTAGAATACATTAGGATTCATGATGGTGGATAAATAGCGATTGTGTTGAGCATGTGTGCATGTTTTAGTGTCCAAGATGAGAATGAATGATGGCAGGCAAATGATTGGACATTACTGGTGTTTTGTTTTCATTTGCTCTAATGGATTGAAAAGGCCCAGTTTGCATACACACATACAGACTTGAGCCCCAGTCAAAATGCCAGATTTATTTAGCCTTCATTAGTTGCAAATACCCTTCCAAGAGATGTGATTCAACATGTTGGAGAACTGTGGGCGGGTGAATGGCTTTTCTGATAGGCAAGGAAGTGAGACAAGTCAGAAAATTTTTTTAATTTGGCAATGTGATGAGTGTGAGTACGTTGATAATGGGTGATAATGAAGCTGAAAATGATGATGAAAAAATATATTTATATATTTTATAGAGCCCAGAAAACTTTTTTTAGTCCGAGCTTGCTTTAAGCTCAAACAAACATGCCACAGTAAAAGACAATTTACAGAAAGGAGCAACCAGTCCTATTTAACAGTCCCTTTTAAACAAGATCAGTCTAAACCAATAGCCCACAGCATTAAAACCACTGACTAGTGTGCTTCAAAAGCTTGAATGCAATCTTCTGCTGCATGGTCATACTGTAAAGCCTTGTGACTTGACACACCCATACCCTGCTTTACACTGGATTTTACTCTAGATGGCGCCATCATTTACAAAATAAGTATCATATTGTATTCAGTAAGACTAGAAATTGATGTCATGGATTAAAGGAGAAGTTGGATATTGATAGGGTGTGCAGGCTAAAGTCATCTTGCAATCACATTGGATGCCCACTGCTGGTCATTAGAGGGAATGTCACTGTGAGATTTACCTTGCAGACCTGCAGCTTAAGTGGCTCTTTTACTGTATGTGCAGCATGCAGAGAAGGAAAGGCCTACACAGCTGGTGTTTCAGGTCTCTTTTGAAAAAATAAATCCACTAAAACCTTGATCAGTGTACTGTGAATTAAGATTCATGGGTTACTGAGCTATACTGAGCTTAAAGTCAGAGTTTTCTGTGGCTCTCTTTTTATCTGGCAAAGTCACCATGGTAACTTACGCTGACTATACAACCTGTTTGAAAGGAGGTCATGATCAGAGTTTGGTTTAAAATCAGCTGAAAGGACCACGATTCACTGATTGTTTTACTTACAGCATGTTTAAACTGCAATATTGGGAAACACATTTTTCATGTGTAAGCTGTTAAGTCGTACATTACTAGAATTATTAATGAAGCCCAGCTGTGACATTAGAGCAGCACAATCTATGCATTGTATTGTCAAAGTAATTTACAGTATTATAAGGTGTTACACTGCTGGAACTCGAACACAAAGAATACCTGTTCTGTCTCCTTTTGTTAGACTATAGGACGACACGCTTTAATATTTTAATGTATTCACTATAAAGCCACCTTAGAAATGGCACAGAGAGCACAATCAATGTTAAAATAGGCCAATTTACTCAAATTATAATGTTTATTTTACCACTCTGGACACTAATTCCTAAGATTAACAGTTGTCTGTGGCATTAATTCCGCCCCGCCCCCTTTTTTTAATTTGCAAAAATGTTGAAATTTCTGTTCTCTCTAAAGTTTTATCGTCATCATGTGATAACTCTGACACCCCCAGACCTAAGTTGGTGTTTTAGGTCTTAGGTCTTAGAAAACATCACAGACGGGTGTGTTTACTAATTGTGTATTTTGAATAATAATAATAATAATAATAATAATAATAGCTATTATTATTAATAATATTTCATAACTATTTATTATAATAATAGATTTTACAACAACAATAATAAAGTAATAACTATTACTTTATTATTGTTATTATTACTAACAAATATAGGGAACAGATATAGATACACTATGTGGTTTGGAGCTATGATACATTATATTGTGACCCAACATTATTATCTGTCATTACATACTATATTCAACTGAACTATCAACTGTACAAATATAAATAACTGTGGGATTTGTATAAAATATTTGTATATGCCATAAATATGTTGCCACTCATAGTGTCCAAGCGCCTCAAGATTGTTCCACTCATCTAGAGAACAAACAAATACCCATATGATATGACTATTGTAGTATTATCATAGTCATATAGTATAGTTAAATAGTATACTACTACTACTACTACTACTAATAATAATAATAATAACAATAATAATAATAATTATTATTATATACCTTCTCAGTATTTATAATGTACAAATTATAAATAGTGAGGAGGTATATGGACTGAAACTGTAGCTCAAGAGAATGTCATGCAATAGTTTGGTAAAGAGTGAAAGACTGAGGAGAAGAGTTGCTCAGTGCATCATGACAGGTCCCACTGCTATCATGCTTTATAGGCTTTTGTTGTTGTTTTGGTTTCCTTATTTATTTATTTGTTTGTTTTTGGAAGCTGGATCCTTTTATCCATTTCCTCTTAAATTTCCATGTCTCTGTCTCGTGTGTGTGTGCAGTCTTCATCCATTTTCTGTATTTTTTTGTGTATTTTTAGTTGTTTTACAGTATATCTTGTCTGCCTCTTTTTCTCATCTATCTGAATGCCCATTTTTGTATATTTATGGTCCAGGCTTTGCCTTGGTGCTATTTTCTTATCTGTTTTCCTTCGTTGTTGCCGTTCTTTTAAAGGCCTTTTGTGTTTCAGGTTTTTTCCTGATTTTTCCTTGTTTTGTCTTTGTTTGTTTGGTTTTTTTTTTTGGGGGGGCGTTTTGTTTGCTGTTACCAACTTGTTTTTCTTTCATTAATAACTTTCACTAAAGTTCTTATTAGTTTTATGTAACCTGCCAGACTCCTGTTTTCACTCTCGCTCACAGCCGTTTTCTAAGTATTCTTTGGTGATGATGTGTGACTCATTGAGTAGGCCTGCTGAGAATTTTTGTTATTGTTTTTTTTTTTTTATGTGCAAGGTACTGTACATTGTAAATGGGTAAAAAACCCAAAGTTCACAGAAACTGAAACATTTTTGGTGACTAAATCTATGGTCCTCTGAAAAATATCTTATATACACTGTATTGCTAAAAGTATTCGTTCATCTGTCTTCATGTGCATATGAACTTGAGTGACATCCCATTCTTAATCCATAGGGTTTAATATGATGTCAGCCCACCCTTTCCCTTTGCAGCTCGAACCCTTCTTGGATGATTTTCCACAAGGTTTAAGAGTGTTCATGGGAATTTTGACCATTTTTCAAAAAGCACATTTGTGAGGTCAGACACTGATGTTGGATAAGAAGGCCTGGCTCGCAGTCTCCACTCCAATCCTTCCCAAAGATGTTCTGTCGGGTTAAGGTCAGGACTCTGTGCAGGCCAGTCATGTTCTTTCACACCAAACCCGCTCAACCATGACTTCCTTTGTACACTGGTGTCCAGTCATGTTGGAACAGGAAGGTGTGACCTAGCACAAAGTTGGAAGCATGAAATTATTCAAAATGTCTTGGTATGCTGAAGCATTGAGAATTCCTTTCACTGGAAACCCAGACTCATCCATCAGATTGCTATATGGAGAAGTGTGAGAAATCACTTGAGAGAATATGTGCCCACTGCTTTACACCACTGCATCCAAAACTTTGCATTGCGCTGGATGATGCAAAGCTAAAGGATTCAGCTGTTTCCATGGAAACCCTTTCCATGAAGCTCTCTACACACTGTTCTTGAGCTAATCTGAAGGCCACATGAATTTTGGAGGTTTGTAGTGTAGTTGGTATTGTTTCCAACCGATTCACTGTGTTAAAATACCACAAACAGTTAACTGTGGAATATTAGCAGTGAGAAAATTCCACAACTGGCCTTCTTGCACAGCTGGTATCCCATCACTGTACCGCACTGGGATTCACTGAGCTCCAGAGAGCGACCCATTCTTTCCCAAGTGTTTTTAGAAGTGGCCTGCATGACCAGGTGCTGGATTTTCTTCACTTGTAGCCACAAAAGTGATTGGAACACATGAATTCAAAGATATGAATGGGTGAGTGAATGCTTTTGGGAACATAGTGTGCTTTTATCTTTTGTATTAACATTTTTCAATGATCTAAAACAAGTGTGGCATTCATAGCATTGTAATTAACAAGTGAGTGGAAACGGAAAAAATTAGAATAACAGTCTCAAAACATCTAAAGGGACTGTTACATATTGGATGCCAATATTTCCATGGCAGGTGCATCAACATTAACATGCTGTACGTGATGATGACACACTTATGGGATTATTGCCTCGTCAGACACTGATGCCTGGAGCCTATCACAGTGTAGGATGGCTTAGGGTCATCAGATCTACTTCTTCATTAGAAAGAAAAATGTTAAGCCTAATTGGCCAGTCATCTCATTTGTATTCATAAGCATATGTAAGCAATCATATGTATTGATTTCTTTATACACTGACATACTTATGATCCATCACTCGGCAGGCTGCGTTTACTAGAAATTAAAAACAAATGAAAATCACAAGTGGCTCTTAAAAGCATATTGGACGCTTGGTATTAGGGTTGTAGTGGTGCAGCAGTGTGAGGACAGTATATAGTCCCCCTCAGTGGTTTTCGTGACAGAACAGGAAAGTGCCCGCTGAGGCAGTTAAGAAAAATGCATGTTGAGGACATGGTTATAGAACAAATTAACCTCACGCAGAATATCTCCAGGCTTTCCAGAATTATTATTTTCAGCTCTCAGACTCAGAATAAAAGCCTCAATGGGGCATTTGCTCATTCAAGGCACTGCCAGGATCAAATGTCACCAGTTTATTAAGTCTTAGTGAGATAAGCATGCTGGCAAATGAAAATGTTAGACCCCAAAGTGAATTGCCTCTTTGAAAGGGAGCTTAAACTGAATCTTTGGTATCATAGTGAGCCAAAAGATAATTTTCCAATAAAGGGGACAATTCGTACAACTCCTCATTTCAATCAAACACACTCACCTCCGTAGCAGACACACTCTGTGGAAATACGAGAAGACAGAGGCGTCCTAGAACGAACAAAATACAATTCTCCAGAGAGACAGAGAGCGCACAGGCAACCCGCTGTCACATCATCTCAGTGAATTACACTTATATTCAAATTATTACATGCAAGTGGGGATTTGATTTAGATTCACGTTATCTGTGACAAGCAGACACAGGACTGATCTGTTGCCTTGACTCAAAGGTGGAAAATTATGAAACAAATCCACAAAAACCTGGTATTACATGTGGAAATGCAGACAGTGACACACAACTGTTTGTAGCTGAATACTTGCTCCTGATTGGTGCATTTTTTTTTTCGTTTCTTTTTAGATTTAAAAGGGTTGTATTGAAATGCATTTTTTCAGGTTAGACTTTCCCTTCTTTTCCCTTCACCTTGTGAGGCATCTCAACACTTTCACTGTGAAAACAACTCCATCAATGGCAACCTTGGCAACTTAATTAAAGAAAAAAGAAAAGAAAAGACTTTGGTATTTCTGCTTTACTTTCTGAGAACACCACAAGTTCACTGTGAGAAACAAATAAGAAGTGTAAGATGGATCCATATGACATTCTTCTATTTGCAGTGCATGCTTATGTACACATACTAATCATATAGGAGCATATAAATCCATTCACACTGTCAAAATGAAGAGATTCACAAAATAAGTAATAATGTAAATCATTCAATTTTTAAGGTGAATGGCTCTATAGTGTTTTATACATTCTGTTAACATGCAACAGATGTCAGGAGGAGACTCAGATCCCTTGGAGATTACGTAAGGAAAGGCATCTAGTCTTAAAATCTGTCAAAACAATCATTCAGACCTACCTGACCTACGGTGACCCTTTGTGAATAAGGGAGCAGATGAAAGTAACTTTATTTTTAAGGTGGATATTTGGTGAAAGGTTTTGTCATTCAGAGAAAATTACAGGATACGTGTCCATGATTTTAAACCACTGCTCAAACAGTCTTGTCATCCACCTGAGTTAATGAATAAAACTTCATAAAATTACCTCAAATGGCTCAAAACTGCTGATACAGTTTGCCATCAGCAAGAGTTTGAAACAAACAAAATAAATGAACTAAATGAATGAAAAATTAAGTTAAGATTTAATGTTGGTGTCTGCAAAGCTGGAGGACCTACGATGAAATCGCACTTTATCCTTTTTAATGCATATTTCATAGATGAGGTTTAAAGGCTGTTAAAAAGGCTAAGGTACGGTGGCCCTGAGAGGCCAAACGGACTGCAACTTAAGAAAACACCAGCAATAAGAAAAATGCTGGAAAAGCACACAAAACACAACGGAAATAGGAAAAATGAAAACAGAAATAGGAAAAAACACAAGGGAAGTGTTTCTGGGGAGACAATAACCCGACGGACAAGTTGCAGGAACCCAAAACATGGTGCTGATGATGGATTTTTAGGCTAATATTTAGGCTAACACACTTACCTCTCATCTTTTCTTTCCTCACAAAACCGATAGATCCTCCACTTCTCTTAAGTGTCTCCCAGCGCAATTCTTAGCATAGTTGGTTCCTCCAACTGGTCTGACGGGTTATTGTCTCCCCAGAAACACTTCCCTTGTGTTTTTTCCTATTTCCGTTGTGTTTTGTGTGCTTTTGCAGTGTTTTTCTTATTGCTGGTGTTTTCTTAAGTTGCAGTCCGTTTGGCCTCTGAGGGCCACCGTACTAAGGGGATAATGGTTTACTAAAATGACACAATAAGATACTTGCTTCCTTTATTTTGGAGTCTATCACAGCACAAACACACATAATACCATCATAATACCATAAGACTAGGTTAAAGAGAGATGTAACAAGTAAAATATTTCCAATATTTCTTGCCAAAATTGGAGATCGGTGAAAAAAAGGGTTCATGGTTCAACGGCCTTGGGATAATTAATGCAAAAACTACTGAAAGTGTTCTAAAACATAAAATGTAATTGCAGATTGTACATGGAGATTTTCACTAAATCTGCATCTGTTTAACAGCTCTTACATACAGATATGGCTCATTGCCATACCTCTGCAGCCTGTCATAGATTTACTGCTTACATATCCCAGGAGATTAGAAAGAGGCTTTGTGTTCCTGTGTGTATTGGAACAATGTCCAGATCACACAAAGAGGGCAGCTATGCAGCTATAAAGAAAGGATGAGTCAGTGGATGTCCACCTCAAGCAAGAGACTCAATAGAGAGAAAATCTCAGTGCTGAGATACAATCTGAAAAGCCCCACATATTTCTTGGTTCCAGGGTCTTTTCAAATCTAGTGAAAATCCCTCAATGAGTTGGTATAAAAGGAAAAGAAAGCTAGAACCAGCTAATAGGACATCAGTGAATTCCTCTATATATCAGAGGCCTTCATGTCACGGTCCCAGGGTTTTCTGGACTGTTTGTTGTGTTCTCTCCTTCTCTCCTCATCGCCAGGGCGGAGTCTGGCCTTGGTTCCTGCCTCTGTGTTCACCTGTGCGGCATTCTCACCTGTCGCAGATGATTACTTACCATCCATCCATCATCACTGACTGCTCCACTTGCTGCTACTTAAGGCCTCAGTGGAGTCTGATTTCTCACTGGATTGTTGTGCTACTTCCGTCAGTGTAACCCAACTCACATAGCGGTTTCCTTGTGTTCTACTAGTACGCCTTGCTAACATTAACCTCTCTTTGTGTATAGATTCCCTGGACTTTGGCCTGTTTTCCATGCCTCGTGGACCCCGTGTGGATAAGGGTGATTGAGAGTGAGTTTAGACTTGTTTATTGTGTGGATTGCCATGAATCACTGAGTGTGTGAGGAGGAGTTTGGACCTTCCCCTGGCTGCCCTGGACCCCGTTTCCTCCCCCAAGCACTGTATATATGCATAATCTCACCTGCTGACACCCTTTGTAAATAAACCACCTTTTGACTTTTCATTCAGAGTGATTCCTGCGTTTGATTCCTGCACAAAGTTGACTGCACACTAAGTTCCTGAAACAGCGCTTCATTCAGTTTACAGATCAGACAGACTGGAACAACTTCAGCACCTTGATTTTCCTTTTCTTTTATAGCCATTTTTGGTTGGTCTCCTTGGGTTATTGCTCAGTTGGACGACCAAGATTCTGTCAATCTTTAGCTGTCAGACAGATGTCCTCACATTTGACTCTAGAATACTGGTATGCAGTTCATGGTTGACTCTATGACTGTAAGGTGTCCATGTCCCATGTCCACAAAACCAGCCCAAATCATTACACCTCCACCACCGTGCTTGACAGTTAGTATGAGGTGTTTGTGCTGATATGATGTGTTTGGTTTTCTCCCAATGGTTCACTGTACATAATGACCAAACATCTCCAATTTGGTCTCGTCTATCCAAGAACATCGCTCTACATCGCTCTTTTGTTCAGATGCCACTTTGGAAACTTAAGCTGTGCTGCCATGTTTTATTTCAGAGAGAAGAGACTTTCTCCTGGCAACCAGTCCAAACAAGGCAAACTTGTTCAGTCTTGTTAAAACTTTGCTCTCATGAACTTTAGCATTTAACACACCAGCTTAGGACTGTAGAGTCAGAGGTGTTAGGAGTTTTTTTTTTCCTTTTCTGAGCACTGTACAGTCTAAACTTGGGGTGAATATAAAGTCATTGGTTTTGTTTTGCACCTTTGTGTTTTGCTGTTTCCCCTCTGTGTCTTCATGTCTGTTAGTGGAGTAGCCTTATATTTACTTCCATTTTACTTTGAAATTTTCCCAGTCAGTCCTCTGTGTATATGCAGTCTGATCTCTCTCTCTGTCTTTAGTTAGATCATCTGTTCACCCACCTGTTTAACCACCTGAACTTATTCCCTATTTCCCTTTATTTTGAGTTTTCCCTGTGCTCTTGGTTGTTTGTTGGGATTTTTTCATGATTAGGTGGGGTTTTTTCTATTTCTTTATAAACAAGTAAACATTAAACATGTTTTTTGCTTTTCTGCATTTTGTTCTAATTTTTGAACTGCAAACCTCAACAGTCTTGAATGTTCATTTACTGTTGAAAGAAAAAGAAAATTAAGGAACATGTTAATTTATAGTAAGATAGCACACCCACAAGATTTCCTGGCCTAACAATTAGCTTTCAAAGTGTCCCGTCAATGCCTAGAACTAATAAAATCACCTCCAGCTGGATGCTGAATTCCCCTTAAAAAGTGCCATCGTCCTCATCAAGCATCACCTGTGATGTCCCCACAGGTATATTTTATCCACAGTTACTGCACTTTGGTTCACTCCCAGCAGCTACAAATACAATCTGTCAAAATTTTTTTGCTGTGCCTTGAATTTCATGTTGACACAATACATCCACCATCATCAAAGCTGAAAAACACATTTATTGACTTTACAGTAAATAAAATCAACTTAATAACTTATGATCTTATAGAGCTTACCTCAGTCTAGTCAGTCCTATCTGTCCACTCTCCATCAGTTCTAAACATGCCTCTAAACATTTACCTTTTGAACACTTACAAGGCTTAAAACTCTGTTGCTCATTAAACGACGCTCCCATCCACCTGGAGCAGCACCAGGTCAGAGCCACACTGCGCAGAGTCAACGCGAGGAAAGCAGCTGGTCCTGACGGTGTAGCCGGTAGAGTGCTTAAAGCATGTGCAGACCAACTAGCAGAGGTTTTCACCACCATCTTCAACCTCTCACTGCTACAGTCTGTAGTACCATCCTGCCTTAAGTCAGCCACCATCGTTCCAGTGCCCAAGAAGAACACAGTGAGCTGCTTGAATGACTATCGTCCAGTTGCTTTAACACCCATAATTGCCAAATGTTTTGAACAGCTCATCATGTCACACATTAAAGCTGCCGTCCCTGCAAACCTTGATCCATACCAGTTTGCATACAGGGCAAACAGGTCGACAGAGGATGCCATAATAACAGCTCTTCACACAGCCCTCACAAACCTGGACTGTAGTAACACCTATGTGAGAATGATATTTGTGGATTTCAGCTCTGCCTTCAATACAGTTCAACCCCACAAACTGGTTAATAAACTAAGCAACTTAGGACTCAGCAGCTCACTGTGCAGCTGGATACTGGACTTCCTGAGCAACAGACCCCAGAACGTCAGAATGGGAGAGCACACCTCCTCCACCCTCATTCTGAATGTGGGTGTCCCACAGGGGTGTGTCCTCAGTCCCCTCTTATACTCACTTTTCACCCATGACTGTTCACCAATCCACACCAGTAACACCATTATAAAATTTGCTGATGACACCACTGTCATAGGACTGATTGACAACAACGATGATTCAGCCTACAGAGAGGAGGTTCAGCATCTGAAGAAATGGTGTGACGACAACAACCTGCATCTGAACACAGCCAAGACCAAGGAGATGGTAATCGACTTCAGAAGAACAAAGCGATCTGAGCACTCTACCCTCTACATTGATGGGGAGGAGGTAGAAAGGGTAGAAAGCTTTAAGTTCCTCGGAGTCCAAATCTCGGCCGACCTTACCTGGTCTCCCACCAGGTAGGGAAAGCACAACAAAGGCTGTACTTCCTCAGGAAACTATGTCAGGCCCAATTACCCCAAAGACTGCTAGTAAACTTCTACCGCTCCACCATTGAGAGCCTTCTGACTTACTGCTGCACACTCTGGTTCAACTGCTGCACTGCGGAGGACAAGAGGAAACTGCAGCGGGTGGTGAGGGCAGCAGAGCGGGCAATCGGCACTTCACTAACCCCCCTCAGAGACATCTATACTGGCAGACTTCAGCAGAAAGCCAGTATCATCATCAAAGACCCCTCGCACCATGGACACTCACTTTTTTCCCCCCTTCCCTCTGGTAAACGCTACAGGTCCATCAGGTCGAAGACAAACAGACTCAACAGAAGTTTTTACCCACAGGCTGTCAAACATGCCCTACCTCCACCCTGATTGGAGGATAACTGCACTGCCAACACTCATGGACATTACACCTTATTTATAAATCGTATTTCTGCTTATACTTCAATGCTACCAACAACCTTACCTCTTTAAACTGTATTTATTATAACCTTATTTAGTATAGTTCCAACAGCCCCCCCCCCCCACTCAATGTGCAATATCACTGATCACACTGCACCTCTCAATGCACCTGCTAGTTAGATGGCATGTATGTGTATGTATATAGATGTAAGCGTGTATGTGGAAATATGTGTGTCTATGTATGTACGGATGCATATATGTATATATACATATATGTATGTATGTGCGTGTATGTTTGCAGGTGTATGTATAACTTGTACATATTTTTCTTGTGTAAATGTAAATTTCTCTGTTATTGTGTAAATACTTACGCTATTGTGTACTCCACACACGGAGAGATGCCAAACTGCCTTTCACTGTTCTTGTAACAGTGACAATAAAAAGCTATTCTATTCTATTCTAAACTTTTACATAGAATATATCCTCCAGAAATCCAAACACTATACACTAATTCATAGTCTTATTTCACACCTTAACTAAAGAATACTACGTATTTTGACCTGGTCCAATAAAGCAAGGATTGGATGTGAAAAAAACCCAAATTTCATATAAAAAGACACCATCTAACTCTTTGAAACTTCTTAAACTTCTTCGTGTCAAAGCAACTACATGTTAAGTATTTGTCAGGTGAAAGTTTTCACTGCTTCAGGGTTAAACTGAAGAATAGCAGCTACGTGTGGAATGTTAAACAGCCAAAGCTACAAATTAAGTCAAGAAAGATCAAAGCAATGCCAGCAAAGACAAATCAGTAAACTTTGTATCTGGAGGCAATGAAAGCTACAGAGCTGCATGTAAATGATCCATGTCTAGTTTAAGAAATGTGACAAAAAAGCTCTCTCTGCACAAGCTGCTGTAAAGACAAATAAATATCACTAAATATATTCAGTGTAAATGCAAATGAACTATTAGTGCCCCAACTAAACATCATTTCCGCTTTAATCACGTATGACCCGCTGAGGTTTGAGATAATTAATACATGTAGAGAGATTTTTATCAGCTCTCTGCATTGCTAATTGGCACTAATGTAATTAGTCTTGGGTGTCACGCAGACATGCTGCCACACACTCATATGGTGCTAATAACTGTTGAAAACCAAGTGCAAGCTAGAAAAGCGACATGAACACACGTGGCTACAAACACACACGCACACCTGCAGTCCGCGAGCATGCCAGCACCCATAATTGAGATTGATTTTTTTGTGAAGCTGGGACACTCACAAGCTCAAACACACACGCACACACACACACACACAAGTGAGGGCACACAAGGACCTGCCCTGACTGCATCCATTACCCCGCGACATGCATCTCCCTGAACTCGCTTCCTTGTGCCGCTCCCAATCTGAAAGACTGTGTTAATGTGTCTGCTAATTTATTTATGACAAACAATGAAAGGTGAAGGATCCCCATTCACAAAACAGAGCTCTTCTAGCAGACAAACATGTTATCAGGTTAAGAAAAATCAAAATGCTGTATTTTTCGGGCTATAAGGATAAAATCCTTTAATTTTCTCAAAAATCGTCAGTGCGCCTTATAATCAGGTGCACTTTATGTATGTCACTACAGGACCACCAAACCCTCCCCCACATCCTCTGATGCCTCCTTCCTCAACGAGCTCAACAACTTTTATGCTCGTTTTGAGCGAGGGAACCCCACAACCACAACCAAAGCAGACATGACGCCAGACCACCAACCTCTGACTCTCTCCCCCACCGATGTAGGAGCGGTGCTGAGCAGGATCAATGTCCACAAGGCTGCAGGTCCTGATGGTATCCCCGGGCGTGTTCTCAGAGCGTGTTCTGGGGAGCTTGCAGGAGTGCTCACAGACATATTCAACCTGTCCTTGGCCCACGCTGTGGTACCGGCCTGCTTCAAATCCACCTCCATCGTCCCGATACCCAAAAACTCCAACCCATCTAGCCTCAATGACTACCGCCCAGTAGCCCTCACCCCCATCATCACTAAGTGCTTAGAGCAGCTGGTCTTAGCACACTTCAAATCCTGTCTCCCCCCCACCCTGGACCCCCAGCAATTTGCATACCGCCAGAACAGGAGCACAGAGGATGCAGTCTCCATCGCACTGCACTCTGTCCTCTCACACCTGGACAACAACAACACCTACGCCAGAATGCTGTTTATAGACTTCAGTTCAGCATTCAATACAATCCACCCCTCACAACTCATCAGGAAACTGACAGACCTGGGCATCAGTTCCCTCATCTGCAAATGGTTACTGGACTTCCTGACCAACCGCCCCCAACATGTCCGGCTGGATAACCACTGCTCATCAACAATCACAATGAACACCGGTGTACCACAAGGCTGTGTGATGAGCCCTTTCCTGTACTCCCTCTTCACCCACGACTGCAGACCTGCTGATGGTTCCAACACCATCATTAAGTTTGCAGATGACACCACGGTGATTGGCCTCATCAGTGACAACAATGAGACCGCCTATAGAGAGGAGGTGGATCGTCTGGCTGAGTGGTGCGACACAAACAACCTGCTGCTTAACACCGAGAAGACTAAGGAGCTCATCGTGGACTACAGGAGGAATGCTGACCCACATCCACCCATCCACATTAAGGGGACGGCTGTGGGCGTGTGAGCAGCTTCAAGTTCCTGGGAGTCCACATCTCCGAGGATCTCACCTGGACGACCAACTGCTCCAAGCTGGTCAAGAAGGCTCACCAGCGCCTCTTCTTCTTGAGGACTCTGAGGAAGAACCACCTGTCCTCAGACATCCTGGTGAACTTCTATCGCTGCACCATCGAGAGCATCCTGACCAACTGTATAACAGTCTGGTACGGGAACTGCTCTGCCTCGGACTGGAAGGCGTTGCAGAGGGTCGTGAAAACTGCCCAGCGCATCGCCGAGCACCACTTCCTGCCATAAAGGACATCTACAGGAAGCGGTGTCTGAAAAGGGCTGGGAAAATCATCAGAGACCCCAGTCACCCATCACATAGACTCTTCACCCTCCTGCCCTCTGGGAGGCGCTACAGGAGCCTCCGGACTAAGACCACCAGGTACCGGAACAGCTTCTTCCCCACAGCTGTCAGACTCCTGAACTCTGCCTCCTGACATCTGACCCACGTTAAACTCATGGACTGAACATACACACACCCACAACCACTAGCACTTTACCACTACTGTATAGTTCTGTGTAGATAATCATTCTGTACATACGATAATTTTTAATCCCACAACTGTTTATAACTTGCATAGTTCACATTCTGTATAACTGTATATCTCAGATTTCTGTATAGTTTTTATTTCATATTTATATCCTGTTCATAGCCTGTACATAGCTTGTACTCACTACAGCCTGTACATACTTATAGTTATAGAATATTCATAACATACTTCACACTGTGTACATTATAACATACCATAATAGACCCATTTCTGTAATATACTTACATATCTATATTATTGCTAATTTATATTGTAATATATCTATATCACGACTAAAGCACTTTCTGGATGGATGCAAACTGCATTTCGTTGCCCTGTACCTGTGACATGTGCAATGACAATAAAGTTGAATTCTATTCTATTCTATGAATTCTGGTTGTGCTTACTGACCTCAAACCGATTCTATGTGGTACATGGCGCTCAAAAATCTGTCAAAAAATGTTTTAGTACGGCTTTGGTAAGCTATGAAACCACACCGCTTGATGGATTGTCGGAGCATTATGGCTACTGTAGTCAGGAGCCTCGCAGAACAAACTGGGTCCAAAACTCCGTCCACTTCAGGTCCCAAAGTCAAACGAATACTGCGGCATCACTGAGAGTTAAAAAATATCTAAATTCTTTCATCTTTAATAATATGATTTACCAGGTGTAACAACTACGTTTAACATCCAGGAATCCATGAAAACAGAATTTGTAAAATTTAACGGAGTTAGAAGCATCTAAATCACTGTAAGTTTGACTTTTCACAATAATTAGCTTACATAATAAAACACACCTTTCAGTTCTTTTTTTTGGGGGGGGGGGGCTCCCCACACCCTCTAGCAGATCATTACATGAAGGAACCTTTTAAAAAACAAGCACGTCCATGCTCACAGGTGTACACACAGGTGCTCACAGACACAAACTACACCCTTTTTGGCTCCTACCTCAAAGCACACTGTGCGCTGTCGATCTTACGTGCTGCACAATAATGTTTAACATTTAGTATTTACTGTCATATTCCCATATATCATTGTGATGTTGTTTATTCTATTGCTCTCGTTTTCTTCTGCTTGTTTTCTTTTTTCTTTCTCAACAGGTGATCCAGGTGATCGATATATGTATTTTTTGTCTGCTTATTCTGTTGGTTTTTGTTTTTTGCCCTTTATCCCCGTCCCTCTTCCCCGCTGTTTTTCTTTCCCTCTTTCTTTCTCCCCTTTCTTTCCTCCAGTCAAGTCTGTCCCGTATTCAGCAAGTGAAAATAAAATAAACAATAAAAGGTGAATCAAATGGACCATTACGGCAAGGCTGGGATGGTCAATTTGGTAAAGTAAATCCGTTGGGCATCTGTCTTCGCCTTTAGACAATAATTCTGATGGCAAAAGAGCCAAACAGGACAGGCAAAAAAAACCTAAAAAAAACCTTTCAGTTCTTCATGTATTTTGAAAATGTTTTTTTGCAGACCTGGAATGTAAATGTGCCTGTCTCTAAAGTGCTTTGGGTCAACTTCTGTCGTTTAGATATAATACATAAATACAGTCCTAACAGTCAACATAAAAAGGTTATCATATTCAAACATAATATATTCATAGTTCATATTTGGATTTTTTTAACATTTACAATACAATCATTTATTTAACACAATTCAGTGGGCTGAATATATTATCTGAATGTTTGAATATGGTCTGTAAGTAATGAGTCTGTTAAAGTAACAATTATGATGGCAAGTAACACTTTAACATTAACTAACACTGAGGAGTTGACATCAGTCATGACTTAAACTTTCAGACCTAGCTGTCTCTGTGCTGGGGGTCTGGGTCTATTTAGGGGGCGGAGTCTAAATGAGAGGAGTGGCATGTGCATAGGCATGTCTCCTTTCTAAAGAATGGGAGCAATGCACTAACTTGGACGAAAGATTGATCTAGCACTAATCTCAATACATTACCAGTACCAGTGTTGGTATCAGTACTGGTAAAATCTTTTGGTATTTGGATTGATCCGCCCACCCCTCCTAGATGCTGCAGACTGCAGTTTTGTTTCAGACTTGTAGTGATTATATTGATTTTTCAATGGAGTCACAAAGCTTTCCCTTTCAAACTATATCAGTTATTCAAAGTAGAATAATTAAAAAATACAAACCCTGACGCAGACACTGAAATGAGCCTTTTCCAAATATGATCAAATTCTTTGTACACCTACTTTGTACCCTTATTTTCAAGTAGATGTATTTGGATGGAAGAAAGTTCCTGTCTGAGGTCAGTATTTCTCACATAAATATAATACTTCAGTGGTGAATTTTGAGCTCGTGGCAGAGTTTTATATGCCCTTCCTGATGTAATCCCAAAGGGTAATTTGTGTCTATAGCTGGGATTAAATAAGCAACCTTTTGCTTGTCAAGCAAATATGTAACCACCTTTTCTTTTCTTTTAGTACATGGAACTGGAAGAGCAAAGAGGAAAAAGTGAGGATATTAGTGAGTGTTACTGTTTCCTAAAAACATCCCTGAGTCTCATGGTCCGGGGCTAGTTTAAGTTTTTTGTTCTTCCTTCTCTGTCTCTCTAATCTCTCCTCTTTTACTCTGCTCTTGGGTGGAGTTTGGGTCATCTTGGGACATCTTGGGGTCCACCTGCTAGATACATGTTCCAGTTTCCCGTTCTTCAGCTGATGCAACTGTTTGCACCCAGTTTATTATCTCCCTGTATTTAAAGACGAGGTCATGCCAAAATTCCTTGCCAAATTGCCATTGCATTTGTCATAGTAATCAGGCTCTCTGGTGTTTGTTTCAGTCCCTAATGAAACTGAAACCTTTGCTAGCATCATTTCTTTCCCTCTTAATAACTTCCAAGTTGGCTTAAGCGAGAAATACTTGGCTGTAATAAATGATGGTCACAGTGAGGCTTTGCCAAACACTGAAACATCTGAAGAAGTTGTGTTGGATTGTGTCAAGACTTTGAAGTGCTCTTAAGCCCAGCTCCATGGTGGCACCTAGTGGCCACTTTTGGTATCATCACATCTGGATAAAGCGATTCTGTGAAACAGCTAAACAAATGAGTGTTGCACAGTTCTTAACAAGGCTAATTATTATTCCAGACTATCAGTAATGTCTCCACAACAGGTGCTTTGAAGGATTGCCAAACAATAAAACATGAAAGACAGTTTATTACTATCACAGCTTGCTTTCTTTAACAGTTTCTGTGCTTGGGCAAATATTATTTTACCCCTGCTAAGTTAATATATGTGAGGTCATTTCAGTTGCTCAGTAATTCAGTGCAATGCACAGCAAACCAGCTTATATACATATACCTTCTTTTTGTCAAATTGATTGCTGCTGGCTTAGTAGTCAGGCTAAATGTAGACCAATAGTTTTTGTGGAAGATTTTCTGTATGTCTTTATGGTCGTTTATGATGTCAACGTGATCTGACCTCGGTCCAACCAAGTTTGAGCTAAAACACTTCCGGTAGCCACGTTTGTTTTCTATTCAGGGATCCAGCAAGGTAGTATAGATGTAGAAAGGTCTGTACAGGCTAGCAACTAGCGTGAAATAAACATTAATTCTCCATGTTCTTAACACCTCCTTCCTGTAGTTATATTTGTTGCTCCCACTCCAGACATAACTTGCCGAGAAGCAGCCTGAACATTCCCACAAGTTTGTTGTGATGGTTTTTGGTTGGTTGGAGTTCACTTTGTTACAAGTGAAGTTTACAAACTCATCAACTGATTCACACCAGAGTAAACAAACTATACGTGTGAAAAGATCTTTTTCACTTACCTGAAACTCACCTGCCTGACCACCCTCTACTACTTCCTAGAGAACAAACCTAAACAAAAAAACTCTGGCCTGCTTCTCCCTTCTCCTCCTGCTATGGAAATAAGTCTCAGTCAAAGCCCAGATCAAAATCACCGCACACTATCCCCCAGTACAGGTCTGGACAAAACTAATCTGTTTCTCCTTTCTGGTAGAAGATGGTTCCAGTGCAGGAAATAGACACTCACCTGAGATTCTCTCATCTGCAGACTCTTTCTCCTTCAGAGTCGTCTTTAAAAAGTTACCTTAACTGGTTATGACACTAAGCCCTTGAAATGATAGACTGAGCTTCTTTTTTTTTTAGACCAGGGGCACTGAATGGGAAGACTATTGTGGGTGATGGCATCAACACAGTGACAATGTGTTATCATTAGGAAAAAAAAAAATCAAAATTTAAGCTGCACACACCCTCATAGTTTTGAGCTTCTATTTCTATCTCACTGTCTGAATACATGCGATTGCACTTCTTATACTGTGGATCTACTAATATGACCAATGCTAATAACAGCCTCCAACCTGTTCTCCAACCTTTCTCCTCCCTCCTCTTCCTGCCTTCATCTGTAATCCTCCTCAGATGAGTGTGGTAAATGGGGGATAAAACAAGTTTCAATTAAAGCCATTAGAATTCAAGTCACATTTTCCCTGAGTGGCTACTGAATGTAGTAGAGTATCACATATCGAGGCAGTTAAACAGACGCTCGCGGATCATGAGGCTATATTTGCAGTAAGCGCTGCATTATGGTCAGCCAGATTTCTATTAAAATGCATGTCGTGTCTGTGGATGATTACAGTCTGCGTCGCTGTGTGAAAAAAAACAACAACAAAAAACTCACTGTTCTGTTGAATGTTTCTCAGATCATATTAGGGACGAACAGAAGTGCAATGACTCCAACCTGCAGGGAGTCTAAGTGTGTGTGTGTGTGTGTGTGTGTGTGTGTGTGTGTGTGTGTGTGTGTGTGTGTGTGCATTTTGTGTGGGAGTAAAGAGTGTGAGGCTTCTTTTAAGAAGGGAAAGTAACAGCTTGAACAGTTATGCTGCATGTAGATATCTGCTTATTTTGTCGATGTACAATGTTACAATAACATAGATATCACAGACTGTGCAGTGATGTGAACAAGTATTTGCCCGATTTCTGATTTCTTTTGTTTTTTGCATATTTATCACAACTAAATGTTTCAGCTCATCAAATCAATTTCAATTACACAAATATAACCAAAGTGAATACAAAAATCAGTATTTAAATGATGGTTTCATTTATTAAGGGAGAAAAGTTATCCAAACCTACATGACCCTGTGTGGAAAAAGTCCTAATCATAAAAGATTTATTTTCATTTCACGCAGAGAAAAATCCAAGTGAACTCCAAAGTCATTAAAGTCATAATCCTACGATACTACTAACCCTTGGCAGCAAGAAATCTGGGTTATGGGTCTTTACACTGCTGTGAGGAAATGATGGCCCACTCTTTGCAAAATTGTTTTAATGCAGTTACATTGGAGAGTTTTTTAACATGAATGGCACGTTTAAGGTCATGCCCATTGTGAAGCCCATGACTGTGTCTGATATTTGTGTGTGTAGTTTTGCCACTATAATCCAGCAGAGTGGATTTTTAATGAAATGATAAGTCAGTCAATTAAAAAACAAGCGCTTAATGTAAATGTGAGCAGAGTCTCTGGATTATTTCTCCTCAAGTTTTCGTTTTACTGGACAGTTGTGTTTCTTTCCAAAAAGAGTCACTGTGTGTCGAAAGTGGAGACTGATTAGAGAAGGACAGGCATCTGATTCATTTTATATATATATATATATATATATATGTGTATGTATGTATGTATGTATGTATGTATGTATGTATGTATGTATGTATGTATGTATGTATGTATGTATGTATGTATGTATATATATATATATATATATATATATATATATATATATATATATATATATATGTGTGTGTGTGTGTGTGTGTGTGTGTGTGTGTGTGTGTGTGTGTGTATGTATGTATGTATGTATGTATGTATGTATGTATGTATGTATGTATATATATATATATATATATATATATATATTAGTGCTGTGGCGTTAATCTCGTTAAAATGAGCGTTAACGCCATAACCGCATCAACGCGTTAATGAGCTAACCGCACTAACGCTGACAGCACTAATATATATATATTAGATAAGTTAATACAACTAGGTATAAAAAGGAAAAAAGGGGAAAAAATGTTTGTACTGTTTAATAATGTTTGTACTGTCTGGCTCATATCTTTGCACCTGTGTTCATTAACTACAATACGCTGGATCATTCATTATTACATGTGATGGCGACTCTCCCTCTGGTATCTCCCAGCTTCTTTCTTTTCACCCTGCTCTTACTACTGTAATGAGTGCAATGTTTTTACAGTCTCAACCCTCCAGCTCTGCATTCCTTCAAAGGTCAGAACTGTCAAGACCATCTTAGTAGTCAGTGGTGCAAATCTGCAAGTAGAACTTTCATAAATTTTGGCTCTTGTGTAACATTTGCTCAGGTTTACTTTGTTCTGCAAGTATGAATGCTGATCAGAATAATTCCACTAGAAACCTCATACCGCACAAAGCTTTGCTGTTTTAAATGATAGTGTAATGTTTGACCAAGGCTTATCTTTTAATGAAAGAAACAGAACCAATTTAAGTTTCTTAGTCTGTTTCTACTTTCTTTTTACACCTTTAGTCATTCTGTATTAAATATTGAATAACATGGCTTGTCCATTTTATCTGGTTCTTACGATGTCTTCGCCTGATGTGCTCAAAATAGGGAAGATTTAATCTTGGTACCAATTTATAATAACATTTCATAAACCAAACCATTATTTATCAAAAGTGGAAGTAAGAAAATTTCTCACTTGAAGAATGCATGTGAAAATATGCGAGCTTTGAAAGAGACATCCCATATGACAGTCCATCCGTCCATCTTCTTCTGCTTATCCGGGGCCTGGTTCTTGGGGGCAGCAGCCTAAGCAGGGAAGCCCAAACCTCCCTCTCCCCAGCCATCTCCTCCAAGTTGTTTGGGGGAACACCCAGGCGTTCCCAGGCCAGCCGAGAGATATAATCTCTCCAGCGTGTCCTGGGTCTGCCCCGGGGCCTCCTCCCGGTGAGGCATGCCTGGAACACCACACCCAGGAGGTGCCTAGGAGGCATCCTGTGTGAATGTGTGTGTGAATGGGTGGATGACTCAATGTGTAAAGCACTTTGGGGTCCTTAGGGACTACGTAAAGCGCTATACAAATACAGGCCATTTACCATCCTTGTCAAATGCCTGAACCACCTCATCCAGCTCCTTTTGATGTGGAGGAGCAGACTGCTCTATTCTGAACCCCTGCCAGATGACCAAACTTTTCACCCTCTAGAGGCCAGCCACCCTTCGGAGGAAGCTTATTTCTGCCACTTGTATCCGCAATCTCGTTCTTTTGGTCAATACCCACAGCTCGTGACCATAGGTGAGGGTAGGGTAGTAGATCGGCTGGTAAATTGAAAGCTTCGCTTTTACACTCTGCCCTCTTTTCACCACGAAGTACCGGTACAGCATCTGCATCACTGCAGCTACATCACTGCAGCTACATCACCAGTGTGTCTGTCGATCTCCTGCTCTCTTCTCCCGTCACTCATGAACAAAACCCCGAGATACTTAAACTCCTCCACTTTGGGCAGGAACTCATCCCTGACCTGCAGTGGGCATGCCACCCTTTTCCCACTGAGGATGATGGCCTCGGATTTGGAAGTCCTGATTCTCATTCCCACTGCTTTACACTGGGCCTCCAGCTCGCACTGGAATGGTTTGCAGCCATCACCAAATGAGGCCAACAGAACCACATCATCTGTGAAAAGCAGAGATGAGATTCTGAGACCACCCAAGTGAAAGCCTTCCACCACTTGACTACGACTAGAAATTCTGTCTATAAAAATCACGAACAGAAACGGTGACAACGGGCAGCCCTGGCGGAGTCCAACATCTACTGGAAGCAAGTCTGACTTATTGCGGGCTATGTGGATCAAGCTCTTGCAAAGGCTGTATAAGGATTGAATGAGCCATAACAATGGATCAGACACCCCATACTCCCAAAGCACCTCCCACAGGATACTCTGTGTCAGGGTCTGCGGCAGCAGACGTGTGGAGCAGTGAGAGAGAGGACCCAAATGCAGGACTCTTACGATGCAGACTGTGAGTTTATTTACAGTAATGGAGAAACAGAACAAAAGGCAGTGAAGATGATCCTCCCACTGTGGCTCCCCGTGGCGAATCTCCCTGAATCCTACACAGTGCAAGTGTACGTGAATAGTGAAAGGTGACAACTCCAAAAACCCCCAATTCCAGTGCTCCAGTGAAAACACCGCTCCACTCCAGATTCCTAGTGAAGACTAAAAGAACACTATGATGACTAGACAACCTTCTGATAGCGAGGGTTTTCAAATAACAAAGTAATCCACAGCCGTACTGAGGGGTTTGACTCAATAATCCAGCATCAACTGAAGCCCAGCCACACTGTGAAGTAGAGAGGCTCCTGATGAAGGCAATCAGCTACAGCTGGCGATGGCTGATGCCAACCAGGTGTGGCTGGCTTTAGCACAGGAACTGTTCTTGTTCTACTCTGACATCCTGAGGTGCCAGGGGGAGAACATTAGATGCAAACCACCAGAACTGTGCTGATTCTCTTCATGGGCCTACTCTCAGCAGAAAGGCAGCAGGTTTTTTTGGCCATGCCAACACAAACTTCACTAATCACCCATCCTACTAGCCTGCCTCGTCTCCCTGTTACTTCCCAAAATGAAAATCAGGTTGCAGAGTCACGATTTTGAAACGCTGGAAGAGTTCCATCACATTCACAATTTGGCGAGCACAAATTGGTCAGAGCGGGACTACCAGGGAGTGATTTAAAAATAGCAATAGCACTGAAATGCTCACAGCACTTCATGAGTAGCTGACCTTGAAGGGGTTAGAGGCTAAATATTCCCTATTCCTCTGCAGTTTCTACTCCTCTTGTAGCCTTAATCAGGTCCATTCTGTATTGATCTCTGGCTTCTCTCGTCAAACCATGTCACATACATACTGCTCCTAAATGCATGGGTTAAATGGAGCTAATTAATTATGTGTGGTCAGCAAAAATATATGCAACTCATCTTTTCCATATGGGATAATACATTTGACAAAGTCACATCTTACCTACTTTATTCTACCCATAATTTAAAATTGTAGATGATTTCTGCAAAACGGCAAAGGCTATAACTATCAAAGTCTGCCAGATTTTCTCATCAAAAGTACAGCACCATCACATAGGTGCTGGTCGTATCACAGATTTCAAATTCTTTCTACGTAGGCTGTGCAGCTAAAAATAAAGCCCCTTATCTCCAGAGGCATCTCAAGACAAACGTGAAGACTGGGAGGAGGGAAGACACAGGCTTGGGGGACCAATCAAGGCTCAGGAGGAGTTAGAGAAAAGAGTCAGGCTATTTATGTTGCATCACTAAAACAGGTGAGTCACCCTGCTCTTATCTCCCCTGGAGAGAATGGACAGAGCAATGAACAGGGAAAAAGAGATGTCTGAAAGAAATACAGGGTGTTTGTTTTGATCACAATGGGAATGGAGTTATTGGTTTAAACAACAGAGAGAGCAGGTGTTTGTATGTGCATTACACAGAAGTTTGCCTTTAAATGCCACTGAACTCATATTATATTCCATCGATGGCATTTTTTATGCTGAAGGTTCTGTTTGGTGATGCTCTGGTAATGCAGAGGTGCCATGCAAAGCTTTGCAGAGCTCTGTTTTTACGTGGTAGCTGTTAACACTCAAACATGTGGACAGGACTCAATGTTAAAAATAGAAGGCCTATAGGGGGTAGTTTTGACCCCACCTGCAACAATATCAGCGACTGCAAAAAGTCTTTTCTTTAAGACGTTTTTGTCTAATTTCTGTGATTATAAGTAAAAATTTCTAAAAAAGGTTTTCATATTAAGTTTTAGGGGGTTTCTTAGTCATAGAAATGATTGAGATTACCGCAGATCATAAAGGTAAAATATATTTTAGAGTCCATTAATAATCCAAGGGTGACAAGCAATCAAACAACACAATACGTAACACAACTAATTCATTTGATTACTGCAGAAAAAGAACATTTATACAAATTAATTTGGCATAATA
This sequence comes from Oreochromis aureus, assembly GCF_013358895.1. Lineage (NCBI taxonomy): Eukaryota > Metazoa > Chordata > Actinopteri > Cichliformes > Cichlidae > Oreochromis > Oreochromis aureus. Next base: position 35,191,780 of record NC_052944.1, read on the forward strand.
GGTGATAGTTGATATAAAAACAGAATAGTGAAAAACAGATTATTTAAAATTGATTTCACAGCTGGCTACAACAAAAAAGTTTGAAAAAATTAATTTAAATGTAAAGTAAAAGTACAAAAGGGAAAGTTTCTAATCTCATCCACATCTGCCTCCTTTAACCAGAAATGCTGCCTCACTCCCATATCCACCATCCTCACTGCTCCATCAGCCTCCACGTTCTGAATTATCTAAAAGTTCTATTTGTTATTAAATATCTTCTATTCACATTTGGTTTGTTTATTGTCTACACTGTTGTCTGTTCTGTATTGACATTCCCAGTTTAGTTTTATATTCTCTGGTTTTCTTTGTTTTAGTTTCCTCACCTGTTACAGTCTAGTTTTGTTGGTAGTTGTTTATGTTTGGAATTCTCCTGGAATTCTTTTCTCCTCTGTGTTTCCCCATAGTTAAGCCTCAACAAGATTATTTCCTCTTTTATTTTGTCTTGTGTATTGTGTGCATGGTATTTAGTTTTACTCCCCCTGTCTCATTGTCTTGATTGAGGTTGATTAGTTTCAGCTGTGTCTTGTTGCCCTGGTGTTTTCCATCCGCCTGAGTTCATCGTGTCTGTTTAAAGCCTCAGTTTGTCTTACTTCTCATGCTGTATCCCTCTTTTCATCTTTGGTCTGCATAAATGAAAAATGTATGTTTTTTTTCTCTCCAGAGCTCAGTTCACAGTCTGCATTGTGTGTCCTTTATCCACACTCTATAACACCGCTGCAGTCTGCAGCCCTACTCAAACCAATCCGATTCAGCTGCTCTGCTCTGGTTTTCATGCTCTGATTAGTTCTCCACACTCTGCTTTCTCTACTCAGTTCAGCTCAGGTTGCTCTTGAGTTGCTTCTCTCTACAGCCAGCAACCTCCCCAGCGTCCTTTAATCTAACATATTTATCCATCAGTCACATGTAGCTGGCTCTGGCTCATGTTATAGCTGTATTCATATAAAAATATGTGTAAACAATACATCTTGCTAGGCAATTAAGGCGTTATGTGAATGTTGAGTATAGCATCATTGATTTCTACATGGTCAAAATGATTCTATGTAAAAGTGGTTGTATTTATTATTTTAAAAAATTTGTTTCTTTATCCCACACACCCCAAAATTCATTATATGATGAAAAAACCCATTTTAGTAAATACTATGAAATATGAGGTAATGGGGGGCCTGATTGTTAAGTACTGTCAGTACTTCTCCTCCACATCAAAGTGGAGTTCACCAGATCTTCATGGTGAAAACCACTCTGGCATTCCCTTTTCCTGCTCTGCAGTCCACCCCACAGAGTATTTCCCACAGGCGATGTGCTGTTGGCTTGTCATAGTGCTGCATGCAAACAGAATCCTTTGTTCTGTGACTGCTATGAACAAACAGATACCAAACTGAGGCTTTAGTCTGCGTCCACAGTCATTTTTCATAGGAAAGTCAGACCATAGAATAATTATAAACTGTGGCTGTAGCTCCTGGGTCTGAAGAGTGAAGCCATTGCATGCAGTTCTTTATAATGGCCAGGAGGGGGCATCAACCACCAAGCACCAAGATGGCATTGGGGGTGAAATGCTCAGCTAGTGACATTACAGCAGGGCTTTGCTAACCAATAAGTGATGTCACAGTGGGTAAGTCCATCTTTATATACAGTCTATAAGCCAGACAGAATTTCATAGGCTCACCATTTGCAACAAAATCTGTATTAAGAAGCTGACAATGCATTGTGGTTTTGGTAGTCAGATACTGGAAAATTAAAAATAAAAAAGTCTGAAAGCCCCTGTGTGTAGAACAATCATGTGTGAATCAGTGGGGGGTAAAGAGGCAAGTGAAAGCTCTGTGTCTGCCACAGTTTTCAGTTTGAAAGGGCTGTTGAGCTGTGAGATTGTCAAAAAATGTCTGGCAATGATCTTTTTAAATGAGGAAAAGGATCACCAACCATATACACTGTGTAACATGCCTGATTTAGCCAAAACCAGAATATTTGTCCTGACTTTTATGACCTTGACTGAGCTGCACCACCAGTAAGTCGTAAAAAGAAGGGGTTTATTTTTTACTCTGAATTTTGAGAAAGGAAAAAAAGCATATTAGAGAATAGCACTGAAAGTCTGCAGTAAAGGTCAAACCACTGAAGAAAAATGTTTTATTTCTAAACATCTCAGTCCTTGCTAGCTCCAGGCAGGGATGCTGTGCTGTAGCTGAGTCATTTGTTCAGAAATCATCCTCTACATAAGCATCAGATTACCTCCCTCATTATACCAGATGTAAAACTGGTTTCTCTGCTAGTCAAATCACCTCCCATCCACAGGAAGAACAGCAGGGTCTCACTCCATATTTAACCGCAGGCTCAAAACTCATCCATTTGAGAAAACACTCACGTTACCCTCTCTCGTATGAGTCATCCTCTCTCCCCTAACCGTCTTCATCCACTTGCTCTAATAAGCTCTTATCTGGAAAAACCACAGTCCACTCTACCCCATGTCTTGGCTCTCTTCTTGTACCCGCACTGGTCTTTGTCGCAGTCACTCAGGGGTCAAAATAATATTGTCAGGTGAATGCAGCCCTCTGACCTGATCACATCCTGCTATCGGTGCTTGTAGCTGTGTATGGTGTTGAATTTAATTCTCTTCCTTCATTGTGAGCAATTTTAGCTAAATGTTTCAAAAGCGTGGCCAACCGGGCTCCTGTCCAGCTGCTGTCCTTAATTTTTTATAGAAGAAAGGATAAAGAAGACAGCAGTTAAAATTTAATAGGGCTTCAGCTCAGTCTATAATTTACTACATCTAGACATCCTTTCGAAACCATACCTTACCACAACCAGGGAAACTTTGTTCTGTTTTTATAGTTTAAAATAATTTATTTATAATGAGGTTTACGATCTTATTTATTGATTAGGGTAAAAGGTTTATGGTTAAGTTCAAGTTGAACTAAACTTGATCCACTGTGTCCTGTTTGACAGCTGTAAAAAACCTATTTTCTGCAGACATGCTGGTGGCTCTGTAGTGCTGTAATTCAGCGCCAACTTACCATGATCACCGCCTTAAAATTAACATTTATTTTCACAAAGTATACTTTTCTTAATGATTTAAAGGCCTCACTAATGAAACAGTATTGTAAATAATTTCAGAATCAGAACCAACTGTATTGACAAAGTATGTGTAAGCATACAATGAACTAGGCTCTGGCCATTTCTTTGCTCTCAGTGTAGGTAACAGAGACAATATTGACTACATGACATCAACAAGATGCAGACAATAACAACACATGTAGCATACTTATGGTACAAATATATTAGAATAAATGATGGAATACTTAAGGGATGGATAACTAGTGACAATATATAGAGTGTATTTATAAGAGGATTGTGTATCTATATACTGCTAATATATTCACACACACAACAGTGTGTACAGCATGATTTGGTTCAGGAGCAGGTATGGTTTTGAGTGTTCATCAGTGGAAAGAAACTGTACAGATGTCTGCTTATTTTCGTGCACAGTGCTCTGCACCTACCAGAGGGGAGGATTTGGGACAAGTTGTGACCAGGGTTTGAGCTACCTGCTTGTTTCTTGACTCTGGATTTGAACTAATCCTGAATTGAGGACAAGTCAGCACCAGTGATGTTTTTCTGCAGACCTCACTGTCAGTTGTATTCCTGTTCGGTGGCTGATCCAAACCATACAGTGATGAATTAGCAGAGAACAGACCGGATTATTGAAAGGATGCCTGAAAGGATCATAAAGAGATATCTGGACCACATTTAATGATTTGTACAGAAAAAAGAGGTCAACCATCGCGTGACCACCAGGTTGCTTGGATGCATTCTCCGAAAGTCAGAATTTTTATGGTAGCAGTAATATAGTGATAGCAGAAATTTGTACTAATTTGTCCTCAAAATGTCAATAGTCCTTTATCCAGATGGAAAATCACTGAAGTCTGTGGACTTTATACCCTGCAGACAATGAATGTTTATATAAAATGGGAAATTGCCTTATAGTAGCTGAACCAGCTGATAAAACAAAGATGTTATTCATGGCCATCACTCAGTTTGGCTTGCTGTTGGAGCAAATATTGTTGGTGCAGTCTCTGTTGTAAAATGGAAACAATGCACCTTACAGTCAGTGAATAATATAGTTAAAAAGTAGTAGCAGCCAGGTGATCAAATGGACTTGACTGATCATTAGCAGGAATATATTCCAACATATACAACAACATACTCCCAGGAGAGGGCGCTCTAGGAAATTTACCCGAGACTCTGCAATTCTCAGAAACTGCAAAAATCCCAGGAAGTAAATGTGAAACTCTACAGCCCTTCAGGTCAGCTTCTGTTGTTTAAATGTGCTGTATGGCTAACCATGGCTATAAATGGCTATAAAAAATAGAACTGACATTCTCAACACAAAGGTTCAGCCTTTTTCATACTGCAACAAAAGAGAAGAATGATTTAACACTACTCAGTGAGCTACATACTGAACTTGCAGTAGGACTGATACTTTGTTTCTACCCTCTATCACGCTAATATCGATCTAGTACCAATACCAGTGTTAGTATCATTACTGTCTACTTAGATTGATCAGTCCACCTCTCTTTGACCTGCAAGATCCCTGTTTAATATCTCAGAAATTTTTTCTCAGCATTGCTCAAAAGCTCTCTTGATATACTGGCCTGGCTCATCTGCTCACTGGTGCCAAGTCAACGAATCCTTCTTTGCACTTTTCCCCCTGCTAAAAGTGCTGTTTCTTACTTTGGCTTGCTCTGATATGTGGTAAAGTAAAATGAGTTAAAATGGATACAGATCTACTGTCAATAAAAAAAAAAATATATATATATATATATATATATATATTAAAAATAAATTAATTCTAATAAGCTAGATACAAGTGATAAATACAAGGATCAGGTGAAAATCAGTAAAAAAAAAAAAAAAAAAAAAGTAAATAAATAAATGTCAGATGATGAGTTCACTTACAAGGGTGTATTAAGTCAAAGTCACATCTTTCTGAGGATCCATGGATCATAAAACAAGTTTAAAGCTCTGTTGTAGTTTCAGCGTGTTTAAGCTGTTCAGGTCGTTTCTCTTTTTTAGATTGAGGAAGTGAATCCAGCCAATAAATGAAAACCTAAAATGTGAGGTGCTAATTCAAAGTTTAAAAAAAATGTATTTCAATGTTTAGGTTTTCTATGATGCACTGTTTCTCTGTAACTCGTATGTATTGCAAAAAGCAGAAAACTCAGTTGAGATCTTTGAAATAATAACGTCCAATAATTATTATTTTTTTGTTCACACCAGGGAATGAAATCAGTAAGCACATTCCTCCAGTCTGATTCTGAACCTCGGAAGAAGGTCAACAATGTTGTGTCATCAGAAAATATGGCAAAAAGCACTCCAGCATTCATCCATGTCTATATTAAAGAGTCGGGGTGAAAGGACGCATCCATATAGGGAGCCAGTGGACATCTACAAGTTCGGAGAAAATATGGATATTTACAGAAATCCTCAGCTCTCAGTCAGTCAAGAAGTCAAGATCCCTAATAGAAGCTGGTGAGGCAATTTAAAATCACATGTCACAACCTGTCCTATTAAAAGATATGGCAGCATCTTTTTGAATGCTGATGAAAAGTCTGCAAACAAAAGCGTGAAATGGCCTTGCAGCCTTTTCTAAGTGCTTATATAAGTTATTGAGTATAAAAAGTACCTCTCTCTGCACTGCAGGCAGACTGTAGTGGATCTAGTTTCACATTCACGGTTAAATCATTTCGCACATTTTTTTTTAATGGTTCAGTTTGTTAAAAATCGTTATGTTGCTTGAAGGTGATGGACTTCAGGAAAGGGGGCAGAGGCGTGTAGACTGTCGAAGCAGCAGCCAGAGAACATCAAAAATGTTGCCCCTTACCTAATATATTCATGTGTTGATGATGGTTCATAGAGATAAGAGCTATATAGAAGATTTAGGGTAGCAGGGATCTGGTTCAATCAATGACATTTGAGAAAGATGGTGATAAGCACAGCTTCTATGTGGGCCCACAAATTGGATCCGGCCTCTCTGTTTATGAATTCCCTAAACTTCTCTCGACATCCCTGAATGCTAATATAACACTCCGAAGAGAGACGCTCAGAAAAAGTAAAAAAAAAACCAGTGAAATATTTTGAGAAAAGTCAATTTCAAAGTAGATTCTGTCTGGGTTGTTCATTGCTTTTGGGTTTTGTATTCTTAGTTTTCACTTTGTGTTAGTTTCCGTGCAGATTTTTGTTATTCCAGAATTCAAACCTTTTGATTCCTATATTTGACAGGTTGAGTTTTGTATTCCTTACTCTATTCCTGCTCTAGTTTCTTATCTCCGTGTGTAAAAGTTTTCTTTTGAGGGATTTCTCTGTCTTTTGTCACGTTGTCTGGTTACTTTTCATGTGCCTTGCACTATTACTTTCAGATTTCTGCATTAAAAAGTAAATGGACTGATTTCCTATATAGTGCTTTTCTAATTGAGTGGGCAAATCAGTTTTTATTATGTACCTTGTCTAAACAGTTATTCCTGTTCTCGCATGAGTGCATTTAAGGCAACTCAGAGTTCAGTATCTCTATAAACCCTGAGCCACAGCCACATACATTAAAGCTCACTAACAGCTTCTTCAAGTGATTAAGGCCATAGTTTTGATTCCCCTACAGGTGGTCACTCATATTACCACTCCAGTACTCCAGGTATAAAATTCAAATAAAAGATGCATTTCTTCTATTTTTTTTCCTTTTGTGTGGTTGATAAATAGGCCTTTTTCACAGTTCATGAATGATCACCAAATCATAAGTACACACTTGGCAATCGAATACAAACAAACAAGAAATAAAGGCCAAACATGTCCTTATGTCTAAGATACCACAAGCAGACGGGAGCAGGTATATGCTTTCATTTCAAAACATCTGTACATGTAGTAATGTATGCAAAGTACTTTTTTTGTAAGTACAACAATTCCTGTTGGACATGTGAACACTGTAGAAAACATGTACGCATGCATACATTTATATTTGTGAGGACCATTATTAAAATGTACAGTTTGTAATCTGTATGTCCTATTTGCAAAAACACTTACTAAAGGCATTTTGAGTGTACACACTCCATGTCAGGAGATGCTGCGTGTCTGCAGGTTCGTGGAAGATAAGCAACGCCGGTCCCGGCTCTGCATGGTGCAAACGGCAGAGCGTGCGTCACCACAAATGAAGCTCGCAGAAGTGAGTGGGAAGCAAACAGTTTGGTGAAATACAGCCCTTAACATCTTGACTTCTCGGGGTGAACACACGAAACATGCAGTCTCCCACACTGTTCCTGTTTCCTTCAATTATTCCTCCCGGTCTCTCAGCAGGCCATGGCAACACTTTTCAACAGGAAGTCCTCCAGCTGAACAGTCATATCGGTCATTTCCCACAGTATCAAATGTGCCATGTAAGGGTTCTTGAAATTTTATATAAGAGGATTTTTGCTTTTAAAACACCAAAACATTCAACAATTGATAGAAGGAGAAGCAGTGAAGGCAAAACCAAACTTGCTGGACTGCAAGTCGAGTGGGCTTATTCTCCAGACCTTTTTTTACTTGGAATTTGGTTAAGCCTAAGCACCCAGGCTTCTGGTTTAGAGTTAGGAAAATATGTTTTGGATTAAAACCACGCAGCTGACATGCATGAAACCATCCAGGGCTGAGAAATGAAGGCAACACTGAAGTGCCAAAAAAATACAGTTCATCCAGTGGACTTTGGAGCCTGGCCTCAAAAAATGAGTCAGGCCCCACTGTTGTATTAAAAATCATGCTTACATCCTGGTATAATAAAAGAAGATAAAGGTTTTTGCCTGTACAGAAGGTTTCCTCTTTCATAACAGCTTATTGGGGATTAATTACCTATTAATAATTCATCCACTGTGGCTGTGTTGACTGACAGATGTGCAGATGTAGCCATCTGCTTTCTGCTGATTCTGCTTTTATGCCATTTTTGTGTTTGTGGTGTTTTTGGGAGCTTCTTAATTATTGCACTTATCTGTGACTTCACTTCCAAAAAAGTCGGGATGCTGTGTAAAATGTATATAAATCAAAATGTACCTAAATAGCTGCAAAATGTTCCACCAGCCGCTTCTTTTTACTAACAATTAGTAAAAAGTCATTTTACTAAAAATCATTAGTTATTAGCTGTTAACTTAGCAATCAGGCTACACAAACTCAACATTAGCATTTGTCTGCGTGCAAAATGCTAAAATTAAGACTCCAAAATGAGTTACCAGGTTGTCACTAGAGGTTGTTAAACTGTGTCTGTACCGTAAGTGTACGTATGAGGCAGCTCTCTGGGGGAGAACGCCCACTACGTCCTTGGTCAGTTATACTATTTGACTGTTGCCATTTCAGGGCCTTTACGTGAATAAAAATAAGTATATAAAAAGGTTTTTTTAGCCCTCACCTGTAAAAGGCTCATGGTGTATTGTCACCAGTCAGTCGTGGACATCCAACTTTGTGAACTCGAGAATGACGTGATGTAGGATTTTAAAACTGATGCCACATGTCCATCTATTAAAAATCTTGGATGAGTTAAAATCACAGTAACTTAAAAATGTTGTGAATGCGATTGCTCAAGATGGAAGTCACATAGGTGTATCTACTGGGAGGCTAAGGTTAGCACTGGTGGTAGTCAATATTTCTCCTGTGTGCCATCACTGCTCTGCTGGTTCTGGTGCTGCTTTAATCAAATAAACCAGACCTGTGCTATGATGCAAGATTTCATCTTATCCAGGTAATTTCAGGATTGACACTGAGATTTCTGTCCTACAAGGGTAACTTCAGTGTTAACTCTTACTGGGTTTATTGCCATGGTGAATTATGTTGTAGAGCTAAACTGCCCTGGAGTAGGTTTTTTATGCGAATACAGATCAACAGGTATGAACTCACAGCCTACTGACAAATCAGTTTTCAGGGTGGGGGAAAAATGCAGCAGATCCCTCAGGCCTCTACGCTTGTAGTAGGAGGGTTTAAAGGGTTTCAGTAGCACTTAATGTCTTTTTTCCATTGATGCTAATCAGCAATACTTTTTTTCCATAATTTTGAACCAGTTTTTGTGTGACTGCTGTGCTTGCTGTTGCTGATTAAGTAAATATAGATAATGGAAATGTATCCTTGATATGTTGAACTTGCTAAATAGTTCAGGTCCCAAGTCAGTAGTTTAAATCCCTCAGCTCTGACTTGTCTGTCCTTAGACAGTGTGCTGACAGCCTGAGCCATTTTTGAATAATCAGGAAATCAAATCCAAAACAGAGACAGCCGTACAGGACGCAAACAACACACTCGCATTATAGCCAGTGCACACTTCCACAATGAGCCCACTTGCCCTCAAACACTGTGTTTTCCAACTTGCTTGAGTAATAACATGAAGTGTTTTCAAGGTGAAACATTTGTTTAAATTGTTTTTATTTCGTCGGTGAAGTGGATGGATGTTCTTTTTCTCCTTCATTCACCTTTGGAGTACAGATAGTGCGATAAGGGGAGAAAGCAAACACCGCTCGCCTCACTTTTAACTGTAAACCAATTAGTTCTGCAAGAGTTGGTTGCAGACTAAAAATGATTGGCTATTCCTGGCGTAGTTTTAAATCAATTATTTAATCAGGTCATGTTTTGTCATTGGCAGTGTCCCTCTGGCAAGATTGCAGGTGGTTTGTGGCAAACATGCAAAAGACCCAAAGAAAAAGTGTGAAATGTGAAAGGACAGTGAATTACAAATATTTCTAATTTGTTTTGTGGGTATTTAAAAAAAAAAAAGTGGTTACATGAGAAGTTATTGTTATTTATCACGACCACCAACAGCAACATTTGCATTCAGGACAAAGTGTCCTGTAAATGTTTCTCTGTGTAGAGAAAACACATGTAAAGAGCAACTTCTTGAGGAGAGGCCGCAGGCACCGCGTGCCTCACGCAGAGATAAGAGCAAGTAGAAAGACAGAAATTGTAGCTGTGTCGGTCTGGGAATCTTAAAACCGTAAAAAATAGGTTTTATTATGTATTGTGTACATAATGAGCAAAGGTCGTATAGAGGTCAGACGGTGTCTTGTTATACAAACATGAGAGCTGCACCTGCAATCTAGCTATGCATTCTCTTAAGCTCATCCTTTTTCTGGGTTGCGGGGGGGCTGGAACCAGTTGTCTTAGGGCGAGATGCAGGGTACACCCTGGACAGGTCGCCAGTCTGTCGCAGGGCTAATGCATAGAGACAGGCAACCATTCGCACTCACATTCACACCTATGGGCAATTTAGAGTTACCAATTAATCTGTCCCCACTAACATTATGTCTTTGGACTGTGGGAGGAAGCCGGAGTACCCGAACAGAAAAACTGGAGAGGTTATAAGATTATAACAGCACCTGAGCTACTGTTTCAGCGAGTGTTTCAGCGAACACACAGAAGGTTTCCTACTACCAGCTTCAATAAAAATATTTGAAATAATTACGGCTGTTACATTTTCATGTCAGGACTCAATATTTCATGATATTAAATGTTTTTCTCCATAGCAAGTTCTGTAAAACATCAGCGTGTTTATACGGCTTAAATAGTTGTAATTCAATATAGGTGGTTTGGGTCAGAATTGCTGTTTTCAAATCCCCCACTCACCGTCATGTCTCAGTGCGAGGGAGACACAGGATATAACACACTCAGGTGATATCTGATGGGTGATAGTTTGTGCGTTTCTGTGAGCAAATCTGTTTGGCTGGGATTAAAGTTAAGCTCTAACTGTATAGTTTTAGTGAACCTCAGTGGCTAACTGGAGCACTGATGGCACATTTTGAGCTGAATCGTTCACTCATCTTTATTTCCTGATTTTCAGTTGTGTTTTAATCGCTTATAACAGCTCATTTTCAATGAAAACTAAAATATTTTAACACAGGAAGGAAAATGAGAACATTTTCACCGGGATCTGAAACATCTGGAGCAGCATGCTGATGCTATTCGTAGATTTCCTGAAGAGTGATGTCAAGTAAATTATCGGTTTTTATATGTATTTGATTACATTGTAAACACCATCTGTTGTAAGTTTTTGAAACGTCCAGGGAGAGAGAAAAACTTAACATATAATCTGTTTTGTCTTCTTTGAGACTAAGTTATGCATTGATGTATAATTGTTTTCTCTTAAAATGTTTTTAAGAGATAAGAGAACAGTTGATTAAACCGTAATATTTACTGGTGCACTTTCTTCTGAGCGAGCCGGTGTTTATGACCTTTCAAAATAATTCCACCCTAATGGGTCTTTTATGGCTGAGAATCTTGCCCAAAGTGCTTATAAATCTGTGAATAAAATTTAAAAGAGCAAAAGTCATTAGGTCTTTTATGAGCTCCTTTCATTGCAGGGATTAATCATCAGGGTGAAAAGGTAGTAAAGTAAACAGTGAAGCCGAGCTGATGTCATTGAGTCTGCTGCTGTCTCACTGGGAGGCTTGTCCTCCTGTTCTCAGATGTCTGGATTCCTGGGCGTGTCTGCAAAGCAGCAAGTGTGCGTGTACAAACCCTGTGCACTCAGATTCCACTGCAGACCTGGTTTTGACTATATCAGAATCAACCCCACCCCCTGACTTTAATGGGTGAGGCTGGCAGATAAATCCATGCTGACCTGACGCACAGAAACCATGAAATAATGAATTAAAGAGTAGATTCAATATTTTAATCAATTTAATGGATACTTTAATTCGTTATCTATTTATTTCCATTATTATTAGTTAATGGCAAATAAAACAATTAACTATCTTATAATGTATTTAGTTTATCTTGTAGGTCTCTTTTAATATTTCGGCAGCACTTTATAACAATGTCACACTATTAAACATAAATTTAAAAAAAACTTTATTAATGGTTTATTAATTAACTATTAAGCTGTTAGCAAGGTTTTAATTCAATAATATATCATTACTCTTCAGTATGTCATTTATAAATACGGATATTATTGTGATTATGACTAGGAGCTGATATCTGGACATGGTGTAACATATCTGTATTAGTGAAAGACACACAAAAGGAGGTGTAATGATATATAAATGAATTAACCGCTTCCTAATACCTTAATGTTTCATTGTGTGACATTATAAAGTGCGTCCAATATTTGTTTTCACTGCAATGTAACAAAGATAAAAAGGTACTTAACGTATCCCAGACTTGGGAAATTCTTTAAGACAAGGAAGAAAAAATAATCTCATAGATTTTGCACTGAAACAAACAGTGTGCATTTTACTTCCCTTTAACTTCATCTAAAAATACAAGCCTTTCATTATGTCCATGTGTCACTTTTACTTATTCTACATTATTTTTAATCTTTCTTCTGTAACACAATAAATTCCTTTATCCGTCTATTATTATTCCATTATCATAGTTTGATTGCTTTTAATATGTCACACCAGTTTGAACACTAGTATTTCATAACAAACTAACCTCAAGTTGCTAACCTTTATTATTGCATAAGATCCTTTCTATCACAGCAGATGTGTTTAAACTTGTTGTATTCTAAGCGAAGGCAAGCCAGCATAGCCGAAGCATTTTGAGTGTTTTTACAGCGGGAGACTCTCCAGCACACCGTAGACTTCTAGTTTTGCCACAGGGCACAGCACTCTCTGTGTTCTGGTCTTTGCGGGACTCCCTTGATTTTCCAATATTCTGATAAGCCTTATCACTCACTCAGTTACTCGACAGTGTTTAAAACAGACAAAGGAAGGATTCAGCCAAGTGTGTATCCTGTAAAGCCTGAAGGGAATGGATATCAGGTGAGTGGATAAAGCAAAAGCCGCCGGACTCTTTTTTTTAGTTAGATAATCATTTCCTTGTGGATCTAAAATGTGTGTTGCATTCAGGGACACTTGCGGAACTTTTATTTCTGTGGCTGCTGTTCTCAGGTCAACTATAAACTGAGGTCTATGTCACAACTTTGAATATTATGAGAAAGATATTGTGATATTCTTCATTATTGGAGTGTGACAAAAGAGACAGAATAAGATGATATCTGCCCCCAACCCCACCTCCCATCCTCAGGTTTCTTACCTTGAAGAATTTGACAGTTAAAATAATGAATACGCTTTATTCTGTATAAATGGCACTTCAGTAAAGTAAAGCAACATGCCTGTTTATCTATGGCTAATTTATAGCATGCAGTGGACATTAAATGGTGCAATGTGCCATGCTAATGTTTGAACAATTAAAAAGTTTTATATATATGCACCGTCTTTGTGCACAGATGTTTTCAGCCATTAGGGGAGACTGTGGCTCAGGTGCTCAGGAGGAGGCTGGCAGTTCAGTCCTGGACTCCTACTGTACACGAGCATCTGCTGGAAAGACACGGACTTGAATTTGATCCTGACTGTAGAGCCTTAGGTGCTTTCCCACACTAACACACCGGTATTATTAGCATTCCAGTTTGTCATATACCAAAATGTCAGACCTATCCCATAGTATCCATCCATCCATCCATCCTCATCCGCTTTATCCGAGATCGGGTCGCGGGGGCAGCAGCCTAAGCAGAGAAGCCCAGACCTCCCTCTCCCCAGCCACCTCCTCCAGCTCATCCGGGGAACACCAAAGGCGTTCCCAGGCCAGCCGAGATATAATCTCTCCAGCGCGTCCTGGGTCTGCCCGGGGTCTCCTCCGGTGGGACATGCCCGAACACCTCGCCCAGGGGGCATCCTTGTCAGATGCCCGAACCACCTCAACTGGCTCCTTTCGATGTGGAGGAGCAGCGGCTCTACTCTGAGCCCCTCCCGGATGGCCGAACTTCTCACCCTATCTCTAAGGGAGAGGCCAGCCACCCTTCGGAGGAAGCTCATTTCTGCCGCTTGTATCCGCGATCTCGTTCTTTCGGTCACTACCCACAGCTCGTGGCCATAGGTGAGGTCGGGACGTAGATCGACCGGTAAATTGAGAGCTTCGCTTTTACACTCAGCTCCCTCTTCACCACGATGGACCGGTGCAGCGTCCGCATCACGGCAGCCGCAGCACCAATCCGTCTGTCGATCTCCGGCTCCCTTCTCCCATCACTCGCGAACAAGACCCCGAGATACTTAAACTCCTCCACTTGGGGCAAGAACTCATCCCCGACCCGGAGTGGGCACTCCACCCTTTTCCGGCTGAGAACCATGGCCTCAGATTTGGAGGTGCTGATCCTCATTCCCGCTGCTTCACACTCGGCTGCGAACCGTTCCAGTGCGAGCTGGAGGCCCTCACCGATGAAGCCAACAGAACCACATCATCCGCAAAAAGCAGAGATGAGATTCTGAGGCCACCAAGTGAAAGCCCTCCGCCACTTGGCTGCGCCTAGAAATCCTGTCCATAAAATTATGAACAGAATCGGTGATAAAGGGCAGCCCTGGCGGAGCCCATCACCCACCGGAAGCGAGTCCGACTTATTGCCGGCAATGCGAACCAAACTCTTACAACGGTTGTATAGGGATCGAATGGCCCGTAGCAATGGGCCAGACACCCCATACTCCCGCAACACCTCCCACAGGACACCCGAGGGACACGGTCGAATGCCTTCTCCAAGTCCACAAAACACATGTAGACTGGTTGGGCAAACTCCCATGCACCCTCAAGTATCCTTGAGAGGATAAAAAGAGCTGGTCCAGTGTTCGCGACCAGGACGAAAACCGCATTGTTCCTCCTGTATCCGAGGTTCGACTAACGGACGAACTCTCCTTTCCAGCACCCTGGCATAGACTTTCCCAGGGAGGCTGAGGGTGTGATCCCCTGTAGTTGGAACACACCCTCCGGTCCCCCCTTCTTAAAGATGGGGACCACCACCCCGGTCTGCCAGTCCAGGGTACTGCCCCTGATCTCCACGCAACATTGCAGGCGTGTCAACCAGGACAGCCCTACAACGTCCAGAGCCTTCAGGAACTCGGGGTGGACCTCATCAACACCAGGGGCTCTGCCACCGAGGAGTTGTTTAACTGCCTCAGTGACCTCGACCCCAGAAATTGGCGGGTCATTCCCTCATCCCCAGACTCTGCTTCCTCCTCGGAAGGCGTGTCAGTGGGATTAAGGAGGTCCTCAGTATTCCTTCCACCGTCTGACAATTTTCTCAGTCGGCGTCAGCAGCGCACCGCCAGCACTATACACAGTGCAGGTAGAGCACCGCTTTCCCCTCCTGAGATGCCTGACGGTTTGCCAGAATCTCTTGAGGCAGTCCGAAAGTCTTTTTCCATGGCCTCTCGAACTCCTCCCACACCCGAGTTTTTGCTTCAGCCACTGCCCGAGCCGCATTCCGCTTGGCCTGTCGATACCTGTCAGCTGCCTCTGGAGTCCCACAGGCTAACCAAGCCCGATGGGACTCCTTCTTCAGCCTGGTGGCTCCCTTCACCTCTGGTGTCCACCATTTGGTTCGGGATTCCCACCACGGCAGGCACCAACCACCTTGCGGCCGCAGCTCAATGCAGCAACCCGGCAATGGAGCGCTGAACATGGTCCATTCGGACTCAATGTCCCCAGTCTCCCTCGGAATGTTGTTGAAGCTCTGCCGGAGGTGTGCGTTGAAGATCTCGCGGACTGGGGCCTCTGCTAGACGTTCCCAACACACCCTCACTACACGTTTAGGTGCACCGGGTCTGTCCAGCGTCCTCCCCGCCACCTGATCCAACTCACCACCAGGTGGTGATCAGTTGACAGCTCAGCCCCTCTCTTTACCCGAGTGTCCAGAACATATGGTCGCAGGTCTGGTGATACGATTACAAAATCGATCATCGACCTGCGGCCTAGAGCATCCTGGTGCCACGTGCACTTATGGACACTCTTATGTTCGAACAAGGTGTTCGTTATGGCCAAACTGTGATTTGCACAGAAGTCCAATAACAAAACACCACTCGGGTTCAGATCAGGGAGGCCGTTCCTCCCAATCACGCCCCTCCAGGTCTCGCTGTCGTTACCCACGTGAGCATTGAAGTCTCCCAGCAGGACAACAGAGTCTCCAGGTGGGGCACCTTCGAGCACCCCAGGGACTCTAAGAAGGCTGGGTACTCTGAACTGCCACTCGGCGCATAAGCGCAGATGACAGTCAGGACCCGTTCCCGACCCTAAGGCGCAGGGAACAAACCCTCTCATCCACCGGGAAAAACCCCAGCGTACCGGCAGCAAGCCGGGGGGATAGAATACCCACCCCAGCCCGCCGCCTCTCACCAGGGGCAACTCCAGACTGAGACAGAGTCCAGCCCTCTCCAGGAGACTAGTTCCAGAGCCCAAGCCATGCGCGAGAGGTGAGCCCGACTATATCTAGCGGTACTTCTCAACCTCACGCACTAACTCAGGCTCCTTCCCCACCAGAGAGGTGACATTCCATGTCCCTATTGCCAGTCTTGGCAGCCGGGGATCGGTCCGCCAGGGCCTCCGCTCCTGGCCGCCGCCCGACACACAATGCACCCGACCCCTATGGCGCCTCCTGCGGGTGGTGGGCCCTGGGAGGATGGGCCCATGTCTCCTCTTCGGCTGTGCCCGGCCGGGCCCCATGGACTAAGGCCCGGCCACCAGGCGCCGCCCTCGGGCACCCTCCCCGGGCCTGGCTCCAGGGCGGGGCCCCGGTAACCCTATCCCGGGCAGGGTAAACTGTTCCCTCGATGTTCTTTTCAATATCCCATAGTATTCAGTCACATTTTTGAAGTATGAGAGCATGAATTCTTTTCAGGCCATTAAAAACCCCAAATGTTAAATCAGATTATAGATGTCAAAAGGTAACACAAATACATCATTTAAATTCCAACCATTCCAGATTTTTATACTGCTGTTGCTTTTATTTATTTTTAATTTTTTTTTATCACTACAGACTGAAACACTTTTATATCACAGCAAATTAAAGTCAACATTAACTTTAACATTTAACCATTAAACACATACGGTACTAGTAGAAAAATGAAAATAAAATTAACAGACAGTACAACATGTAGTGAAATGCTTGTGTCAGAGCTGCGGGTAGGCTGCAGACGTAGCCGCGCCATTCCAGGGCTAGTTTTTTAGCATGGGGGGTTCTGGCCAGGACCCCTACTGGATACCAGGTGGGAATCGAACTTTTAACTTCTACTCCACAGGTGTGTAGGCTTACTACTACACTATCCCAGTCTGTCCCAGTTCTAAGCATAAGGTAATATCAAGTCCTTTTTAAGGGCAGCTGCAATGAAAGTGTATATTGAGAGTAAAAATAAATTATGGGATTAGGAAAAATGCACCAGATTTACTAATCAGGACAAAATAGCATGTGACTGTATTTACCAAACAGTGTTCATGGGGGTGGCCAATTTTGCGACTAATCTCCAAAAGTCCTGCTGTTTTCTAAGCACAATTATTTTTTTCTATATCTTGTGCTTTGAGAAAGGAACTTCCAGAAGTGGGCCGGTTGCAAAAATTTGAGTTCCTGGTCTTCGTGAGTCTTTCTGGACTCCTTTACAATCATGTTGAATGTGTTCTTGTTAACGTCACACAGTGAACGATGACCAGGTATAAACACAAGAAGACAAACTCCATCTCCCTGTCCATCGCAAACTGATGGTAAAATTGTAATGTTTGCATAACTTGTCGTGTCAGTAACTCAATAAATTCTTCACCAGCAGCTACCATTGTTGATATCTGACATAATCATCTTGTCACCTGATGTGAGCCACTCCTCCCACACAAATACCTGCCTTGCATTCTGATGTTGCGTTACACTTGACCCTCAGTCAACCCCACTCAGGACAGGTGCACTGTATTTGCACACCTGTCGTGACTCTTAGAGAATGTGGCCTTACTGTATTCTTCTTTAATCTGGCTCCCCGCCTTGCCTTTGTTACATCAGTCGCCTGTTCAGACTAATGCATGACGCTGCAACCACAAGCTTTTACATAAACTTTCTTTTTTTAATGTAGGTAGTTAAACAGGTTGCTAAGTACACAGCTATTGAAGTGCAACTTGGCCCAGATTTTCCAGGAAGGTTTCTGACATGGAAACTGATCAGTTTAGTTTTAGTGAAGTTTTAGTTTACTTGAAAGGAGCCATATCCTATGGAGCGACCTAAGTACGGAAGCAGATTAGAGCCACCGGGGGGAGTGGACACATCTTTATTTTGTCTTTTCCAGAATTCTGTAGCAAAACCTGTTTTCTTTCACTGTACTCAGCATTCACAGTTCTTTCCATGGCATACACGTGAGGCTTCTAGGAAATTGCGTGTCAGGCATTTTGCATTGTAGTGCATCTGTTAAGTGTAGCTGCAGAAAATAACCTGGGTTACATTTGATTACATTCATCATCTAAACTACATGTGTCTCAGCATTTAAGTCACAAAATGGGCACAACAATAAATAAAAAGAGCCTCTGAAGTATGATTAGGTTTCCTTAATTTTTATCAGCGAGAGCTCTGGATCCACAATCACAGTTTTTGGTGCAAATGCTTTCAGTTTAGTCATATGGACGCGTCAGATCACAGTTGATTTTGATTTTGCTGAGCTCTCATACTGTACATGCTCTTTGCGTTCCGTAAGTCATCTGAAAGTTGGATCCAGGAAGTTACATCGCCATTCACCTTCATCATCATTGTTCATCATGTTTAGATGTGCACATAACAGTGCTTAATACATTTTAAGAGCACAATAAAACATAGAAATTGTTGCAGTCATACATTTTCTAACATGAGGAATAGCATCAAAAAAAGTTTGTAAAGCTTTATGGTTATGGTGGAAGTGGTTGTAAATGCTGGCAAAGCCACTTTACTTTGCGCTTTTATTTTGAAGAGTACCTTAGCACTTCCTCTTTCATTGTGTCAGACTTCCTGTTCTGTTCTCAGTGAAACGACACAAACACGTTGCTTCAGAGTGAGTAAAAACGTTTATTTTTTGCAAAACTATGTTTTCTATTTGCCTGTCACATGCTATAACTTTGAAAGTTTACTCAGTGTGGTGACTTCGTTTTTTATTGTGTATGCATGTCATTTGTTTGTGGTGTGGAAAGACTGGCTAAGAGATGCACATGGAGGAGGTTGGCTAGCTGGTTCAGCATGATTAGCACCCTTGGAAGCAGAAAGAGGTTGGTTTAATGATTGTGAATGATTGTTTATATATTTAAGAGACAATGGTTGTCATTCATTCGTTTCATTAAATGTTGTAACATAAATTGTTTTACAAGCTATTGATTTATGTCAATGTCACTATTTGAGTTAATCAAACTAATTTTCTATAGTAAAATGTGAACATTTCTACACTTTCTACTTAAATGTTTAATGGCATTTGTTTGTACATCGTTATAGTTTTCACGGTGCCATATTGTCGGTGGTAAAAGAGGAGAGAATAAAGATGCATCAGTCGAAGCTCTCTGCGTCACGTGTGGTAATTCCAAGTGGGCAGCTACATGGTCCTTCGAGCCGGATGTTCTAAAAGCCCTGGAATCAGATTTTGCTGAGAGAACCTATGAGAACAAATATGTGTCCCAAGAAGATGTCCATTTTATACAGTTCCTCAGTAATCACATCACACAAAGGGAAGACGGACATTACGAAATGCCTCTCCCTTTCAAAGGCAACAGCCCACCCAACCTGCCAAACAACAAGAGGTTAGCCACAGTGCGCCTACAGTGTCTCAAGAAAAAACTAAAGGCTAACAAACAATACTACGATCAGTACCGAACATTCATGGAAGAAACCATCAACAGGGGTGATGCAGAGCCTGCTCCTACAGCATCTCAGGGGCAGACCGAGTGGTACCTGCCACATCATGGAATCTATCACCCCAGGAAGCCGGACAAACTAAGAGTTGTTTTTGATTGTTCGGCCAAATCCCATGGTGTCTCTCTTAATGATACCCTATTAACTGGACCTGATCTCATCAACCCTCTGGTTGGGGTGCTTTGCAGATTTCGGAAAGAAGCCGAACAGAATGGCAGTTCATCTGTTTGGAGCTGCATCATCTCCAGGATGCGCCAATTTTGGTTTAAAGCATCTTGCTCGACAACATCAAGCCGACTATCCTCTAGCATCAGCCTTCGTGGAGAAAAACTTCTACGTTGATGATGGATTAGCCAGCGTTTCATCAGTTGAGGAAGCCAAAGAACTGATCACTCAGTCACAAGAGTTGTGCAGGAAAGGAGGCCTGCGCCTTCACAAATTCAACTCAAATGAAGAAGCTGCTCTCTCCAACTTAGACCCTTCTGAAAGGGCAACAACCATTGAACCTCGTGGGTTTGACCCATCCCCTTCAGAACGCGCTCTTGGCATTCAATGGTTGATAAAGGATGACACCTTCAGCTTCAACATCAGCCTGAAAGATCAGTCTTCGACCCGCCGTGGTTGTTTGTCTGTCATTGCCTCACTCTACGATCCACATGGATTTATCGCTCCATTCAGCCTAAGTGGAAAACATATCCTACAAGAGCTTTGTCACAGAGGCATTGGATGGGACGACCCACTCCCAGAAGATATGAAGCCACGGTGGGAGAAATGGATAAATGGTCTTCACAAGTTGAATGAAGTCTCGATTCCAAGATGTTACCACCCACACGACTTCCAAAACATTGTCAGAGTAGAGCTACACCATTTTTCAGACGCCAGCTGCGTAGGATACGGTGCATGTTCTTATCTGAGATACAAAAATGACAAGGATGGCAACCTCTCACGAAACCATTGGCAGCTAGGTCGAGTTGTGGAGACCTTTCAAGACAAGTCCGTCGCTTAGTCCGTCGAGTTAAAGTACGAGTTGGGGAGAGAAAGCCTCAAAGAAAGCAAGATGCCCCTTCTAAACCTTCAGTTATTGAGAGACCAATCCAAAAACTAGTACTACTCCTTGAGAATTAAATAAAACAAAATATGTTAACACAATAATAGTTATGTTTATACACTACCTCAATGCATGAAGTACACTTACTTGTATAACTCTGATAGTTCAATTCAGTCATCCATTTATTAGTCTAAGAAATCCTGTACAATTCACTTGCTTTGTGAATTTGTTCGTTCATTGTATCAGGATTTGGTGGGAGTGTAAATGCTGGCAAAGCCACTTTACTTTGCGCTTTTATTTTGAAGAGTACCTTAGCACTTCCTCTTCCATTGTGTCAGACTTCCTGTTCTGTTCTCAGTGAAACGACACAAACACGTTGCTTCAGAGTGAGTAAAAACGTTTATTTTTTGCAAAACTATGTTTTCTATTTACCTGTCACATGCTATAACTTTGAAAGTTTACTCAGTGTGGTGAATTCGTTTTTTATTGTGTATGCATGTCATTTGTTTGTGGTGTGGAAAGACTGGCTAAGAGATGCGCATGGAGGAGGTTGGCTAGCTGGTTCAGCATGATTAGCACCCTTGGAAGCAGAAAGAGGTTGGTTTAATGATTGTGAATGATTGTTTATGTATTTAAGAGACAATGGTTGTCATTAATTCGTTTCATTAAATGTTGTAACATAAATTGTTTTACAAGCTATTGATTTATGTCAGTGTCACTATTTGAGTTAATCAAAATAATTTTCTATAGTAAAATGTGAACATTTCTACACTTTCTACTTAAATGTTTAATGGCATTTGTTTGTACATCGTTATAGTTTTCACGGTGCCATATTGTCGGTGGTAAAAGAGGAGAGAATAAAGATGCATCAGTCGAAGCTCTCTGCGTCACGTGTGGTAATTCCAAGTGGGCAGCTACAGTAGTCATTGGTTACAGTGACATAACCATTCATAGTCTATAAGGCATGACTTTCCAGAAGAATTCACTACTTATCGTTTCTATCGCTGACTTTATGTCCTCTACAAGAGTTTCTGTTTTTTTATCTTCAAATGTTCAATAAAAACATGTATCGCTAATTCATAACGAAGAAAGCTTTGTAACTATCCCCACTAGTGAAGACTGTGTCATTTCCACAACACTGCGCCCCCTAGGTCCGCAGCGCTGTTGAAAAGGCTCTGGAGGTCCCTGTATTAAGCACGTAAACCTGTGACACAAAAATCACCAAACTCAGACCACCACGGACCGTTTTCCTTCGTGGTGATGAAGGAAAACCCATCTGTTCTCTGATTGGATTGTTAAATTTGTGATTGACATGACATTGGCCAATCAGATGAAAGGAAGAAAAATAGGGTCCAAATTCGTACTTGTAACTTGAAACTTGAGTGCAGAGTTTCACATGTATTTTTTGGCTAAGTCCACACACAAATCTTTTTTACGCACACACACAAATTCTTTTTACATACACAAATCTTTTTTACGCACACAAATTCTTTTTACACATAACAAATCCTGATTTACAAGTACAAAACTGATTTACAATTACAAAATATTTATGACCACAATTTGAGCCCATACCCTTCAGGCATATTATTGTAATTGAGCTCATATTGGAATACCATTTGGCAGCTGAAATCTTTCAGAGCTGAAAAAGACTTTTAAAATGCTAAAAGGCAAAGCATTTTTTGGGAAATGGAAGGTTTTCAGAAACAACTCTAGATCTGGATTGGGTGTTTCTGTTTTGCTTTTTTTTCTCCAGAGTAACCCCTAATGAAGACATGATCGTGATGGTGAAAACCATTTTAATTAAATAAAGCCGTCTGATGAATGTTCTTTCATTACTGCCTCAGATTCCCCACTGAGGGTATTTATTACTCACAGAGGAAGATATACAAACACACACACAAAGGCTCAGAGAAATATTTGCATACACACTCATTCTTGTGGGGCTTATGCCACTCATTTTTTTCCCACCTGGCATTGCTGTGTAACAGATGGGTGACATGTTTGAATGCCAGAAATAGAATATAACAGGCGATATCCCGCTGTGCGCGCACACTAACAAAGCCATTCACTTTTCTCTGCACTTATTCAATGCGACTTCCACTCACTTACCATGTGTGTGATTTGCCAGCTGTCAGCTTACTATTTCATGCTCGTTTACTTTTCCAGGGATTCTGGTCTTTTAGTGTGTATGTGTGGGCGCATTCAAAAAGACCAAACAGCAATTTGCACACTCAGGGAGCACGCATTTGTGAAATAGTTAAATCTGTGCTGTTGTCATATGTAGTGAAGCACACATTCCTCCGACCAGTATTGTGACTAGGAGTAGATATATTGTAACACAAAAATCCCAGAGACCTGTTCTCTTCACTGACGAACCTGTGCATTTTTTATTTTATTTACAGTGCTTGTAAAAACAACTCTGAGAAGAACGTATGGTATGAGAGATCTTGTATTTGTGAAACATTCGATCTTTAATAGCTTTGTCTAATTTATTCATGTTTGTTTTTTATTGTCATTTTTAGTACCCCTGCCACAAGAATAAACTGCAACACTTTCAATTTGATTATTTTCTTTTATTTCCTTTTTTTTTCCCTTATTCATGGAAATGAGATGAAACTCCTGGGTTATAAAGGTGTGATCCCTTTCCTGGAAACATCTTAGTGACGTATTATATTATACATGTTCTCTGCAACATGTCATTGATTGTCTGAATGTCTGCACTGCCAATAACGATATGAATGCCGCGGAAACCTCCCACAGGTGCTGAGACTCCTTTGAAATCTTGTGACTGTGAAAGCATGTCACTGACAGTCTTCACACTAGTCAAACCATGGATGACTGCCTTCATCAGGATAGAAATATTTCATTTCAGGAAAAAGGGATGACAACTCAGAACTGCTTTGTACTGATTTCCAGTGAAGCTTTGCCTCTGAGGGAGAACTACCCCAGGGTCTAAACCTATTTTTGATCTGATTCAGATCTTAATGAAAATTTATTTCCATTACTGATTTTTATCTATAACTAATCCTAATTTATTGTTATACTTTCTGTTAAACTCATTTTGAAATTACAACATCTTCTCTTATTTTGCCTTATTCACCAGGATGTACTTAAACACTCTGAAATCATATCTGATCCCAGTGGTTACAAAATCAGGCTGGATATCTATACTGATATGGAGCGGGTAATGTGTTAGGAACAAACGGATATGGCATTGTTTGTTGAAAATTATCAGTCCACAGAAGGCTGAATTCATTCCTTCACTTGGTTCTTAGTAGTTCGTATGGCCTTCACGTGCATGTATGCATGCTTTACCATGTCGGGGCATTTTCCTAATGAGGTGACAGACGGTGTCTTGTAGGTGTTCCTCCAAAATCTGGACCAGGGTATCACTGGATCTGGTGGTGTCTGAGGAACCAAAACATAATCTCCCAGAGATGTTTTACTGGACTTCGCGAGGGGCCAGTCAATGAGTACTGACAATGAGTAACTGTATCCTTAGGCCCTGAGTAAATGTGGTTATCCCAGCTGGACTTTTGTCAAAGCTGGGAAGGCACCTAAAGAAAGCTCCAGCTGATCCAGGAGAGAAGGACAACCGCTGCCCAGGCGAAAACCTGTAGTGATCCCATATGTGTCAGGAGTATCGGAACAGTTGAGACACATTTTTTCTAAACACCGGGTCTCTGTGGCTTTTAAACCCCAAAACACGCTGCGCCAAAAATTGGTCCACCCCAAGGATCGGGTCCCCCGACACAAACAGAGTAACATAGTGTACGCTGTTAAGTGCCAGGAGGATTGTCAGGATTTATACATCAGGGAAACCAAACAACCTCTGGCAAAGCGGATGGCACAACACAGAAGAGCTACCTCATCAGGCCAGGACTCTGCAGTTTATTTACACCTACAGGCCAGTGGACACTCTTTCAATGATGAGGATGTACACATCCTGGACAGGGAGGAACGCTGGTTTGAGCGCGGAGTCAAGGAGGCCATTTACGTAAAACGGGAAAGACCATCTGTGAATCGAGGAGGGGGCCTAAGGGTACATCTTTCGCCATCATACAATGCTGTGATTGCAGCCATTCCCCAACTCTCTGTGAATGGTACTCATGGCCATTGATCAGTGTTCTTTGATCAGTGGGTTTTGATTAGTGGTTGTTGATCAATGGTCATGGGAATTTGCATAATTAAGATGAAGGAACTGACCTCTCAGCCCATTGTTCCTTCAGTGGGCTGGTTTCAGTCATTATGCAAATGTACTGTTTATAAGATTGGGGAAACCTGCAGTCAGCTGAGACTGAAGAAGTCAGATGGATGAGTGACGAAACGTTTCTCCCACTGAAAACGCTACGTCCAGATGAACACAATCAACTTTTGGAGACCTGTAGACATATGTTTGTCTCTCCATCGATACGCATCCCCAGAACATCACTGACCCACCAGTAAACCAGTCATGCTGAACAATATACAGGCAGCATCACATTCTCCACGGCTTCTCCAAACTCTTTAAAGTTTGTCAGTTGTGCTCAGGGTGAACCTGCTCTCACCTGTGAAAAGCACAGGGTGCCAGAGGTGGACCTGCCAATTTTGGTATTCTATGGCATATGTCAATCAGGCTCCACGATGCCGGGTAGCGAGCACAGGGCTCAGTATATGACACTGGGCCCTCTGTCCACCCTCAGTCAGACAGATTTACACCAGTCTCCTGCTGGAGATCATTTTGTAGCTCTGCAAGTGGAGGATGTGTTAAAAATAGATTTACTTCCCAAGAAAAGTGATTCCAAACTGCATTTTTATAGACATATTTTATTAGTTTTTAAATAGTGAATTAAAACAATATTTTAAAAAACAATACTCACATTGATATGTAGACTTGATTTTGTAATGACTGAGCTTTTAAACAAAACTGTTAATTATTCACAGGCAACCCTTACACCATTTAGCACAACACTTTCTTTTTAAAGCGTTGTAACAATGCCACTTATCACTATGTGTTGATGGCTGTAAATAAAGAAGTGCTGTTCACTTTGTACCCTCAGTAAACAAGCTGCAGTTATAAGTCATGTTTTCTCCACAGAGAGCATGTTAGTGACTGTTTTCATGTTTGAGTGCAACAAAAGACATGCTCAGCTGAGTCACATCACTTTTCATGCTCCAGCAATTAAATATGCTTGACCATTTGATCCATTCCCACTGTAAAAAGACGATTATGTGCCAGGAATGCACATAAAATCCACAACTCTAATTCTCCCCTTCAGAGGTACTTACCCTTTTTTCATATTCCTCACACCTAGTTTCTTTGAGTCAGTTCTGCATGTTTTCTCAAACTGTATGTTTGAACTTTGCTGAGTGTTGCTTTGATGGATAAGACCTCAGCCAAGACGTCAGTCGCACAGTTAACTACACCACTTTCATGCCTTCATTCCTTTGGTTTATCAAAGAAAAAAGATGATGATCATTTTTCATTCTCTATTCATGCTCCTGCTTTGTTGTCTGTTCAGCATCTATTCATTCTACATTTGTTTTCTTTTCCATTTGCAGGTGAAGCGGCGCTGTATTGAAATATGGATCTAAGAAAAAACAAGAACAACCATACACTCAACGCACTTGAAAGACCGCGTGACAGAGAGAAATTTTCTTTTCCAAGAAAGCCCTCACCCAGGAAATTATTCAGAAACACTGTAGGCGTTTTTACAGCCTATAGCTTTGCACATCTATGATTTGAATCTCTCGTT
This sequence comes from Oreochromis aureus, assembly GCF_013358895.1. Taxonomy (NCBI): domain Eukaryota; kingdom Metazoa; phylum Chordata; class Actinopteri; order Cichliformes; family Cichlidae; genus Oreochromis; species Oreochromis aureus. Next base: position 35,218,247 of record NC_052944.1, read on the forward strand.
CCACCACATTCCAAAGGTGCAGTTTTGGATTGATAACCGTGGCCCTTTGCACACATTGAACTCTTCGTGAAATCACTTTGACATGATTTAAAACTTTTTAACATGGTGTGTTATCCTGCTGAAGCAGCCATCAGACGTTGTGTACACTAAGGCCATAATGGGATTGAAAGGGTCAGTTTAGGTAGGCTGTGGCAAATTATGTTCAGTTGTTACTAGCATGCTAAAGTGTGCCAAAAAATATTTCCCACATCATTACGCCAGCCACCTGAACCAGCCTGGATCGATGCTTTCAAAGTGTTTACATCACATTCAGACTCATGGAAATTGCTGGCTAACCTAATATTATAATCACTTTGGACTCATCACCAACTGTGATAAATTCATATGACCTGTAGCTTAAGTTTTCTGTTCTTACCCGATGTGCTCTCCTGCTGGCATAAAACATCTGATTCAAGATTACACATGTTGTCCGTTCCAATATGCTGTTCTAGACGTTGTAATGACTGGTTATTTGAGTCCCTGTTTTCTTCCTATTAGTCTTGTCATTCATCTCTGACTTCCTGGTATCAATAAGGCATTTCAAGCAGAAAACTGCTGCTCACACAGTGTTTTCTCCTTATCAGACCATTCTCTTTAAACTCTATAGTTGATTGTGTGGGAAAGTCAAAACAGATCAGCAGATACTCAGACCAGTCTGTCTGACATCAACAACCATGGCACACTGAAAATTCACTTGAATCGCCATTCTTTCTATCCTGATCACTTTCAACTTCAGTGGATCATGTTGACCGTGTCTATATGCCTACATGCACTAATATGCTGCCATATGATTGGCTGATCAAATATTTGCGTGAATTAGCAGTTTATACTGCTAAAACTGTAGATTCTCATATTAAATATAACCAGTTCAGTAATCCATGCGAGTCAAAAGCTGAGGCTTCCAGCTGCTTTAAATGGTCAGACGTTTTTTTTAGTCCTCAGTAAGATGTCAAAGAGAGAGGAAATATATTCTAATACTAATATATTCATCAGTATATTCACCACTGGCTATGAGCATCCAACCTGATGTTAAAACCTTTTCTTTGTGAGCAGGAACCACAGCTGCTAAGATACTGATGCAGTCAGTAACCTGTTTAAGGTTGTCTCTGGAGCGTCCTCAGTTAGTTTCAGCAAAACAACCACTCCCAAATAAAAAACAGGAAGCACTGTGAGAGTGTTAAAGCTCCTCCAAGGCAGCTCATTCTCTTGCCAGTATTTACTTTTCGGAGAAACAGGAAGAAACATAAGTGCAATGTGCAAGATTTTGTTATTTATTCACTTAAAACCCATTCATATATACTTGACATGAGTTAAAAAATAATAATTGTGCCCCCAATTATGTAGATGTACTACATATGTAACACCCATTCCATTCATTTGGATGTTTAGAAATCAACATCAAGTGAAAACGTTTTTGAACACACACAAAAAAAACAGTCTGTTTAGCAATTTGAATATATGTGAAATGTTTCTGAATGTTTTGTAATGGTTATAACTTGTTACTGTAATCTGCATAACAGTCATAATAAAATAATGTGATTTTTAGCATCACCATGCATCTTTGCCTATATGTTCTCAATACAAACAATGGCAGCAAGAAAGACTGTTTTATACCATTATTATCACTTTGTCCATCAGATCAATCTATTCCTCGAAGGAAAGGTCAGAGGTCAAAGGTGATATTATTCAAATGATTGTTTTATCTTTATACGCTACTTTATATATGCTATCAACACACTAGAATCATAGTTTCTAAGATACAAGGCTTTTTGTCAATTTTCAACCAATAAGCATTAAGTGAGGCAGTTTTAATAGATCATTAACATGACTCCACTCTACACCCCAAAAAAGTTTTATCTGAATTAATTCGACTTTTTGAGCTATCATATATGCAGACAGAATGATATGCACAAAGTACCATAAATATAACCTCCATGGAAGAGGTAATGACATCAAACTCTTTGGTTAAACAAGAAAATCCATGCATTAATCACCAGCATGACCAAATGAGACGAAGAAACAAACCTTATTTAGACTTTTCACAAGAGAAAAAACAAGGGTAGAAGTCATAACTTCTATTCAAGTGTCCCAGCGAGTCATGGCCATGCCAAAGAATTTAGGGAGCAATGATTTAATTATTTTCCGAAATGCTTTTCTAGCTCTGACGTGTGAAAATGTCTTTCCGTGAAAAAGACCTGTCGTAATTATCCTGATCTAACAGGTGTGACAAACTATCAGAGTGGCAGCCAAATGTGAAATTGTGAAATCACACAAATAAACAAAGCGGAACGCAACAGTGAATCCCTTCAAACGTGTAGCCAATAAATTTCTTATAACCACATCTTTCCCCTTGGCCTAGTGGGGTGTTAGAGAGATGTGGGCGTTTTTAAGCAGAACTGTCTGCAAGCAAAAACACGCAAAGGAAACCTAAATACCTAAAAAGCTGTTCTCACAATTGTGTGTCATACGTACAGCTGCAGCTGTAGTTCACATGGTTTATGGACACCCACGAGTCTCTGACACCCAGGAACATGACTGCACACACACTCGTGAGCTTGCACAGGGGCTCGCAACAGCTGTGGGTTATTAAGAGATAAGGAGATCAAAGGGTGAAAAACCACTGCTGGTTTTGACACAAAGACAACTCCCTCTCTCTCTGTGTGTCATACAGACACACACATACTCATTTTCACATCTTAGTGAGGGCATCATATTGACATAATACTGTCCCTAGCTCCCTTACCAAAATGAATTCTTAACCCTTACCCCAACCATGACACCAAACCACTTTTTGAGCCTTTGCCTTGAAATTCAAAAGTACCAGCATTTGGTCCCCCTGATGATGATCTTTAAACAAGGACACACACACACAAACACACAAACAGGACTGCGCTCTGGAGGGTATGCAGACATTTTCACAGGGCCTCATGTACAACTCGTGTACAATTGACAGCTATGCACATTATTGTATACTTATCAAACCTAGAAGCGATAACAGAAGCAAAAAAGGTTCAGGGGAATGTGCGCCTGGCAGACCTGACAGTGCATGGATGGTTTTTTTTTTAAATAGCATAATGGGATCTAGGGGAGGGGGATCATCTACATTTTACATTTTGCCAAGGTGTGCGCATTTTTCTGTGAATTTATGTATGTAATTTTCAGGCTGTCATGTGCACCTCTGTGATTTGTTTATATAATGTTGCATAATGAGGGGCTGCGTGTGTCTGCCTCTCTGAATGAAATTTCATTCCTTCTGGTGTTTCGATTATTTTTCAGACATGCTGTGTGTGTGCGTACAACTGTGGGTCGCGTGCGTGTTATTTAAAGAAGGGATTAGGACCACCAGAGACTGATTAATGCAGAGAGCAATGGATTGGAAAGTGGATTTGAGCCAATGGATTTTAAACATCAGCACACACTAAATGGTTCACAATGCCATACCAGAAGACTGCTATTAAATACAGTGACAATAATCACATTTACTCATTTACTGTGGAGGATTAAAAGTGCCAAAAGTTAATACTACCAGGAATTCTTTTAAAATGCTTAAAAATGCATAAACATGACCTTTCATGCCTGAAAAAGAAAAGCAATGATAAAATCTATCAAACTCATGTTTTAATTTCTTTCTCTATTCACATTTAATAAAAGTACTTATGTGTTTAATTGTAAGTAGATTAGTTAAGCACCTTAGCTCAATAGCAGTGTCTGGTATCGACTGATCAGTTAAACAGAGAAAAAAATATATCTGAATAAAAACAAATTTTTTATGTAAGACATATAAATGAAAACACACGAATAGAATACAGATCAACAAAGAGGGTGAAAAACACAAAGTGATTTAAAAATAAAAGAAAACATTTTATGTTATGTTAGTGAAATATTAAACAATAAAGTAACTAAGATAAGAAGTCAAACAAAAGGCAAAATAAAGTCTAATCTAACAGCTCCACTTTTGGGTAAAATGAAATACAGCATGTCAGCACAAACACCTCAAACCAGCCATCGAAGAGTAGTTGGATGATAATGTGGGCTTGTTTCACATCCACGGGACCTGCACACCTTGCAGACATTGAGTCAGCCTCACACTTGGCGCTAGAATACTTCTGCAGAGGATTTTATGGTTGTCTGTCTGACAGATAAAGCTTGGCTGAAACTGGATCATGCAACAGGAGAATGATCTCAAGCACAGCAGCAAGTCTAAAACAGAATGGCTGAGAAAGAAAAGAACCAGGGTTTTGCAGTGGTCCAGTCAAAGTCCTGACCCCAAGCTGACTGAAATGCTGTGGTGGGACGTTCAGAGAGCTGCGCATAAATGAATGACCACAAACCTCAATGAATTGTCAAGCGATAACTTTATTTATCTTTGCTAAAGGTTCGTCTACAACAGGGGTGTTGAACTCCAGGCCTCGAGGGCCGGTGTCCTGCAGGTTTTAGATCTCACCCTGGGTCAGCACACCTGAATCACATGATTAGTTCGTTACCAGGCCTCTGGAGAACTTCAGGACATGTTGAGGAGGTCATTTAGCCATTTGAATCAGCTGTGTTGGATTAAGAACACATCTAAAACCTGCAGGACACCGGCCCTCGAGGCCTGGAGTTCAACACCCCTGGTCGACAACCTGCTGAGTCATGGGGTGTATATAGTTTTTCACAGGGTTGTATCATGACACCATCAGGTTGTCTGTTTTTAGCCTTCATGCAGGTTTTATAAGTTAACAATATCTGCGTGTATCTTTAAATGACACTGGATTTATTGATAATGGTGTATTTATGAACAAAACATATTAAATTCCTATTTGTGATGTTTGGCATTAATGGTCCTCCATATATGCAACAATGGGTAAGACAGATAAAGACAAAAATAATTGTGTAGTATGAACCCAGATACAAAAGGGTTGTGGCTTTTGTGTCTGTAGCTATTGAAGTTTGACAAAAACAAGCAGACAAAAGAAAAATCCACATAAAGGTAAAATGGGAACGGGGAACAAACACATCAGTAAGTCAGGAAGGCAGTCAGTCAAAAGCAGAGTTCAGAGGAGACAGAAATATATTTGAATTCATAATTTTTTTTCTGCATACAAGTTCACGTGGCATGCTTCAATGGAAGAATCTCATACAGGCTGGCATCCTTGAGTTGGCCCCACCCGCAGAGCAACACACTGCCTGTCATCTCCTTTAAAATCAAAATGGAACAGCAGAGACACAAATAAACACGGCTCAAGAAAATACATCCCGTGTTGAATCGGTACATTAAATCCAGCCACGTTTTCTTTTTAATCAAAGATGCTTCTGCCTTAAGTGGTTCGTTCATGGTATGCTCTAAATACCAACAGTCACACTGAGTAGTTTGTGTCAAATATATCCGTGTAGGTAATCGGTGCCTCCTCGGTGCAATCGTTGATTTTAGCTGTGCACTGTAACACTGCGGAGCTGAGCTGTGCGATTGAGGGGTTCATATACAGCTCTGTTCACTTTAGCTTCAGAAAAATGAGCTTTGTGCAGCGATTCAGTGCATCTGCATGACTATTACTGCCGAGTCTCTTTATAAGAACAGATATTTTGAAAATTAAAACTTACATGTTATATAATCATTACATTTTTACACAAGAAAGTCCACTGTACTGTATCAGAGAGTAACTAAGCTGCAGAGAGTGTGAAAAAAGAAACAAAAAACCTTAAATGAAAATCTAGTAGAATTTTTGAAACTCCGTTCTGTAGACTTGCAGAAGATGCCTCTGAAGCCAGGCTGCTGGATCACAATACTCCAGTATTCAATACTATAGTTATTTTAGTTAAGTGTATTAGGCAAAAAAGAAGGGAAACATGCTGGCTTCATTTCTTAAAATCCAAACTATAATATTATTGTGTTCATTTCACTTTTGTTAACGCTAAACAACCTGCCAATCCCAACAGCCAACTACACCTGCACGTGCACCTTGCCTGTGTTGCAGTGGAGATGACTGCATAATATGCCCGCACACAATGGAGGCATTTTGTTCTCCATTACAAAATAACACTGAGTGGAATGTCGTCTGTTCAATGTCATTGTCTACAGCGGCCCTGGTGAGTGACAGCTCTGAGAAAGAAAATGAGCTTCAGAATGTTGCTGAACTGGTTTGTGCCCTTTTTGTTTGTTTTTTTCTTCCCACAGCTTCTTATACCTCACACGCATCGAAACACCAAGCCAGCATTTTAAGATTTACAATTTTAATTACCACGCTCATTTCTGAAGGGGCTCTTTTGGAGATCCAATTAAGGCTTACATGTGTCTGCAAGGAAGGAGGGGTGCAACAAAGGCAAATGAGACAACGCCGGTAGAACTTACAAAACATATGAAATGTTTAAACCAAGCAATTTTAAATAAAAGTGAATAATTCTGATTTTAATGTCAGCAGCATGTTTTATTTTAACAGCAGTTCATAAATATCTGGGAAATGAGGAGACCAGCTGCCAGACTTTTGGGTGAGGCATGTTGTCCTGTTCTTGTCTCATATCAGATTCTAGCAGTTCAGCAGTCCTGGCTCCTCTTTGTCCTATTATCAATTTGATAATGGGCCAAATATTTTAGACACTGAAAGGTCTGGACTGCATGCAGGGTCAGTTCAGCACCTGCACTCTATTATTACGAAGCCATGCTGATGTAATAGATGTAGTGTGCATTTATTTATTGAACTGTGTGGTAACAAGCCGGATGGCACATCTTCTCTTTCGTCTGGAGGACGCGGCGTCTGTGCTTTCCAAAAGGAACTCCAAACTGACCACAAATTATTCCACAGTTTGCACACACAGTCTGTGGCCCATCTTTACTTCTGAGAAACTCTCCAAGATGCTCTTATTATACATAATCACATTACTCACCTGTTGCTAATTACCTACTTAATATCTAATTAGTTGCTAATTAAGGCAACTTTTAACTATTGAAAACATTTATAAAAGAAGTTTAAAACTACTTGACAAAAAACCGACTTCCCACCACCACTGTCATGTGTTAAAAAAACATAAATTACTGAACTTCAATAACTTAGTGAAACTTAAAAGAGTCTGTTTAATATATAAAGTCTTACACTCCCTTGCTCCACCACCACTAAAGCAGTTCATTAGGCATAAAGAAAGCTCAGACAGGACCACTCGAGCTACAATCCGAGGAGACTTGTTTATACCTCACAGACGGACAGCATTTGGGCAGAACGTCCTCTCTGTCAAGGGCGGCCATCTGTGGAACAGTCTTCCTCAACTCATTAGAGAATGCTCGACATTCAATTTGTTTAAGGCAAAGGTTAAAAACTGGTTATGGACAAATCAAGTGTGTGATCATGTATGAGTTGTGTAGTTTTAATGTTTTATTTGGGAACAGAATGGTGTGTATGTGTAAGTTTGGTGATGGAGTTTTTATTATGAATGAATGATGAATTTTTATGAATTATTATGTCTATTTTTTTATGTTTAAGGACAACAGATGGAAATTAGCCTTTGGCTATAATCTGGCATGTTTACATTCATGTAATTTTTTTTTTACATTTATGTTCATTAACATGCACTGTCCTAAATAAATAAAATAAATAAATAAAAACTTTTGTTGTTGTTTGGTGCTATTTAAATAACATGGAACTGAAATGAAAGTGTCCAGCAGCTGATTTATTTTCTTTTTTTATACCACTTTTATAGCCTTTTGTTACCTTTGCAATAAATTTTCTGAGACGTGTTGCTGTTATCAAATTAGGAATTAGCTACTGTTTTCATGCCAAAATTTCTCAGAAAATAACCTATTAGTTTATACGTTAAAATGTATGGCTAACTATTTTCAGCTACCTAGATGTTTATTCATCATCATCATTGTGCACAGCACAATACAAACACCACAGCACCAATATTTTCTTGTATAAAAAGGCGTAGGCTTGAGCTACAGCCTATTATGCGTCCCCCTCTTATATTGCATAACATTTGTCTTTTAAAGTCAATAAAAGTTGTTTTATTCCACACTAATGCCAATAATTCATTAAGAACTAAATCACTTATTTTAGGTTTGAAGTTGTCCCCAGTTAAAACAACAAACAAAACCTCAATCTGTAATGTGGAGCAATCTAAAAGCGCTTGCAAATTGTAAATGTGGCAGGAAAGCCAGAGAGAGAGACAGAGAAACAAGCGTGAGAGTAAATATTACCAGTGAGAGAAACACAAAATCTCATCCATGTATTACTGACTCCCCTGTGTAGGTAATTTGTGCAGCTTTTTAGCAGCAACAAGCAGGCAGAGCGGTCTTAAAAGAGATTATTTTAAATATGATTAATTAACCGTGAAAGGTCTCAAATGTCAACATATTCTGTGTGTGTATTTGAGAAAGCCAATGTGTGTGTGCCTTTGTGAGGCTGACAACCAAAAGCCTCCCTGCTGCTAAGTCCAAATTTGCACACACCAACTTTCACAAGGAATCACAGAGCAGAAGAAAGAGTGAAAAGACAGCCATGACGGATAGTGGTCGCTTTGGCCTTTCCATTCACAACAAGAACTGGTCTGCCGGGAGCACACATGTGCACGACAGAAAGCAAGTGAAAGAGAAATTCAAAAATCTGAACAGAGAAGCAAATGTTTGATCTCTGTCTGGTTGGATTTTAAAGGTCAAAGGATACCTGCGGAGAATTTCTGCACTCTTTGTTAAATCTCACAAAATAAGGAAAATATAACAATTAATAGATCAAATTAAGTATAAAAGTCAAAAACAGAGTTTGGACAATTCTAATGAGCTTAAAAGTTATTATTTGTATGACCACCTTTATTCTCCAACACTTGTCATTTCTTTAAGTAGTCGTCAGGAATAGTTCTCCAGGCTTCTTGAAGGACATTCAAAGTTCCTCTTTGGATGTTGCTGCCCTTTGTTCTGATCTCTGTCATGATGATCCCACGCTGCCTCAGTATTCCTGAGACCTGTGCTCTGGAGAGACCAATCCATGACTGATAAGGTTTGATTGAGAAATGCTTTCACTGCAGTGGCAGTGTGCGTGAGATCATGGTCATGCTGAAATGGAGCCCCAAACCATGACATTTACTGTTGTACCTCCTCAGTAAATACTGATCACGATTTGAACCAAAACTTTCACATCTGAATTGATCCCTTTATAGCATCAGTTGACACTGGTTTTATAAGGGGATCAACTGGATTTTGGAGCTTTGTATGATTAATGGCCCCAAATAATCCTAATCGCTTTCATGATGGGTCAGAGCAGTTTGTTCACAATCTTTTTGAGGAATTAAATAGTAGAAATGATTAAATTTAATTAACATGCCTAAAAGTGCTTGTTTTTTGTTTTTTTGTTTTTTTTAAAAGAATTAACCAAACATTCACAGTCTGCTGTGTACATGGACTCTGGCACTCTAACCTCTTCGGGGCTGTAGCTTCAGCTTTTATTGGCTGATTGACACCTCTTTTTAATCGTTTGAGGCAGCAAAATCATGGTAATGATTCTGCATTCTCATCACTTCAACCAATCAGAAGCTGCAAGGCCAGACCCCACATGGCCCCAAATTTACAACATGCAGTGTAATCCAGTCACGTGTCTGTAACTGGGCCTAAAATCGTGATTGTTGACAGAAGTGGCTCTAATGCATTGTGTTGGTTCCGCCATTATCAGGAGCTACAGCGGCTGGTATGCAGATTTGTCTTACCGCATTTTCTCCGCTTGTATTGTTGTGGTCTTCTTTTGTGGCTGGTTCAGTGAATTTTAGTCGGAGTGTGGTGAAACTTGGTGTTAGCTTAACAGTTAGCTAACTTAGCTAATTGTTTACATCGGTACAAGAAGTCTAGATATTTTTTGTCTCAGTTGTGTGTGTTAAGCGGACTTTTGCGCAATTACGTAATTGCTCTTTTAAGCATTGCTTGTCTTCGCTACATTTGGTGGTTATAGAAATGGTTTATACGAGCATTTAGCTGAGGTTCTAAGGTTTCTGTATATACCACAGATATTGATATTTGCATATTTGCATAAAAGACTTGTTGTAATGGAGGGTTGCATACCTCCTGAGCCCCATTGCCCCCGCTGGAGGTTCTCTCTCCCTTTAAGGCCAAACTACTGATAGCCACTTTTTTTTTCTGATTGGCTACCTCATTTATGATGTCCTGAGCACCCACATTGAACTACTGGAAAGAAAGGCAGCTCAGTGTTCAGGTGGGAATTTTTTTTAAGTTCAGTTCAATGATCAAAAAGAAGCATTTTTTTTATAATACAAGCTTTGAATCAGGATGTAGAATACATTTATTGCTGCTTAAGTAGTAAAATTAGCATTTAAGTGAAGTACCTGAGCATTTTAATACCACCGAGTGACTATGCTTTTGGATAAACATGCATATGTACTCTGGTCTACATGAGTCATCTGTGCATACCAAGAACAGACAGACTTGGCAAACAACAGTTTAACCTTCTGCTTACAAGCTTACCATTGTTTTGTCATGTTTATAGATTCACATACCAACACACACCTCACTTCCAGTGTATTACAGGTACACCCACATCTTTTCACTGCCAATCAAATCACACATTCTTACCTACCAACTCTTTCACTATGTATGTAAATATCTTTTGAAGAAGCCTGTACAAAATGAAGGGAGTTGTTCTTCTAATCAGCATGAAATAGCTTGTTATCTGCTAAGCTGATTGCATCTTGCCTTAAAAAGCCAAAAGAAATTGATCCAGAAACTTCCCCCACCAGCTTTTTTGTGGCATATGTCGACTTTCTCTTCTCAGAAAAGCTCCCCAAACATCTGAAGCTTTGTGAGTAAGGAGAAAAATAGCTGCATTATGCTACTTATGCTATTGTATGTATGGAAGCCACACACTAATACACACCCTGCAGGGATTATGAGGGTTTACAGATGAAGAGGAGCCAAACGCAAGATACCAGGGAGCAAGACGATTTAGAAAAACACAGACTAGTGGACAAAGGACAACGGCCCAAAACACAGGTTACATCACTAGAAAACATAGTCAACATGAGAACAAAAGCTAAATAAGAAAGGAGGCAAAACTTCTGCAAGGAAAAAGGTTGAAAGCTTGACCTTAGTGGAAAAAGACAAGAGAAAAGAAAGGGTGGCGATAAAAGTAACGTAGATATGTGACAAACAAGGGTTGCAAAATAATGAATATCCCACCTTTTATATTTTTTTCTGTATGACAAAGCATTACTGTCCAGTCCAGCCGTTTGGTGTCCTTTGTTCAGACATCTAAGAGCAACCCTGAGAGGATCTTCTTATAAACCAATAATTCACATTTCAAAATTGTTTTGCCTGTCAGTTTTTACACTAGTCTCTGGTGACCTATCCTGTTTCAGTCATTTGTTGAAATAGCATGATTTATAAATACTTTTATTCTATCTGATTATTAGGCAGGTATATATCTGTCTAAAAAGGATCACCTCTTCATGTCTCCAGCCTCATAAAACAATTTGGGACATTTCATGATTATGTCATTTTTTCATGGCACTTATAAGTAAGACTGGTGGTAACCAGACTGGTTACCAAATGGCGTCGAACATTCATGGACGATCTGAGAACTGTCGACATTGCCTGGGACGAAGCTGAAGCAGTCGCTGCTGACCGACATCGATGGAGATCACTAGCTGCCCGATGCGCCGCCCGGCGTAGGAGGAACTAAGTATAAGTAAGACTACAAGACATCTGGTCTTTGCAGAGTTAAAACTTATAAAGAAACAAAGTGAATGGAAAAAATCTCTTGTGTTGCCTGAAATTACACCTTTACATTAGCTGATGGAGAAATCTATGCTGTAAGGACCTGTGTTGTTTTGAACACAGGTCCTTACCTAAAAAGTGATAAAAAACAATTATTTTTTATGTAGGAGGAAAAACAGTTATATCTGTTTCCCTTGAAGTCTGCTTCAGTTTGCAAGCTTCTGCTGCTCATGGATGGTGCAGTTTATTTTCTTGGGGCAGAACAAATAACCACCTACTCTCTTCCTCACACCTGTCTCATTCACACTCTGAGACCGCACTCCGAATACATGTGTTATCCCGAGGATTATCAGCGGGGCTGCTGTTTGCTCGGGTAAAAGGGTTGACAATATATTGACCAGCTAAATTTACATGCTAAGTTAAATGAGCCAAAGCTGCAGAAGTATAATGATGTTTCATGGGGCAATGTAATGGCTGGTTTTATCAGGTCAGAGTAAAAAGTTGGAAGTTTTTTGAAAAATTGACCCTACTTCTTACTTGATGTATACCTCAGTAAACATTTACATTGCCTAGGTACCCAACAGTAAAGCAGAATACTGAATAAACAAGTCCTTCTCCTTCCATCACCTTAACATATTTATCCTGTCAATGACAAAAATGTATAGATAGATATTTTATTGACACTACAAGGGAAAATATTGTGTTACAGCAGCATGATAAAGAGTGAAAATAGTCCGCAATAAACAACAACAAAAAAAACCCAACACATTAAAATAAAAGTGCCACAGGCATCTGGCGAGTATTATAAGTATTCACGTATTCATAAGTATAATCAAGTCCTAAGCAGTGAAATCCCAGATGATGTTCAGTCTGACAGAACAACACTGAGATGTTCTGAGTTAATGAAGAGGGAGAAAAATATGGAATGTGGCCGTGGATGTGATTCATCAGCAGAAGAGGCTGATGTGTGGGTCCAGACGAATGGATGGGTTAAAAAAGCATCTGTAATGAATACATTACTGATATTATGATATGAGCTCTATTAATTTGTGTTGTTTTTGTGGTTTGTAAAGCTGGGAACATACACATTTAAGAAAAAACAATATAAATATAATATAAACAATATAAAGCAACTCATTAAAGTGCGGAGACACTCCAAGTCACAAGCACAACTTCAAGTTTTCTTATTATGGATTTATAGTCACTCTACAACACATCTGTCCAAATTTTCAGCTGGGCTGAGATCTAACGAACTGTGAATTCCACTGCATATGACTCCCATCGTTTTTATACTTAGACCATTCATTCCCCCCTCCGTTGTGCCCTGTAGGGGGCATTGTCATCTTTGATTTCTCTCGATTTGCAGGGACCCTTTCCTCTAAGTTTACAAAAGAACACATCATAACAGACCCACCAAAACTGGGTGGGCAACAAAGAAAAAACCTACATGAATGACCCTTACAGTGCTTCACTGCACAGTTTCCTCCGCTGGTATTTTACAATGATGTAAACTCTTGAAGAAGTTAAAAGCACAGCTGAGAAGTGAGTACGCGCTAAACAAACAAGTGAAAACAAAGTGACCCACAGAGTCCTGATTGGCTGACTTATGATTCCTGAAGTCCTTCGCACCTCCAATCTGGACTACAACTACTGACCAAAATCTGTGCAGGGATGCTTTGTGCTTGTTTGTGCAATGCCAGTGGCACCTGGATGGGAGTGTTTGATTCTCTGGGATGACTACATGGTGGCAGATCAGTGCTCTGGTTGAGAGACTAAATCCAACATGTTTGTTATGTTAAAATACAGAAGATTAATGATAGCTAAAGTAATATGATTTATATTTATGGAAACATGTACAGGTTCTTTCTATTGAATTAGACCTGTTCACTCAAAACCACAAATGGGGGAGGGGGTGTCTGTCAACAAGAGTGGAGTCATGTAAATACATAATATTGTTGATGAGTTGGTAGGACTGTCATTCACAAGCTTGAACTTCCCACCTAGACCTTTTTGTCCTCCACTGTGAACAACTTGACAGGTTGAACAATTTAAAAAAAAAAAAAAACAGGTTCTAGTATCAGTCAGCTCACATTGTTTTTACGATAGCGTGCCTGGAAACTTATTGTGCAGCATAACTTTAGGTGTTAGCCTTCTTTAAACATGACATGACTATTCAGCCAGAGTGACTTGTTGCTTTTACTACAAGGAAAATCACGTGAGCTGAGGCTTTGAGTGAATGCCAATGAAAATTTTTACTGTGAGACAGGAAAAAAACATGGTGTTGAAATTAGAAAATGGAAAGTTCATTTGGTGAATGAATTATAAATCAAAATTTGTTATACATTTCTTCGATCTAACAAAATATTCCTTGTTCATTACTCATTACCAATCAGTGTTGTATCTTCGTGATTGAGAGGGAAGAGAGGGTTTCATGTGTTTACATCAAATAAGCAGAATCACTACTAGTGGTGTGCAGATCGATATTGAAATATCAATTACTACGATTCTAGTCATTTATGTTCTAGAATATTAATATTAAAATCTCATATTAAAATATCAATATTTTAGTAATTTGGGGTAAATATGTAGTTTATCACTAACAGGAACAGAGTGGAAAGAAGCAATCATTCTGATTGTCTAACCTTAAAGGAACTACTTCCTCTTCCGCCTTTCATAGTCATATGCAAAATATGGCAGTATAAAGGTGTCACAGCCCTTTGGCTTGCACACTTACAACAATGTGTGGATGTATTTTACCTACAAAAACAGCCAAGACGTAGTTGATGTCATGGTCCTGGGCCATGTTGGCCCAGTATTCTTGGTTTTCGTGTGTTTTGTATTTTGGTTCTTTATTTCTGCCCTGGTTTCTAGGTTGTTCTGTTAAGATGTTCCTTATTTGATTACCCCCTGTGTGCCCCTCTGTGTATCTGTGAACCCTTGTTTCCCCTCCTTGTGTTTTATTCCATGTTTTCCCCAGCCCGTTATGTCCGTGCGCTCCCCGTGCTCTCTCTCCTCCTGTCTGAACCTCTGTGTACTTCCTGTTTTACTTTGACAGTCTCTCGTCAGTATGCGTCATGTTGTGTTCACTCCTGCCCTGTCTTGTTACAATTATCTGTGTCAGCTATGTTCCCCATGTGCTCCCACTTCCCTCGTTAACCCTCTGTGCATTTATGTCCGCGTCTCCCTCAGTTCAGTGTCGCGTTCTCCCTCATGACTGTGTGCCCCTCCGTGTGTTTCCTCGTCAGTCAGTTCCTTAGTACTTCCCAGTTTAGTTTCATGTTATTTTGTATCGCCTTTATCTTTTGTCAGCAATAAAGCTGTATTTTGAGTTCAGTCCTGTTTTCCCGTGAGTTCGCGTTTGGGTCCTCATCCTGCCTGCACACAGCCTAATCATGACAGTTTGTGATACATGTAGCAAGACAGTGAGGTGTAGTGGCAACACCACTAACCTCGTCAAACACCTCAGAGTAAATCATATCACAGAATATGACGAGCTTATGTTGAGGTGAACTGAAGAGGAGGACAGGGACAGGAACAGGTGCTGCTAGGACAGACATCTATCACGGAGTCCTTTAGTGCTGCAGGCGGACAATGTGTTCAAGTAGCGCACAACTTCAGGTTTTTTATTTCTGTCTGATAATTCTGCATTTGTAAGCAACAAATATGTAGTTAATTTTATTTAATTTAATAACTGTACAGTACTCTGTTTATAGTAACCATTGTCCTTGATGTAAATATGTAAGAAAAAAATTGCGTATGTTTCTGTTCTGTGTCCTGTGTACTGTTTGTTTGCAAATGTTTGTATATGTGTCTTTCTGGCTGCTGTTACAACCAGATTTCCCCTTGTGGGACAATTAAAGGATTATTCTATTCTATTCTATTCTAATAATAACAAGTAGTCTGATGGCCTGTAATCATTATGAAGCTATAAAACATTTTACCGGGTGGGACCACTGCTTGGTGGGACAACTTTGAAAGCAAGGCGGTTCTTCCAGAAGAATAGTGAGAGAATTTTTGCATTTTTGTTGAGGACTTGACTTTTGGCTGTTTGTGAGATAATTCGTCCTCACATCGAAGGCCAAACAACCACAATGAGCTTACCTGTCAGTGTTTTGAAAAAGTTTCATGCACACTGTTTTATGTAGTATAGAGTTAACATTTGATGTAGCTTTTTTTCCCCTTGTGTATCAGAAACCAGTGTTGGGTAAGTTAACTTTAAATGAGTAACTTAGTTACATTACTAGTTACTTTTATCAAAATAACTCAGTTACTTCAAGTTACTTGTTACTTTCAGAGTAACTAGTTACTAGGGAAAGTAACTTTGGTTTTACTCGGAATTCTCTTGTTAATGTGCTGCTTCCGTAACTGGATACCCAGCAAGAGTTCCAGTCTTCTAGCTTGCTTACATGCCACAAGTGCACTGTGCCACCTGCCAATAGAAAGAAAAAAATTATGTGCATATTTCCACGAGAGAAATCCCACGCCTGGACCATCGTTACCCGTCACCATGATTCTAGCCTACGTCACAGCATCATGTGCGCTTTTTACATCCAACACAAAAACTGCAGTCGTGGTGCTTTTGATTGGACTCAGAGCTCAGAAATTCTGCCTTCTGAATAGGAAGATGTAGGTAACACCAGACTGCAGATGAGCTGCATCCAGGGCTGGACTGGGACAAAAAATCAGCCCGGGCATTTTCACTGGAGACTGGCCCACCATTATAGGAAAAATCATAAAGCCTTTGAATGAAAACAAATGCTGTTGTGACAGTGATGTACACTGTTTTCATGTTATATATGCATCAATCTATCAATCATTTGTTGTAAGATTCAGATATTTTTTTATTAAAAGCTAGATATTTTAAATGAGAATAATAAAGAAAAGTATTTCCTTGTGCCCCCCTTTCCCAGTTAATACCCTACCTGGCCCCCTGGCAAAACTTTCCTAGACCCACCCCTGCACAGTTACCAGCTGTCAGCTACATAGAAAAGGTTCCTGGTGTTATTTGTCTCTCAGAAACAGTTCATAACTTCAACTCATTCATGTCACCTAAAAGGTAAACCTGTTTCTCCATCACCTGTTCAGCTCTGATGATTCAGTAAGGACATCTCCTGGTTTCATCTTCATGTTTCCCTCTCACCACATATCCAAACCGATATCATGACCAGCAGCTTTACAGCTGTGGCTCCAGCAAACATCAGCTGATACTAGAAATTAATGTTAAATAAATTCTAACAACAGCTGATCAAGCTTAAACGTGCTGCTGTTGTTTAACACGACATCCGCTGGTTTCCTCTTTCTGGCGCAAAGTGGGCGATAAACAAACAAGAGAGAAAAGCCGATCAGCTGTGTAACAACCTGACTTCTGCACAACACAGCTGATGTTCCATGCCCCATTAAGAAGGCAAGAAATTCCAATAATGAATACGTGTGAATTTAAAACAATTTCAGGTGAGTAGATCACGAAGCTCATTGAGAGAAGGCCAAGGGTTTGCAGCACTGTCAACAAAGGGTATCTACTTTCAGGAATTTATAATATAAGACATTATTAGATTTTGATTTGTGGATAAATTGTTAAATAACTCTAAATCCAAAGATGCAGACTCTTTCATCAATATTTTTCTTTGCTAAATAATACCATAAGTCTTGGTTCATATATTTGATGTCTTCAGTATGTAACTAGAATGTAGAAAGTAGTAAAAATTGAGAAAAACCAATAAATAAGGTGTGCCCAAGCTTTTGATTGGTATGGTATCCAAGGCCTTTTGTTAATGCTCGAACCAAAACAGGTAAATGGGGCTTTTTTTTTTTTTTTTTTTTTTTTTTTTTTTACCATAATTCAGTCCTTTTTTGAATACAGGGTTTGAAAGAAGTTCACAACAGTATGCTCTTTTCACTTGTGTCATGAATTGACTTTGTTCAGCATTACAATCAAACGTTAACTTAATGAAATTATTTTGCCTCAATCACGCAATCGTCAAATGAAAACATTAAAAATTACTTATTTACTAGTTTTATTTAGTTACTAAGCACTTAATTCAATAAAGCCATAAATAATCCATGTTAAGGGGATTTTATAGTAACGCCAACCTCCAACAACAGACTATTATATACCATAGACATAAAATAGTTTCTTCTCTTACATAATATTTCTATGAATCCCAGGATGTATTTCAAAGAATATGCTAATCATTTCAGCTTTACTCAAACATAGGAACCAAGGCCGACTTGTTTGACTTCTAGATTTACCTTTTGTCACTTTTGTTATTTCAGTGGTCACTGAGGGGAAGGTCACATCTGGGTGCGACAGGCTCTGGGTGGAGCTGAACATAAGATTTACAGTATTTAATACCTGAAGCCGCATTAAAGCCAGCGTAGTCAACAATGGCCCTCCAACGGTTTCTGTGCTTTTTCTCTGTGATGATCATTCTTTTTGGCAAAGGTGAGAGAGAAGATTGTATTTCTCTTTGAATTAATAAATATTTGTACTAATTACATAGTTCACATGAAGTGTGGGAAGTTTAATTCCAGATGTTAAAGAGTTTTATGCTTAAAATATTTTTTCTGGATACGATGAAATGTATCCTGCCTGTACATTTCTGTAAGATGTGAAAGATCATTTTTTAATATAATTAAATTCTGCACTTCTCAGGCTGTCATGTCTGTTTCATTCTCTAGTTTCTCTTTTAAATATGTAAGTAATAGTAACTAATAATACTAATTATGTAATTAAGTAAGTACTAATTACTTACATAATTATTTTTCTAAACAGTGAAGTAATGTCACATTAGTTGCATTTAAATAGTGAGTTGTAATGATGTGCAATATCACTGGTTTGATATATCTGTTCTTGTGTTCCAATTTTCAGATGTTCATTCACAGCTGCCTGGTAAGCATCCAAGAACAATTTGACACTTTCCCCACTCTCAGATATACTGTAAATACAGTTAACTACTAAGTACTAATTACTTACATAATTATATTTTTCTAAACAGTGAAGTAATTTCACATTAGTTGCATTTAAATAGTTACTCACAAGTAATGATGTGCAATATCACTGGTTTGATATGTCTGTTCTTGTGTTCCAATGTTCAGATGTTCCTTCACAGCAGCCTGGTAAGCATCACAAAACAATGTTGAAAGTTTTCACCCTTAACCTTTTTTAAAAAAAATTGCCTTATTTTATTTTATTTTATTTTATTTTATTTTATTTTATTTTATTTTATTTTATTTTATTTTATTTTAACCCACACCAGTGGGAGTGCCTGTTGTTGTCTGAGCTGGATATCTCCCAAGATGGCAACTAAAACATTGAAAAGCTTTTTGTCCAGTAGTTGCTCCTTCCCCTCATAATCTGTTGAAATTGTAAATGGTATTAGTAATTTACAGTTCCAGGCTGATCATCGTATTCACTATTTAACTGTTGTGTCTTCTTCTGTCAGCATGTGGCAGGGTTATTAAAAATGGCAGAATCGTAGGAGGGGAAGATGCAGCCCCTGGAAGTTGGCCCTGGCAGGCATCTTTATCCAAAGATGGCTCTTTTTTCTGTGGAGGGTCTCTAATCACCAACCAGTGGGTGCTGACAGCTGCTCACTGCATTACGCCGTAAGTCAATGCTACAAGTGTTTCTGTGTGGTGGTGCGGTACTTAGCACCTCTTAGAGATTTGAACCTCATGGTTGTACAGTTTTCATGTTCTCCCTGTGCCTGTGGGTTGTGTCCATAGACAACACCTTTTTAGGGCAATTAATGGTTTTAAATTGGCCATGGAAGTGACAGTGTTTGTCTCTCTGTCGGTCTCTGTGTCTGCATCACAGACTGGTGACCTGTTCGGGATGTAAGAGGATGAATGTTATTTCACAGTTATTTTAATAATTTCTTCATAACCAACTGTTGTTTTCATTTCTGAAAGCAGTGAAAGGAGATTGTTAAAGTCTTACGAAATCGATTGATTAATTTTTCCTCTGATAATTTTGGACTTCATTATTATTGTTACACTTCCAGTTGAAGAAGGCTGTGGTCATTAATGTTTTGTTTGTTTGTTTAAACAAGTTATAGTTAACATTGTTGTAGTTATCACACTGAGCCCATTTCATAGTTGGTAGTAACAGATATCTGGATATTGTAATGTTGTGATCAAATTGTGTCCACACTGAGAAACAGCCAGAGTCAGATGAGAACCTACAATCAGCGGCTTGCTAGTTTAGCATGAAGACTTAAAGTTGGGGGCCTGCTAACTTTGATCAGTCAAAATTTATACTTATAATGATCAACATGCAATCCCATAAAAATAACTTTTTTTTCTCTTTCTATCAAGTGCTGATCTTCCCACCACAGCGGTGACTCTGGGCCACAACACTGCGTCTGGTTCAAACCCAAATTCAGTGACTGTGCCTCTTGCAAACATCATCTGCCATCCCGACTATGACTCTACAACAATGAATAACGACATGTGCCTCCTGCAGCTGTCGGCTCCTGTGAATTTCACAGACTACATTCAGCCAGTCTGCTTAGCCTCAGCAGGCAGCACTTTCAACAATGGGACCAGCAGCTGGGTCACTGGCTTTGGTACCCTATCAAGTAAGTTATAAAATATTTATTTTTCTTTTATATTAGTGATACATGACTCAGTAAAAATCCTCTTACATTTTATAATTTCTCAATTAGGTGGTGGTTCCACCCCAGAGACTCTGCAGGAGGTGAATGTACCAATTGTCGGAAACAATGAGTGCAAATGCGACTTACAAAACTTCGTTGCAATCACAGATAACATGATCTGTGCTGGACTGCAAGAGGGTGGGAAGGATTCATGTCAGGTGACTACCACATTTTCCTTTTTTGTAATGTAGGGCCTTACTGATTATGATTAGTATCAGCTTTTAACCACCCACTGTTTTTCTGTAGTTGTGTTTATAATTATTAATATTATAGCCTTTTTCCATTAGCACCTGCTTGACTCAGTTGTGTTTTCAGTTTTCATTTGGTGATATTAACTAGTATCAGGTACTTTTAGTACCTAGTGAGCCAGGATTTACATACACAAATGTGATGTCAATAGACTGCATGTCCCCAATAGGCTAGTCAGTGGTGTAGCTCGATGAGTCATACATGTGACTCATTAACAACAATCAAAACCGCCAACAAGAGAAATGGCTAAACAGAAACCAATGCCTGGTCCCTTAGTCTGACTCAGTACCAGATGTACCATGTCCATCACCTTTTGTGATTGTGTTGTATCCAAATGACGTCACTTTGAATGATACTACAAATAATAAGCAAAAGTAGTGTGTCTGATTGACGATTAACACAAACAGCTCAGGAACCATTTGATGTATTTCGAAGAAATTACACACCATGAGATGTTCAGCTGATCTTAATCTGTTTTAACAAATTTTACGTTTTTCACAGGGAGACTCGGGGGGACCACTCGTGACAAAAAACAATATGGGCATCTGGATCCAGAGTGGAGTTGTGAGTTTTGGTGAGGCCTGCGCCCTGCCTAATAAACCTGGAGTCTATGCTCGTGTGTCCCAGTACCAAAACTGGATCAGCACCACCGTCACCGGAACACCACCAGGCTTTGTTGACTACACCTCCATGGGCTTTGACTTTGACTTATTCTTCTCCTGCCCCACATCAACACCAACCACTGGTCCCACCGATTACCCACCCCCCACCCCCCCATGTGACAGTGAGAGTTTGTTTTGCAGTGGTGAAAACCTGATCCACTTCACTCACTTCACCTCTCTCTGTGTTCTTGTTGTGTTGCTCCAAGTGTTTTTTGGAAGTGGTGGAATGTAACTCAATGCATTTACAAGTCCTGTACTTAAGTACTATCTTGAAATAATTACTATTACTTGAACAGATTTATGGGACAGCTTAAGTTTCTGAGCACTTCACAAATAGAAGAGAAACAGTTATTAGTACATATTACAACAGTACACATTAGACTAACAGTAGATTCTGAAAGAAATTAAGAAGTGGACTGTTTAAACATTCTGACATGAGATATTATTAAAAAAATATATTATTTCTTGTTTTCAATTATAGTGATTTGCTCATCTTTATCTGATATATTTCCATGACGTCAATGATCATTCAAAAATTCAGCCTGGCAAATTTGAAGACTAAATCAGAAAAATATTTAGTAATTCTCTTTAAATGTTATCATGTTACATATGGGCATATTTCTGTTGTATGGTCAAAATCTGTCATAGTTTGATAAAATTCTGTTCAGATCTTGTTTTGGTATTCTGACACTTTTGATGATTAAAACATGCAATTTTAAAATGCTGTTTAATTTTATATTTTTTTTTTTTTTTTTGCATAAAACACTTTCACAGACCAAAATCTGTTGATGAAGTTAGTACAAAACTGCAAATGAGACATCCAGCATACAAACACCAACCTGAGACAGTGTATAAAAGTTAAAAAGAGAATGCAGGTCTGAAAAGTGTGGCCAATGGCTTAAACCTGCATTCTTTATAATGGCCAGCAAGGGCTGATAAAAGTGACTTCTGGAGTCCTTTCCACCTCCTACCTGGACTACAACTACTGTCTACTTTGCTTGTTTGTGCAATGCCAGTGGCACCTGGATGGGAGTGTTTGATTCTCTGGGATGACTACATGGTGGCAGATCAGTGCTGTGGGTGAGAGGTTAGATCCAACATGTTATAGTCAGTTAAAATACAGAAGATTAATGATAACTAAAGTAATATGACTCATTTTGATGGAAACATGTACAGGTTCTTTCTATTGAATTAGACCTGTTCACTCAAAACCACAAATGGGGGAGGGGGTGTCTGTCAACAAGAATGGAGTCATGTAAAAAAATCATATTTGTTGATGAGCTGGTAGGACTGTCATTCAATGCTTGAACTTCCCAGCTAGACCTTTTTTTTCTTATTTTGCGCTGTGAGCAGCTTGACAGGTTAAACAAGTTTTCTTTTAACAGTTTATCGGTGTACTTACATTATCTTTTACATTGGCGTCCCTGGAAATCTGTTGTACAACATAACTTTTCCTCATAGAGGTGCCATTGCTAAACCAACATCATACATTTAACAGCATTCGTACCATTAGTTTTATCATTTACATTAAAGTGCCAGTGAGCTTCATGTATAATAGGGTCCAACATTTTAAACTTAAATCATATACTTTATTTTATCCTTTTGTATCAGATACAGTCTGTTATCGGTTCTGATGGAATGAGGGAAGAATTAGCAAAATCTAAGAAACTCAAAAGAGAAGATGTTTATATGTAAAATATCAAAGGACAAAAAAATCAGCCAGGGCATTTTGACTAGAGGCCGGCCCAACAGGTTTTATAGGAAAAGCCATAAAACGTTTGAATGAAAACAAACACTGTTGTGACAGTGATGTACACTGTCTTGTTGGTACATATGTATGAGTTCTATACATTTTACATTGTAGATGACCACTTTGGTTGCAAGATTAAGATAGATATTTATTAAAGCGAGACATTTTAAATGAGAATAAGAAAGAAAAGTATTTCCTTGTGCCCCCCTTTCCCTGTTAATACCCTACCTGGCCCCCTGGCAAAACTTTCCTAGACCCGCCCCTGCACAGTTACCAGCTGTCAGCTACGTAGAAAAGAATCCTGGTGTTATTTGTCTCTCAGAAACAGTTCATAACTTCCCTTCAACTCATCCATGTCACCTAAAAGGTAAACCTGTTTCTCCATCACCTGTTCAGCTCTGATGATTCAGTAAGGACATCTCCTGGTTTCATCTTCATGTTTCCCTCTCACCACATATCCAAACCAATATCATGACCAGCAGCTTTTACAGCTGTGGCTCCAGCAAACATCAGCTGATACTAGAAATTAATATTAAATAAATTCTAACAACAGCTGATCAAGCTTAAACGTGCTGCTGTTGTTTAGCGCGACATCCGCCGGTTTCTTTTTTCTGGCGCAAAGTGGGTGTCAATGGAAAATTGTACTTAGTAGTCAGTATAATCTTTTAATGATATAAGTTTCCATATATGCTTAGAGGTGTATAATCGATTGTGTAGTGATATGATGTGTGATCTTTAGTAGGCTGCAAAGGCTTTGTGTGCATTCCAGAGTGTTCTGGCATTCACACCCACATCCTGGGAGCATGGGAAAAGGGCATACCTTCTGTTATTGTTTTATTATAGGATAAACGTATCTATGTCTGTTTTACTCTAAGTGCCTTTTGTTTAGATGAACTGTTGGACTTCCAGACCAGCAGGTTTAGGGAAGTCTTTATGGGGTCACACTCTGACCCCCCCCACACACACACGCACACACACACACACACACACAATGATGTATAAATAAAGACCAGGGCAGTGGCACGGTGCGAGTCTCGGAGCCCTCACTTCCGTGCGAGTGCTCTGTGACTGCCCTTGCTGCAAGTAAAAACTGTGTGTTTCTCCTCTCTGATTAGAAGCTGAAGAAGTGTCTTAGAATACATCGCTTGACAGTGGGCGATAAACAAACAAGAGAGAAAAGCCGATCAGCTGATCATTGATCAGTTTCATGATTGAAGTAGCAACAGGAGAGAGAGGGGAGAGAATGAGAGAAGAAGAGGCAGCTGACAGTTTAAAGATGCAGAATAACTCCAGCTTTGTGTCTTTTTTCATTCTAGCTGAAGTCCGGGACAAACAGCATTCCTTTTCACCTCAATATCATTTTCTGCTCTTTGTCTGTGATGAGATTGCTTTCAGAGCTGTTTCGCAAGCAAGAGGGAGGGTGCATCTGACCTCCTCAGCTGTAATTGGTCCAGCGCAGAGTCAATCATGACCAATTGGCCTATCCACCACCTTTCATTGTTTATATTGTCACAAAAAAATGAAAAGAAAAAACATCGGCCCATAAAAAGAAAAATCACAATTGTCCCACCTGGCAAATGCCCAGTATGCCCGATGGCGAGTCCAGCTGTGATCCAAGGCCTGTTTGTAAAGCCCAAACTAAAAAAGTCTATATGGTGCATTTTTTACCAAAATTCAGTCCTTTTATCAATACAGGTTTTGAAAGCAGTTCACAACATCTGTATATACAGTCCTGATCAAAAGTTTAAGACCACTTAAAAATAGCTAAAAATCACATTTTGCATTTTGGATCTTAATAAGGTTCCAAGTAGAGTTTCAACATGCAACAAGAAGAAATGGGAGTGAGACAAAATATTTTTTGAGCATGCAATTTATTGAAAAGAATGCTTGAACTGAAACTGGCTGTTTTTCAGCTAATCAAAATATCACATGCCTTTAAAAGGCCAAATCTGTGCAAAAATGTGGACTCATTGTCATTTTCTGTCAGGTAGTCACACTGTGATGATGTTCTGCTGACAAAGGTACAAAAAACCATTCCCTTTTTGAACGTGGTCGGGTTGTTGAACTGCATTTTAAAAAAACTGTCTACAAAAATGGACAAGTTCCAGACAGTACGTGCCCTTTGTGCGGCTGTCTTCACCACATGGAAAAACGTTCACACTCACCTAATGGAAACGCTTGCATCAAGCCATGCTGCAATGAATTTTTGAAGTGATCAACAATAAGAGTGGAGCTACACCTTACTGAGTTCATGTTTGGAACTTTGATTTCTGTTTTGGGTGTTGGGTTTTTTTGTAGGTGTGGTCCTAAACTTTTTTAGAAATTGCATGCTTAAAAAATGTTTTGTCTCACTCCCGTTTTTTTTTTGTTTTTGTTTTTTTGTTGCATGTTAAAGCTCTACTTGGAATATTTTTAAGATCCAATCATGCGAAATATGATTTTTTTTCCCATTTTTCCCATGGTCTTAAAGTTTTGATAGGGACTGTATGTATGTGCAGTATGCTGTTTTCACTTGTGGCACCAATTGAGTTTGTTCAGTATTACAGTCATGCCAAGCCTTAATTAAATTATTTTGCATTAATCTCAAAAACATGAGATGAAAATATCAAAACGTCCTTGCTTACTTATTTTACTTACTACTTAACATTTTGAAGCCATAAATTATGCACGTTAAGTTGATAGATTTTATAGTAACACCAACATCCACCTCCAGGCTGGAGAAAACAACCTTTAGCCATAGGCTTGAGAATAGTTTATTCTCAAAAAAGAAAAATTTCTGTGAATCCCAGTGTGTATTTCAAAGAATATGCAAATCATTCCCTCCAACACAGGCACCAAGGCCAACTTGTTTGACCTGTTGCTATATCTTTTGTTACTGTTGTTATATCAGTGGCCAGTGGGGGGAAGGTCAGATCTGGGTGCATCAGGCTGTGGGTGGAGTTTAACATAAGATTTACAGTATTTAACACCTGAAGCCAAATTAAAGCCAGCGTAGTCAACAATGGCCCTCCAACGGTTCCTGTGCTTTTTCTCTGTGATGATCATTCTTTTTGGCAAAGGTGAGAGAGAAGATTGAGTTGTATTTGCGTTGTTAAACATTTTTCTTATCACACTAGTTGCCTTTCAAAAAAAGTTAGTTACAGTAGTAATGATGTGCAATATCACTGGTTTGATATATTTGTCTTTGTTTTCCAATTTTCAGATGTTCATTCACAGCTACCTGGTAAGCATCCAAGAACAATTTGACACTTTCCCCACTCTCAGATTTACTGTAAATACAGTTAACTACTAAGTACTAATTACTTACATAATTATATTTTAAAACAGTGAAGTAATTTCACTTTAGTTGCATTTAAATAGTTACAAGTAATGATGTGCAATATCACTGGTTTGATATGTCTGTTCTTGTGTTCCAATTTTCAGGTGTTCCTCCACAGCAGCCTGGTAAGCATCACAAAACAATGTTGAAAGTTTTCACCCTTAACCTTTTTTTTTTAAAATTGCCTTATTTTATTTTATTTTATTTTATTTTATTTTATTTTATTTCATCTTATTTTATTTTATTTAACCCACACCAGTGGGAGTGCCTGTTGTTGTCTGAGCTGGATATCTGCCAAGATGGCAACTAAAACATTGAAAAGCTTTTTGTCCAGTAGTTTCTCCTTCCCCTCATAATCTGTTGAAATTGTAAATGGTATTAGTAATTTACAGTTCCAGGCTGATCATCGTATTCACTATTTAACTGTTGTGTCTTCTTCTGTCAGCATGTGGCAGGGTTATTAAAAATAGCAGAATCGTAGGAGGGGAAGATGCAGCCCCTGGAAGTTGGCCCTGGCAGGCATCTTTATACAGTTCTGGCTCTTTTGCATGTGGAGGGTCCCTAATCACCGACCAGTGGGTGCTGACAGCTGCTCACTGCATTACACCGTGAGTCAGCACTGCAAGTGTTTCTGTTGTGGTGCAATGGTTAGCACCTCTTGGAGGTTTGAACCTCATGGAGAACAGTTAACAGTTTCTTCCTGTACCTGTGTGTTTCTTCCACAGACGACACCTTTTTAGAGTAATTAATGGTTTTAAATTGGCTGTGGAAGCGAGAGTGTGTGTCTCTGTTGGTCTCTGTGTAGCCTGTGAGAGACAGGTGACCTGTTTGGGATGTAAAATAATGGATGTAATTTAACAGTTTTTGTAAATTCTTCACTGATAGCTTTGGACATTATTATTACTGTCACACTTCTAGTTGAAGAATGATTTGATCATTAATGTTTTGGTTTTTTGTTTGTTTAAACTAGTTATAGTTAACATTGTTGTAGTTATCACACTGAGCCCATTTCATAGTTGGTAGTAACAGATATAAGGATATTGTAATGTTGTGATCAAATTGTGTCCACACTGATCAACAGCCAGAGTCAGATGTGAACCTACAATCAGCCGCTTGCTAGTTTAGGATAAAGATTTAAAGTTGGGAGCCTGCTAACTTTTTTCTGTGAAAAGATCAAACACCAGCTATGCACAAATGTAAGCATCACCATTCAACTCACATGCAGGGATAGAGGAAATGTCCATTCATCAAAATGATTCTCTTCGACTACAATGGCTCGTCAGTGTTACAATATGTTCTCATCAAAATCACACAAGCATCTGCTTCCTTGTTGTGACCATAGTTAAATGGTAATGCTAAGCATGCAATGCCATAAAAATAACTATATATATTTTTTTTCTTTTTATTAAGTGATGAACCCATCACAGAGGTGAAACTGGGCCAAAACTCCCAGAATGGTTCAAACCCAAATGAGGTTACAAGGACAGTTGCAGACACCATCTGCCATCCCGACTACAACAATTCAACATATGAGAATGACATATGCCTCCTGAAGCTGTCGACTCCTGTGATGTTCACAGACTACATTCAGCCAGTCTGCTTAGCCTCAGAAGGCAGCACTTTCTACACTGGGACCAGCAGCTGGGTCACTGGCTTTGGTGCCCTATATAGTAAGTTATAAAATATCTATTTTTCTTTTATATTAGTGATACATGATTCAGTAAACATGCTCTTTCTTTTAAAATTTCCCAATTAGGTGATGGCCCCAGTCCAGACACTCTTCAGGAGGTGAATGTACCAATTGTGGGAAACAATGAGTGCAAATGCGACTTAAAAGACTTCAAGGAAATCACAGATGACATGATCTGTGCTGGAGTGAAAGAGGGTGGAAAGGATTCATGTCAGGTGACTACCACATTTTGCTTATTTGTAATGTAAGGCCTAATTGTTTGCGATTAGTATTAGCTTTTAACCACCGACTGTTTTTCTGTAGTAGTGTTTATAATTATTAATATTATAGCCTTTTCCATTAGCACCTGCTTGACTCAGCTCAGTTTTCAGGGTTTTCATTAGGTGGTAGTACCTGGTACCAGGTTCTTTTTTCATTACTGCTCGGCCAATATTCCAATATTCCACTTTTTCTTTGGTCATTTTAGCCTTTTTGGTTGCTAGTTCACCTTACATGCATTAATATAATAACGTTGTTAGCCTACTCAACGTAAATTACACACAAACAACATTAAGCTACTCATGTGGAGTCGAACGGCTGCTGCTACCATCATCATCCGTCATCATTTCTGCTACACTGGCAGGGCTAGGGGCCAGGACTCTCCTCTTTGGGTTCTTAGGGGAAGTTGCTAACTCGGTGCTCCTTTGCACAGTATCACAGTATCACCTTAAAGCACTTGTTGCAGGCTGCTGAGTTTGCATCTTTTGCTGTGAAGTACAGCCAGACTTTTGACCACTTCGCCTTGGGCATTTTTAATCTGTAGCTCTAAAAGAACGAACGTACCTGGGCCCGCCTACTATCCTTGCAAAGGTAAAATGATTGGCTAGAATCCAAAGTGTATGACATCTCGGGAAAATAAAAAGCACCGAAATAAAGCACTGAAATGTGCGCTGCTTTTCGTTTTGATCACTAACTGGTCAGAACTGGTGCCATAATGGCACCGGATACCGGTACCCATCCCTATGTGAGAGTGTTAGATGATACTTTAACTATTGAGTAAAAGTTGTGTGTCTGACTGACGATTAACACAAACAGGTCCGGAATCATTTAATGCATTTAGTAGAAATTAAGCTCCATTTGATATTCAACTGATTTGTTGTAACTACTTTTACACATTTTTCACAGGGAGACTCGGGGGGACCACTCGTGACAAAAGACGATGCTGACATCTGGATCCAGAGTGGAGTTGTGAGTTTTGGTGATGGCTGCGCTCAACCTCTGAAACCTGGAGTCTACGCTCGTGTGTCCCAGTACCAAAACTGGATCAAGGAGACTGTCACCGGAAGAGCACCAGGCTTTGTTGTCTACACCTCTTTGGACCCTGACAGTGATTTAGACTTCATCTGCCCCACATCAGAGATTCTTACTACTTTCCCTACTGATTACCCTCCATTCACTTACCCCACCATTGACCCTTCCTGTGGTGATTTGTTTTGCAGTGGTGAAAACCTGATCCACTTCACTCACTTCACCTCACTCTGTGTTCTTCTTGTGTTGCTGAAAGTGTTTGTTTGAAGTGGAGAAATTTAACTCCAAGTCTGAACTGGAAATTTATCTTAGAGGTAAATGTTGCATTTTTAATTCACGCAATCGAGTTTCTCTTTCTTTCTTTCTTTTCTTTTACAAACTATCTGATAAAATTTTGATATGTGAAACTATCATTTGAATTAACAAATCAAAAAACATAATTAATTCTAAAGAAATGAGCGAAATGTTAATATTTTATTCTTGGGCTTCTTTCCATTGTTTGATCAAAATAAGATACAGCTTAAATAAAATATATCCATATCTTGATTTGTTTTGGTATTCAACACACTGCTCAGTAGTCCACTTCACACTTTTATTCTTTTACAAAATCACTTTTAGAAGGGAGATGCGTCCTGCATGACACTCTGCCGCGAATCAAGGTCGCCAAGAATCAAGGTCGAGGCTCGACCGTGCCCTACTCCCTTCTAGTGGTAGAATGCATTGACGGGGTGATCGCAGCTCAAGAGTTGGCAGTTCGTCTTGTAATTGGAAGGTTGCTGGTTGGAGTCCTGGCTCCAACAGTTTCGGTCGTTGTGTCCTCGGGCAAGACACTTCACCCGTTGCCTCCCGGTGGTGGTGGCGCCACTGTCCAGCAGCCTCGCCTCTGTCAGTGCGCCCCAGGGCAGCTGTGGCTACAATGTAGCTTGCATCACCAGTGTGAGAATGGGTGCATGACGGAATGTAGTGTAAAGCGCTTTGGGGTCTTTGGGACTAGTAAAGCGCTATACAAATACAGGCCATTTACCATTTTTCCAGTAGCCATGACACGTATTCATATACAGCATAGCATTGAGACACTTCAGATAATTTCATTTTAACACATCATAGATTTTACCCTTTTTTTTTTTTTTTGCATCTTCTTGCATACAGCAGAAGGTCGTGGAACACTTTCACATACATCAACGTTATGTTAGGCAGCCTGATGTTAGTATAAAATGACCATATGCATGGGTAAAGATTGTGAAGCCAATGTAGGAGTCCCTTCTTCACACTTCATGGCAGATTAAAAAGAACTTCATTTTTCTTAATAGCACACAGGGGTTGATTCATGTGATTAGAAAAATAAATAAAAGTATTCACCTTTCATCTGAATTTTTGCAGCCTATAAGGCCGTGCAATCTTGACCATCTCAGTTTAAGAGGTAAGCAAAGAATAAACTCCGCTGCAGCAGCAGGAACAGGTGTCTAGAGGTTAGTGGTGGGCGGCTCGATCCAAATATTAATTGATTTTCCGGATTAGTTCTGGGTATCGTTGAATTGGGGTTTAGTCCCTGTGTTTTGATACAGCCCGACTTTGTTCTGCCTTGCTGCTTAATTAAAAAACTAGTTCAAGGTGTCCTGCATATGTGATAGTTTTTTTTTCCCTATATGAAGTCATTCTTTTTTGAACAAAACTCAAAACAGAGCCTAATAATCTTTCAGTCATTTCTACCCTCACTTAATTTCCTTTCGCTGCTCCGCTCTCACACAGTGGCTCAGCTATGCTCTAATCCCTCCATATTGTGGCCAATCACGTGCGAGGATATAGGATAATATCATTATGTGAAAAAGAGAGAGGGTGAGAGACGCGACAGTCAAGTGGAGCATGCGTCTGTCCTCTCAGTAAGTGAGTGAGACAATAGACAGCAGTGAGGAGGGCTGTGCGAAAGCAAAAACACATAAATATGCCTGACACCCATAAACGAAGCAGCATCTGGCTGCAGTTTAAAGACTTTTTTTGTCTCGGTCTCATCTCGACTTGGTCTCGGTCTTGGTCTTGTCTTGGTCTCGATACCCTCTGGTCTTGGTCTTGTCTTGGTCTCGATACCCTCTGGTCTTGGTCTTGTCTTGGTCTCGGATTAGGCGGTCTTGACTACAAGTCTAATGCTTTGCAACATCATTTATTCTTGCAATTATGACACACTTGCTGTAACAGTACATTCAAAGGCTGCAGCTCTCTCGCTGCCAGCCATACACATCACCAACAACAGCAACAACACAAGCAGAGCACCGGTTTTAAGCCGGGGAGACATGATTGTAGACACCATGCAGGTGAGTCAATGCCACCGGCAGCGGCATTGCAGACCATGCCCCGCCACAATAATAAAGCATTTTCTATTTAATTATAAACTTTGTCCTGGGTTTTACTTTTTAATAATAAAAAAGGAAACATCACAAAAAACACTTAAGGTCATGAAAATGTAATATTATCACAAAGCAGGGCGCAAACGCTTGCAATGTTTTTTCACACACGACGAGCCAAACCCAAACACGGTAGTGATGTATCTCTACAATCAACAGTGTTTCCAGACTATATAACACATCCTTATGGATTTTAAATTAGATCAGGGCTATGATGGTATTTTGCAGTACCCATTCAGCATGGTGGTCAGCGGACCGAGTAACTGCGGCAAGACTTTTTTTTTTTTGTCAAAAACGTAATAAAAAAGAAAAAAAAAAAACAATAATCAGACTGATTGCTGACAAAAAGATCAAAACTTTGAAAAAGAGAAAGGCTTTTTTCTACCACTATTAGAGGCAGCAATCCCTTTCATAACCAGTCTGATAGCAAACAGGTGAAAATGGAACATGTGCATTAGATGTTTTTGGTGCCCCAACACCAGTTAGACTGATTAAATCAACAACAACAGCAGCAGCAGCACACAGATACCATCAGACAACAGGCTCAGAATGAGTTGGACAAGGAGATGCTTCAGGTGTTAGAAGAAACTGACACAGATGTGTTTGAGAAAGCTAAAAAATATGGTGAAATCCTCCAAAGATACTTCACGCCTGTGAGACAAGGTGCCCGTGAAAAGAATGTGTTGTCTTTATCCCTGCCCGAACAATTTCACTGGTACGCACAACCCCTGCCGGCGGACGCCCAACCTGTTTACGGCAGGTGTGAAGGATTTTGTTGCGGAGAATGTTTTGATGCACATACCTAACAGGAGTAGGAGGAATGCAGAGCTTATTTTATCGCCACTGAACCGTTCGCCAGACTTGGTTTCTTAGAATGACAATGGTGAAATTGTTGTTGAACTTCCAGTGTTGTCTCCCTGGAAGATACCATAAAACAGTGTAAGTTATTCAGGGTAATTCAGCAGTATAATGTAATACAAATCAGTCTAATAAATCTAATAATTGTCACCTTCTTCTAAATCAGTAGTATAATGCAACCTAAAACTACTTAATGATTTCACAATCTTTAATCAGAGGTATAATGTGGCCTATAGCCGTGTAATAATTCAGCACCTGTTGACTAGAGGTATAGCATCGACCGTGGTTCAGGGGGTCGGCCGCCTACTGGTGTTGGCCAAAAGGGCAAAAATATGGCAGCCTCACTTCAGTCAGTCAGTCAGTGGCTACAACTGTGGTTTGCCTCCATCAATGTGTGAATGTGACAGTGAATGAATAGTGGAATTGTAATGCACTTTGAGTGTCTAGAAAAGCGCTATATAAATGCAATCCATTATTATCATTATAAGACAGTGTAATAATCTCACACCGCATTGCACACACACATAATTGCTGCATACGGCTGTATGTTGTTGACAACACGACACACAAAAGCATTATTACAAATTAAATTAGTACCATACATGTTAAGCAGACGTGAATAAGATACACCATTTTGTACATGAATTACAAAAAAATACACAATTTTGTGCGCATGTGACGGAGAAGTCATTTTGCACTTGTCTTCCTAAATAGAAAACAGTGGGACTGTTTTTTTAGAAGAAACCTCTGTAAGTTTAGATAGTTGCCAAAACCATCAAAAAAAATAACCGTGTCTGTCTCTCGAAATATAAACAGCAAGCCAATGTTCCCTGGGCATTGTAGAAGGGTGGGTGTTCATAATAGCCATAGTCGGGAATCTTTGAAGCCGTCCAGAGGGTAGCTGATTGTATGCTAACACACCTAGAAAATGTGTGTTTTTATTGGTAATCCTAGTGATCACGGCTGTTAGCTCTATAGTGTTCATGACCATTTTTGTTGTCTCAATAGTAGTCCAAGATCACCTGTCTCATATAAGATATTTCAATGACTGAATCAAAAGCAGAGTAGCACACTATGTTCATAGTGCAAAGCAGCGGATTTCTGAAATGGGTTTCCAACCTCACGTTCCCAGTTTTAAATAATGATACATTCCCAGAATGTCTTTCATCAGCTTCCTGATCGAAACAGAAAGTGTAGCCGTTACCATGTTATGGCCAATGGTCTGTCCTTTAAATGTCTTCCCGTGGTTTGTATCAGCTGGTAGAACTCTCTGGTAGTGTTTTCTCTGGAAATTTGGCTGGAATGTTTTAGCAGGATATGCATGACCATCAGCGTGTAAAAAAATGAATTCTATATCGCAAATTAAAAATTAATTTGGTTGTAACTCCCGGTGTGCCCTTCATTATCAACGAATGCATTGATGACACATTTAGGTATCCCCCCCCCATAGATAAATTCTCAATAGTTGATATTCTTGTTCCCGCGGGTATGAAGAAAGTCTAAAGATGTCTACCCTGTCTACAGTGTATTTTGCGTTTGCATGATGCAGGGCCTTACCATGCGCTAACCTGACATTGGTTGAGACAGTGACTTTTTTCATAGATATGCTAGCAGAGACAATTTTAATCCTATATGCTGTGTTCACCGGCCTCATGAGTGCAAATTCATCTTGAGAGCACACAAATTCCAGTGACAGATCGACAGATTCCATTAAGTAATAATTTCGCTTGAAAAACAGGTCTGGATGTACTGGAGCAATCAATTCAAAAATACTGCTATTTGCTGTATAACCATCTTTGGTCACCACACTCCAGTTCTGTCCTTCTATAGATGTGTCATTCATGTGTGATGCGCTGTCTTTACAGAATAAGCCTGTGCTTGTCGATGATTGGCTTATTAGTCTATCGTCCAGCGTTATGTCAACCTGAGAATGCATCGTACAGTCGAGATAATTAACAAATCCTACGTCTGCGTCCCTAGTTAAGTTTGACCCTTCCTCGTTTCTGATTCTTACACGCATGTAGATGTAAGAATCGTCTAGATCCAGGTAATCTTCGTTGGACGATGTGATGCAAAACTCGATCAGCCCTCCGTCAGTGATTGCAGAAACTGGGGGGGATTTCGATGAATGTACTTTTTTCAATGCTGGTCTGTGTGTAAGGAACCGTAAAAAGGTGGAGCTCTGTTTTTAGGCATTCTCCGGACTGGTTCGGTAGAAATGCTGTAGTTTTTGAGCAACTGGTTCTGGGTCTTTTCACTCCATGTGACTGTCTCTGTCTGATGGGTCTCCTCGCTGGTTTTGACGTTTTACACTTTTTGACGGTGGGGTTTCACGTGTTTCACGCATACATGCTGTGGGAGGGGTCTTAGAACGATTGAGTGTATACACATACAAGCCGTTGCTGTCCTGTTTAGTAGATGCGGGTCTAGTTATGTTGGATATGACATCAGAGACTATGCTGTTTTATAGGACGGAAGTAGAGCTTGACAAACACCTTCTCCTAAAAAAAGGATATGTGTTGATTTTGGTTGTCTTTCAAATCAATTTCTATGTCGTCGATTAATGTCTTTGACACAGGTGTGTAGTGAGGGGTGTCAAATTGCAGCATGGGCACCCAGCGGTCATCGTCTGTTGTATTTATACAAGGTAAAAGAGGCACATGGGCGTCACCCGCAAACTGGTAATCAACGATATCTGTATAAATAAAGATGTTATATTTTCCCCCGTATATGTCTGCAGGATGTGGGGCGAATGTGTTTTTATAATGAAATACAAATGGGTCTTCTGTTTTGAATCCTAATATTTCTGCCAGCCTCCCTCTAAATGTGAGAACGCTAACGCAGTTACTAACTACATTGTATTGTGTTTTAATGTCGCCTGTGGCTTGATGCAGCTGGCATTTAAAATGACAATTTACAGATGTATGATGACCCACAGGCAACGGTTTCATCATTGACTGGGTCATAAATTTCCACTCGCGAATCTGGTTGTGGAAAAGACAACCATACTCTAGGATAATGAAACTTTATAACAACAACCTCATACAGTTGATTCAAACCATTAGGTTTTGCTAGCTTTGTTGTGAAATGAGATCTTCTTGTTAAATCTATCTTGTTGCCTGGATAAACATGCGCTCATGCATTTGAGAAAAGGCTCACATAAAATCTGGCGTTGTTGTTCATTTTATTCATCCTTCCTTCCTCAGTTTCTGCCCAGTTCGGAATGAAAGAATGCAAAGCAGGGTCGTCTGTGTTAATCACATCTCGACGATGTCTTTGTCTGGGATCCACGAATTGAAGCTGGTGGGCCATCCTACCCATTTCACTAGCGCCACCTTTTTTCATCTCACTTTTTTTCTAGCCAATATGTTTTCAATTTTAAATGTTTTATATTTATCAACAACCACACGTTGTATCTCAGGATCATAAAATGTCCCTTTCAATACCTCTCCTGTGAGGTCCATTAGTTTCTACACTGGTGGCTGTCTCCCTATCCGTTCCTTCACGGTAAAGATCTCATCGGTATAGGTCTGCTTGTATCCTTTTCAAAACACTTTTCTCAGTTTTGATATTCGTACAGTGTCACCAACATTAAACTTAAAACGCGTTTTCTTCTGAGGCTTCGTCTTGTACAGCATGTTAAAGACCAACTTCTCATTATCCTTATTCACCTTTGCCGGGGCCATTTGGATAGATCTGTGATGAGCATTTGATAGGTTTGTAGCTTGAACCTATTCGCTGGAACGTTAAAGACAATGTAATTGTCATGGTCTCCGTGCCTACCCGGCCGGCCCCACAAGGCTACATAATAATGGATTGGATTGGATTTATATAGCGCTTTTCAAGGCACCCAAAGCGCTTTACAATGCCATTATTCATTCACGCTCACATTCATACACTGGTGGAGGCAAGCTACAGTTGTAGCCACAGCTGCCCTGCTTTGCATTCTTTCATTCCGAACTGGGCAGAAACCGAGGAAGGAAGGATGAATAAAATGAACAACATGTGCTATGTTGGTATGATATGTTTTATACAAGGTGTTTTCCATGATCAGTGCAAGACAGGAATGACTAAGATGTTGATGTTAACATGTCTTTTATTTGATTCACACACAGGCGCACACAGACAATGAATACTGAGCAGTAGCATACATTAAAACATGTTTCTCCCAGCCCAGTAGTTTCCAGACATGCAAGGCAGTGCTGGTTTAACACAAAGGGCATAACAACTTGCTTCTAGCAGGTATGCGATATACTCGTTAATGGCGCATACTATGTGTGGCACTGATCTCAATTCGCACATGAGGCATTCTGCAACACTGTGGATTTGTGCTCTAGTCTCACAGACGGTGTATGAGCATACAAACAGGCGGATGGCTGGGATGAATTGGTCCGTCTGGAGCCTTTGTATCACCTCATCATAGTAGGTCTCGAAGAAATACTCGGGCAATTCAAGCAAGCAGCTGTGCTGCACCTGACTGGGTTGGTCTGTTTAACATCCATAACATGTCTAGTGTAGATACTTATTCAGCTCCAACAACAACAGGTGGAGGGTTGCGAGCTTAATGTTGATTACTGTTTCCTCGCATGGGTCTTATCCTGTAAGGCCCTGCGAGCATTGTGGAGAGGAGGGAGGAGTCAGCGGGGTCTGGATCAGCAGCGCGGGTGGTGGTCACTCTAAGAGGTTCCACGACTGCATGTCATGCTCTGTCAAATGAAAACCAAAAGGTCTTAATTTGTCACATAGTGTCATGATCCGGGGCCATGTTGGCCCAGTATTCTTAGTTTTTGTGTATTTTGTTCTTTATTTATGCCAGGTTCTGTTAAGATGTCCCTTATTTGATTACCCCCTGTGTACTCCTCTGTGTATCTGTAGACCCTCGTTTCCCCTCCTTGCGTTTTATTTCATGCTTTCCCCAGCCCGTTATGTCGTGCACTCGCTCCTCCTGTCTGAACCTCTGTACTTCCTGTTTTACTTTGACAGTCTCCCGTCAGTGTTGCGTCAGTGTCACCTGTGTTCCCCGTGTGCTCCCACTTCCCTCGTTAACCCTCTGTGTATTTAGGTCTGCATCTCCCTCAGTTCTGTGTCACGTTCTCCCTCATGCTGTGTGGATCTCCCTGTGTCTCCCTGTGAGTTTAGTTTGTCATTTTCCAGTTTAGTTTAGTATGCTTTTGTATGCTTTTCCCAGCCAGCAAATAAAGCTGTGGTTTTGAGTTCATCCCTTGTGTCTACGAGTTTGCGTTTGGGTCCTCTCTTGCCTGCACACAGCCGAAACATGACACATAGACACACACACACGTGCGTTTAACCTACCATTTGGTTTATTTCGTTGTCAGACGGTCTTATGATTTCAGGATTGCACAGGGTAGAAGTCAAACCAGCCAAATCATCAAAAACAAGGCAGAAATGAAGCAAAACAATTGTGCTTTTAGAGTCCTGTGGTCTCAGCCTCAGATACTTATCAATTCACAAAAAACTCATAAACAAACTCAGAAATGAACAAAAAGATTTTCTCCTTTATTTCTGTCAAACAATGCTGTATAAAACGTTTCTAGTGGTGAGTATCAAGGTTGATAGGCAACCTCAGCAGGGCGACGGAGGCTTGACCGTCCCATTTCACAAGCCTTGCACTTCTGGCCTTCTCGGTTTTCGAGTACGCAGCCCTTGTAGGCCGTTAAGATAAGATAAGATAAGATAAGATGACCTTTATTAGTCCCACAGGTGGGAAATTT
This sequence comes from Oreochromis aureus, assembly GCF_013358895.1. Taxonomy (NCBI): domain Eukaryota; kingdom Metazoa; phylum Chordata; class Actinopteri; order Cichliformes; family Cichlidae; genus Oreochromis; species Oreochromis aureus. The sequence goes on from NC_052944.1 coordinate 35,256,569, forward strand.
GTTGGTAGAACATGGTTGCAGAGTCTAATTACTAATACGTTAGTTATAAAAATTACGAGAAGAAAAAAGATAAGAAAGAAAGAAACAACTCAACTCCTAACTACTGATAGAAACAACAAGAACTTAGCATGTCTTGTGACTTTACGTCTGACAATAACATCAACATCAATAACATCTCCTACCTCAGTGGTTCCCAAACTTTTTTTGCCAGGCCCCCCTTTTTTACAAGAAAATGTTCACCCCCCCCCCCCCCAAAACATCCTCCAAACACACACAACCATATTTTGCTCCATTGCGGTTTATTTCACACCTCAAACATTTAGTAAACAATTAAGCAAATACAAGTAAAGGGCAATAAATTACAGGTAGTAATAAAATATACTACTAACTCTTTTACACTACGTCAACACCTACACGGGTATTTTTGAAAACTCAGCTGTTTCTATGCGTTTGGGCCTTTCGTCAACACGTAAACGGCGTTGCGATTCACCGAAAACGGAGATTATTTAAAATTCCTTTTTGCATTTATGTGTGGACGAGGATTACAGAGTTAAATCACGCAAGCGTCAAAGGTATGTGCCTCTTTTCACGTCACGCTGTGCGCCACGTTGTGTTTACATGAGATGAATTGCAGAATGGCAGATAGAGACAAAATACTGTTACTGTTAATCTTAATATCTTCAGGTTTTACATGCTTACATATACACACGCAGTTACTGTCCCTCCATTTAGAAAGGCAGAGGCGTCACGGTGTAATTATTTTACGTGTAGTTGTTCTTTTCCTGTGTAATAATATTCAACATTGCTGTCAATACATTTTTCAAAAAATGCCTCTCTGTGCAAAATGGGTTTAAACACATAAACAGCTGTGGGATACTGTTTGTCCGTGATTTGAACCGGGGGGAACAAATTACGGCAGGATCAGCCTGATATTATTTGTATCCCGCTGTAACTTTACTGTATAAAGAGCTAACATGTCCAAGATGTCAGGAGTAGTAAGTTATTACAAGAAGTGTTTGTGAACTAAAAATCAAGAATGTGGGATACTGTTTGTCCGTGATTTGGAGAGCCCAGCGCTGCTCCCGACGCAGGGAAACTAATTTTGCAGGGGAGACCTACCTTGGCACTTGTGCAAGTGAAGCCAAAGGGAAGACATGCTTCAACATATTTTCTAGTCTTTGGCTTGGAAGGAAGTTGGTTTGGAAACATATTTGGCGATGCTTCATCTCCTGCTTTGCGTTTATGTGGGAGCCCCGTCAAAAACCTGTCCAGTGTCCAAGCGCTCTTTTTTTTTCTTTTCATACCGCGCCCCCCCTGCAATGGCTCTGCGCCCCCGCTAGGGGGCGGGGCCCACACTTTGGGAACCTCTGTGCTACCAGAACTCTTCATGAGATGTTATTGACGTGTGAACGTGAATAGTTTTAATGCTGAGGCTTATCAACACATTCAGTATTTAACTGTTGTGTCTTCTTCTATCAGGATGTGGCAGGGTTAATAAAAATTCCAAAATCATAGGAGGTGAAGCTGCAGCCCCTGGAAGTTGGCCCTGGCAGTCATCTTTATCCAATAATGGCTCTTTTTCCTGTGGAGGGTCTCTAATCACCGACCAGTGGGTGCTGACAGCTGCTCACTGTATTACGCCGTAAGTCAATGCTCCAAGTGTTTCTGTGTGGTGGTGCAGTGGTTAGAACCTCTTAGAGATTTGAACCTCATGGAGTACAGTTTTCATGTTCTCCCTGTGCCTGTGGGTTGCTTCCACAGACAACACTTTTTAGGGTAATTAACATTTTTAAATTGGCCGTGGAAGCGAGAGTGTGTGTCGCTGTCGCGCTCTGTGTAGCCTGTGATAGACAGGTGACTGTTAGATTTGTATTGTGATTGTCATTTATGCTTAGAAATATCTACTTATATATTCTTAGAGTTTTATAATTAGGTGTAGATTGGTAGAGGTTTGATCCTTAATAGTCTGCAAGCTTTGTGTGCATTCCAGAGCTCTCTGACTTTCACACCCACATTTTAGGAGTATGGGAGAGGTCGTACCTTGTCTTATTGTTTTATGGTAGGATAAACGTATCTATGTCTGTTTTAGGCTAAGTGCCTTTTGTTTAGATGGACGGCTCTGGGGAGTCTTCCTGGGGTCACAGTTTGACCCCCACACACAGATACACACATACACACACACACACACACACACACACACACACACGGTATTCTTTGTTTACATGTATACCTATATAAGAGGTCATATGTTAATGAACCTATGCATATTCATGTAACCACAATAAAAGAGCAGTGTTACGGGAGAGCGGACGAGAGCAACTGGGGTCAAGCGAAGGAACGGCGCCTGTCCAGTTCTCTCCCGTGCACGTGAAACATAAAGAATGTTGCCTACTCGTGTCTTGCTTGCTGTGTTATTACATTGCCTTCAACGTTCCAGCGAATAGGTTCAAGCTACAAACCTATCAGTGACCTGTTTGGGATGTAAGATGATGGATGTTATTTCACAGTTTTTCTACATTCTTGCCAATAGCTTTAGACATTATTATTACTGTTACAATTCCAGTTGAAGAATGCTGTGGTCATTAATGTTTTGCTTGTTTGTTTATACTGGTTATAGTTAACATTGTATTGATCATCACACTGAGACCCACAAAGAGGTGAGAAAAAAAGGTCTTTCTATTGAACTGGACTTCTTTACTCAAAACCACAAATGGGGGGAGGGGGTGTTTGTCAATAAGAATTGCAGTCATGTAAATAAATAGTATTTGTACTATTTATACTAGCACTATCATTCACAAGCTTGAACTTGCCAGCTAGACCTTTTTTTGCACTGTGAGCAACTTGACAGGTTAAACAAGTTTTTTAACAGTGCCTAAGTCAGTGCTTACATTACCTTTACATTAGCATGCCTCCAAACTTATCGTGCAACATAACGTTTCCTCATAGAGATTGCATTACTAATAGCAACATCATACATTTAACAGCATTCATACCATCTGTTCAAACATTAACATTGAAGCGTCAGTGAGTCAGGCTGGGGGTGGAGCTGAACACAAGATTTACAGTATTTAACACCTAAAGCGAAATTATAGCCAGCGTAGTCAACAATGGCCCTCCAATGGTTCCTGTGCTTTTTCTCTGTGATGATCATTCTTTTTGGCAAAGGTGAGAGAGAAGAATGTATTTCTATTTGACTATTAAACACTTTTATTTTTACACATGAAATGTGGAATGTTTAACTACAAATACTAAATAATTAAAAAAAAAATCTATCTGCCTGTATTGTTCTGCAACACAGGAGAGAATGTTTTGACATCATTCAATTCTGCTCTTCTCATCTCTGTTTCTTTCTTTATTTTCTCTTTAAAATTTCTAAGCAATAGTAATTAATGATACTAATTATGTAATTAAGTCAATTATATGAGTACTTAGTAGTTATTTTTTAAACCGGTAAAGTAATTTCACATAAGTTGCAATTGAATAAAAATACCTACTCACTATGGACTAATCATGATGTTTTGATATATTTGTCTTTGTGTTCCAATTTTCAGATGTTCATTCACAGCAGCCTGGTAAGCATCCAAGAACAATTCTGAAAGTTTTTCATACTTAAAATAAGGTACTTTAAAAGAAAAAAAAGGTTATTTTGTTTTATTTTATTTTATTTAAATGTACACCAGTGGGAATGCCAGTTGATGTCTGACGTGGATATGTGCCAAGGTAGTCAAGGCAACTAAAACGATGAAAATCCCTTTTGTCTAGTAATCTGTTGAAATTTACAGTATAAATGGTATTAGTAATTTACTGTAAGGTTGAAAATCCTCAGTTCCAATGTCAACAAAACAAAATTTGCCATCTTATACAAAGTGAGAACAAAGTGCTGCAGAGGGGCTACAGCACTTTGACCCCAGACTGCAGGCTTACTTGTGTCTTCTAGAGTATTTAAAAGCAAAGTGGGTGGCAGAGCCTTCTTTTATAGTACCTGCTCCTAGTTTTGATTGAGGAGAATGACATTCTCTCTAATTTTAAGATTAGTCTTCACACTTCCCTTTTTGACAAACTGTTTCTTCTTCCTTAACTGTTTATAAAGCACCTTGCATTTAATCCTTCGTTATTATTAACCAGTGTTGGGTAAGTTACTTTAAATTCAGAATCAGAATCAGAAAGGGTTTTATTGCCAAATGTTGAGCAGGTTTACAACATTAGGAAATTGCTGCAGTACTTAGTGCAAACATACTGTCAGTTAGTAACTTAGTTACATTAACTTAGTAACTTAGTTACATACTCAGAATTCTCTTGGTAATGTGCTGCTTCCATACCCAGCCAGACTGCCAGTCTTCTAGCTTGCTTACTTGCCACAAGTGCACTGTGCCACCTACCAATAGAAAGGAAAAAATTATGTGCATATTTCCATGAGAGAAATCCCACGCCTGGACCATCGTTGACTGCCGCCATGATTCTAGCCTACGTCACAGCATCATGTGCGCTTTTTACATCCAACACAAAAACTGCAGTCGTGGTGCTTTTGATTGTACTCAGAACTCGGAAATTCTGCCTTCTGAATAGGAAGATGTAGGTAACACCAGACTGCAGATGAGCTGCATACAGAGCTGGACTGGGAAAAAAAATCGCCCCGGGCATTTTGACTAGAGACCGCCCACCATTATAGGAAAAATCATAAAGCCTTTGAATGAAAATAAACACTGTTGTGACAGTGATGTACACTGTTCTGATGGTATATATGTATCAATCTATCAATCGTTTGTTGTAAGATTCAGATAATTATTTTTTAAAGCGAGACATTTTAAATGAGAATAAGAATAGTAGTATAGTATTTCTTTGTGCCCCCCTCTCCCTGTTAATGCCCTACCTGGCCCCCTGGCAAAACTTTGCACAGTTACCAGCTGTCAGCTACGTAAAAAAAAGGATCCTGGTGTTATTTGTCTCTCAGAAACAGTTCATAACTTCCCTTCAACTCATTCATGTCACCTAAAAGGTAAACCTGTTTCTCCATCACCTGTTCAGCTCTGATGATTCAGTAAGGACATCTCCTGGTTTCATCTGCATGTTTCCCTCTCACCACATATCCAAACTGATATCATGACCAGCAGCTTTACAGCTGTGGCTCCAGCAAACATCAGCTGATACTAGAAATTAATATTAAATAAATTCTAACAACAGCTGATCAAGCTTAAAGGTGCTGCTGTTGTTTAACGCGACATCCGCTGGTTTCCTCTTTCTGGCGCAAAGTGGGTGATAAACAAAGAAGAGAGAAAAGCCGATCAGCTGATCATTGATCAGTTTCATTCTTGAAATAGAAACAGGCGAGGGAGGGGGAGAGAAGAAGAGAAGAAGAGATGCAGAATAAATCCAGCTTTGTGTCTTTTCCATTCTAGCTGAAGTCCGGGACAAACTGTGTTCCTTTTCACCTCAATACGAAATGCGCAATATTTTCTCTGAATACGAGACAATTCCGTTTTTTACGGGACGGTTGGCAACTTTAATAATTAACCTTATGAACAAAATAAAGTTCATCAGTAACATCATAGCACCCACCCAGCAGCATATAAACTCCGTCATGCTAGCTAGTACGCAGTACGAGTTATTGTAACTGACTGTAAAAACTCAGCACAAAGAAAATAAACTCCACCTAAATTTGGTTTATATCTGACTCCGATAGACTGCAGGTCATAACTTCTTACCTGAAGTTCAGTTCACCTGACACTCGGACCAGCGGCTGCCTCGGGTCTCTCCTCCTCCTGCCTCCCTTTTCCTTCATCCACCTGCTGGCCTCCACCACTTGCTAATGTTACTGTGGAAGCTCCGCGATAGCCACCACAAGAAGTAACAAGTAATGAGCCTATCTAAATCCCACTAACAATTAACGCGTTCCTGGTTTTGGCATAATAACTAGTTACCGTGCTCGTTACCACAATAATAACGTAGTTACTGTAACGCGTTACTTAATAACGCGTTAGTCCCAACACTGGTGAAGATTCCTGTGCTTTTTCTGCTGAGCAGTTTTTTCTTTTCTTTTCTCACACTGATCCCCTATCAGGAGTTCAGTCTGAGTAGAGTTATCTTTTTTCTCCTCAACTCCCCTATTCTGTTGTACATTTTACTGTTTTTCTTTAAAGCTGACCTGTCTACCCAATGTGATGTCTGTGTAATGTATGTATGGTTGGCAGGTCGACAGTGTGGAGTCCAGCGAAGTGTCATTATAGTCCCCTGATATTATAAAAGGGGCTCTCAGAGATTGGGTTTGCAGTCTGCTGATCACAGAGAGTCACAGACTGCCTCCCCGCATGCTAACGGCTAACAGCTCAATGTATCTGTTGCAGAGCTGTTCTTTCATAGCAATGTACCCATGGTTACCATCTGTCATTTAACAAACACTGCCAGTCCTCCTCCTTTCCTCTCACTGCTGTCTCTCGTCCTGTGAACCGGCAGCAGCTGGAAACCAGGCAGCGCCACACTTGTGTCCAGTGTTAGCCAGGACTCTGTTAGCATCATAATGCTACACTGCCCGTACTCCCTCTGTGTGTCATTAGTTCCTCAATCTTATTAGGGAGCGATCTCATATTTCCAATGATTACATGTCTCCTTCTCCAGCGACAACACCCCCGTCTCTTCATCCTCAGCTTACTTGGGATGTCAGGTCTCTGTCACGAAGCTGCAGGGCACAGCGACATCAGCCGATCCCTAACATAAACAAAGGAGCCATGCTCCGGGTCTCCAAATACGGGTGGAAAAAGTGGAGACAAAAGAAGAGAAAAGTAAACAGAACTAGCACAAAACGGTAGTGCATGATGGCAGAATCTAATTGCTAAGATGTAAGACGTAAAGCATTCTGTCGTTTGTTTGCTTGATCATGCGTTAAACACATCAAAATGCATAGTGGGATTATAATACAAGTGAATACTGGGACAAGCATTGGTACCGAAAAGGCAGCAAGGTGCATCTGTGATGAATTAGTGTGGTCTGCACTTCTTTCTTCTTTGATTGGGTGAAAGGAGGCACATATCTTTGACGTTGCGTGACAAACTCTGTATTCCTCGTCCACATGTAAACGCAAAAGAGGAGCCAGTCCCAATGCAGGGTGGTACCTCTGAGTGCTTTTAATGTCGTGGCTGATCGGTGTACTCAGTGTTTAACTCTTTTTTTTTTTTCTTTTTCTGTCAGAGTGCGGCAGGGCTGTGAAAAACAGCAGAATTGTGGGAGGTGAAAATGCATCCCCAGGAAGTTGGCCATGGCAGGCAACATTATTAATTGGTAATGGTTTGTGTGGAGGATCCCTGATCACCGACCAGTGGGTACTGACAGCTGCTCACTGCATTACACCGTGAGTTAACATTCAAAGTTTACATTTTGATATTAATGATGCTACTGAGATCCATTTCACAGTTGGTAGCAACATATATCTGCATAATGTAAACATGAATGTGTTCTGATCGTAATGTTGTGATCTAGTTGTGACTACACTGAATAGCAGCCAGAGTCAGATGAGAAACACATGAAATGTCTTTCCATCAAATGTGAAGTGACAGGCAGCGGACCATTAGCTTAGCTCATGTTAAAGATTTTAAATAGGGATTCTGCTAACCCGGCTTTACCCAAAAATAATTTAAAAAAAACAAACCCTAATGCAGGGGCGATTCTAGGATCAGAGCTTTGGGGGTGCTGAGCACCCAGAGCTGCCCAGCCAGGCAAGATAAGCTTTACACGTCACGATGAGACTTCTTCCCTGTCTCTGTCAGTCCCTGCATCCTTAAATGTCTCCAGTTGTCCCAAGTTCCCTCTGACTGTCTCCTTGGTGCATTTAAACCCCTGTTCCTCCCTGTCCTCATCGTCTGTTGTCTTCATCTCCATTATCAGTCATCATAATTTTACCATCTCTGTGCAAGTCTGTAAATTTCTTCATTAAATCATAAGATTCTTAAATTCATCAAGTCTCTCTGTGCCTGGGTCCTCATCACAAAACATGACATCACTGTTTTGTACATTTTAACACAATTTAATCCCCACATTTGTGAAAGAAAAGCAAAACACTTTTTTGAGAAGTCTGTAACAAAACCATCAAATCTGATAAAGGTTATTTAAATGATGCTCATAGTGAGTAAGAAGTAAACTGAGTGCATGTTTTGGACAGAGATTCACTTTTAATGTGTATGTGTAATATAATACAGATACATAAAAAACACTCCCAAAACAGAATAAATTATTACAAAATATTAATAAAAACTATAAAATGGAGGCAACTTTGCCTGTGGTAGAATGTATACAATGTATGAAAAAATCTTTACTGCAGATACTAATTTGACTAATTTAATAATACTAATTTTGTGTTGTAAGATTTATGAGTTTCATGCTTTCATAGTGGTACTTGGGAGAGCTTGACATTTTTCTCAGGTGGTGCACACTGTAAAAAGTTTGAGAAACACTGATAAGTGTTTCTCTGCCGCATAAGTCTGTATGCGGCAGTCATACAGACAACTGGACGGTCCAAAAGTTGGCCTACCTATTACTGGCTGAGGCTTTAGTAGAGTTGTGGCTGAACCACATAAAATATATCATTAATTTTATTCTCCCCAATCAATGATAATGTTATGTTGGAATGTTGTTAAAGAGGGTCAAAAATGTTTCAAACCAGTTTGTTTTGCAGATTCTGTATAGCAGCTTTAATATAGGGAGAACACAACTTCCTGATTGTATGAATAAAATCAGGTTTTTTCTCTTCGTCAGTTTAATAGTTTCTGTTTTGCCTGTCACTGTTCCCTGTCTGTTTTCTTACCTGGTTCTTCCTGACCTTGTACTTTCTCCTCACATTCCCCTCTTTCCTCTCTCCCTCTTTGGACTGACAATCATACACAAATAGATTGTATTCAATTAGATGAAAAAATTACATTAATATGAAAAAAGAAATTATTAAGATCACTAACGAAAAGTCCTCTCTCGGTGTACTTTCAACCAAAAGGCAAATAACCAAACCACATGAACATCTAATAAAAGATATAAAATATTGAAACACTGATCCAACATTATCCTTTATTGATGGATCATTTGTTCTTACACTTTTACCTGAATGTGGCTCCTTTTTTTGAAAAAACTTCCTTATATCCATTATGAACCTGGCTGTCTCTCTGTACACAAACACACACACACACACACACACACACAACAGGAGTTATAAGGTTAATGGGCATTCAGTCAGTTAGCTAGTTAGTATCCATTTCAAACAGGACAGTGGTAACAACAGCAGGCTACGGACAATTTTAAGTTTTAGATTTTAAATAGGCTGTATACATTTCAGTGGGAGCAACAGGATGGTCAAATGTCGCTGAATTTACTACAGAGTAGGACGGATTGTAGGGTAGCAAACATCATTGGAAAACACGTTTTCAACACTGCAGGTTACCTGGTGTAAGGTTTTTCAGCTAAAAAGAAACATGACTCCTATCTAACTACATAAAGAGTAACTGAAGGTTAAATGCTGCTAATATGTCCTGTTTTAATCCAGGCACTCCACCTCCGCTCCGCTGCGTCTCAGCTACCATCGCTCTGGCAGCAACGACCCTAGAGCCAGAGTAGGGGAGAGCTGGAACAAACCATTTTGGGAGGGGGAGGGGTTATCTATACTTTGTTGTTAAAATGTTCCGTCTCAACCAAGTACTGTATGCTTTTTATATTTTTAGTAGTGTGTCACACAAACAGCAAATATTGTCAAAAAAAAGTAAGAAATCTTTGGGGGTGCTTTGATTCATTTTGGGGGTGCTGAAGCACCCCCCAAAATGGGCTAAAATCGCCCCTGCCCTAATGTCATGTTTTTAATAAAACATCAGTAGTAGTGAGCAAGCGTCTTTATTTTTAACGTGGCTCACATCCATGCATGTAAACACAACCTGCCGCTGCTTCTACGACACAGTATATATCACAATTTGGTTTAGACAGCCCCCTAGTGGTGAAGCTGAACTAACCCACATAACTCCTATCAACACACCTAATAGATCTGTAAGAATAATCATTTACACACGAACCAAAGAAGAAAGCCTTTAAATGGATAAATAGGAAACGCTCACTCATGGAATTCCTTTTGGTCGACTACAATGGACATACAGATTTTTAATAAAAATATTCAGTAACACTGTGATCATCATCTCTTACTGGTCTGATTTGTGATAACAATGATAATAATCAACATAAAAATGCCTTAAATGTAAATTATTTTTCCCCCTCCAAGTTCTGATCGCAACAGGACAATAGTGTATCTAGGCCACAACTATCTTTTCGGTCCAGACCCGAATAAAGTGAATCGGACGTTGGAAGATATCTTCTGCCATCCTGAGTACGACGCCTCAACAAAAGACAATGACATTTGTCTCGTAAAGCTGTCTACTCCTGTGGAATTCACAGACTACATTCTGCCGATCTGCCTAGCATCTGAAAACAGCACTTTCTACAATGGGACCAGCAGCTGGGTCACTGGCTTTGGAGATACAACTGGTAAGTTAAAAGAAAGAAAATAAATAGTGTTAGTGAAAAAGTGAAAAAGGCTTAATTTTCACATTTCTGAATTAGGTTACGGTTCCTTCCAAGAGACTCTGCAGGAGGTGAATGTCCCTATAGTGGGAAACAACGAGTGCAAATGCTTTGCTGAGATTACAGAGAACATGATCTGTGCTGGGCTGAAAGAGGGAGGGAAGGATTCATGTCAGGTGACCACCAACTTTTTGTTTATTTGTAATGTAAGGGCCTATTGACAACCATGAAGATTTTATATTGTTGTTAGCAAAACTTTGGATTATGGTTTCTCTGTTGTTGTATCCGTATTTACTGATATTTTAAATTCAAGATTGGTCTTAATTTCTTCAATCTCATTTATTATTAATCAGTTTCATTTTCAAAAAAAAAAATTCTGTCAGTGATGTCATGTTATGTTGATATCATGTTACTAAAAGGATTTAGCTCATTGGCCTGCACTAATGAGCTAAATTTAAATTGGCTTCAAAATAAATTATAATTAGCACTGTTACTGTAGCTAATCAGTAAGTTCATAATTAATGCAATTTTTCTGTCAGTGATATGTCACCTTCAATCCAATGTTTTGTCTTCATAGGACACTTTAAATTTTTTCTATTATATTTAACATTGGAAGATATTATGAATTATGAATCATTATGTCACAGACCTGGTTTATAAAACCACATGTGACTGATTAACTTATGGTGAAAACAACTCAGGCATCATTTTATGCATTTAAGCTCCAAAAGATGTTTATCCCAACAGAGGACCGGATACCCATTTAATTAATACCTATCCGTCTTAAAAACCTTTTACAAAATTTTCACAGGGAGACTCGGGAGGACCACTTGTGACAAAGAAAGACTCAGTCTGGGTCCAGAGTGGAGTTGTGAGTTTTGGTTATGGCTGCGCCCTGCCTAATAGACCTGGAGTCTATGCTCGTGTGTCCCAGTACCAAAACTGGATCAACAACACCGTCAGTGGGACACCACCAGGCTTTGTAACCTACACCTCTCTGGGCCCTGACAGTGATTTAGACTTCATCTGCCCAACATCAGCTATTCCTACAACTTTCCCCACACATGACCCTCCTTTCACTTTCCCCACACATGACCCTCCTTTCACTTTCCCTACCAGTGACCCTCCTTTCACTTTCCCCACAGATGACCCTCCTTTCACTTTCCCCACACATGACCCTCCTTTCACTTTCCCCACACATGACCCTCCTTTCACTTTCCCTACCAGTGACCCTCCTTTCACTTTTCCTCCCTCTACCACCTTATGTGATGATTTGTTTTGCAGTGGTAAAAACTTGATCCACTTCACTCACTTCACTTCATTCTGTGTTCTTGTTGTGTTGCTCCATGTGCTTGTTTGAAGTGGAGGAATTTAACTCCAAATCTTAACTGGAAATTTAACTTAGAGGAGCTTAGAGCTTGAGTTTGTAGTTACTTTACAAATTAAGAGTTTTCACTAATATATATCATGATATAAAGATCTAAAGAAATGAGATGAAATGTTAACATGTCATTCCAATGAAACACTGGATCTTGTCAAATTGAAATGGGTATCTTTTTTGCTATTTTAAAATTAATTTTTTGTTAAATGCTGAGTATAATAAGCCATATAAATAATAAACATTTATTACAATGTATATACCATACATTATTCATTATACACATAATTTTACATCAAGAATCAAAAAATTTGAAGAGCTGCTTGGGAGCCAATAGAGCTCTTTTTCATGAGTCAAGCCATAAGAAGTGACTTTCTTAAAGAGCCTGAATTCCCATCAGGCTAGTTAAGCTCCTGGACTCTCCTGTTATGAAGCCATGCTATTCAGATGCAGTATGTGATTTAGTGTCAACATCAATCAATATCAATATCAATATCAATATCGTCTGGATGGGCACATGTGTTGCCTTTTGGAACCTTTTGGCACTCATAAATTCCAAATTCCAAAAGTGACAGCTGCCAGTTTCACACATCCTAACCTGTGGCGTGTCCAGCGGGGTGGCCTGGGGGGGGCACAGGCCACCCCCCCAACCAGACTGGCCACCCCAGGTGCCACCCCGAAGCTAAAACAATAAAATTCAATGAAATATCAAATGCACGATTATGTTTTCACAGTGAAGCTCAGATATCCGAGTGTAAGTGAATGCAGCATCGGCGTCTGCGCTATGAGCATCATGTTAGCAAAGGTAGGAGAGCCAAGCACGAAAGACAGCACCACAGAAAACAGTTTTTCGGCGAAAGATTAACAGTTTAACATAGCTGGACTGGCCATCGAGCGTGGCGGAGCTTCCACGGCGGCTAGCAGGTGCAGTGTTGCCAACTTAGCGACTTTGTCGCTATATTCAGCGAGTTTTCAGACCTCCTAGCGACTTTTTTTCTATAAAAAGTCGCTAAAAAAAGACGTGAAAGCGCGTATCGCTTTTACTCTCAACAAGCAGCGGGTGCTGTAACGCAGTCAGTTCTTCTTTTAATCTTTTACTCTTATGCTGTTTTGTGGATCACAAGGTTTAAAACTACTTATAAACACACACAAACACAAAGTAACTCCACCAGAGTGCCTATTTCGGGTCACTTTTGCCGGTCCAAGCCCGGGTAAAGGAGCAGGGTTGGAATTGTGACATTAAAAAAACAATAATTGCTAAAAGAAATTTAATTTGTAGTTCTAAATAAACTCTAAATGCATTTAGGACGTTTTTTACTCACTTTATGTCTCTTCCACGATGTTATTTCTCTCTCCAACAACATAGGTTACAATTATATTAGCGTGACCAATTATGCAAATTAGGTGATGACGTCATTTAGCGACTTCTAGCGACTTTTAGGACAGCCAATAGCGATTTTCCTTACTGAGGAGTTGGCAACACTGAGCAGGTGGATGAGGGAAGGGGAGGCAGGAGGAGGAGAGACCCGAGGCAGCCGCCAGTCCGAGTGTCAGGTGAACTGAACTTCAGGTAAGAAGTTATGACCTGCAGTCTATCTGGGTCAGATATAAACCAAGTTTAGGTGGAGTTTATTTTCGTTGTGCTGACTTTTTACAGTCAGTTACAATAACTCTTACTGCGTACTAGCTAGCATGACGGAGTTTATGTACAGCTGGGTGGGTGCTGTGATGTTACTGATGGTGAACTTTATTTTATTCATAAGGTTAGTTAGTAGAGTTGCCAACGGCTCCTTAAAAATGGAATGGTCCCTCATTCAGAGAAAATATTACAAGCTGGATGTGTCTTTGCTGCACAGCTGCCTCTTCTTCTCTCATTCTCTCTCCCTCCCTCTCCTGTTCCTACTTTAATCATGAAACTGATCAATGATCAGCTGATCAGCTTTTCTTTTTTGTTTGTTTATCGCCCACTTTGCGCCAGAAAGAGGAAACCAGCGGATGTCGCGTTAAACAACAGCAGCACCTTTAAGCTTGATCAGCTGTTGTTAGAATTTATTTAATATGAAGTATCAGCTGATGTTTGCTGGAGCCACAGCTGTAAAGCTGCTGCTCATGATGTCGGTTCGGATATGTGGTGAGAGGGAAACATGAAGATGAAACCAGGAGATGTCCTTACTGAATCATCAGAGCTGAACAGGTGATGGAGAAACAGGTTTACCTTTTAGGTGACATGAATGAGTTGAAGGGAAGTTATGAACTGTTTCTGAGAGACAAATAACACCAGGATCCTTTTCTATGTAGCTGACTGCTGGTAACTGTGCAGGGGCGGGTCTAGCAAAGTTATGCCAGGGGGCCAGGTAGGGCATTAACAGGGAAAGGGGGGCACAAAGAAATACTTTTCTTACTTATTCTCATTTAAAATATCTAGCTTTTATTAAACAATTATCTGAATCTTGCGAACAAAGTTTTTATCTGACGTAAAATGTATAGAAATCATACATAAACCAACAAGACCGTGTACATCACTGTCACAACAGCGTCTGTTTTCATTCAAAGGCTTTATGGCTTTAATACCTGGTGGGCCGGTCTGTAGTCAAAATGCCCAATTTTTTGTCCCAGTCCAGCCCTGCGGGTTAATACTGGCAGTGTCACCATGCCAGCTGACTGTATTTCATCATCAGCCAGTGTTGTTCTTTATACATCAGTATTACCAAAGTTTACCATAAGGCAGCATAGAAAGTATTTACTTGCTTTCAGGTTTTATTCAGATGTTAGTCTTTTCATTTGTTTCCCCACTTTTTTCCCTGTTTCAAAATCAAACACCAGTTTGTAAGAAGATTATCTTCTTTTTTTAATAGGCAGATAAAGTTTTGCATTGACTAATTTGGCAATTGTATGTTAAAAATGTTCGTATTTTAATATTCAAAAATGTTTTTGCCCAAAACATATGTGCACTATATGTCAGTAAAAATACTATGCAAATATTGCTGTCCTTGAATGCTGACTAAACACTGACAAAGCACTGATTGTATCTCTTGTACTTCATCAACGCAGTATCTAAAAACTTTGCACCGTAGTGGTTAAAACCTCATTCTAATAAGAGTCAAAAGCAAATTCAGTTATTAGGTTTACAGGGTTATTGAATGATGGTTAACGGTTGGTAGAATTTTTTTTTAACATTATCTGCCAATTACATCTGCCACCCTTCTCCAAATCTGTGCCCCTACCTGGCCCCCCCAACAAAAATTTTCTAGACACGCCACTGATCCTAACACTTAGGATTAGTTAGACAGAAGCTCTCTTAGTTAGAGAGCTGATCCAGGTTTGCTGGTCCCATAGATCCATATTGCTGCGCTGAAAATTGTTTTTTATCTTACTCTGGAAATTCTGGTCAACATGACTGAGACTTTGCCTCAGGTTCGATAAGTAAAGGGTAGTGATGTGCGGATCGATCCTGAAATATTGATTCCTCCGATACCAATCATTTATGTTCTAGAATCGATTCTCACATTAAAATATCGATATTTCAGTAATTTAGGGTAAATTTGTAGTTTATCATTAACAGGAACACAGTGGAAAGAAACTATAATATTCGGATTGTCTACATTCAAAGGAACTACTTCCTCTTCCGCCTTTCATAGTCATGTGCGAAATACAGTTGTATAAATGTCTCGCAGCCCCTTGGCGTGCGCACTCACAACAATGGCTGAGCATAATTGTGCGGACGTATTTTACCTCCACAAACAGCTGAGATGTGGTTTGCGATACATGTGGCAAAAAAGTGAGGTGTTGTGGCCACACTTGCCAACCTTGAGACCTCAGAATTAGGGATACATTTAAAAGGGCTGTTGGGGGGTGGGGTGGGGTGGGTGATAAATACATTTTACAGTGTTTATTTATCGGATAAAATACGTTAAATGTCACCGTTATTATTGGCCGGCCCAGAAACAGCGGGGGTGTCCAAATTCAGAGGATGTTTTCACCTGAGGACCCGGCCTTCACGGTCTACAGAAAGCCAGGTAGTACATCAACTCTGCCGTCTGCTCCTTGCTATCTAAAATATAACCGGGCGCTGGCGTAAAATCTCGACCGTCTCACACTTTGTTTAATTAGTTTTCTGTTTGACGTTTATTCAGCTGTGTGAAAACCCCGGAGGAGCCCTCCCGAGGGATTAATAAAGTTAAATTTAATTTAATCTAATCTAATAACTTTAATCTCAGCCAAACCGATTTACTCACGAACAAATAAAACACTGAAAAAGCCAAACAATAACATTTTTAAGTTATCAAAGTGACTTATATATCATGTTTAACCCGAGTAGTGAAAGACCTTTGAAAACGATGTGTCGATTGGCTCAGATATTTGAAGTTTACACAGCTACATTCTCACCTGAAAATATGTTAAAAGTTTTTTTGCGACCCAGAAAGAGAAATAAGAGTAATATTAAAACTAAGTCGCTGCCGCCATTGTTAGAATCTGGAATTGGCTGGGCCGCGCTATGAATTCGGCGATATGGTTTTTAAATTTTGTTGTCCGGGTGGAAAATCGGGAGAAATTCGGGAGAATTGTGGCTCCGGGAGATTTTCGGGAGGGGCACTGAAATTCGGGATTCTCCCGGAAAAATCGGGAGGGTTGGCATGTATGGTTGTGGCAACATCACTAACTTTGTCAAACACCTCAGAGTAAATCATATCACAGAATATGAAGAGATTATGTTGAGGCGAACTGAAGAGGAGGACAGGGACAGGTGCTGCTAGGGCGAGACAGACGTCTCTCACTGAGTCCTTTAGTGCTGCAGGCAGGCAAGGTGTTCAAATAGCGCACAACTTCAGTTTTTTTATTTCTATATGATGAACTCTGCATTATTAAGTGATAAGAACAAGTAATCTGATGCCCTGTAATCATTATGACGCTATAATTTGAGATACAATAAATAAAATAAGTTTTTGTACAAAGTATCGGTATCGGATCAGTATCGTCGATACCACCCTGAATATTACTTGGTATCGGATCGGAAAGGAAATCAGTGGTATCGCACATCACTAGTAAAGGGTCCATCCTAACACCAGCATATTATGTCTTGGTTCATGGTCAATCATCCAGGTAAGGAAATCCCAAAAAGTTCATTCTTTTCAAGTGAAAGAAGCATTTTCAGCATAGGAGGCAGTGTAGGGCAAGAAACCTGTTCACCCTAACAGAGACTTAATTGAAATTATGTTTATAAAAACAGACCATCAACATTAAGTGTGATTTTTTTCATTGCTAACTCAAAATTTTAATGTGAGTAGGAAGTCATTGCTTGGATGCTAAATGTGTTGCTAATTTAAATACTGATCTCAGACTGTGGCACCACTGGCACACCAGTGATTTGAGTTATAGGCTAAATCTTCAAATCCTCTTCATAGCTCCAAAACGCATGCATGAATTGTAAATGGCGCAAGTTAAAGGATGTCCAATTTCATGCAAATTATTTTTAATGTGAACATATCTGTAGCAAAATTAAAGACAATCTACTCAGTGAAACACATTTACTCAAAATCACAAATGCCAACTTTATTTTAAAAAATAAAATAAAATACAAAGTTATTGGACCTTCACAGACTTTTGGAATATTTGTCAAGAGACGGTCAAAGGGTCAATACAATCTTTGATGAGCTATTGAGCTTATTTATAATAATACTTGGAAATGAATAAAACCTCAAGAACTGTGGATATGTTTACACGAAAACTAATACAATTTTTGAAAATCAATTGCACTGATGCAAAAATCAGCTTTGTGTTACTGGTACATTTTAATGTGTGTGATCACGACTTCTGTGCTCAGTCATAACATTTATTTGTTTTGAAGAACTCCTTGTTTCTTCACATTTTTCCTACAAGGAGACAACCTTTTTTTGCAATTCCTTAAGTTTTACTTTCGACATTGGCTGCTTTGTTCACTTATTTTCAATGGCCTGACCATTTTCAAAAGACATTCTTTTAAAGCCCTTTAACACTTTTGTGAGCCATTTAAGAACAACAAAGCCACTTCATTCATGGCATGAACTAGTGTTATATCCCTAACAACTTCACAAATGACTCATCTGAATCTAGAAAAATACTCAAAATATTAAATAAATACTCCAAAATACTATGAAGAATTCCAAAGATAACAGTGTGACTGGCATATACCAACATGGTGATTATCAAGGATCTATTAGCTGAAAACTTGGCAGATCTCATCAGTGTGCAGTATTTGATAAAATGAGGAAACTGAACAAGTCAAGACCAAAAGGAGGAAAAAGAAAAAGTGGCATGGCTAATAATAGAATCCAGCAATAAGGGCCAGATAGATCCTGCATCAGGAAAGATTCACCTGGCCCTTCAAACATCTGTCCATTAACTGCAGCTTCAGCTTCAGTGTTTAGAAATCATCTCAGTGGACGGGTCACTGTCAAAAAGACATGAAAGAAGAGCTTTGAATGTAATTAAAGAAGTTTGGAGAACTATTCCTGAAAACTACTTAAAGTAATAAGAATAAAGCTGCCTAAGAGAATTTAGACAGATATGTGGCAGGTAACACCGGACCCAATGACAGCACCAAATGGGCAGCTTTATTGTTGTACTTGGAAAGTCCTTAGAAAACAAAAACAAAACCTTATGTAAGAAACAAAACTAGAAGCAAAGCAATTTGCTCACATGGAAACTAGGAAACTAGAGGAAAAACACAAAAATCCAGAACACCAAGGAACACAAAGCATGAGCGATCAACGCAACAATGAGCAGAGGGAGACTTAGGACATAAATACACATACACGATAATGAGACGATGGGTGGAAACAAACACAGAGACAGAACAGGCCGGGGAGACCGAAGAACAGAACAGAACAGAAGTCTGAAGCTTAAACACAAATGGTAAATGGCGTGTATTTGTATAGCGGTCCCCAAGTACCCCAAAGCGCTTTACACTACATTCAGTCATTCACACACACATTCACGCACCAGCGATGCCAAGCTACGTTGTAGCCACAGCTGCCCTGGGGCGCACTGACAGAGACGTGGCTGCCACCGGGCCCTCTGACCACCACCCGTAGGCAACGGGTGAAGTGTCTTGCCCAAGGACACAACGACCGAGACTGTCGGAGCCGGGGCTTGAACCGGCAACCTTCCGATTACAAACGAACTGCCAACTCTTGAGCCACGATCGCCCCTAGCCTGACAACAGTCAGGAAAACATGAGTAGCCCACCCAGGTACCAGGACATGATCATGTCAAATATGGAATTTCAAGCTTGTTAGAATTGTACAAACTCTGTTTTTACCAGATATACTGTAATTCTATGCATGCTTGCATTGTGTTCCAATAAATGGCAGCATCTATTTCCTAGATAAAGACATGTGGATTGGCTCAAGACTTTTGCACAGCATTGCATTTATTTATGAATTTAGCACCTTAATGTGTCTAAGAGCAAAATATCCTAAATTTTTATCCTAAAATTTTTCAAGGTGAATTCAAGAACTTGAATGTTTTGTGATTAAAGGTTTTTGAATCAAAACTATTCACAGCTTGAACTTGTAGACTAGATTTTTTTCGTACCTCATAAGCACTTTGACAGGTTAAACCAGTTTGTCAACTAATTTTTTCAGAGTATCAGTGTCCAGACGGCAGTTTTTACACAAGCTTCTTTAGAAAATGAGTTGAGGTATTATAACTCTGAAAACACAACACTGCCTTTATTCAGAGAAACTTGATACCTGATGATACACCTGGGTAACCAAGTCTAAATTCAGAAAAAACTGAGGTTATTGTACTCACTGTGTCTAACTAGATGCTTTCTCTTGGTGTTATCTTGGCCTCCAGTAACACTGCGAGGAATTTTGGGGTTGTTTGAACCAGGATGTAGGACTGCTTTCGTTCATTTGTGCAACATCTCTAAAATTTGAAACATCATGTCTCAATGTGACACTGCAAAACTATGCATTTATTGCTTCTAGGCTGGACTACTGTAATTCATTATTAACAGGATGTACTAAAAACTCCATGAAGGCCTTTATTAAACCTATTTATTTTATTCTTCTACTGGACAGGCTGTGGTTACCTTTTAAGTCTCTTGTTCTATTATTGCACCACTACTGAGCCAATTTAACAGTGAAGATCTTTAACTCAGCGAACAGATAATTTAGAATTCATCCAATATGCACACTTTGATTTAACAGGTGGTGCTTACCTTTAAGGACCGGTCCTCTGTTCGCCTCATTTCACGATCCCACCTTGGGCCAAATTTGTCCTCTCTGATGTAAAGGAAACTGGGCAGAAACACCAAATATTAAACCCAATTCTTTTATTCTTCTACTGGACAGAGAGAACACAGACTCAAAGTGGTCAAAGGTTTATAATTATTTTATTCAATCATTACTTTCCGGAAAGGAATGTGCATGAGGCTAAACCCTCTGCAGATCTAAAACATTACAAGCATATCACCTATGTTATAATCCGCTCGCTCCTCCCCTACTAAACCGTCTCTTAATCTATTTCAATACTACATGTCTGCCCTTACTTTATGTGTGTGTGTGTGTGCGTTGCTTAGTTCCGCTTTTCTGTCTGCATCTGTGTCCTGTTCTTAATATACTGCCTCTGCATCTCTACAAAAGACTTCATGTTCTGCACAGTATTTCAGTCTTGCTCACCACTTTGTAACCTTTAACACACTTTATGACTGAAAAGTGGCCTTTTTAATATACTGGCCTGCATAAGACAAAAATAATCAGAAAATAAGCACTAAAATATATATATATATATATATTCCTTAACACCTTCAGTTAATCCAAAATGCTGCAGCAAGAGTACTGACAGGGACTAGAAAGAAAGAGCATATTTCTCCTGTATTGGCTTCCCTTCATTGGCTATAAAGGGGACCAGTTTCCAGTTTGGATTCAGGAAGAATTCTATGGAAGCTGGTTCCACAGAAGAGGGGCCTGAAAACTGAAGGCTCTCCCTCCCATTCTACTTTTAAATACTCTAGGAACAACAAGTAGGCCTGCAGTGCGAGAGTGAAGTGCTCTAATAGGGTGATATGGCACTACAAGGTCATTAAGATAAGATGGGGCCTGATTATTTAAGACCTTGTATGTGAGGAGCAGGATTTTGAATTCAATTCTGGATTTAACAGGGAGCCAATGAAGGGAAGCCAAAACAGGAGAAATATGCTCTCTCTTTCTAGTCCCTGTCAGGACTCTTGCTGCAGCATTTTGGATCAGCTGAAGGCTTTTCAAGGAGTTTTTAGGACTTCCTGATAATAAAGAATTACAGTCGTCCAGCCTGGAAGTAATAAATGCATGAACTAGTTTTTCAGCGTCACTCTGAGACAGGATATTTCTAATTTTAGAGATGTTGCACAAATGGAAGAAAGCAGTCTTACATATTTGTTTAATATGTGTGTTGAAGGACATGTCCTGGTCAAAAATGACTCCAAGGTTCCTCACAGCATTACTGGAGGCCAAGGTAATGCCATCCAGAGTAAGAATCTGCTTAGATACCATATTTATACAATACAATAACCTCAGTTTTATCTGAATTTAGAAGCAGGAAATTAGAGATCATCCAGAAAGTCAGGTGTTTTCAACTTTTAAGAGGTCAGGTTAAAGATGGGAGACAGTATATAACTGAAGTCTATATATCACCAACAACAGCTCATCACTGCCTTCCCAGCCGAATACCAATGAAGATTTTTGGATGTGATCTAATAACTGATTACATTCTGTTCAGGGCCAGCTGTGGACGAATGAAGCCTCAATACATCTACTCTTTGAATGGGTGTTACATTTCAAACATACATCATATTATTTCTTTTTCCTTTTGCACAATGGCAATGCATTTGAGATTATTTTTTTCAGATATTCTATTCATGACATCACACAGAAATAGACAAATTAATTTGCATCAAAGTGGTTATATAATGTAACATCAAATATTTAGACTTAATCCAAGCCAATTCTTAAGTCCTGAACAAACACTTCATAACAACAGCTGCATGTTACAGTAAGTCCTTCCTTTTGACAGATGTCAGGAATAGAAATATTGTCCTGCTATTAGTTGCTGCTATTTTTATAATCATCATTAACATTTCAGTATTAATAGTGAGGTTGCATTTAGATGCATTCAGATGTTCAAATATATGGTTATAGCCTTTATTACAGGTCCAAAGAAGAACCATTTTAAATGGTTCTGTTGAATCTATAATTTAAATGTTATTAATGCTTTTATGATCTCTGTGTAGAGGGCAGAGACAGGAAAATACTCTCTGTGCTAAAATGAGACAGGAAACGAAACGCGTCTGCAGAGCATGTTTTGCAGAAGCGAAACCGAAAGCAGAAAGAGCCAAAGAGTTAGTATGCATTTATCTTTGATTTAAGCTTTTAGTAGAGGCTTTTGATCAAAACATTAATTCAGTAGAGTACACATATATAGTCTTGGTTCGGACATACACGTAACCACACGCACACTTAGTTAGAGGAATCACTGATAGGGGAAAGTTCAGTTTAAGGTCAACTAAGGTTCAGAAAAGCAGATGCAAACTCTGCACGTACAGACAGACAAATAGTGAGAGGTCATGACACGTACGCAGTACATAGCATGCACGCGCGCCGCACGTGGACGCACAGACACACACACACACACACTGTTAGGGTGTAGGTGAAAGTTGACTGATGAAGCAGTAGATGCACGATGCGAGAGCTGAGCTGGCTTACGGAAACCACCGGGAGAAGATGGAAGCCAGTGTACTTTTAATTGTGCCTTAAGTTGTCAAATAGAACATTTGTGGTTTTGAAGCTGATGTATGTGATGACGCAATGAGGGGGCGTCACTAAATATACTCTGATGCATATAAAACTGTATTTTGATGTTAGGAGGATGAGATTGTGGGGCTGTCTGCTTACGGAGTCCGCTCATTCTCCCACGCTGCGTGTCATTTCATTAAAATCATCGTCTTTACCCTTTGGACCAGTGTGGTTACTTGCATTCCTCCTGTGTTTCCTTCCCTATATTTTTGAACCTTAACATTTGGGGGCTTCGTCCGAGGGGGAAGTGAGACAGGATGGAGAAAGGTCCGGCGTCAGGCGCTCAGGCATTGGTCAGTGGTCTAAGTGAGTGACAAGCCGGCATATAACAAAAGGTAGGCACCACCTGTTGATCTTATGAACCAAAGTGTGTCAAATTGGGCTGTGTAAATTGAAAGTCTACTCACTGAAACTACTGGTAGATGTCTGCTTTGATTTTGGTGAAAAGTTGAAGGTTGAAGTAATGATAATGAAATGGAAGTTTATAAGTGACATTACTGAGTAATGAGAATAAAGGAATGAAAAGAGAATTAAAGCAGTTGGACTGCTAAGTGAACTTTTAGAATGATAGGGAATTTGGTCATTTTGTGGGTTAAAGTCCCGTTGGTCATTTGGTCTACGTGTGATGGTCATTTTTGTGGGTTAGAGTCCCCTATGTCCACAACGGGAGATCTGCCTCAATCTTAATCCTGATCCGGGTGTAGATTGTTGTTTCAAATTATTATAAATTTTTCTAGGACGACAGCGGCGTCTGTTAAGAAGCGCATTTTCTCGGAGGTAACGCTCCCTCCTGGATAAAGACGTTTATCCTTGACCTACCCTGAAGAGTAGGGTTAGTACGGCACGACGAGCCGGGAAGGACTGGGGAATCTTCAAAATTGCTAGGAGTTAGAGTCTCCTATTTTTGCGCTTATTGGGTATGCTGGCAAATTAAGTTAGGTTTAGAGATCTGGACAGGACAGTCTGGGACCGCCCTGGTGAATTGAGCACAAAAAGTCTGGGACTGATCGGTTGGAGCCGTTATGTTCTATTATCGAAATTACATAGGAGTTGAAAAGGCCTAAAAAAATCTGTGCAGTTGTAATTAATAAGACGTCTGTAATGTAAAATATGAGATCTATGAGTAAGATCAGTCTCTGTGTCAGTAATGCACAGCCGGATGTGCACGGATGGTGTGTGTAAATGCAAATGAGCAGCAGTGACGCGCAGAGAGGGTGGTTTCAATTTCGAGAGGACTGAGAGCGCTTTGCTAAATGCCTGTATATAAGAGGTTGGTTTTGCTTATTATGAGAGTGTAAATACAGTTTGAATATATTAGTGTGGATGTATAGTAAATGACTGAATTTTGATAGATGTATATTTCGTGAGCCATAAATGTTGGTGTGTTTTATTTTTCAATTATGTGTGTGTGTGGAGAAGCGGGGTGTGAGACGATGAGAGGTTTCAGTTTTCTTTTTCTTTTTCTTTTGACTTGCTCTTTCTGATCATGGAAGGCATGTCCAAAATACTCGTATGAAAGCGTATTTTGTGTGATTCTAACCGTGTGAATGCTGTCAGTATTTGATTTGAGTGACTCTGCATGATTTGTCTGAGTGAGTGGAAAATGGAAGTTTGAGAGAGAGAAGGCAGTGTGTGTGAGACGAGTCATGGCGTCTGAAAGAGGTTAGAATATTTAAAAGTGTGTGTGAGAGGAAGGTGTGTGTGACTGATGATGTCAGGGGAGCACCCAGAGAAATAGACAGAGTTAAATTCTAAGAAGATGAAGCGGATGCATGTTTTAAGAAAAAGTAATAAAGTAATAAAATTATATTAATTACAGGTTTTAGAAAAGAGACAGACTGAGAGAAATAAATACAGGAACTAACAATTACATTAATGAATTGAAAATTCACGTACACAAACTGTTACATGTGAAATTATTGTTGGAAAGTTTAATAAAGAAAGCAGTTTACACTCCTTTAATTTCCAGAACCAGTGTGTCCCTAGATCTGATAACACCCTTGCCCAGTTGGCCCCTGTAGTAGGCGGGCATGGAAGGCTGGACAGCCCATGACGGGTAAGATCCCACCTCGAAACCCTGGGACAACCTAAGGCAAGGCGCAGTCACGATTGCTCGAACCTAAGTCCCGGAGTGACCTTGGAGTCACTGGAGGAGACGGATTTAACAGGTAAGGCCACTGGGCACAGACAGAAGGGAAATGTCATTAACAAGGACCAGTGATGAACCAGAGAGAGAAAATACACCCTGTCAAAGGAGTTTGAAACACTGCAAAAGAAACATTTACAAGATCACAAAGATCATAAAGAAACATTTATAGAAATCACACATACAAACGGAAAATGCACTAACCATACAGAGATAAGCTCATGAAGAGTAATGCATAGATAGTGATTAAAACTTGGCTAAGAACACAAACATATGTAATTAAATCAGCCTGGTAATTTCATGAGGGTTAAAATGGTGTGAATGTTGAAGAAAATACACTTAAAACACACTTGGATAAAATAGAGTTGTTGTGGAATAACTCAAACGAAGCTGTATGACGAGGGAGTGAGTTATGGAAAAAACAAAACAAAAGAGAAGTGATTACTTAGGAGTGCTCTTGCACTGATTGATCAAAGTAAGTGATTAGTATAGAAAGAAAATGAAAATAATTCAATAATGTGATAAGGTTTAAACATGTATTCCTCTTGTTAAGTTGGCTGTTGAGCTGTGGGTTTATGCAAATTAGCTGGAGTGAGTGAGTGACAAAGACACTTCCTGTGTGCGTGTGTGTCGGAGGCTTTCAGTTCAAGAGAGATCGGGGCTGATGAAGAGTATTTGGCGAAATATATAATGGTAAAGTATCAGGATAGTTGATTACGGTGGTCAGGTCTGTTCAGAGGGGCAGATTTGGACAGGAAATTTATAATTTAAGGATGATATGTGGTTGAAATTGGTTTTTATCTTGTGCTGAATGAACACATGGTAAAGTGAGGAAGGGTGACGTTGTGCAAACGGTCTTTGATCTTTGACGAGGTTTTCGTGTGTTGAACGGGTGAAATTTAAGATTGTTTCAGATTTTTGAGGCTGTTGTTTTATTCCCAGAGAGGGTGTTTAATTAAGACATGGATATGTCTGAGAGGGGCCCCAAAAATTTTTTGTAGTAGTGCACTCAGGAAAAAACCTGTCAGGTGATTTTGTTTTGTACTTTGATGAGCTAATAATCAGCTCTCTTTTTCATTTTTGTTCTAAGCAGGCCTGGAAGAGAGTGAACGGACGGCGCTGACAAAATTACCAAGTACGAAAATCAGGTGGGCTTTACAGAATTATAATTGATTACAATCAGAGACTGATTGGCGGCAAGTCTCTGTCTAAAAATGGATTGTATCGATTCAATCCAGTCAAAAGTATAGAGAACTATTTTCCTAAAAAGGAAAAACGAAATAAAACAAATGATTGAGCTCATTTTGCTGATGTGGAGCATCTGATGACGTGCGCAGAAGGCTGCAGATCAGCAAAAACATATCATGTGTGAATGCATGGGAGTGAATGCGAGTGGTTGGACCAAGGGGGGAAATAAATAAAAGGTTGACAAACAGGACAAGTGGGAGACTTAAATCTGGGGATGCTGATTTTGGGATATTGATGTTTGTTTTGAGAAAATTATTTACTGGGGTTGGATTATGTTATTACACTATAGAATGCTAAATGCTAAAAGGGGAAACATTGTTTGATGAGATTCAAGTTACCATTAACTGAGGTAACTCAGGATTAATAACTGTTCTGTTTAAGGTTATTTTTGTCATGACACAGACTAGATCATAAAGGGAGAGTTGAGTATGAAATGTAAGGCACAGGTTTTGTTTTCAGGAAATTCCAAGGATCCAGACTTTGCATGGAGCAACGATTTTGAGGAGATTTGACATGATGATTAAATTGATTTTGTTCCTTAAACACAGGTTTTCAGGGCTGAAGCAAAACACCGGAGAGGAGAATTGCTGAGCTGTTCTGAGAAATGAAATGACTAACCTTTTTTCCTTTTGATTTGTTAAGCTTGGGTGAAGCATGTTGAGTTTTTTGCCACATGAGATGTGTCAAAAAAAAAAGAGAGGGATTTAAGATTTAATTTGTTTAATTTGAAAGGGGTTTTACTAGGATTTTATAATGATTGGGGTTGTTTGATAATCTAGATATAGTAAAACTGAGGACTTGTTAAAAGAAAGGATTAAAATGAACTGAATTAGGTTTAGAAGATGAATTGCTGATAGTAAATAGATTTATTTTTAGGGTAGAGGAGAGCTTTTTATGAGGATGTTAAGAGTGGTATGGACTCGAATGAATAATATTGGAGATTATATATGTAGAAATGATTTTTCATACACATTGCATTTTTGTGCCTTTGACGGAGTTGTGGCTCAGAGAGTCGTCTCTTGAGGGTCATAAACTTTTGGTTAACGTTATGATTAGCCAATCTACTGTGAGAATGACCTGAGTTATTGAAGGATTGCACACGCTTACAGACATATAGAGTTCATTAAGACCTGACAGTATTGATTCCAGGCAAAGGCCTGAAACCCATTTAGCATTTAACTGAATAGGAGTTTCGTTTGTAACTAAATTGGGTGACATGTAAAATATGGAGATAACACATGCAGTTCTAAATTAGTCCTCTTATATAAAATGCAGTTACAGAATAACAAATACTTGTTGAAGGGATCAAGTTTTTGCTTTAAACCAGGTCCAAGGGGGGAAAAGCTTATGTATTTTGGTTAAAACTGATAAAATATAATGACTGATAAAATATAATTAGAATGTACCATTACATTAAAAGCAGCAAAATGAAATAAAATGATATATTCAAACAGGTTATCACCCAGGAAATGGGAGTTCAAAATACAGTTAGAGTTCAGCTTTTAGCTATGATGAAGTTTATCTAGGAGCAATTAACTATGTGCTTACACTGAGTGATTAAAGTGATTGTTTTTCTTTGATCCTTTTAGTAGAATAAGCCCTTATAATGATTTTATGATGATTTTGCTTGTGATAGGTGACTTTAGATGAGAGGCACTTGCAGCAGCAGGGACAGTTTTGTGCACAGGATGTTGATGATCAGATAAGGAAAAACAGGAAACGTATGTCAGCAGTGCTGTAAGACTGTTAGAAAGCTGTAGATTGAGATGAGTGATGTTTAAGATTATATAGGAATAAAAGTCAAAACCAAATACGAAATTAGGTTCATGTTTTGAGAACAATCGAGGAACAGAGTAACTTAGAGCATAGTAGGGAGAAAGTGTTTTCTATCCTTTACAGGAGAAGATTTCCACGAGAGAGGGACCAAGGACGAACCTGACTTTACCCATGGAGTGTTCTTAGGGGGAGCTGGCATTTCTAGAGAGGGTCAGAGTAATGTTATAAGTGTATGGTGACCCTTTTTAAGGGTCACCAAGAGAGGGAGTGTCAGGAATAGAAATATTGTCCTGCTATTAGTTGCTGCTATTTTTATAATCATCATTAACATTTCAGTATTAATAGTGAGGTTGCATTTAGATGCATTCAGATGTTCAAATATATGGTTATAGCCTTTATTACAGGTCCAAAGAAGAACCATTTTAAATGGTTCTGTTGAATCTATAATTTAAATGTTATTAATGCTTTTATGATCTCTGTGTAGAGGGCAGAGACAGGAAAATACTCTCTGTGCTAAAATGAGACAGGAAACGAAAACGCGTCTGCAGAGCATGTTTTGCAGAAGCGAAACCGAAAAGCAGAAAGAGCCAAAGAGTTAGTATGCATTTATCTTTGATTTAAGCTTTTAGTAGAGGCTTTTGATCAAAACATTAATTCAGTAGAGTACACATATATAGTCTTGGTTCGGACATACACGTAACCACACGCACACTTAGTTAGAGGAATCACTGATAGGGGAAAGTTCAGTTTAAGGTCAACTAAGGTTCAGAAAAGCAGATGCAAACTCTGCACGTACAGACAGACAAATAGTGAGAGGTCATGACACGCACGCAGTACATAGCATGCACGCCCTCGCGCGTGGACGCACAGACACACATACACACACACTGTTGGGGTGTAGGTGAAAGTTGACTGATGAAGCAGTAGATGCACGATGCGAGAGCTGAGCTGGCTTACGGAAACCACCGGGAGAAGATGGAAGCCAGTGTACTTTTAATTGTGCCTTAAGTTGTCAAATAGAACATTTGTGGTTTTGAAGCTGATGTATGTGATGACGCAATGAGGGGGCGTCACTAAATATACTCTGATGCATATAAAACTGTATTTTGATGTTAGGAGGATGAGATTGTGGGGCTGTCTGCTTACGGAGTCCGCTCATTCTCCCACGCGTGTCATTTCATTAAAATCATCGTCTTTACCCTTTGGACCAGTGTGGTTACTTGCATTCCTCCTGTGTTTCCTTCCCTATATTTTTGAACCTTAACACAGAAGAAATAGTTTATTGAGCATGTATCTACAATATGCAGTTTTTCAAATGAGAAAATGAAAATGAAATAATCTTACCTAAAAATAATCAAAGTATTGAATGATAATGTAAAAATTAAAACATTACCTTGGTTTGATAGTTTAGTTAATGTTTTATCTCCTTAGATTTTCCATGTCATGACATAGATACGGTCTTATATTCATACCTGTTGGTTGAAGGAAGTGTTTCTCAGGAAAATAATCTTGGTAAATTGTTCATTCATGTTCACTTATCCATTCATCTTTTGAATATTAACTTTGTCCTCATGTAAAAGCATTGTATTAGAATTTCTTTCATTTATGTAATATTCACATTATTTATTGTATAATGCTTTGGTGCCACTGGGTTTTAGCATGTCTCAATGTCTCACACCTTATTCATGCCATTGAACAGCCGGGTGATTTTATCTCAAGTTGGAGGGAAGCAGACAATTCCACAGGAAGAGTCTTTTGTCTCTTCAACGCTGTGAGAGGTAACAAGAGAGTGTGAACTTTTCTTTGGGGGAAGACCAAAGGTGTGAAAACAGCAGTGTACTGCCTTTTGTTTCTGTGGAAAGTATTTAAACCCAGGGCTTTTCTGGGTTCAGGAGAGACTCTGCCAGTCATTCTTCCCGCAATGGCTCCTCTCACCAAGCTTAGATTTTTGTTCTTTTTTGATTAACAGAGGTTAGCTACCACTCACCGTTTGTCTGCAGGCTTTATTAAATGGAATCTTCCACAACAGCATCAAGCCCAACTTGTCTGACCTGGTTCCTTGTCTTTTGTTGCTTATGTAAGTTCAGTGGTCAGTGAGGGCAGGGACAAGTGTGGAGGCATGAGCTTGTGGGTGGAGCTCACCAGGATTTCCATATTTAATACCTGAAGTCAAATTAAAACTGGTGTACTTAACAATGTCTCTCCAACAGTTTGTCTGCTGTTTCTCTGTGATCGTTGTTCTCTTGTGCAAAGGTGAGAAATTTATTTTATTTGCAGTACTACACATTTTTCTTATTAGCTATAGCTTATACGAAGAGTTGACAGATTAATACAGAGATAGAAAACATTACACATTGGTCACATTTTTTTCTGCCTGGATACTGTTAAAGGGCTCACTTGGCATATTGCCTTTAAATTGCTGTAGGATGGGAAAGTCACATTGTGTTATTTTATAAAGATATTTCCAACTTATTCATCAATAAACTGGCAACTATGTGTTTAGCACGTGTTCAGCAGAGCTGAGTTCAGTAACCTAATAAAAACCAGTGTTTATAAGGGAAGAGACGATACTGGCACAGGTGCAAATGACAAAATCTTTGAATTGTTTGCTGTTGAATAAATAAATAAAATTGAACTGTATTATAATATCATATCGTATAATATCATAAGATGTAATGTAACATAATATAGTATAATATAATATATTAAATTTGATATTGGAAAAAATACTTTTAAATCTCCTGGTAGGACAGTTTTAGTTTAGTTATGTTTTAAATCACTCACTTTTCCTAAAATTCTGTGAGCAGGTCCAATTTCAGTTTTTACATATTTGTTTCTTCTCTCTCTGACCCGTGCTGACAAAAGCAAATCGTGATGTGCAACACACTGGTTTAACTAGTTATCACTGTTTCAATTTTCAGATGGTCATTCACAGCAGCCTGGTAAGCATCCAAGAACAATTTTACACATTCTGCAAGCTTCAGGTTTCACCTTGATTATTTCCTCCTCTCAGCTGTAGACAATAGACAATACTCCTCCCATTTGTTTCAGCAACAAAGGAGTGCTCTGAGTCTTTCTCATTTGATATTAATCCTACTGTCTACACCCTTTGGATGCACTTTTTGTTAAGGTAAATGTTAAATGCCAAAGTTATGAAACTATGAAAAATGACTAAACATATTGGTTTTACGGCAAGGACAGGATACGATGCCAACATATTTTAGGATTGAATGTCTTGTCATGTCTCCCTCCCCTCACCCTCACCCACTCGTGGCAAATGGCCATCCCTCCCTGAGCCTGGTTCTGTCGGAGGTTTCTTCCTGCTAAAAGGACGTTTTTCCTTCCCACTGCTTGCTCAAAGGGGGTCATCCTATTGTTGGGGTTTCCTCTGTATTACTGTAGGGTCTTTATCCCTACAATATAAAGCAACGAGAGGCAACTGTTGTTGAGATTTGACTTTGAAAATTTTAATTTGGAGAGGACCAAATATCCGTAATATACTGACCAAGTCACAGCTTTGATTGAAGTTACCAGAGCCAACCAGTTAACAGAGCCAATATATTTGTCTAACCCTACTACATGCATTAAGGCATGATCATTTTTACACCAGCAATAAAATGTTGCATATTGTATTGCATTTTATATTACAACTGGCTCTCTCTGAAAATCTGAAGAATACTGCAGGAAGTCTACCTAAAATATAGTATTATTAAGCCCTGTTTGCAAAAAAACAGGAATCTTCACAAATATCAGCACCAAACTGAATAAAAAGCCACAGTCTGGGGAGGTTTGAAAGTTGACTTACAGTCAGTGGAGTTTGTTGTATAATCAGCATGTTTTAAGAATCTTTGCATCTTTTTTAGTAAAGGCACTTGCAGGCAGACACAATCAAAAACAACATGGCAGATAAATTGCCAAACATTACACCTAAAACGATAAGGAATGCTCTTTGCTTTACCTGTAAGTGGTTTTTATTGTGGCTGATCAGCGTACTCACCATTTAACTTGTGTCCATTTTTATTTATCAGCATGTGGCAAGGCTGCAAAACATGGCAGAATTGTAGGAGGTCAAGATGCATCCCCAGGAAGTTGGCCCTGGCAGGCAGGTTTATCCATTTTTGGCAGTTTTTCCTGTGGAGGGTCCCTCATCACCGACCAGTGGGTGTTGACGGCCGCTCACTGCATTTCATTGTAAGTCACCATTCTATGTTTACATTTTTAGTGATAATAATGTTCCTGCATGGTGTTGCAGGAGTGAGCACTGTTTCCTGACTACAAAAAGCTCTGGGGGTTTTTTCAGACTGGTGATTTGTAAGAAAATGGATAATGTTGCACATGTCTGGTTATCATGTGGTCCCTTTTTTTTAAAGCTATTTTTTTGGTTCTAATCTGTTGCTGTGATTTGAAATATATATATTACTGCGTTTGTTACTAAAGTGACTGTTATAAAGGTCAACATAAGATCCTATGAAAATAACTATATATTTTTTTCTTTTTTGTCAAGTCTTGATCTCCCCTCCACAGAGGTCCATCTGGGTCGCCACAACCAGTCAGGTTTAAACCCAAGTGAGGTGACCCAGACACTTGAAAACGTTGTTTGCCATCCCGACTACAACCCTTTAACACTTGAGAACGACATATGCCTCCTGAAGCTGTCAGCTCCGGTGAATTTCACAGACTACGTTCAACCCATCTGTTTAGCCTCAGAAAAAAGCACTTTCCACAATGGGACCAGCAGCTGGGTCACTGGTTTTGGTAGTACAGCAAGTAAGTTACAAAACATTTAGTTTATTTTACAGTATTCTTTTACAGCTGGCTTTATCAAGTATCAAAAAGGATAGCGACGCTTGGTATGATGTATGGTTTGGAGATGGTGGCTCTAACAAAAAGACATGAAGCTGAGCAAAAGATGTCTAAGGAGTTTGGAAAGAAAAGCGTCTGGACTTCTTTAAGTGGCTTGAAGACGTTTCACCTCTCATCCGGAAGCTTCTTCAGTTCTAGGGTCAAATGGGGGAGAGTCCCAGATTTAAGCCCTGTGGCAGTGTCCCCCCAAGAGGGACAATGGACCCCCTAATGATCTTCTACCTAATCACACAGGCCAAGGGGGGACACTCTTGGGGGACACTCCCACAGAGCTTATGAAGAAACATGTTGGACAAAAGATATTGAACATGGAGCTGCCACGGAGGAGAGAAAAGAGGAGGACCACAAAAGAGCTTCATGGGTGTAGAGGAGGACATAGCAGGAAAGAATGCTGGGAATAGCATGAGATTGAGGCAGATGATCCACAGTGGAGGGAGAAGAAGAAGATGGTGCTGGCTTCTGTAATAAAAGCTCTTGCATTTGAAATTTCTCCAATTAGGTGGTTCACTTTCCAACATCCTGCAGGAGGTGGATGTACCAATAGTGGGAAGCAACGAGTGCAAATGCTACTATCAAGACTTCAGTGAGATCACAGAGAACATGATCTGTGCTGGGTTAAAAGCTGGAGGGAAGGATTCATGTCAGGTAACGCCCACTTTTTGTTTACAAGACAGAGTGGGATGTTAACACAACAAACGTTGCCACTTACTTTTTAAGGAAGTAATGCATTAGGTTACTTTATTATTTCATGTAGAAATCATTTGTTAACTACTTGTTACATTACTGCATCATAGCCTCTTACTTAGACATGCAAATAATCTGTTTCATGTTGAATCAATCCATGCTTCAACAGGATTGATCTTACCGAGACAAGTCAGGACCTCTAAAAGACGCCAATCTGTCTGAACGTTTATCAATTTCTTTTTACAGGGAGACTCCGGGGGACCACTTATGACAAAGAAAGAATCAGTCTGGGTCCAGAGTGGAGTTGTGAGCTTTGGTGATGGCTGTGCTGAGCCTATGAGACCTGGAATCTACACTCGTGTGTCCCAGTACCAGAAATGGATCAGTAACACCGTCACCGGCAAATCACCAGGCTTTGTTACCTTCACCTCGCCGGGCACTGACAGTGATTTAGACTTCACTTGTCCGATAGATGACAGTGTGTTTGGCAGTGGTGAAAACCTGATCCACTCCACTCGCTTCACCTCTCTCTGTGTTCTTGTTGTGTTGCTCCAAGCGTTTGTTGGAAGTGATGGAATTTAACTCATCACATTTACTCAAGTCCTGCACTGAAGCTTGAAATAATTTGTCTTTATGAAACTTTATAACCTAGAGGTGAAGGCTACACTTTTTCTTCCAATAGATTTATGGGGCAGCTTAAGTTTCAACCTACTAGGATTTGTGTATTTGAGAATACACAATTTAAAATCTTTATAAATGAAACACTAGATATGAAAGTAATGGTAAATACTAAAAATAGCTGAATCAGTGAGCATATTAGACATTATAACACAGAATAATTTTTATCTGAAAATGTAACGTTTACTTATCTCTACTGACTAAAATATGGTGAATTGCTTTACTTTGTCTTACTTCATTTTAATCATTTAAGACATTTTAGTGATTAAAGCATGTATAATTGAATGTATTACTGATTTTTCTGTATTTCTCTTTCTGACTTGCCACCTGCTGCTCCCAAAAGCATGAAACAGCATACACAAAATTTGATGGGTTCCATATATGTGTGTTAGAAACAAATTGCCCTTTATACATAGGGTGCAACCAATTTGGCCACCTATGCGACTTAATTTCTTAATAGTGCGACTAAAAAAAATATCCTAGGTTGCACCACTGGTGCGACCAGCCGTTCACTACAAAAAAAAAAGTTTCCGCAACTCTGAAAGTCTCTGAGTGGTCAACAACATACTCACATTATGCCTATATCGTGGTCTAAACCAATCAGAGATAGTCAGGGGCAGGACCTCTCTGATTGGCCGTGGTCCAGATATTCCTGTAGTCCTTCGCGTGTGCATGTTTGAAAGTGCAGGTGGATAGAAAGAGGTGAGTAGCTTGAATAAAGCGATATCGATTCATTAAATCCTGAATCAATTTTTAAATATAAATGTATTTTGCCAGAAATGCCAGAATCCCAGGTTAAAACTCACAAAACTATTTCAACAACCACCAAACAGCTAAAACAGCAAATGAGAGCAGGTAAACGGATTCTGCACAAAGACGTAAACACAAAGCGCGGACCCGAAGCATCAGCTTTCTCACCCGACGCCACGTACACAGACACACTGTCGGGACTGAAAGCTGACAGCTCACAGATCGGGGATCGGGTGTGCGCTCTATGTTTACATCTTTTCTTTGTGCTACATTCTGATGCTGCAGGTTTTGTCTCTCTCCAATCAAAATTGACTGATCCAGCGGCAAAAGAAGATCAAAAGTACGCTTCACATTTGATAAACATCATGAATTCCCTCTTGCTTTTGCTGTTTCGCTTCCACCACGATAAAAATCACATACACTTCCTGTGTACTTCAAGAACATTTTCTTGTCTCAAATCTCTGTTTTTTAGGGGTTTTTTTTGCCTGTACCACTGGGTTCTTAAGCCATTAGAATTATTGTCTGAAGGCCAAGAAAAATGCCCAATGGATTTACTTTACCAAGTGGATCATCGCAGCCTTGCCATATTGGTCCATTTGATTGACCTTTGTTATTATTATTTATTTATTTATTTATTTTATTTTAAGTTATAACAGACGGGACAGACATGACTGGAGGATAGGAAGGGGAACACCAAGGCCCTTTACCAGGGCCTTGGTGTTACATAGGGGCCACAACTGAAACAGGAATGCTGCCCAGAGGGTAACTAGAAAAATCCAAAAAATCATTGGCAGCCCTCTGACACCTCTGGAGGCCATCGCCAGATCCTCGTGTCTCAGAAAAAACAGGGCTATCACAGGTAGCCCCTTGCACCCATCCCACCACCTGTTTGACCCTCTGCCCTCGAGTCAGCAGCTCAGGTCACCTCCAGATTCACTAACACTAACAGATTCGCCTGGGCCGTTCAGACTGTTAACAAACAACAATCTTTCTCCTTACATGCAAGATCTTGAATAATCAGGCTCCATCTTATCTCAAAGACCTCATACTACCGTATCACCTCGTTTGAGCACTTCACCCCGAGAGTGCAGGGTTAGGATATTTAAAAGTAGAATGGGAGGCAGAGCTTGTGAAAGCAGCCCCACATTATTAGCTTTTGTATTCATTTCTCTGCCTATCACATTTTAAATTTAATTAAAAATGTATGGACTATATTTCATGAGACAAATTTATTAGTAGTAGTTTTAGTAGTAGCAGATTTGGCATATTTAGCATGAAAACGTTGATTGATTGACAAAACAAAACACAAAATGTGCTCTGAATTGTGATCCAATGCAGATATGCCTTAAATCTAATAAAAGTATATCCAAAACCGAGATTCTGTGTCTCACTAAATTTAGTTCCTCTTTTTATTTCTTTTTAAGTTGGAAGTGTTCAAGGACACTTTTGAAATCCCAGGTTTTATTAACCTGGGTACTTTGCATACATGCTTAACTGTATATGCTTAGCTTTTTGGAGCATGACAATAATGTGGCAATTTCTGGATGGTAATATGTACATGAGCTAAGGACTGTTGTCACACCATAAAACCTTACCTTTCTGACCTGTTAAGCACTACCTTTTCTGCCCGCTCACTTCGATCTTCTTCTATCCAACGTTATATGCCTTCCTTCCGCCTCACCACCATGGGAAGCAGAGCTTTTAGCTGCTCTACTCCCAGGCTGTGGAACTGTCTACACCTAAGTATAAGAATCACTGGTTCTCTCCCCCAGTTTAAATCTCAACTCAAAACCCATCTGTTCAAATATGCAAATTCACTGTGAACCCACTGTTAATTTTATCTTGTGCTTTTGTTTTATTGTTCTTCATTGTGTCATTTTTCTATTATGTGTTTACAGTGTCCTTCGGTGTCTTGAAAGGCGCTTTATAAATACAATTTATTATTATTATTATTTTTACACAGTAAAATATTAAAAGGGTGGGGATGTGATATCACATAAACACAGGAACTGTTGTTCAAGTGAGATTCTCCACAGCAGAACAGATACAAGTTGTCATTATTATTGTGACAAAAAAACCTGCTAAGTCTATTCAAACAATGTTCATCCTTGCAGCTGAGCGGAGCAGGTGCTAGAGGACAAGAAGCATTTTAATTTACTTGGATTATCTTTGTCTAATATTAAGATTGATTTGATGATCTGAAATGTGTGACAGAACTACAAAGAAATCAGGAAGAGGGCAAATACTTCTTCATAGCATTGTGCATTAACTGCTCAAAAAAATATATAAAGGGAACACTTAAACAACACAATGTTACTCCAAGTCAATCACACTTCTGTGAAATCAAACTGTCCACTTAGGAAGCAACACTGGTTGACAATCAGTTTCACATGCTGTTGTGCAAATGGAATAGACAACAGGTGGAAATTATAGGCAATTAAAAAGACATCCCCAATAAAGGAGTGCTTCTGCAGGTGGTACCTATGCTTTCTGGCTGATGTTGTGGTCACATTTGAATGCTGGCGGTGATTTCACTCTAGTGGTAGCATGAGACGGAGTCTACAACCCACACAAGTGGCTCAGGTAGTGCAGCTCATCCAGGATGGCACATCAATGCGAGCTATGGCAACAAGGTTTGCTCTTTCTGTCAGCGTAGTGTCCAGAGCATGGAGGCGCTACCAGGAGACAGGCCAGTACATCAGGAGACATGGAGGAGGCCAGCAGCAGGACCGCTACCTCTGCGTTTGTGCAAGGAGGAACAGGAGGAGCAGTGCCAGAGCCCTGCAAAATGACCTCCAGCAGGCCACAAATGTGCATGTGTCTGCTCAAACGGTCAGAAACAGACTCCATGAGGGTGGCATGAGGGCCCGACGTCCACAGGTGGGGGTTGTGCTTACAGCCCAATACCGTGCAGGACGTTTGGAATTTGCCAGAGAACACCAAGACTGGCAACTTCGCCACTGACACCCCGCGATCTTCACAGATGAAAGCAGGTTCACACTGAGCACATATGACAGACGTGACAGAGTCTGGAGATGCCATGTAAAATGTTCTGCTGCCTGCAACAGCCTCCAGCATGACCGGTTTGGCAGTGGGTCAGAAATGATGTGGGGTGGCATTTCTTTGGGTCGCACAGCCCTCCATCTGCTCGCCAGAGGCAGCCTGACTGCCATTAGGTACCGAGATGAGATCCTCAGACCTCTTGTGAGACCATATGCTGGTGCTGTTGGCCCTGGGTTCCTCCTAATGCAAGACAATGCTAGAGCTCATGTGGCTGGAGTGTGTCAGCAGTTCCTGCAAGACGAAGGCACTGATGCTATGGACTGACCCGTCCATTTCCCCAGACCTGAATTCAGTTGAGCACATCTGGGACATCAAGTCTCGCTCCATCCAACAACGCCACGTTGCACCACAGACTCCAAGAGTTGGCGGATCCTTTAGTCCAGGTCTGGGAGGAGATCCCTCAGAGACCATCCGCCACCTCATCAGGAGCATGCCCAGGCATTGTAGGGAGGTCATACAGGCACGTTTAGGCCACGCACATTACTGAGCCTCATTTTGACTTGTTTTAAGCACATCACATCAAAGTTGGATCAGCCTGTATTGTGTTTTTCCACTTTAATTCTGAGTGTGACTCCAATTCCAGACCTCCATGGGTCACTAAATTTGATTTCCATTGATAATTTTTCTGGGATTTTGTTGTCAGCACAGTCAACTATGTAAAGAACAAAATATTTAATAAGAATATTTAATTCATTCAGGAGAGTCAAAGCTGTGCCGAATGGGGTTTGGAAATGACAGATCCAGTGAAGACATTTTCGCAGCTTACTTGTTTGCAGGTGGAGGTGCATGAGAGGGGAAGGTAGGGCTGTGGAGGTCTGGGTGAGTATACTAATGATCCAATTCAGAAGTCCAGGTAAGGAGGCAGGCGAGTGTAAGGTTGGAGTATTTGCTGGAGCTGAGGCTGTGATGGTGACAGGTGAGACCAGCGACCAGGCTGAGTAACTGCACATGGCTAGTAGATATGTTACATGCATAAAACTCATACATGAAGCACCATGACTGCGCCAAGAACTGACACTGGTTAGCAGATGATCTGGTGAAGAGTAGTTCTTAGCGCTGGTATTAAATACAGCTGTGATAATCAGCTCCAGGTGTAACTCCAGGGATAGATAGATGGCTTTTTGAGTAAAGGTTTAACTACTGCCAGCTTGAAGCCCTCTGGTACATACCTGATTATTAGAGATAGGTTGATCATATTTAAGATTGAATCATTAATTAATAACAGGACGTCTTTGAGCAGTCTTGTAGGAATGGGGTCTAAGAGACACGTTGATGGTTTCGAGGAAGTAATTACTGAAGTTAACACAAAAAGATCAATTGGCTGTAGATAATGTTACAGCTGTGAGATGATTATGAGTATTTTATTCTCTAATGGTTAAAATTTTATTTGTGAAGAAGTTCATGAAGTCATTACTAGTTAACGTTAAAGGGATGGTTGGCTCAATAGAGCTCTGACTTTGTCAGCCTGGCTACAGTGCTGAAGAGAAACCTAGGGTTGTTCTTATTTTCTTCAATCAGTGACGAATAGTAAGATGTTCTGGCTTTGCGGAGGGCTTTCTTATAAATCAGCAAACTATTTCTCCAGGCTAAATGATGATCCTCTAAATTTGTGACACGCCATTTCCTCTCCAGCTCACAAGTTATTTGCTTTAGGCTACGTGTTTGAGAATTATACCACGGAGTCAGGTACTTCTGATTTGAGGCTCTATTTTTCACAGGAGCTACAGCAGAGTCAATACTCCAAATTCATTTTTCATTAATAAACTAGGCACAAAGTAAAATGTTTCTTGGAAAAACATCTTATACCGTTAAAGCCTGTTTATTTCCCCTTAAACAATGTTTATGCATCTCAATCATTCAGGTAAGGAAATTCCCAAAAAGTTGATTCTGTTTATCTGGATAGAATCAATTGTAGCTTTTAGCGAAAGGAAACACTACGTCTAGATGGACAGAATCAACTTTTTTGGGGTTCCCCTTAAACAATGCCACAATTTTAATGAAAATGTATTTATATTTTGACAAGCAGAGTTGAGTATGTTTCAGCTGGCCTTTTTGTAAAAGTGACTGCATGCAACTGGGTTAGAGCACAGTGTTTAAATCTACAAATAGGATAAACGATGTGTATTCAGTTAACAATTAATGCAAAAACAACTGAATCAGCAAGCAGATTAGGTCATTTGAGACTTTTTTTCTAGAAACTGAAAATATATTGTTTCAGTTTCACAGACATGATGATTAACTAAAATTTCTGTCAACAGTTTTAATAACTAATTTTTGAAATTAGTTATTAAAACTTTTTGAATTTTTGAGTTGGTGAATGAACTGCCATGCCAACAAATAGACCCTTTCTGTTGTTTGATCAAAACTGTAAAGAAATCTACTTACATTTTTGCAGGAATTTTAGTATCCAAACATGTTAAATGATAATAACATGCATAACTTAAATAGTATTTCTTGTCATTTGTTGTAATATTTTAAGTCAGTAAATGATGCCATGTCATGAACCATAGACTTTTGTGCCCGGGTTTATTTATTTAATAATATTTTTGGTAGTCTGTGTTTGTGGAGGTGTTTTTTGTTTGTTTGTTTTTTTTTTCTTACAACAGATATTTTCAGGTTGGTTTCTTTAAGGTTATAGCCTTCTTTGTATTTCTTGTGTCTTTGACTCTCAGTGTGTCGTTTTTGTTCCTTTTTTATTTTGTCCTTTGTTGCCTCTAATTGATTTCATTTGTGCTACCGTTATGTTTCCACTCCTCCCTAGTTACCCTTTATCCCTAATTTAAAGTCTCAGTTTGCCTTAGTTGTTGTTTTTTTTTGTGTGTGTCACAACTCGTCTAATGCACCTTAAACCTGCATTCTTTCTTGTGGCCAGCAGGTGGCAACTCCTGTCCTTTGTTTGCACCGCATCACATAAAATCATTTCTACCTGTGGGTATTAAAATTTGGGACTTTTCTTTATGACAATATTTTGTATATATTGTACATAGTATTGTTTTAACAATGGAATATTTTATTTGAATTTAACATGGAACTTTAAGTGCCTCCGTTTTGGTTGTTTTGTTTTGTTTTGTTTTTTACATAGGTGTTACTTTGTGTCTATAACAAAACAATTGCCCCCTTGGAAAAATGAAGGATTTTGAGTAAGATGTCTATCGAAGAAAGCAAAGAGTCTGTGAAGGAATATTTTTCCTGATGAATTTATGGTCACATTTGCTATTTTTAAGTCTTTCTGGATACAACATGATCTTCATCATGAAGGATGGACACACCTTCTAATTTTATGTTTTTTCTTTATGGATTTTTTATGACTATTTAAAATGTAGTCTCGCTGAAGGGATTAAAACTATGAACGAACACATTTGGAATTATGTAGTAAACAAAAAAGTGTGAAAAAACTCAAAACATGTTTTATATTTTTAGATTCTTCAAAAAAGCCACCCTTTGCTTTGATTACTGCTTTGCACACTCTTGGTATTCTCTTGATGAGCCTCATGAGGTAGTGACCTGAAATGGTTTTCCAACAGTCTTCGAGGAAGTTCTCAGAGATGCTGAGGACTTGTTGGCCCTTTTGCCTTAACTCTGTGGTCCATCTCATCCCAAACCATCTTTTTTGATAAGCGTAGGTGACACTCCATCACTCTCCTACTTGGTCAAATAGCCCTTGCACAGTCTGGAGGTGTGTTTGGGGTCATTGTCCTGTTGAAAAATAAATTATGGTACAACTAAAAGCAAACTGGATGGGATGGCATGTCGCTGCAGGATGCTGTGATTGCCATGCTGGTTCAGTGTGCCTTCAATTTTGAATAAATCCCCAACAGTGTCACCATCAAAGCACGCCCACACCATCACACCTCCTCCTCCATGCTTCACAGTGGGAACCATGCATGTAGAGACCGTCTGTTCACCTTTTCTGCATCGCAAAAAGACACGGCAAGTGGAACCAAAGATCTCAAATTCTCAGACCAAAGCACAGATTTCCACTGGTTTAAGATAAGATAACCTTCATTAGTCCCACACGTGGGAAATTTGATTTGTTACAGCAGAAAGTGGACAGTGCAAAGTTATATAGCAAAAATGAGAGAACACTGGAATAGAATAAGAATAAGATACTGTACAGAATAGTACCGAATAAAATAAAATACTATATACAATAGAATAAAATAATATATACAATAGGATAAAAATAGAATACAAATGCTATATACACAACTGAGTAAAAATACAACTTTGTCAGAAAAGACTATTGCACATTAGTGGATGTGTGTGTTTGATCAGATGAAGTCTTTGTTGTGGAGTCTGACAGCAGTGGGGAGGAAAGACCTGCGAAATCTCTCCGTCCCACACCATGGGTGCCGCAGCCACTGAAGGAGCTGCTCAGTGCTGTCAGAGTCTCCTGCATGGGCTGGGAGATGTTGTCCAACAGGGATGACAACTTAGCCACCATTATCCTGTCACGCACCACCTCCACTGAGTCCAGAGGGCATCCTAGAACAGAGCTGGCCCGTCTTACATCTTACATCTAGCCCGAGCTACCCGTCGTTCTTTTGTCAACTTTATTTGTTTTCACAGGGAGATGGAGGGGGAGCGCTCATGATCGAAACAGGTTCAGTCTGGATCCAAATTGGAATTGTGAGTTTCAGTGTCGGCTGCGCCCGACCTCTGAGACCTGAAGTCTACACTCGTGTGTCCCAGTACCAGAAATGGATCAGTGACACCATCACCGACACAGAACCAGGCTTTGTCTCCTTCACCTCTACAGGCACTGACAGCGACTTGAGCTTTAATTGTTCAGCATTTGTACCACCTGCCCCTGCCCCTGTCCCTACCACTGCCCCTGTCCCTGTTCCTAACGTTGATGTGTGTGACAGTGTGTTTTGCAGTGGTGAAAATTTGATCCACTTCACTCCCTTCACCTCACTCTGTGTTCTCATTGCATTGCTCCATATGTTTGTTGGAAGCACTAAAATGTAACTCAACCTATGTACTCAAGTACTTTGCGTAAGTACAAACTTACATACTTTAAATCAGAACTCTTCCTTTATGCCAAGCAATTAAACAAGGAATATTATATATCTTATACCTAGGATCTTTTATGGGAAATCCTTATTTCTTTACTTTATTAACGAAAGTACGTCTTTAAAACATTATTATTAAAGCTTTGTGCTGTGTTAACATCAAATACATCAACAGTTGAAACAATGAGCAGATTAACATTTGGACACAAAATATTTTTTGTTAAAGATGATTTGTTATCCTTTCGTTAAAAAGTTTCTCAATAACTGGTTTAATTTTCAATACTTTCTTAAGTTTTGACTGTGTGTTGAAGATTGTGGAGGGGATAATACATTTGCAATTGTCATTAGCAAAAATCATTTTAAAACAATTCCAGGGAGTGAATTGAAGTATTTCAGGTTTTAATTTTTTTTAATCATGTTTTGTTATAGAATTTTGTCAATCGAAATGTTTAATAATTAAAACATAAATAAAATAAAATAAAATAAAAACAATAAAAGCAGCTATGGTGTTTTCTTTAATGAAGCTTTCCAGATTTACAGACACATACATGTCAACATAACAGAAAAATGCTGCCTTTGGATTGGAGAATCTACATCGTGGAAAATATTTTCTGTGAATGGACTACTATTTTCATACACTCAAAAAACAGATTCAGGTCCGTCTTTCAAAGAACACATACAAATTTCGTTAGTTGTTCAGAAATGTAATTAAAAAATACCAAATTAATTTGATTTTCTTTGTGTAAACCTAAAGTTATTCTAAACCAGCAGAGGCTGATTCTGAACACAAAATGAATGAGTTTGTTGGGGCACTGGGGGTAGGGCGAGTACATTTTTGCACTTGCGCATTTGTAAACTCAAAGAAAAAAAATTCAAGCCCCTCTTTAAGCTTAAACATTTTTTTTAATCTCACTCAACGCAAATGTAGCACTCCAGTGTTACTGCAATTATTATTCGTGTGGTGAACCTAAATTATTTTCTCTTAAAGCAGTCTTTGTTACAAGAACACAAAGTTATTGAGTTACACAACGGTCCGCCCTCTTCGAAAATTTTGCGCTCTTTCAGGATCACCTAAATGAATGCAGCTGCTCTTGGCCTCTCTGTACTTTTTGGATAAAACTACACCTTCAGGTAAGGTAACATATTATTTTTTTCATATATCCAATTGTGTATTTCTTTATGAGCGTATGGCAATGCTATTGACTATGTACACGTTAGCATATGCTACTTCCGGTGCGGAAACTCCTGTGGGGAGCTTTGTTTCCGGTGTCCTATTCGCGCCTTGTTTACGGTCCAAAACAAGTTAAGCAAATGAATGAATCAAGCAGCGATTTACATTTCTATAGATGTCTTGGGCATTTACCCAATATATCTGTAAATGATGTTCATCGACTTGTCGATATTTTTCCCCTGCACCTCAGAGCAAAAGAGAAAAGGGATTCAAATGTTATATTTCTCAGCTGTCCCTCGTTTATCACGGGTGTTATGTTCTAAAAATAACCAGCGATAGGTGAAATCAAGTAGCCAGTTTTATTTTTTGACGCGTGGACATCGTGGACATACAGTACTGCACTTCAGAGTCACACTGCTAGCAATCGATGCAGTGATTCTGTACTGTACAGGAGAGACGTCACGGAGGAGATCGTCTGCAGGGATCAGGACGCAGGACACAATGTGATGTAAAAAAAAAAAAAAAAAAAGCATGCAAACTTGCACTAAAAATCTGCGAAACAGCGAGGTGAAAGGTGAACTGCGTTATAGCGAGGGACCACTGTAATTTTGAAGGTAAGTCACAACACACCCTTCATAAATACTAATGTATAGAAACCCTTACCAGCAATCGTTCATTTTTTTGTGTGGCTTTTTTTCATGGTTTGTTAACATGCTGTGTAGGTGTGTACTTGACTAGCTGATATTGACATAATGGGGAAACATCTGGTTTGACTGTTGTTCACCTGTAGTTTGACTGCTGAACATTTG
Organism: Oreochromis aureus; assembly: GCF_013358895.1. Lineage (NCBI taxonomy): Eukaryota > Metazoa > Chordata > Actinopteri > Cichliformes > Cichlidae > Oreochromis > Oreochromis aureus. The sequence continues at coordinate 35,301,500 of NC_052944.1, forward strand.
CCTGTTTAAATGTCTTCTGCATGCAGTAATGCTATCAGGGCTCTGTGTGCAGGCGGATGGAGAGGTGGATCCAATCGCAGGACTCAGACACTGAATTGTAACTTAAACCTCAGCTTTATTGCTGGCACGAAAACAAAACATAAACTGAGCAATGGTAGCGAATACTGAACACTAACATGGAAACACACAGGCATAGTCTGATGGTACGACGCGACACCGGGTTGAGGAAAACACAGGGCTTAAATACACAGGGTAGTAATGAGGGAATGGGCAACGGAAGGGAGACACAGCTGGGAGAGATCAGGGCTAACGAGACGGGGGAACCAAGCTGCACACACTAACATAAGACAAAGACTTTCACAATAAAACGGGAAACATGAATTACTGAACAAGCACGCAGACTTAACACTGAGAGACAGAAAATACCACATGGAACTCAAATACATGAACCCACAAATCCTAAAGCACGGAATAAACAGAAACATGAACTCTAATAATAACCATCATCATCACCACCACAAGAGAATGAGAAAACAATCCAAAACACCAAGATAACTGAAACACAAAGTACCAGAGAAACATAAAGAATAATCCATGATGCAAAAGTAAACCAAAACATAATAAACTCAAAATACTGGGTCCGACGGACCCAGAACCGTGACAAATGCAGTTCTGCTTGTGTTGAGCGATGTACACAACTGATCGATCTAAACTCTTTAAACGTCAAAATTGACCATTAGATTTTTTATGACCCAACAGTGGTGAGTGTTCCCACCTTCTCCTCTTTGTAACTTAAAGCAATCTTTCCGTTTTCGAGTTTTGGACATGACTTTGGAGTATATCTTCGCAGTAGCGATTGACCGCAAAGTAAAGCTACCGGAAATGTAATTAAACTTCTAGTTTACTATATTTATGTATGTTTTATTTCCAGGTGAATGCAGAGTTCCTGCGGATCACTACAAAACCCCTTCAGGCGAAGTTCTTGGCTCAGCTGGACAATTTAACAGACAAGCTGATGCAGATTTTTGAGGGGAGCAAAGGAGCAAAGGGCCAAAAGATCAAGGATATCATGGCGATCAGTAGTTTGGTCAGTACTAATGATAAACCCATCAATTAAATGCAATCAATGAATTACATTTTTTTCACCCTTTTTTTTCACCCTTGCATTAGTGTGATGACATCGACATAAAGAGGGAGCATACTCTTAAAAGCCTGGTGATCTACTTTAATGAAGATTCAGACCTACTGTTCAAGGAGTATCTGGTACGCTTATCACACTTTATTTTCTAGCTTCAATTTGAGTTAGGTTCATTGCACGCAAAATGCTCATATATTCAAATAAGACAATATAATTGTGAAATATGTCTTATTCTTAGTAGTCATTGTTGAAACTTGTACTGTAGAGCACCTTTTAAGGGGACAGATTCAGCAAAAATTCAATTGTTCATTTTTTGGGTGCTGCCATGTCTACTGCCTCTATAAACACGGTAAATGTGAAGAAAACATTCATCCATTTTCTGTCAGTGTTTAAATTCAGTTTATTTATATAGCAGTATATCACAACAACAGTCATCTCAAGGCACTTCATAAAGTAAACACTCCAATGAAGTTCAGTTAATTATGCCAATTAGTAAAAAGTCTTCTATATAAGGAACCCAGCAGATTGCATCGAGACACTGACTAGTGTCACTGGCAGCAATCTTCTGGTTTCCGGAATAATGTGCCTAAAACAAGCTGTTTCAATAGGTTCCCAATTGTCATGAAATAAGGGAAATTGACCCAGCACACACACACACACACACGCACCTACACCTATAGACACTTGAGGAGCTGCTCCTCTATTTCAAGCCCCTCCCAAGGGGAGGTACATAATACCTAAACCCAAACTATAGCTAGGTTTCATTTGACGTAGACGTGACGTCGACGTAAAGCGCGAAAATTGACTGGCGGTCGGAAGTGAAAAAGATAAGCGCAAAATCACAGACAGACAGTACGCAAAATGCCTATGTCCTGTTGTGTTTACGGATGCTCCAGTAGGTCGACCAGAGAAACCGATAAACGGTATTTTAGGGTACCAAAAATAGCCCAACGAAGAGGAGAAAATGGAAAATTCTAACCGAAAAACGTAGGGAAAAAATGGATTTTAAATTTACGTTTACAGTCGGGAGGAGCAGAGTCTGCCAATGCCCGTGTCTGCAGCGACCCTTCGTCAGAGGTAATGTTATGTTTGCAAACGAACTTATTAGCATTAGGTTGTCGTTAAATTCTCGTTTACTTAGTGCTTTTAAGTTAGTAGTCTAATATTGACTTGATTGGGACTATAGGCTGCCCAAGTGCTTTGGATGACGAAGAGTCGGAGGACTGGGCTCCGACGGTCAATCTCGGCTACGAACGAAAACCCAGATCGGAATCAGTTCTCAAACGAGAGAAAAGAATGAAGCTTAAGGCAGAACAGCATCGATGTGCAGAGGCGATTTTGGATATGCAACAGACGGCTGAGAGCCCGGATTTGAGCCTAGTGACAGTGGAGAACCCCGAACTGCAGCTTCCAGCTGAGAATCCACAACCAGAAGACTTCAGTGTGAATCAGACATTCACTTATCCAGGTAAGATATTGTGCTGAGATGTAAAACAAACAAGAATCATGTCACTTCTCCATCCACCTTTGCAATTACCCAAGTCTTCAGAGGTGTCTCGTTAGACCTCTGGGAATGGTTTACCTTGAAACAAACAACTGTCACTCTAACGAAGTCCTAAGGATGTGGCATGTTTGTTGACGTTAAAGCCGCTACCGCTAACTGTTAGCGTGTTTAAGATAAAGCAATATAAGAACAAACACTCACCCTTGCAAACACCAAACTGTATCCATCACGGAGACGTTTTGTTCCAAGGTTGTGGACCCACCCGCTGACAAAAAAATTGTACGCCTCCAGACTCTTGAAAGCTTTCATTTGCTGCCTAGTGTAGTAAGAAGTCTGGAGGACCAAGTAGTTGGTGATATCCACAGCCTCGATAGTAGGCAAATCCTTTACTTCTGTGGTGTATTCGGACATTTTCAAAGAATACGGATCACGTCCGATATATTTTTTAACTATCTGTTTATATCTCTCCCGAGAAACGGGGTCTAAAGTTGCACAATAGCTGCTCTCCTGACTCTCCACAGTGTCCTCCATGTTTACTTCCGCCCTCCACTCAAAAATCGCGCTGCCTCCGCACGTCATCAGAACCACGTGACCGCAACCCAACTATTGATAGAAAACAGATTGATGGGTTTTTTTTCATGTTTGGAGTGTTTATAGAGGCAGTAGAGACCCATATTTCAGCACAAAAGGAGACAAAGCTGAGTTTTGCATATTTCCCCTTCCAAGTGACAGAGCCCTTAAACCTGAAACATCCTGTTTTTCAGACCTCCTCCACTGAGGATGAACGGCTGAGATCCACTGCAGCAACTGTCATGGGTATTTACACCATCAGAAGAGAAGGCGTTCAGGAGCCAGAGGATGTTGGAGTTGTCATTGAAGGCACTACAGTTATGAACAACCTCGGTAGTGTCATCATGGCATTCATCGTCCTCTTTGGACTGATTTATGCACTTGATCTGAGCTATCCAAATGACCTCAAGTACACTTTCGAGTTTTGTCAGAAGATTTTAATGAATCTGGATGGACAAAGGCTCAGTACAAAGATGCAGCAAATGAAATTGAAGATGTTTGCTTAGGCAAACAAGACCCCAGCACAAAAGTTGATTTTGGCCTTTTTATCTCTTTTCTTCAAACTGTGACCTTTTTTTTTCCTTTCTTTTTTTTTGAAAAATGCAAGTTGTCTATTTTTGTCTGCTGTTCTGTTGTGAGTGATGTAACCTTTAATCTATACTACTATACATAGATAAAAGGACTGTGGGAATTTAGCTCAAAAAAAGTTTAACGGTTGTAACCAGCATCTTCTTTTTAATTGCTTTTGGGATTTTCAAAGAGACAAAACAAATGTTGACAAGTTTGGTGTCTTCCAGTGTTTTAAAGTTGGTGTTCCCGTTCTTATAAGCTTGTAAAAGTTTGAATGTAATTGGTTTTAGAGAAGTAAAGTTGAAAGTTTTTTTTATTTTTATTAAAATACCTCCCCTTTGGTAACACAAAATGTTCTTAATGAAAACCTTTTATATATATACATTATATATTTGTAATTAAGTATTTTTGGGTTGTTTAAAATGTTCGGTGACTGGCATAATATGGTGTGAATTGCAATGTTTAGTAGGTTATCATTGTGAATTTGCTGAAAACCTAACTGCAAGTGTCACTATAAATATATATACAGGGTGGGCCATTTATATGGATACACCGTAATAAAATGGGAATGGTTGGTGATATTAAAGTCCTGTTTGTGGCACATTAGTATATGTGAGGGGCAAACTCCTCAAGATGGTGGTGACCATGGTGGCCATTTAGAAGTCGGCCATCTTGGATACAACTTTGTTTTTCAATAGGAAGAGGGCCATGTGACACATCAAACTTATTGGCAATGTCACAAGAAAAACAATGGTGTGCTTGGTTTCATCGCAACTTTATTCTTTCATGAGTTATTTACAAGTTTCTGACCACTTATAAAATGTGTTCATTGTGTTGGATTGTCAATGCAACCCTCTTCTCCCACTCTTCACACACTGATAGCAACACCCCAGGAGAAATGCCAGCACAGGCATCCAGTATCCGTAGTTTCAGGTGCTGCACATCTCGCATCTTCACACCATAGACAATTGCCTTCAGATGACCCCAAAGATAAAAGTCTAAGGGGGTCAGATCGGGAGACCTTGGGGGCCATTCAACTGGCCCACGACGACCAATCCACTTTCCAGGAAACTGTTCATCTAGGAATGCTCGGACCTGGCACCCATAACGTGATGGTGCACCATCTTGCTGGAAAAACTCAGGGAACGTGCCAGCTTCAGTGCATAAAGAGGGAAACACATCATCATGTAGCAATTTCAAATATCCAGTGGCCTTGAGGTTTCCATTGACTATCGTTGTACCCCATATACCACACCAACTTCACCATTCACATAAAAGTTTGCCTCATCACTGAACAAAATCTTCTGTGTGAACTGAGGGACCTGTTCCAATTTTTGTTTTGCCCATTCTGCAAATTCTGGGTCATCCTCGTTGAGATGCTGCAGTAGCTGGAGTTTGTAAGGGTGCCATTTGTGAGTAGCTAATATCCGCTGAAGGGATGTTCGACTAATGCCACTCTCCAGTGACATGCGGCGAGTGCTACGCTGTGGGCTCTTGCTGAATGAAGCTAGGACAGCCACTGATGTTTCTTCATTGGTGACAGTTTTCTTGTGTCCACATTTTGGCAAATCCAACACTGAACCAGTTTCACGAAACTTAGCAAGCAGTTTGCTAACTGTAGCATGGGAGATGGTGGTCTCATAGGGTGTCTTGCATTGAAATCTGCTGCAATGACCCGGTTACTGCGTTCACCAGATATCAACACAATTTCGATCCGCTCCTCACATGTTAACCTCTTCGACATGTCAATGGCTGTGAACAAGGAGAAACTTGTAAATAACTCATGAAAGAATAAAGTTACATTGAAACCAAGCACACCATTGTTTTTCTTGTGACATTAACAATAAGTTTGATGTGTCACATGGCCCTCTTCCTATTGAAAAAACAAAAGTTGTATCTAAGATGGCCGACTTCTAAATGGCCACCATGGTCACCACCCATCTTGAGGAGTTTGCCCCCTCACATATACTAATGTGCCACAAACAGGACTTTAATATCGCCAACCATTCCCATTTTATTATGGTGTATCCATATAAATGGCCCACCCTGTACAATGATTCTTACGTGAAATCAGATTTTACAAATTCCAGTTTGTTTTCAGTCTTGCCTAGTAATACAAAGGTGTGTGCTATTCAGATTTGATATTCATTTCAAATGTAAGGCACTTTTTTGTGAGCACTTTGATTTTGTTAAGGTTAATTTGACCATGTGACATGTATGTTTATTCACAGTTTATTCAAGTGAATAAAACTGAGTTGAAAAAACAAATTTATTTTGTCATTTTTTTAATAATTAAATTAGTTTTCTGGTAATTAAAATTATGATTTAGTTGAACTTAAAATAATCATTTCAATTCGAAAGAAAATCTAGCTCAAATGAATGACATTGTATTGAGTTGAACCAACCAAAACCTTTCACATCTTATTAATGTAATTTTTTTTCCTTTTAAATGTGTTTAAAAAATTGTGTTCTACTGACTCAATTTAATTAAATTGTCAGGATGTATGCAGATTTGGTTGAACCAAAATAAATGTATTACGTGGAAAACCTGCCATCAATCAAATTGAGTTCATCCAATGACTAATTTTTATGAGTGTATCCTGGCTCCCTGTTAAATCCATAATTGAATTCAAAATCCTGCTCCTCACATACAAGGTCTTAAATAATCAGGCCCCATCTTAAGGACCTTGTAGTGCCATATCACCCTATTAGAACACTTCGCTCTCGCTCTGCAGGCCTACTTGTTGTTCCTGGAGTATTTAAAAGTAGAATGGGAGGCAGAGCCTTCAGTTTTCAGGCCCCTCTTCTGTGGAACCAGCTTCCAGTTTGGATTCGGGAGACAGACACTATCTCTACTTTCAATATCAGGCTTAAAAATTTCCTTTTTGCTAAAGCATATAGTTAGGGCTGGACCAGGTGACCCTGAATCCTCCCTTACTTATGCTTCAGTCACCTTTCTCACTCACTGTCTCTGCATTTAGTTTTTACATTATAACAACATCAGTTATTCTTAATCTCTCGCTCTCCTCCACAGCATATCTTTGTCCTCTCTTCCTCCCATTACCTCCAGCTGGCAGCAGATGGCTGACACTTCCTGAGCCTGGTACTTCTGGAGTTTTCCTCCTCCTCCTAAAAGGAACTGTCGCCAAAGTGCTTGCTAAAAGGGGGTTGTCTAATTTTGGAGGGGCTTCTCTGTATTATGGTAGGGTCTTTGATTCAATAAAAGGACTGACAATGCATTGCTTCAAATGGAGAAAGTCTTGAGGGACGGCTACTATGAGGAAAAGCAATATAACGTACAATATAAAGTAACTTGAGGTGACTGTTGCTGCAATTTTTGAGCTATATAATAAAACTGAACTGAAGTGAACAGAATTCAATTGAATTAAATGACAGTACAATCAGCAAAAGACTGAATGAGTATGGTTTGTTTGGAAGCGTGCCAGTAGAAAAGACCATGGCAGCACAGCTTAGGTTTGCAAAGCAGCATTACTTTTAAATGCCTGCAGTCTGAGAGTGAAGTGCTCTAATGGGGTGATACAGTCTTAGACTTAGAGACTTAGCGCTTTTTATTGTCATTGTGCAATTTCTTCCACAGGGAAATTGGGTAGCTGGACCACAAAGCTGCAAAAGTAAGAAGAAGAGAAACCAATATACAATGAGGGGGGGAAAGAAATAATATAAATAAGTAAAATAAAATAAAAGCAATGTATATGTATACATATATGTGAGCGAAACTATATACATGGTGTATGTGTAAGAAACATTGAAACAGAAACATTGTGGGTCTGTATACAAGGACAGTTGTATAATGTAATAAATAAATAAGGGTGGAGGGGCTATGGTCATTTAGGGTGGAGATGGTAGTTCTACTGGGACCAAAATATTGCACAGGACCGAAAAATATTGCACATACCAAGGATATTGCACATGAGCCAAAAATATTGCAGAGAACATGGAAAGACTGAGATATTGCACATAGATGATCAACAGCAGTGTCAGAGTGGATGTGTTGGGTAAGTCTGTACACACTCTTAGTTTGCATTAAGAGTTCTGACAGCCAGGAAGAAGCTGTTCTTTAGTCTGTTGGTTTTGCACCTGATGGATCTGAGCCTTTTTCCAGAGGGCAGGACTCGAAGATTCCTTGCACTGTTACTGGAGGCCAAGGTAATGAGTAATTATCTGGTTAGATACCTGGTTAGATTTCTAACATTTTTAGGGCTGAGTATAATAATCTCAGTTTTATATGAATTTAGAAGTAGAAAATTAGAGATCATCCAGGACTATATCTTTAAAATATTGCTGCAGTTTAACTAATTGGTGTTTGTTTGCTGACTTAATGGATAGATAAAGCTGGGTGTCATCTACATAGCAGTGAAAATGTATACTCAGTCTTGTAATGATACTGCCTAAAGCAGTGGTTCCCAAACTTTCTTTGCTATGCCCCTCTTTGTTTTACAAGCAATACTGCGGTAAATACCTCACCACCAGTATCGCTTCACAGAAACTTTGATGGGGGCAGTTTTTTTTCTTCTATGCAGAAAAAAGGGTATGCTCTTTTGGAGCAACATCTAACCAAGGAATAAGTTTATTGTTGTGCATGTGTTTCTGTAACTGAGATGTCAGACTAGACTGGATGTCATACTCTTTCACCTCTTTTTCTTCCTCCCAAAAGGTTTTTTTGTTGTTGTTGTGAGGCTGGAGTAGCAAACCTGAGCAACAGAGTTAGTGTTTTGATTTTAAAGCTTGTCTGCGAGCAAAATAAATAGCAAAACAGAGAAAGATCAAGTGTGTTAAAACAATTTATATGTAAATGCCTAGCTTGGCTTTTTTGCTGCCTCAGTTTCAACTACAGTTCTAGTCTGGCTACTGTTTGATTCAGGAGCCACATGGGTGGCATCCTCTCACACATACACACAGCTAACTACATTTTAGTTTCTAAAAGTATTTAAAAATTAAGTTGTTACCTTGAATAAGATGACACTTTTTGGATTACAGACTATTCAAAAGGAGTGGCACTGCGTCCTCGAGTTGACACAGCTTTGACTTTGGTTTGGTTAAATAGGTGAGAAACTTTCCAACTATGTGACTCTCTCAACGGCTAGATCTGAATCTTTAAAGATTTCAACAAACTTAACCAGTGACTCATGTCTTACTTGGAAAAGATTAAAACAAGATGTTCCTCTATCAAAAACTATGCGGTTTGGTTACCATGCCAAGACTCGCCATGTTACACTGAGAACTTCAACCAAACAAAAGTCAAAACTGGAATTTTCTCGAGCTACTAAAACAAGTTGTACCACAACTCATATGATACAACAATGAGGATGTTACTGACTTTATTTTTCTAAGCAAGTCATTGTTTGGAAGCATTTTTCATCACCTGGCAAAACAGCTTCTGTCTTGGCTAATTAAGTTACCAGTAAAATGATTAATTGCAGCCACAGATTCACAATAAATATCCAGATTAGTTTCAATGCATCTATAATATGTGCTAGCTCCAGTGCATCATGTAAACTGTATGATACACATACTGACCCAGGGTCAGTGTAAAATATAATCCTAGCTGTGTGAACAAAGTCTGGCTCCTTTAATCCTGCATGACAAACCTCAGGATGCAGTTTTATTGAGCCTCTTTCCTGCTGGCACACCTGTTACACCTGACAGTCAGCGAGAAACTTACACTAACGTGGACATCATGCAAAGACTGCCAGACTCTGTAATACTGTAAATGTTCAGTAACCTTGGTTAACAATAATCTTTAAACAGTACCTCTCTGTCTGTGTGTCTGTGCTGAACGTTTATAAAAGTGTTGAATCAGGCTGCATCAGCTGAATCTGTTATTCATAAATATCAGTATTTTTTATTCAGGTGTGGGAAAAATACTTAAGAGTAAACACTCCAGGACTGTTAACATTACGGTGGTCAGGAGATGTACTTCATTAATGCCCACACATATACATATCTATCTATATATAGATAGATAGGTATGTATAAACTGACTAAAATGAATCAAACATAAAATAAATGAATAAAAACAACTTCATATGAAGTTGGTAGTCCTAAGTAAAAGCGTTTCAAAGAGAAAAAAATTAATATATGAAGTTGGAAAAATCAGACTTTAGCATTAAAAAAGCAAACCATGGACCACAGAGGCCCCGAAACAGCTCAGAATTAGGTTTTGCAAAAATCCACCAGTGAGGTTTAAAATCAAACCAGAGTTAAAACACTGCAAAAGACTAACTTACATCAAAGCTAAAAAGCCAGTGCTGAAGGAAGTTGACCAAAAGTGGCTTAAATAACATTATATAAGATATTGCACAAATTTAAAGATTAAAATCCCAGGATGTGATGGACTACTGAAAATGACTGAATGCTGAACCAAACCAAGAGTAAAACAGAGTAAAAGTGCAATCCTTTTTGGCTATAACATGTTATGGTCTTAAAGAGGGTTAAAATGTTACTGAATCCACCAGTTGTTTGTAAAGTTGCTGTTCAGTAAACAGGCATACCTACAGAAATACAATCTGATAGCTGATTGTTTCTCATGATTATATTTGGTTAAAGGTTTGCATGGGAACTTTGGTTTTATCTTTTGAACAATATTGGGGTAAATATAGTTAAATCAACAGCTGACTGGGCAATGACACAGCTTTTGTTATTTTACAAAAATTGTATTGGAAGTGCTGCACATATTTTTATGCACATCCCCTACCCTAAAGTTGGTCATCATTCAGTGACCAAGTCTCATCTTAACCCAATAGAGCCGCTTTTGATTCACCAAAGACAAAACTGGAAAGAAAGTAGCCCCAAAACAAGCAGCCATTGCTTGTGGCTTTTGGAAATGCTTGGCAGAGCAGCGGTTAATGGATGTTAGACTTCAGGCACTCATTGACTACAACAGATTTTCATCCAAGTATTAAAAACAATCCTTATATTTAAAATCATGTTAGCTTGTCCAAATTCTTTTTGAGCCTCTAGAAATTGGGTGACTATGTATAAATTTCTGTAATTCCTAAATAGTTAATGCAACACTGGATTAAACCCCTTGATTTAAAGCTAAACATCAGCACTTCAGCCACAACTTGGTTGATTTAAATCCCACTGTGATGGTGTACAAAGGCAAAATTAGAAAAATGGTGTCACTGTCCTAACATGACCTAAGCGTCTCTAAACCTTTTGATTACATTTTTTGTTGTTGTTGTTTTTAAACCTGATGTTGATTCAGGTTTCTATGCATGGTTGTCTCCAAGTAAAGACGTGGGTGTAGCTGAACATCAGTATTTAGTGCCAAAGACAGCCTGAAAAAGGGGGCAGTTAAAAATGGCTTTCCAAAGGTTTGTGTGCTGTTTCTTTGTGATGATCATTGTCTTATGCAAAGGTGAGCAAGAATGGCTGATTTTCTTTAGTCACATATTAAATGTATATATATTATATATAGTATTTATATTGCAATTAAATTATTTTTTATTTTAATTCAACAGTTAATTAAAACATTTCAGTACAGTAACTATGTGCTCACTGGAAGTGTTGAATTCAGTAAATACAAATAATAACAAGTAAGTTGATAGTTAACTGTTGGAGTTTTAGTTTGCTGTTAACACAAATGTTTACTCACTGGTTAATAATTAACATTATCTGGATGATTATTGTTAACTTGCAACTTTCTAAATAAGAAATAATGCACAGTACATATTTAAATATTATTTGGAAAGTTATCATAATGTTGACACTGATGTTTAGAATATTTTATATCAAATTGTAATTTTACATATCGTGTCATCAGTCGACTGTGAAGGCTGTGGATCACATCCTGTTTGTTTTGGTTGTTGCTCAGTTTGGCACCAAAACTAGTTGGTGAGGTTTAGTAAAGGTTCAGTTACAATATGTTCCTTCACACCACATTACACAATGTTGTTTAAGGGTTATTAAGGGTAATAAATGCTGTGGTGAGATTGGCTTAATTGTTGCTACTGCAGGTCTGTCAACAAGATCTAAAAAGAGAAGTGCTGACAAAGTGAATGTTAGCAGTTCTGGAATAAACAATAATTGGAATAAATGTCTGAGTAGTAGGTCGGTCAGTAGGTCCCAGTTAGACAGGGGTTTTTTTGTTTGTTTGTTTGTTTGTTTGTTTGTTTTTGGCACATATTCACAAAAACAAGTCCTCATCTGCAATAAACTGTTTAACATGGATGTCTTTCTGTTAAAATTTTCAGACTGTCATTCACAGCAGCCTAGTAAGTAAACAAATGCAATGTTACACTTTCTTCACATTTCAAGCTTTACAGCAGACAGTACTGTAATAACCTATTTTGTTTCAGTGACAGAAAATGTGCTCTGTCTCTCTTTTAATATTTAATTTATCTATTTAAACTACAGAAGCAAATTATTATCTAGCTTTGACATCTGGCATCGGCCAACATCATTTGTCAACAAAGTAACTGTGGCTAAAACCAGAATTGATCTCTAACAAGAGAAACACTAAAAGAATACAGGATTATGAAAAAATCAGCAGGCACAAGATTTTGAATGTTATTCAATTTGACCGAAGAGAAGAGAAGAGAAGAGAAGAGAAGAGAACCTTTATTAGTCCCGGCGTGGGAAATTTGTTTTGTTACAGCAGTGGACAGTGAAAGTTGCATTAAAATTTTTTTTAAAAAAACCACTGGAATAAGATATCAATAAGATACTGTACACAATAGAGTAGAATAAAATAAAATACTATATACAATTGAATAAAATTGAATTGAATAAAATAGAATACAAATGCTATATACAATATGAGTATAATACAACGATGTCAGAAACGAGTATTGCACTTAATGTTATTGCACATGTGTGGATGTGTGTGTTTGATCAGTTGAAGTCTTTGTTGTACAGTCTGATAGCAGAAGGGAGGAAAGACCTGTGAAATCTCTCCGTCCCAGCAGCCTGCCACTGAAGGAGCTGCTCAGTGCTGTCAGAGTCTCCTGCATGGGGTGGGAGATGTTGTCCAACAGGGATGACAGCTTAGCCACCATTCTCCTGTCACTCACCACCTCCACTGGGCATCCTAGAACAGAGCTGGCCCTTCTGATCAGCCTGTTCAGTCTCTTCCTGTCCCCGGCAGAGATGTTGCCACCCCAGCAGACCACACCATAAAAGATGGCTGAGGCCACCACAGAGTCATAGAAGGTCTTCAGGAGTGGGCCCTTCACTCCAAAAAACCTCAATCTCCGGAGCAGGTACAGCCTGCTCCGCCCTTTCCTGTAGAGGGCGTCTGAGTTATTAGTCCAGTCCAGTTTGTTGTTCAGATGAACACCAAGGTACCTGTAGCTGACCACAGTCTCAATGTCCATAACTTGGATGTTAGAGGAAACTGCCTCACGGACAGTGTTGGGGAGTAACGGAATACATGTACCGCCGTTACGTATTTAGAATACAAAATATGAGTAACTGTATTCCGTTACAGTTACCGTTTAAAAAGGTGGTATTCAGAATACAGTTACTTTGTTGAAATAAATGGATTACACGGCGGTACTTTCCTGTTTCATATTGTCGCGGGTCAGGACTGTTTGGGTTTGTTTGACAGCTACATAATGTTGTTCTAGGCCGCAGCGTTACGGTTGCCATGGTTACAGGGTGACGCGCTCTCTCTCTGCGTGTTTCCTGGGTGAGAGAGCGCTTTTTTGTTGTTGTTGTTGTTGTGCTAAGCTAAAAGGCAGAATGCTACAGGCATGGCCCTAAAGAATGTAGCCTCATGGGCAGTGTAGTCCGTGCCGCAGCTAGAATGGACTACCATACCCGTTATGTGTCTGTGAGCGAGGGAGGGAGAGAAAGGAAAAGTCCGAGCTGTCACGGAGCAAAAACGGGAGCTGGAAGCATGTAAATATAATAATAACCACTGCAGCCAAGTAGAGTGCCTGACGAGCCCATTTGTAAGTAAGCTATTAAGACTCAACTGTACACTGTGTTCGTGTTTTCCTCCGGAAACAATAAGTTCCGTTGGAGAAGCCTTTCAACGCCTCTCTCTGTCTCCCGCAAGCAAAGTTGACCCAGACAACAAAGTAAAGCTATTTTTCGGCTACCAGCCCGACACGGAACCCACCGTATTAGCCAGAGGTCCCTTTACTACTGTTCGGAGCCGCGGACCTTCAGTAACAGTAATAAATCACAGCAATAGTGCATTCACGTAGTTGTAAACAACATGATAATATATTAAGTAATCCAAAGTATTCAGAATACGTTACTCTCATTGAGTAACGTAACGGAATACGTTACAGAATACATTTTGGGGCATGTATTCGGTATTCTGTAATGGAATACATTTTAAAAGTAACCTTCCCAACACTGCTCACGGATGAATCAAATCTGTTAAAGAAATGATTCAGTTCGTTTGCCCACCGCACATCCCCCCCAGCCAGAGAGTTCTGATCTTTGTGGCCCAAGATAGTTCTAAGGCCTCTCCAGATTTCGCCAGTGTTGTTTTGTTGAAGCTGCTTCTCCATCTTCTACCTGTAGCTGTCCTTCCCATTCCTTATCAGTCCCCTCAGCTCTCTCTGCACCCTTTTCAGCTCCTCCTTGTCTCTAGACCTGTGTGTGGTTTTAATGTTGTGGCTGATCAGTGTGTCTTTCTTCTTTTTTTTCCAGCATGTGTTAAAAAGGCTGTAAAAAGCATCACGATCGGTGTACGTCAAACTACAACCCCAGGAATTTCGCCCTGGCTGGCATTTATAACTGTTTTTAAGCAGTTTAAGTGTGGAGGGTCCCTCATCAGTGACCAGTGGGTGCTGACAGCTGCTCAGTGCATATCACCGTGAGTCACTGTTGGACGTTTACACTGTTGGTGATGATGAGGATAATGTTGGATATGACTGCTATTGCCAATCTTTCAAATAACATTGCAAATTAATACTTTTAAAGTTAAATATTAAAAAAAAGAAAATTCTCTAGAGCAAATCAGAATTTAAAATAATTACGGCCAGACAGATGCATTATATTGGAGAGAGTTGTTGCATCAATGTGAGCTGAGCTGAATCAACTTCACTGCCATATGGGCAATTTTAGAGAGGCTACTCCACTGCCCAGTAAGTGGTGAAGAGGGTGATGAGGATTATTCATGGTGGATGGTACTTTAATTGCATTCATGAATACATAGCATTGCTTGCTTAATATGTTAAGTTATGGCCAGGGGCGTAGTTAAAAACATTTAAACTGTGGAAAAAGCAGGAAAATGAAAATGCTATTTATTTCCTTTGTGTGTGTGTGTGTGTGTGTGTGTGTTAAAACAAACATGAACATCACATTCATCACATGAACCTTTTCTCTTTATTTTTATTTTTTGTTTTAAGTCAAGAGATCGGTGACACAGCTGTGTTTCTGGGCGTCCAGAATCTGACAGGTCCATTTCCACCTGTAGTGGGTCTAAGAGTTGATAAAATCATCTGCCATCCTGACTACAGCAACTTGACCCTCAAAAACAACATTTGTCTGCTGAAGCTGTCCACTCCTGTGAATTTCACAGACTACATTCAGCCAATCTGCTTAGCTGCAGAAAACAGCACTTTCTATGCTGGGACTAACACCTGGCTCACTGGCTTTGGTATAACGAGTAAGTTCAAAGATACCAAGTAGCAGAGCAGTCATAGCTTTCTCACTGTAAGGACTCAGGATTCCTTTACAACTCCTTAACTTTGAAATGTCTCTGAAATTAGGTAACCTCACGTTCCCCAACATCCTGCAGGAGGCAAATGTGCCAGTAGTGGGAAACAATGAGTGCCAGTGTTACTATGAAGACTTGACGTTCTCCAGTATTACAGAGAACATGATCTGCACTGGACTCCAAGCTGGAGGGACGAGCTCATGTTATGTAATGTTTTGTTTTTTTAAGTCACTTTACCGTTTTTCTTTCAACTTGTTCATAATTATTGCTGATAAACATGCCAGCTTTGATGAAATGTCCAAGTTTTATTACTATTATCACTAAAAATGTAAAAGAAATCAGAAATGTCATATGTTTCTTCAATACTAAAACTACTTCTATATCACTAATAGTGTCTAATGATAACAATAATACTAATTCATGTTTTTGTCTTTTAAAAATTATTTACATTAGATGCTTTAAAGTCAAGTCATTCTTCCACAGACTGGATGCTGCAGGAACAGGTCAACCTCTAAGAGGTAAACGTCGTTCTTTATCAACTTTATTTGTTTTCACAGGGAGATGGAGGGGGCGCTCATGATCGAAACAGGTTCAGTCTGGATCCAAATTGGAATTGTGAGTTTCAGTGTCGGCTGCGCCCGACCTCTGAGACCCGAAGTCTACACTCGTGTGTCCCAGTACCAGAAATGGATCAGTGACACCATCACCGACACAGAACCAGGCTTTGTCTCCTTCACCTCTACAGGCACTGACAGCGACTTGAGCTTTAATTGTTCAGCATTTGTACCACCTGCCCCTGCCCCTGTCCCTACCACTGCCCCTGCCCCTGTCCCTACCACTGCCCCTGTCCCTGTTCCTAACATTGATGTGTGTGACAGTGTGTTTTGCTGTGGTGAAAATTTGATCCACTTCACTCCCTTCACCTCACTCTGTGTTCTCATTGCATTGCTCCATATGTTTGTTGGAAGCACTAAAATGTAACTCAACCCATGTACTCAAGTACTTTGCGTAAGTACAAACTTACATACTTTAAATCAGAACTCTTCCTTTATGGCAAACAATTAAACAAGGAATATTATATATCTTATACCTAGCTTTGTTTATGGGAAATCCTTATGTCTTTACTTTATTAATGAAAGTATGTCTTTAAAACATTATTATTAAAGCTTTGTGCTGTGTTAACATCCAGGGGCGGATCTAGAGAAATTTTCTTAGGGTGGCATGAGGGTGGCAAAGAAATCAAATGGGGTGGCAAAATCAAGGCTTTTCCCCCAAACACATATGCAGGTGGTTACATATGGTTAAAATGATTCAAATGCAGTAAGTATACATGTTTTTCATATAAATATAGTCTATAACTTAATTATTGTCTGTAGTCCACATAATTACACACTTTAGTTACATAAAACATGTGAGTTTTGATGTTATGTACTGTATAGCCTGTATAATAAATAAATATGTAGCCCAATAAGTATAAAATCCAGAAAGCTACACAACATGGGGCGGTTCATTTACAAACACAAGTCTAACTTAAGTTTCACTGTTTTTTGTTAGAAAACAATCACATTGTTACAGCTTAAATTACACAAAATGTCAGAAATCTGCACTGCCATGAACAACAATTTAAACCTAATTTTTCATGATTTGTTGGATTAACCCACTAAGGTCTGAAATACAACCGGCCATTTTTGACTCCTTTTGAGTTTACGTTTGTATTTCACCCTCAAATTGTTTCATTTCATTTTTCTCCTTGCCTTGTTTGGTATCATTCTTTTCAGCTCAACTGAATTTAGTCGTTTTTTTCACTGACATACTGCATTAGTATTACTGATCTGAAATCACACAAAGAACTTAAAATCCTAGTTGTATTTTTTATTGTAAAGAAAAACCACAGACATGTTGAGTAAATTTTTATAACTTGAAATGCAAATATAAATTGTACATTTTGTAAACATATACAACTATTTATCTAAAAATGCAGCCAATACACCTGCCGTTTTTTTCATTTTGTACAACCATTTAAAAATATTACTAAAACCAAAATGAGAGAACAATCGGGTTTCGCAATGAGATGCCCCACAAATTATGTGTCACAGTAAAAAAAAAAAAAAAAGATGGTCCACCAAAAGACAGATGAGAACAGCACAGGGACAAACCTGCAGGCCTGACAACAGGAGGTGTATCACTCCGCTGGTTTTCTACTTAGTGACAGTGTTTACGTTGCAAATGTGCCTTTGTGACATTCATTAGTGCCCTCACTGACACACAAAACAAAATAACTATACAACAGAACAACTACACAACTTATTTTAATAAACAACACTGTCATATGCAAAACTGGGGTGGCAAGGGATCATTTTAGGGTGACACTTGCCATCCTTCTAGATCCGCCCCCGTTAACATCAAATACATCAACAGTTGAAACAATGAGCAGATTGACAAAAAATATTTTGTGTCCAAATGTTAAAGATGATTTGTTATCCTTTCGTTAAAAAGTTTCTTAATAACTGGTTTAATTTTCAATACTTTCTTAAGTTTTGACTGTGTGTTGAATATTGTGGAGGGGATAATACATTTGCAATTGTCATTAGCAAAAATCATTTTAAAACAATTCCAGGAAGTGAATTGAAGTATTTCGGGTTTTTATTTTTTTTAAATCGTGTTTTGTTATAGAATTTTGTTAATCAAAATGTTTAATAATTAAAACATAAATACAATAAAATAAAAACAATAAAACAATAAAAGCAGCTATGGTGTTTTCTTTAATGAAGCTTTCCAGATTTACAGACACATGTCAACATAACAGAAAAATGCTGCCTTTGGATTGGAGAATCTACATGGTGGAAAATATTTTCTGTGAATAGACTTCTCTTTTTTTATCTCCTGGCTCCCTGTTAAATCCATAATTGAATTCAAAATCCTGCTCCTCACATACAAGGTCTTAAATAATCAGGTGCCATCTTATCTTAATGACCTTGTAGTACCATATCACCCTATTAGAGCACTTCGCTCTCACACTGCAGGCCTACTTGTTGTTCCTAGAGTATTTAAAAGTAGAATGGGAGGGAGAGCCTTCAGTTTTCAGGCCCCTCTTCTGTGGAACCAGCTTCCAGTTTGGATTCGGGAGACAGACACTATCTCTACTTTCAAGATCAGGCTTAAAAATTTTCTTTTTGCTAAAGCAAGTTAGGGCTGGACCAGGTGACCCTGAATCCTCCCTTACTTATGCTGCAGTAGGTGTAGGCTGCTGGGGGAGTGATTCTTCTTCAGTCACCTTTCTCACTCACTGTCTCTGCATTTAATTTTTACATTATAACAACAATAGTTATTCTTAATCTCTCACTCTCCTCCACAGGATGTTTTTGTCCTCTCTTCCTCCCATTACCTCCAGCTGGCAGCAGATGGCTGACACTTCCTGAGCCTGGTACTTCTGGAGTTTTCCTCCTCCTCCTAAAAGGAACTGTCGCCAAAGTGCTTGCTAAAAGGGGGTTGTCTAATTTGGGGGGGTTTCTCTGTATTATGGTAGGGCCTTTGATTCAATAAAATGACTGACAATGCATTGCTTCAAATGGAGAAACTCTTGAGGGACGGCTACTATGAGGAAAAGCAATATAACGTACAATATAAAGTAACTTGAGGTGACGGTTGCTGCAATTTTTGAGCTATATAATAAAACTGAACTGAAGTGAACAGAATTCAATTGAATTGAATGACAGTACAGTCGGCAAAAGACTGAATGAGTATGGTTTGTTTGGAAGCATGCCAGTAGAAAAGAACATGGCAGCACAGCTTAGGTTTGCAAAGCAACATTACTTTTAAATGCCTGCAGTCTGAGAGTGAAGTGCTCTAATGGGGTGATACAGTCTTAGACTTAGAGACTTAGCGCTTTTTATTGTCATTGTGCAGTTTCTTCCAAAGCAAAATTGGGTAGCTGGACCACAAAGCTGCAAAAGTAAGAAGAAGAGAAACCAATATACAATGAGGGGGGGAAAGAAATAATATAAATAAGTAAAATAAAATAAAAGCAATATATATGTATACATATATGTGAGCGAAACTATATACATGGTGTATGTGTAAGAAACATTGAAACAGAAACATTGTGGGTTTGTATACAAGGACAGTTGTATAATGTAATAAATAAATAAGGGTGGAGGGGCTATGGTCATTTAGGGTGGAGATGGTAGTTCTACTGGGACCAAAATATTGCACAGGACCGAAAAATATTGCACATACCAAGGATATTGCACATGAGCCAAAAATATTGCAGAGAACATGGAAAGACTGAGATATTGCACATAGATGATCAACAGCAGTGTCAGAGTGGATGTGTTGGGTAAGTCTGTACACACTCTTAGTTTGCATTAAGAGTTCTGACAGCCCACGGGAAGAAGCTGTTCTTTAGTCTGTTGGTTTTGCACCTGATGGATCTGAGCCTTTTTCCAGAGGGCAAGACTCGAAGATTCCTTGCACTGTTACTGGAGGCCAAGGTAATGAGTAATTATCTGGTTAGATACCTGGTTAGATTTCTAACATTTTTAGGGCTGAGTATAATAATCTCAGTTTTATATGGTATTTAGAAGTAAAAAATTAGAGATCATCCAGGACTTTATATCTTTGAAATATTGCTGCAGTTTAACTAATTGGTGTTTGTTTGCTGACGTAATGGATAGATAAATCTGGGTGTCATCTACATAGCAGTGAAAATGTATACTCAGTCTTGTTGTCGTGGTGTCTGGAAAAAGCGGACTCGAGCGCAGATCTCCTTGCAATGAGACAGTGAATTTATTTACAGAGTGAAACAATGACAATCCAGTGAAATCCCTCAGCCGTGGCTCCCCGTGGTCCATTCACCCAGCTCCCGTGTTCTCCTCTCCACCTCCTGGTGCGAAAGACAAAAAAGGAGTAAACAGCAATCCGAAAGCAAGTTGGAAAGAGCACACGATCAAAACACTACTAACGAGCTTAGTCTAATGATCCAGCACTGACTGAAGCCTGGTCACCGTGTTAAATACACCGGGGTCAGATGGTGGATAATTCACGGCAGCTGGTGAATGTTAATTAATCGGCGGTGTGCCGAAGCGCCGAACGGAGCTACTTCCGGGTCGGCGGACCTGCCTCCGGGGAAGCGCGGCTCCATCAAAATAAACACAAACATAAATGATCAGGTCGCCCAGCAGGGCTGGTCAGACCATGACAGTACCCCCCCCTTGACGGGAGCCTCCCGGCGACCTACCAAACTTGTCCGGGTGCCGACGGCGGAATTCTCTCACCATGCCATCATCAAGAATCGCGGACCGCGGCACCCAAGAGCGCTCTTCCGGACCATACCCTTCCCAATCCACCAAAAATTGAAAGCCCCTACCGTGACGCCTAGCATCCATAATACGTGTTATGGAGTAAGCTGGCGCGCCGTCAATAATCCGGGCTGGTGGCGGGGCCCTGGAAGGTGGGCATAACGGGCTGGTCCGGACCGGTTTCACCTGAGACACATGAAACACATTGTGAACCCGCATAGTGCGAGGGAGGGTCAAACGCACAGTCACAGGATTGAGGACCTCTTGCACAGGAAACGGGCTGACGAATCTAGGAGCAAGTTTCTTAGACTCAGTCCGCAGTGGGATGTTTTTAGAGGAGAGCCATACCTGCTGCCCGACACGGTAAACAGGAGCCGGAACGCGATGACGGTCCGCCAGCTCCTCATTCTGCTCTGCTGTCCTGAGCAATGCCGCCCTGGTAGTCCGCCATGCCTGTCGGCAACGCTGCATGTGATGTTGCACTGAAGGAACCGCCAACTCACCCTCAGTGACAGAAAGGAGTGGGGGTTGGTATCCCAAGGACACCTCGAAGGGAGACACCCCTGTGGCTGTCGAGGTGCTAGCGTTGTGGGCATACTCCACCCAGGCCAAATGCTCGCTCCAGGAGGACTGGTTGGAGGAGGCAACGCACCGCAACATTGCTTCCAGCTCCTGGTTAGGCCTTTCAGCCTGGCCATTAGTCTGAGGGTGAAAACCAGACGACAAACTGACTCGGGCCCCCAGCTCAGAACAAAATTCCCTCCACACCTGGGAGGTGAACTGGGGACCCCGATCAGAGACAACATCTTGAGGAACGCCATGTAGCCGGAACACATGTTGTGTGAGCAGCTGAGCCGTCTCCAAGGCAGAGGGAAGTTTGGGCAAGGCCACAAAATGCGCCGCCTTGGAGAAGCGGTCAATGATTGTGAGTATGGTGATATTACCTGCTGAGGGCGGCAGTCCTGTGACGAAATCCACGGCAATGTGCGACCATGGGCGTTTAGGGACGGGGAGCGGTCGCAGGTGGCCCGACGGTGGGGAGCTTGGCACCTTGTTTTGAGCACAAATAGGGCAGGCAGCCACATATTCCCGGACGTCCTTGGCGAGGGAGGGCCACCAAAACAGACGCTGGAGGAAGCTAAGGGTGCGATGTCGACCCAGATGGCAGGAGAATTTTGCCATATGTACCCAATGGATCACCTTGCCCCGAACGGCCACAGGGACATACTGTCGGCCCACCGGGCCAGACCCAGGGTCAGGGTCCTGCTGCAGGGCGTTTCTGATCAGCCTCTCGATTTCCCAGGTAACCGCCCCGACGATACAGGAAGCAGGCAGGATGGGTTTGTCTCTGTCCTCTGCATCCCCCACCGGTGAGAATTGACGTGAGAGGGCGTCGGGTTTAGTGTTGCGTGAGCCTGGCCTGTAAGTGATGACAAGGTTGAAACGGGTGAAAAACAAGGCCCACCTGGCTTGTCTGGCGTTGAGGCGTTTAGCCGCTTGAAGGTAGGCCAGGTTCTTGTGATCCGTCCAAACGAGAACGGGGTGCTCGCTCCCCTCCAGCCAGTGACGCCACTCCTCAAGGGCCAGTTTGATAGCAAGCAGCTCTCGGTCCCCCACATCATAGTTGCGCTCGGCCTGAGACAGACGACGTGAGAAGAAGGCACACGGATGTAATTTACCTTCCAATCGCTGCGAGAGCACCGCCCCCACACCAGAGTCCGATGCATCCACCTCCACTACGAATGGTTGAGTAAGGTCCGCCTGGATGAGAACAGGCGCAGAAGAAAACAGGCGTTTCAGCTGGTCGAAGGCCTGCTGTGCCGCCAGTAACCACAGGAACTGCTGTTTGGGAGAGGTGAGGTGGGTTAAAGGGGACACCACTTTACTGAAGTTGCGGATAAACCGTCGGTAAAAGTTGGCAAACCCCAGGAACTTCTGGACCGCTTTCCGGTTCTTGGGTTCCGGCCACTCCACCACCGCCTTAACCTTCGCAGGATCCGCCCTCAGTCGCCCCTGTTCCACAATAAAGCCCAAAAAAGAGGCAGACTGCACATGGAACTCACACTTCTCGCCCTTCACAAACAATCGATTTGCTAGTAGCCGCTGCAGCACCAGACACACGTGTTTAATGTGTTCTGCACGGGACTTGGAGAAAATGAGGATGTCATCCAGATAGACAAAAGCAAAATGATTAATGAAGTCCCGAAGGACATCATTCACCATGGCCTGAAAAACCGCTGGAGCGTTGGTGAGGCCAAATGGCATGACGAGATACTCGAAATGCCCCAGGTGAGTGTTAAACGCAGTCTTCCACTCATCCCCCTCCCGAATGCGGACCAGATGGTAGGCGTTGCGGAGGTCGAGTTTAGAAAAAATAACGGCATCCTGCAGGAGCTCAAATGCGGAGGCTAGCAGCGGGAGGGGGTACTTGTTCTTGACAGTTATGTTATTTAACCCCCGAAAGTCAATGCAGGGGCGCAGGGTCTTATCTTTCTTCTCAACAAAGAAGAATCCCGCCCCGAGGGGAGACGAGGAGGGCCGAATAATACCTGATGCGAGGGAATCTGTGATGTAACGCTCCATGGCCTCACGTTCAGGCTTAGAAATACTGTACAAACGGCTGGTAGGCAGGGATGC
The DNA here is from genome assembly GCF_013358895.1 of Oreochromis aureus. Taxonomy (NCBI): domain Eukaryota; kingdom Metazoa; phylum Chordata; class Actinopteri; order Cichliformes; family Cichlidae; genus Oreochromis; species Oreochromis aureus. The sequence continues at coordinate 35,324,857 of NC_052944.1, forward strand.
TCCAGGAAGAAGATCAATACAGCAGTCATAGGGGCGGTGGGGTGGGAGCGACAGTGCTCGGTCCTTACAAAACACTGGGGCAAGGTCGTGATAATCGCTGGGAACGTTACAGAGGTCAGGGGTCGTGGAAACCTCTGCTGGGATATTATCTGTGATGTTAGGTACTGCCGACTTTAAACATAGCTCGTGGCATTTAACACTCCACCCTGTCACGCAGCTGTGAGACCAGTCTATTTGGGGGTTGTGCTGCTGTAGCCACAGATAACCTAATACCAGAGGTGTTTCAGGGGCTTTGAATAAAAACAGACTGATCTTCTCAACATGGTTGCCGGAGAGTACCAATTGGATCTCCTGAGTACAGTGAGTCACTTCGGCAAGTAATTTCCCATTCAAGGCTGACACTCTTAAAGGTTCCCGTAATGCAATTAATGGGATCTCTAACTCCCTAGCAAATGCTTCAATAAAGCTTTGCTCAGCCCCAGAGTCTATTAAGGCTTCGCACGGGTGAGTGCGCGAGAGAAAAATAAGCTTCGCAGGGCAACTGAGATGGGGCAACATGATTTTAGTAGCACCAGATAATACTCTCACTGACACCGAGGATCCAGGTTCTTTAGACTGGACTGGACAACTATCAACAACCTGTCCCTTTCTCTCACACAAAACACACTCACCCGTTTGGCGTTTCTTCCTCCATCTAGCAGTCTTGAAGCTCGCTCGCCCCAACTGCATAGGCTGTTCCTCGTCATCTCCAGGTTCCTGTTCAGCTTTTCTCCATTCAGAGGGAACAGGATGCCCCCATGCGTTCGAGGACCCCATGGGGCGACGAGACTCCTCCGACTGCCCCCCGAACTCCCGCATGTGATCATCCAACCTGATGCACATATCAACAAGGGCACTCAAAGTTGTAGGCATGTCTTTGGTGGCCAACTCACGTTTTATCCTTTCGTTGAGGCCATTCAGAAAAGTTCCTCTAAGCGCCTTCTCCTCCCAGCCCGCCTCCTCTGCCAGGGTCCAAAACTCTACAGAGAAATCAGCCACACTCCTTCTGCCCTGCTTCAGGGAGAACATACGGTGGGCCGCTGTCTCTGGGCTGGAGCCTTTATCAAAAACACACTTAAACTTGGCCAAAAAATCTGGGTAGGAAACATTTGGGTTGGTGCTTAAGACAGCTTGAGCCCACTTCAAAGCCTGGCCAGTCAATAACTGAACAATTAAAGTGATCTTAGCACAGTCTGTAGCATAAGCACGTGTCTGCTGCCGGAAAATCAGGGCACACTGCGTCAAAAAAACCCCCACATTTGTCCAAATCCCCAGAAAACTTTTCAGGCATAGGAAGAGTGTGTTCACGTACCGGTGGTGGAGGAGGGGGAGGCAGCGGGCAGGCAGCTGCCACACTTAGTGGAGGCAAGGTAGGTGGAATATTGGCTGCCGCTGCAGGTGTAGGTTGCAACATACCTTTAATGTCTGAGACAGCCTGGAGCAGAGTGCTCTGTTCTTTCACCAGGTGATGCAACATTTTCTCATGGCGGTCCAAAAGGTCTGCTTGGACACATAACTCCCGTTTAACAAGATCGGAGTCTGCCGAGTCCGTGGGTGGCTGGATCATTCTTTCGTGGTGTGTGGAAAAAGCGGACTCGAGCGCAGATCTCCTTGCAATGAGACAGTGAATTTATTTACAGAGTGAAACAATAACAGTCCAGTGAAATCCATCGGCTGTGGCCCCCCGTGGTCTATTCACCCAGCTCCTGTGTTCTCCTCTCCACCTCCTGGTGCGAAAGACAAAAAAGGAGTAAACAGCAATCCGAAAGCGAGTTGGAAAGAGCACACGATCAAAACTCTACTAACGAGCTTAGTCTAATGATCCAGCGCTGACTGAAGCCTGGTCACCGTGTTAAATACACCGGGGTCAGATGGTGGATAATTCACGGCAGCTGGTGAATGATAATTAATCGGCGGTGTGCCGAAGCGCCGAACGGAGCTACTTCCGGGTCGGCGGACCTGCCTCCGGGGAAGCGCGGCTCCATCAAACTAAACACAAACATAAATGATCAGGTCGCCCAGCAGGGCTGGTCAGACCATGACACTTGTAATGATACTGCCTAAAGCAGTGGTTCCTAAACTTTTTTCGCTATGCCCCCCTTTGTTTTACAAGCAACACCCCCCACCCCCCACCGCACAAACACATCCTCCAACCACACGCGCAGTTTACTCCACACCTCAAATGTTTTGTAAACAATTAAACAAAGAAAAGTTAATTGCAATAAATTACAGGTTGCAACAAATAAACCACCACCTCTTTCAAATAAGAGAAAAACAAACCATCTTTATGGTGTAATTATTTTACGTATGGTTTGTTTGTTTGTTTTATTCTACTGTGTAAGAATATTCAACACTGCTATCGATACATTTTTTTAAAAATGTCTCTCTGTGCAAAATGGGTTTAAAAACATAAAGAGCTGTGGGATACTGTTTGCCTGTGATTTGAACCGGGGGAACAAATTGTAGCAGGATCAGTGTTGCGCCAAAGTAGGTATCACCTGCAAAATTTGTTCCCCCTGCGTCAGGAGCATTCGCTGGGCACGTAGTGCGGATCCAGTTTACTCCGCCTCCATTACAGACAATTAGATGTGGAAGTAGTGATGTCTTAGTTTTGTGAAAAAGTGAAAAATGAGTGTCGTTACATTACCATTCAGTTTGAGGTTTACAACAGAAAATTATATATTTATTGTTCTCACGTAGTATCGGATGGAATTATTTTAACAAACGAAGGGCATTTTTTCTGATAATTATTTTATACTCCTGTAACTTTACTGTATAAAGAGCTAAAACCTCCAAAGTTTCAGGAGTAGTTAGTCATTATAAGAAGTGTTTGTGAACTAAAAATCAAGATGCTGGGATACTGTTTGTCCGTGATTTAAAGAGACCAGCATGTGCTGGTGCAGGGGGAACGAATTCTGTCGTGGATACCTAACTTGGAACGACAGCTGTTGTGCAGGTGAAGCCAAAAGCAAGATATGCTTCATCATATGTTCCAGGTTTGGCTTGGAAAGATGTTGGTTTGGAAGCATATTTGGCGATGCTTCATCCTCTGCTCTGTGTTTGTGTGAGAGCCTCGTCAAAAAACCAGTCCATTATGCTAGGAGTGTCCAAACATTGTTTTTTTTGGTTTTTTTGGTAAATACCTCACCACCAGTATCGCTTCACAGAAACTTTGATGGGGGCAGTTTTTTTCTTCTATGCAGAAAAAAGGGTATGCTCTTTTGGAGCAACATCTAACCAAGGAATAAGTTTATTGCTGTGCATGTGTTTCTGTAACTGAGATGTCAGACTATACTGGATGTCATACTCTTTCACCTCTTTTTCTTCCTCCCAAAATTTTTTTTTTTTTTTTTTTGAGGCTGGAGTAGCAAACCTGAGCAACAGAGTTAGTGTTTTGATTTTAAAGCTTGTCTGCGAGCAAAATAAATAGCAAACAGAGAAAGATCAAGTGTGTTAAAACAATGTATATGTAAATGCCTAGCTTGGCTTTTTTGCTGCCTTAGTTGCAGCTACAGTTCTAGTCTGGCAACTGTTTGATTCAGGAGCCACATGGGTGGCATCCTCTCACACATACACACAGCTAATTACATTTTAGTTTCTAAAAGTATTTAAAAATTAAGTTGTTACCTTGAATAAGATGACACTTTTTGGATTACAGACTATTCAAAAGGAGTGGCACTGCGTCCTCGAGTTGACACAGCTTTGACTTTGGTTTGGTTAAATAGGTGAGAAACTTTCCAACTATGTGACTCTCTCAACGGCTAGATCTGAATCTTTAAAGATTTCAACAAACTTAACCAGTGACTCATGTCTTACTTGGAAAAGATGAAAACAAGATGTTCCTCTATCAAAAACTATGCGGTTTGGTTACCATGCCAAGACTCGCCATGTTACACTGAGAACTTCAACCAAACAAAAGTCAAAACTGGAATTTTCTCAAGCTACTAAAACAAGTTGTACCATAACTCACATGATACAACAATGAGGATGTTACTGACTTTATTTTTCTAAGCAAGTCATTGTTTGGAAGCATTTTTCATCACCTGGCAAAACAGCTTCTGTCTTGGCTAATTAAGTTACCACACTGTAAAATATAATATTGTGTTTAATTAAAAATATTAAGTAGGCAGAACTCAATTTTTATCAATTTTTTATTAGAACTCGATTTAAGCAACTTACCAGTACTTTTTATGCAAAAATCCTGATCAACTCAATTTATTTGAGTTTTCTTTACTTAGAAAAGCTAAGTAAGCTGAAAATGTTGCTTCTCAGTGCGGAAGGATGAAACGATGTGGTTTGAAAATGCCACGTCACTACTGTCCTGCTCCCTAGCATGGATCAGTCCGCATGTTCATGGCGCCAGCATTTTTTCTGGAATATGTTGAGCAAACCTGGAGAAGCTTCAGCTCAAGAGATTGTTGTCATTGCTGTGGATCTTTACCTGATACACTGACTTGGTGAGTAAATGTTTACACTTATTCAAACTGATTTTTGTGGCTTCTCTTAGTTTAGCACCAGGTTTATAATCTTGCTAGCTAGTTAGTGTTAGCCTAGCGTTGCTGCTGCCGCTGGGCTCATGTTACTTAAAAATTAACACCACAGCCCTAAAAACCTTATAAAAATATGTCTGTGAAATTTTCTGTTGATTGTTTGAAATAAAAAAAAAGTGAGATAAGAGCCTAGAAAAAAGTTTTCGGGAGGTGCAACCGTTAGGGGTGGGGTGTGGGGGGTATTTTCAATCCATAGCTCTAACTAACTATATATATCATGTTTAACCTGAGTAGCAAAAGACCACAGGGGGGTTGAAAACGACATGCCAGGAGTTGGCTGTGCTCGGCCGCTCTATTGAGCCTTGACCTCCCGGTCAGCTATCGCGCTGGTGGATAACAGAGCTCTCGAAAACGTTGAAGCACTTTTGCAAATATGTGATATTTTGTTAAATTAAGTAGATATTTGAGCATTACACAACTACATTCTCGCCTGAAAATATCTTAAAGGTTTATTTGGTGACCCAGAAAGGGTAATTTAGGGAAAAGGAGGATCGCATTTGTCGGCCGCAGTTGTCGGAGCCTGTCTATGTGTAATTGTGTGTACTTGTGGACTTGTGATACGTTGGAGAACAAGTACTGTTCCAGTTCAAAGTACACATGAAGCCGGGAACGCGAAAATTTCCGGGATGTGTTTTTGCTCCTCTCGTTTTATCGAGCATGTATCGTGACTTGGGTTGACAGGGGATTTCTTTAAATCACCCTGCCGTTCTTTCTTTAGCCAAGACTCCTGAGTTTAGAAAACACACAAACACTGCAGTTCTTCTTTTACTCGCGAGGGCAGCCCTTTAGACGCTGGATCTGCGTCTATTGACTGTCCGCGTCCTTTATTTATACAAGATGTTCCTGTGTGTGTGTGTGTGTGTGTGTGTGTGTGTGTGTGTGTGTGTGTGTACAAAGGTAACAACGTCATTAAGAGCAGCGGGTTTTTCCCCTTCACTACATTTGCATGTTCTTCTAATAGAGCTGAGTCTTCACTTCTCTGTTCTCTGAAGACAGGAAGCGGTTAGTATCTGCAGAGGTTCAGCACACAAGTTACTAGGTGAAAAGTCACTTAGACATGTCCTTAATAATAAGATAAAAAGGTACATTTCATATAGCTGATCATATTATACAATATTCTCTTAACATGGGTGGACTTCGAGGGACGTGGTACAGCTAAATATCCCAGTTAGCTGTCCAGCAGCCTCTTTCAGCTCTGTCTCCAGTGCCTCTTTTAGTTCAGTCTCCAGTGCCTCCAGTGTCACCTCTAGTTCAGTCTCCAGTGCCCCCAGTGTCACCTGTAGTTCAGTCTCCAGTGCCCCCAGTGTCACCTGTAGTTCAGTCTCCAGTGCCCCCAGTGTCACCTGTAGTTCAGTCTCCTGTGCCCCCTGTGTCACCGTTACTCGTAGTTCAGGCTCCAGTATTACCAGGTTCACTCGTTCACTCCATGCAGGGAGAAAGTCTTACTTCTACTCAGGGTGCGTTTCAAGGTTTCGCCGCCATTGGCACAGTTTGCCACTCCAGGGCTTCCCCAGAGGCTAGGTCTCAGTCCCCAGCTGATTCTGGACCCCTGAAGTTTAAGCAGCCCCATGAGAACTGCACCATGTCTGCGTTGCCTGGGCAGAGCCAGTGCTCAGTGCATTGCCAGTTGCCTTTGTGTCAGCTAGTGGCCTCCATGACTGCTGGCTTAGTGATGGCTTCTGCTGGAGGGTCCGAGGGACCGCTCCGGCCTTCGTCTCTAGTCTCCGCTGGAGGGTCCGAGGGACCGCTTCGGCCTTCGTTTCGTGTCTCCGCTGGAGGGTCCGAGGGACCGCTCCGGGCTTCGTTTCGTGTCTCCGCTGGAGGGTCCGAGGGACCGCTCCGGCCTTCGTTTTGTGTCTCCGCTGGAGGGTCCGAGGGACCGCTCCGGCCTTCGTCTTCAGCCTTCGCTGGAGGATCCAAGGGACCCGTCCAGCCTGCAGCGCCTCCGTCTATGGCCTCCACGCCGCCGGCAGTACCGCCGCCGGCAGCGCCTCCGTCTCCGGCTTCCACGCCGTCGCCTGGGAAAGGGAAAGACCATCTCTGAATCGAGGAGGGGGCCTAAGGGTACATCTTTCGCCATCTTACAATGCTGTGATTGCAGCCATTCCCCAAATCTCTGTGAATGGTACTCATGGCCATTGATCAGTGGGTTTTGGTCAGTGATTGTTGATCAATGGTCATGAGAATTTGCATAATTATGATTAAGGAACTGACCTCCCAGCCCATTGTTCCTTCAGTGGGCTGGTTTCAGTCATTATGCAAATGTACTGTTTATAAGATTGGGGAAACCTGCAGTCAGCTGAGACTGAAGAAGTCACTTGGATGAGTAACGAAACGTTTCTCCCACAAAACGCTACGTCCAGATGAACAGATTCAACTTTTGGAGCTCAGAATTAGGTTTTGCGAAAATCCACCAGTGAGGTTTAAAATCAAACCAGAGTTAAAACACTGCAAAAGACTAACTTACATCAAAACTAAAAAGCCGGTGCTGAAGGAAGTTGACCAAAAGTGGCTTAAATAACATTATATAGGATATTGCACAAATTTATAGATTAAAATCCCAGGATGTGATGGACTACTGAAAATGACTGAATGCTGAACCAAACCAAGAGTAAAACAGAGTAAAAGTGCAATCCCTTTTGGCTATAACATGTTATGGTCTTAAAGAGGGTTAAAATGTTACTGAATCCACCAGTTGTTTGTAAAGTTGCTGTTCAGTAAACAGGCATACCTACAGAAATACAATCTGATAGCTGATTGTTTCTCATGATTATATTTGGTTAAAGGTTTGTATGGGAACTTTGGTTTTATCTTTTGAACAATATTGGGGTAAATATAGTTAAATCAACAGCTGACTGGGCAATGACACAGCTTTTGTTATTTTACAAAACTTGTATTGGAAGTGCTGCACATATTTTTATGCATATCCCCTACCCTAAAGTTGGTCATCATTAAGTGACCAAGTCTCATCTTAACCCAATAGAGCCGCTTTTGATTCACCAAAGACAAAACTGGAAAGAAAGTAGCCCCAAAACAAGCAGCCATTGCTTGTGGCTTTTGGAAATGCTTGGCAGAGCAGCGGTTAATGGATGTTAGACTTCAGGCACTCATTGACTACAACAGATTTTCATCCAAGTATTAAAAACAATCCTTATATTTAAAATCATGTTAGCTTGTCCAAATTCTTTTTGAGCCTCTAGAAATTGGGTGACTATGTATAAATTTCTGTAATTCCTAAATAGTTAATGCAACACTGGATTAAACCCCTTGATTTAAAGCTAAACATCAGCACTTCAGCCACAACTTGGTTGATTTAAATCCCACTGTGATGGTGTACAAAGGCAAAATTAGAAAAATGGTGTCACTGTCCTAACATGACCTAAGCGTCTCTAAACCTTTTGACTACATTTTTTGTTGTTGTTGTTTATAAACCTAATGTTGATTCAGGTTTCTATGCATGGTTGTCTCCAAGTAAAGACGTGGGTGTAGCTGAACATCAGTATTTAGTGCCAAAGACAGCCTGAAAAAGGGGGCAGTTAAAAATGGCTTTCCAAAGGTTTGTGTGCTGTTTCTTTGTGATGATCATTGTCTTATGCAAAGGTGAGCAAGAATGGCTGATGTCAATGGAAAATTGTACTTAGTAGTCAGTATAAGCTTTTAATGATATAAGTTTGCATATGATAGAATACTGTATGTTTACCTCTGATGACTTAGACTGTTGTCCACTACAAGACTGTTTTATAAATTCTTTCTCACAGAGATAATAGCTGAACAAGCAGGAAGAGGAGAGCTGGACACTTTTATCTGCGCTCTCTAACAAGAAGAAGGGCTGCGTCCTGAATCTCACAACACACACACATACACCTGAACCACTCTTATCTTCACTCCCTACGCACTAACATTCCGGAACGGAACGTTCCAGTAAGATAGCCACATACTGTTGTATAGTCATTTTTCTGAGAAGAGCGAAAATACGCCGCCCTGTTGTGTGGGCACCAGTGACTATAAATGCACGAATAAAGAAGTACACTGTGTGACTCTCTTCTGAGACGCTCACCCATGTACATGTGATTTATTACGCTGTCTCATTGTGTTTCTGTTTATATTTGCAGTTTGCCATTTGGGATTTTCCCTTAACAGCTGATTTTCTTTAGTCACATATTAAATGTATATATATTATATATAGTATTTATATTGCAATTAAATTATTTTTTATTTTAATTCAACAGTTAATTAAAACATTTCAGTACAGTAACTATGTGCTCACTGGAAGTGTTGAATTCAGTAAATACAAATAATAACAAGTAAGTTGATAGTTAACTGTTGGAGTTTTAGTTTGCTGTTAACAAAAATGTTTACTCACTGGTTAATAATTAACATTATCTGGATGATTATTGTTAACTTGCAACTTTCTAAATAAGAACATATTTAAATATTATTTGGATAGTTATCATAATGTTGACACTCATGTTTAGAATATTTTGTATCAACATGTAATTTTACATATTGTGTCATCAGTCGACTGTGAAGGCTGTGGATCACATCCTGTTTGTTTTGGTTGTTGCTCAGTTTGGCACCAAAACTAGTTGGTGAGGTTTAGGAAAGGTTCAGTTACAATATGTTCCTTCACACCACATTACACAATGATGTTTAAGGGTTATTAAGGGTAATAAATGCTGTGGTGAGATTGGCTTAATTGTTGCTACTGCAAGTCTGTCAACAAGATCTAAAAAGAGAAGTGCTGACAAAGTGAATGTTAGCAGTTCTGGAATAAACAATAATTGGAATAAATGTCTGAGTAGTAGGTCGGTCAGTAGGTCCCAGTTAGACAGGGTTTGTTTGTTTGTTTGTTTGTTTGTTTTGGCACATATTCACAAAAACAAGTCCTCATCTACAACAAACTGTTTAACATGGATTTCTTTCTGTTAAAATTTTCAGACTGTCATTCACAGCAGCCTAGTAAGTAAACAAAAGCAATGTTACACTTTCTTCACATTTCAAGCTTTACAGCAGACAGTACTGTAATAACCTATTTTGTTTCAGTGACAGAAAATGTGCTCTGTCTCTCTTTTAATATTTAATTTATCTATTTAAACTACAGAAGCAAATTATTATCTAGCTTTGACATCTGGCATCGGCCAACATCATTTGTCACCAAAGTAACTGTGGCTAAAACCAGAATTGATCTCTAACAAGAGAAACACTAAAAGAATACAGGATTATGAAAAAATCAGCAGGCACAAGATTTTGAATGTTATTCAATTTGACCGAAGAGAAGAGAAGAGAAGAGAAGAGAAGAGAAGAGAAGAGAACCTTTATTAGTCCCGGCGTGGGAAATTTGTTTTGTTACAGCAGTGGACAGTGAAAGTTGCATAAAAATTTTTTTTTTAAAAACACTGGAATAAGATATCAATAAGATACTGTACACAATAGAATAGAATAAAATAAAATAAAATACTATATACAATTGAATAAAATTGAATTGAATAAAATAGAATACAAATGCTATATACAATATGAGTATAATACAACGATGTCAGAAACGAGTATTGCACTTAGTGTTATTGCACATGTGTGGATGTGTGTGTTTGATCAGTTAAAGTCTTTGTTGTGGAGTCTGACAGCAGTGGGGAGGAAAGACCTGCGAGTCTCTCCGTCCCACACCGTGGGTGCCGCAGCCTGCCACTGAAGGAGCTGCTCAGTGCTGTCACAGTCTCATGCATGGGGTGGGAGATGTTGTCCAACAGGGATGACAGCTTAGCCACCATTCTCCTGTCACTCACCACCTCCACTGGGTCCAGAGGGCATCCTAGAACAGAGCTGGCCCTTCTGATCAGCCTGTTCAGTCTCTTCCTGTCCCCGGCAGAGATGTTGCCACCCCAGCAGACCACACCATAAAAGATGGCCGAGGCCACCACAGAGTCATAGAAGGTCTTCAGGAGTGGGCCCTCCACTCCAAACGACCTGAGTCTCCGGAGCAGGTACAGTCTGCTCTGCCCTTTCCTGTAGAGGTCGTCTGAATTATGAGTCCAGTCCAGTTTGTTGTTCAGATGAACACCAAGGTACCTGTAGCTGTCCACAGCCTCGATGTCCATACCTTGGATGTTCAGTGGTTGCAGTGGAGGATGTTTGTGCCTGCGGAAGTCTACCACCAGCTCCTTGGTTTTACTAGTGTTGATCTGGAGGTAGTTCTGCTGGCACCAGTCCACAAAGCCTTGTGTCAGTTCTCCCTGTTGTCCCCATCAGTGATGAGGCCAACTATTGCAGAGTCATCAGAGAACTTCTGCAGGAAGCACTGGGTGGAGTTGTGGGAGAAGTCTGCAGTGTAGATGGTGAAGAGGAACGGAGCCAGAACCGTTCCCTGTGGGGCCCCCGTACTGCAGATGACCCTGTCCGACACACAGCCCTGAGTCCTCACATACTGTGGTCGGTCGGTGAGGTAGTCCAAAATCCATGTAGTGAGGTGATGGTCCACTCCAGAGTTCTCCAGCTTGTCCTTCAGGACCGAGGGAAGAATAGTGTTGAAGGCACTGGAGAAATCAAAGAACATGATTCTCACAGTGCTCCCAGCGGTCTCCAGGTGCGCGAGGGAACGATGTAGGAGGTGAATGATGGCATCATCTGCTCCAATGCCAGGTTGGTAGGCAAACTGAAGTGGGTCCAGTGATGAGCTCACCAGGCGCCGAAGCTGAGTCAGGACCAACTGCTCCAGGGTCTTCATCAGGTGGGATGTCAGAGCCACCAGCCTGTAGCTGTTGAGGTCCTTGGGGCGTGAAGTCTTTGGCACTGGAACAACACAGGAGGTTTTCCAGAGCTGTGGGACTCGTCCCAGCCTCAGGCTCAGGTTGAAGAGGTGCTCCATCACCCCACACAGTTGGTCTGCGAGGACCTGACGACCCTCGGCGGATGCCATCTGGACTCGCTGCCTTCTTGGCTTTAATCCTCCTCAGTTCCCTCCTAACCTGGGTGGTTGAGAGAGACAGGCTGGAGCCTTGTGCCTTGTGTTGAGTGTGTATGGGATGCTGTTGTTGAGGGTGGGGAGGAGTGAGCAGGGTGAATAGGGCTTTGGAGTTGACGTCACGCCGCAGTGCATTGTGGGATCGCGGCGCCATGTCAGTAGGCTAGAAGGCAAAACAAGCGCACAGTGTTCGAGTATTGGAATTGGGACTGCCAGAAACATGCTCAAAATCAGCACAAAAGACAAAGGGCTGTATCGCGACCGCTTGCGCCCAGACGCCAAGAGACGGTAATTTGAAAAAATTCCATGCATCGGTAATGTGGACCCGTATGAAATAAGGTAGCGGAGTGGAAACCCAGACGACCTACCACCTTTTCCTATCCCGATCTTCGCATACCTTGTCTGTGGAGTCAGCGCATACACAGCAACCCAGTTTAAGAATTATAAATCCCTGAGGCCCACATCCAATTCACGAACGGCTGGGTGCAAGATTTGTCCATCTTTAAGCCTCCACGCTGCGAGTACGTTGTCGTTAAGACAAAGGTAAGTCGGTTTGAACTTGATAACTTTCTAAACAACTTCCTTCTTACAGTTTTTGATTTGCACGTACAGCCAACCCATCTATATTAGCCTTGGTTCATTACAGACTTTTTATTAAAAGTGGTTTTTGTGTGTTTCAGGTACAGCACTCACAACGACTGAATGAAACTGCACTCCAACCAGTGTGACCTCGTTGTGTGGACACAGAGAGACCTTGCTTTGATACGCATCTTCCCTGATGTGGATTTCTGGGAACCACGTTTAAAGCAAGAACAAGACTTCTTTCTTAAAGTGTGTCTTCCTGAACTTGTTGGGAAATACTTCTCCAAACAACGTGCTACTCTAAATAGCCTGTAATGTTTCATTTTGTGGTTCAAGATTGATGCCAGCTGTGTGTTGCCATGTAAATAGTTTGCATTTCGTTTTTATGTACTTGTGAACAGATCAAGAGAAAAAAAACAAACAAAGATACTATTTTCTGTTTTATTGAAACTACTTCACTTTATTGAAACTACTTCTTTATTGAAAACTTTGTGTGATTAATGATGGTGTGATAGAAACTGTACAACAAGATGTTACATACTGATATCTCACTTGAAAGTTATACTGACAACAGGAGGGAATGTCAATGGAAAATTGTACTTAGTAGTCAGTATAAGCTTTTAATGATATAAGTTTGCATATGATAGAATACTGTATGTTTACCTCTGATGACTTAGACTGTTGTCCACTACAAGACTGTTTTATAAATTCTTTCTCACAGAGATAATAGCTGAACAAGCAGGAAGAGGAGAGCTGGACACTTTTATCTGCGCTCTCTAACAAGAAGAAGGGCTGGGTCCTGAATCTCACAACACACACACATACACCTGAACCACTCTTATCTTCACTCCCCACGCACTAACATTCCGGAACGGAACGTTCCAGTAAGATAGCCACATACTGTTGTATAGTCATTTTTCTGAGAAGAGCAAAAATACGCCGCCCTGTTGTGTGGGCACCAGTGACTATAAATGCACGAATAAAGAAGTACACTGTGTGACTCTCTTCTGAGACACTCACCCATGTACATGTGATTTATTACGCTGTCTCATTGTGTTTCTGTTTATATTTGCAGTTTGCCATTTGGGATTTTCCCTTAACAGCTGATTTTCTTTAGTCACATATTAAATGTATATATATTATATATAGTATTTATATTGCAATTAAATTATTTTTTATTTTAATTCAAGAGTTAATTAAAACATTTCAGTACAGTAACTATGTGCTCACTGGAAGTGTTGAATTCAGTAAATACAAATAATAACAAGTAAGTTGATAGTTAACTGTTGGAGTTTTAGTTTGCTGTTAACAAAAATGTTTACTCACTGGTTAATAATTAACATTATCTGGATGATTATTGTTAACTTGCAACTTTCTAAATAAGAACATATTTAAATATTATTTGGATAGTTATCATAATGTTGACACTCATGTTTAGAATATTTTGTATTAAATTGTAATTTTACATATCGTGTCATCAGTCGACTGTGAAGGCTGTGGATCATATCCTGTTTGTTTTGGTTGTTGCTCAGTTTGGCACCAAAACTAGTTGGTGAGGTTTAGGAAAGGTTCAGTTACAATATGTTCCTTCACACCACATTACACAATGATGTTTAAGGGTTATTAAGGGTAATAAATGCTGTGGTGAGATTGGCTTAATTGTTGCTACTGCAAGTCTGTCAACAAGATCTAAAAAGAGAAGTGCTGACAAAGTGAATGTTAGCAGTTCTGGAATAAACAATAATTGGAATAAATGTCTGAGTAGTAGGTCGGTCAGTAGGTCCCAGTTAGACAGGGTTTGTTTGTTTGTTTGTTTGTTTGTTTTGGCACATATTCACAAAAACAAGTCCTCATCTACAACAAACTGTTTAACATGGATTTCTTTCTGTTAAAATTTTCAGACTGTCATTCACAGCAGCCTAGTAAGTAAACAAAAGCAATGTTACACTTTCTTCACATTTCAAGCTTTACAGCAGACAGTACTGTAATAACCTATTTTGTTTCAGTGACAGAAAATGTGCTCTGTCTCTCTTTTAATATTTAATTTATCTATTTAAACTACAGAAGCAAATTATTATCTAGCTTTGACATCTGGCATCGGCCAACATCATTTGTCACCAAAGTAACTGTGGCTAAAACCAGAATTGATCTCTAACAAGAGCAACACTAAAAGAATACAGGATTATGAAAAAATCAGCAGGCACAAGATTTTGAATGTTATTCAATTTGACCGAAGAGAAGAGAAGAGAAGAGGTCTTCAAGGTCTTCAGGAGTGGGCCCTCCACTCCAAACGACCTGAGTCTCCGGAGCAGGTACAGTCTGCTCTGCCCTTTCCTGTAGAGGTCGTCTGAATTATGAGTCCAGTCCAGTTTGTTGTTCAGATGAACACCAAGGTACCTGTAGCTGTCCACAGCCTCGATGTCCATACCTTGGATGTTCAGTGGTTGCAGTGGAGGATGTTTGTGCTCTGGAAGTCTACCACCAGCTCCTTGGTTTTACTAGTGTTGATCTGGAGGTAGTTCTGCTGGCACCAGTCCACAAAGCCTTGTGTCAGTTCTCCCTGTTGTCCCCATCAGTGATGAGGCCAACTATTGCAGAGTCATCAGAGAACTTCTGCAGGAAGCACTGGGTGGAGTTGTGGGAGAAGTCTGCAGTGTAGATGGTGAAGAGGAACGGAGCCAGAACCGTTCCCTGTGGGGCCCCGTGACTGCAGATGACCCTGTCCGACACACAGCCCTGAGTCCTCACATACTGTGGTCGGTCGGTGAGGTAGTCCAAAATCCATGTAGTGAGGTGATGGTCCACTCCAGAGTTCTCCAGCTTGTCCTTCAGGACCGAGGGAAGAATAGTGTTGAAGGCACTGGAGAAATCAAAGAACATGATTCTCACAGTGCTCCCAGCGGTCTCCAGGTGCGCGAGGGAACGATGTAGGAGGTGAATGATGGCATCATCTGCTCCAATGCCAGGTTGGTAGGCAAACTGAAGTGGGTCCAGTGATGAGCTCACCAGGCGCCGAAGCTGAGTCAGGACCAACTGCTCCAGGGTCTTCATCAGGTGGGATGTCAGAGCCACCAGCCTGTAGCTGTTGAGGTCCTTGGGGCGTGAAGTCTTTGGCACTGGAACAACACAGGAGGTTTTCCAGAGCTGTGGGACTCGTCCCAGCCTCAGGCTCAGGTTGAAGAGGTGCTCCATCACCCCACACAGTTGGTCTGCGCAGGACCTGACGACCCTCGAGCGGATGCCATCTGGACTCGCTGCCTTCTTGGCTTTAATCCTCCTCAGTTCCCTCCTAACCTGGGTGGTTGAGAGAGACAGGCTGGAGCCTTGTGCCTTGTGTTGAGTGTGTATGGGATGCTGTTGTTGAGGGTGGGGAGGAGTGAGCAGGGTGAATAGGGCTTTGGAGTTGACGTCACGCCGCAGTGCATTGTGGGATCGCGGCGCCATGTCAGTAGGCTAGAAGGCAAAACAAGCGCACAGTGTTCGAGTATTGGAATTGGGACTGCCAGAAACATGCTCAAAATCAGCACAAAAGACAAAGGGCTGTATCGCGACCGCTTGCGCCCAGACGCCAAGAGGCGGTAATTTGAAAAATTCCATGCATCGGTAATGTGGACCCGTATGAAATAAGGTAGCGGAGTGGAAACCCAGACGACCTACCACCTTTTCCTATCCCGATCTTCGCATACCTTGTCTGTGGAGTCAGCGCATACACAGCAACCCAGTTTAAGAATTATAAATCCCTGGAGGCCCACATCCAATTCACGAACGGCTGGGTGCAAGATTTGTCCATCTTTAAGCCTCCACGCTGCGAGTACGTTGTCGTTAAGACAAAGGTAAGTCGGTTTGAACTTGATAACTTTCTAAACAACTTCCTTCTTACAGTTTTTGATTTGCACGTACAGCCAACCCATCTATATTAGCCTTGGTTCATTACAGACTTTTTATTAAAAGTGGTTTTTGTGTGTTTCAGGTACAGCACTCACAACGACTGAATGAAACTGCACTCCAACCAGTGTGACCTCGTTGTGTGGACACAGAGAGACCTTGCTTTGATACGCATCTTCCCTGATGTGGATTTCTGGGAACCACGTTTAAAGCAAGAACAAGACTTCTTTCTTAAAGTGTGTCTTCCTGAACTTGTTGGGAAATACTTCTCCAAACAACGTGCTACTCTAAATAGCCTGTAATGTTTCATTTTGTGGTTCAAGATTGATGCCAGCTGTGTGTTGCCATGTAAATAGTTTGCATTTCGTTTTTATGTACTTGTGAACAGATCAAGAATAAAAAAACAAACAAAGATACTATTTTCTGTTTTATTGAAACTACTTCACTTTATTGAAACTACTTCTTTATTGAAAACTTTGTGTGATTAATGATGGTGTGATAGAAACTGTACAACAAGATGTTACATACTGATATCTCACTTGAAAGTTATACTGACAACAGGAGGGAATGTCAATGGAAAATTGTACTTAGTAGTCAGTATAAGCTTTTAATGATATAAGTTTGCATATGATAGAATACTGTATGTTTACCTCTGATGACTTAGACTGTTGTCCACTACAAGACTGTTTTATAAATTCTTTCTCACAGAGATAATAGCTGAACAAGCAGGAAGAGGAGAGCTGGACACTTTTATCTGCGCTCTCTAACAAGAAGAAGGGCTGCGTCCTGAATCTCACAACACACACACATACACCTGAACCACTCTTATCTTCACTCCCCACGCACTAACATTCCGGAACGGAACGTTCCAGTAAGATAGCCACATACTGTTGTATAGTCATTTTTCTGAGAAGAGCAAAAATACGCCGCCCTGTTGTGTGGGCACCAGTGACTATAAATGCACGAATAAAGAAGTACACTGTGTGACTCTCTTCTGAGACACTCACCCATGTACATGTGATTTATTACGCTGTCTCATTGTGTTTCTGTTTATATTTGCAGTTTGCCATTTGGGATTTTCCTTAACAGCTGATTTTCTTTAGTCACATATTAAATGTATATATATTATATATAGTATTTATATTGCAATTAAATTATTTTTATTTTAATTCAAGAGTTAATTAAAACATTTCAGTACAGTAACTATGTGCTCACTGGAAGTGTTGAATTCAGTAAATACAAATAATAACAAGTAAGTTGATAGTTAACTGTTGGAGTTTTAGTTTGCTGTTAACAAAAATGTTTACTCACTGGTTAATAATTAACATTATCTGGATGATTATTGTTAACTTGCAACTTTCTAAATAAGAACATATTTAAATATTATTTGGATAGTTATCATAATGTTGACACTCATGTTTAGAATATTTTGTATTAAATTGTAATTTTACATATCGTGTCATCAGTCGACTGTGAAGGCTGTGGATCATATCCTGTTTGTTTTGGTTGTTGCTCAGTTTGGCACCAAAACTAGTTGGTGAGGTTTAGGAAAGGTTCAGTTACAATATGTTCCTTCACACCACATTACACAATGATGTTTAAGGGTTATTAAGGGTAATAAATGCTGTGGTGAGATTGGCTTAATTGTTGCTACTGCAAGTCTGTCAACAAGATCTAAAAAGAGAAGTGCTGACAAAGTGAATGTTAGCAGTTCTGGAATAAACAATAATTGGAATAAATGTCTGAGTAGTAGGTCGGTCAGTAGGTCCCAGTTAGACAGGGTTTGTTTGTTTGTTTGTTTGTTTGTTTTGGCACATATTCACAAAAACAAGTCCTCATCTACAACAAACTGTTTAACATGGATTTCTTTCTGTTAAAATTTTCAGACTGTCATTCACAGCAGCCTAGTAAGTAAACAAAAGCAATGTTACACTTTCTTCACATTTCAAGCTTTACAGCAGACAGTACTGTAATAACCTATTTTGTTTCAGTGACAGAAAATGTGCTCTGTCTCTCTTTTAATATTTAATTTATCTATTTAAACTACAGAAGCAAATTATTATCTAGCTTTGACATCTGGCATCGGCCAACATCATTTGTCACCAAAGTAACTGTGGCTAAAACCAGAATTGATCTCTAACAAGAGAAACACTAAAAGAATACAGGATTATGAAAAAATCAGCAGGCACAAGATTTTGAATGTTATTCAATTTGACCAAGAGAAGAGAAGAGAAGAGAAGAGAAGAGAAGAGAAGAGAACCTTTATTAGTCCCGGCGTGGGAAATTTGTTTTGTTACAGCAGTGGACAGTGAAAGTTGCATAAAAATTTTTTTTTTTTTAAAAACACTGGAATAAGATATCAATAAGATACTGTACACAATAGAATAGAATAAAATAAAATAAAATACTATATACAATTGAATAAAATTGAATTGAATAAAATAGAATACAAATGCTATATACAATATGAGTATAATACAACGATGTCAGAAACAGTATTGCACTTAGTGTTATTGCACATGTGTGGATGTGTGTGTTTGATCAGTTAAAGTCTTTGTTGTGGAGTCTGACAGCAGTGGGGAGGAAAGACCTGCGGAGTCTCTCCGTCCCACACCGTGGGTGCCGCAGCCTGCCACTGAAGGAGCTGCTCAGTGCTGTCACAGTCTCATGCATGGGGTGGGAGATGTTGTCCAACAGGGATGACAGCTTAGCCACCATTCTCCTGTCACTCACCACCTCCACTGGGTCCAGAGGGCATCCTAGAACAGAGCTGGCCCTTCTGATCAGCCTGTTCAGTCTCTTCCTGTCCCCGGCAGAGATGTTGCCACCCCAGCAGACCACACCATAAAAGATGGCCGAGGCCACCACAGAGTCATAGAAGGTCTTCAGGAGTGGGCCCTCCACTCCAAACGACCTGAGTCTCCGGAGCAGGTACAGTCTGCTCTGCCCTTTCCTGTAGAGGTCGTCTGAATTATGAGTCCAGTCCAGTTTGTTGTTCAGATGAACACCAAGGTACCTGTAGCTGTCCACAGCCTCGATGTCCATACCTTGGATGTTCAGTGGTTGCAGTGGAGGATGTTTGTGCCTGCGGAAGTCTACCACCAGCTCCTTGGTTTTACTAGTGTTGATCTGGAGGTAGTTCTGCTGGCACCAGTCCACAAAGCCTTGTGTCAGTTCTCCCTGTTGTCCCCATCAGTGATGAGGCCAACTATTGCAGAGTCATCAGAGAACTTCTGCAGGAAGCACTGGGTGGAGTTGTGGGAGAAGTCTGCAGTGTAGATGGTGAAGAGGAACGGAGCCAGAACCGTTCCCTGTGGGGCCCCCGTACTGCAGATGACCCTGTCCGACACACAGCCCTGAGTCCTCACATACTGTGGTCGGTCGGTGAGGTAGTCCAAAATCCATGTAGTGAGGTGATGGTCCACCCAGAGTTCTCCAGCTTGTCCTTCAGGACCGAGGGAAGAATAGTGTTGAAGGCACTGGAGAAATCAAAGAACATGATTCTCACAGTGCTCCCAGCGGTCTCCAGGTGCGCGAGGGAACGATGTAGGAGGTGAATGATGGCATCATCTGCTCCAATGCCAGGTTGGTAGGCAAACTGAAGTGGGTCCAGTGATGAGCTCACCAGGCGCCGAAGCTGAGTCAGGACCAACTGCTCCAGGGTCTTCATCAGGTGGGATGTCAGAGCCACCAGCCTGTAGCTGTTGAGGTCCTTGGGGCGTGAAGTCTTTGGCACTGGAACAACACAGGAGGTTTTCCAGAGCTGTGGGACTCGTCCCAGCCTCAGGCTCAGGTTGAAGAGGTGCTCCATCACCCACACAGTTGGTCTGCGCGAGGACCTGACGACCCTCGAGCGGATGCCATCTGGACTCGCTGCCTTCTTGGCTTTAATCCTCCTCAGTTCCCTCCCTAACCTGGGTGGTTGAGAGAGACAGGCTGGAGCCTTGTGCCTTGTGTTGAGTGTGTATGGGATGCTGTTGTTGAGGGTGGGAGGAGTGAGCAGGGTGAATAGGGCTTTGGAGTTGACGTCACGCCGCAGTGCATTGTGGGATCGCGGCGCCATGTCAGTAGGCTAGAAGGCAAAACAAGCGCACAGTGTTCGAGTATTGGAATTGGGACTGCCAGAAACATGCTCAAAATCAGCACAAAAGACAAAGGGCTGTATCGCGACCGCTTGCGCCCAGACGCCAAGAGACGGTAATTTGAAAAATTCCATGCATCGGTAATGTGGACCCGTATGAAATAAGGTAGCGGAGTGGAAACCCAGACGACCTACCACCTTTTCCTATCCCGATCTTCGCATACCTTGTCTGTGGAGTCAGCGCATACACAGCAACCCAGTTTAAGAATTATAAATCCCTGGAGGCCCACATCCAATTCACGAACGGCTGGGTGCAAGATTTGTCCATCTTTAAGCCTCCACGCTCAAGTAGCACGTTGTCGTTAAGACAAAGGTAAGTCGGTTTGAACTTGATAACTTTCTAAACAACTTCCTTCTTACAGTTTTTGATTTGCACGTACAGCCAACCCATCTATATTAGCCTTGGTTCATTACAGACTTTTTATTAAAAGTGGTTTTGTGTGTTTCAGGTACAGCACTCACAACGACTGAATGAAACTGCACTCCAACCAGTGTGACCTCGTTGTGTGGACACAGAGAGACCTTGCTTTGATACGCATCTTCCCTGATGTGGATTTCTGGGAACCACGTTTAAAGCAAGAACAAGACTTCTTTCTTAAAGTGTGTCTTCCTGAACTTGTTGGGAAATACTTCTCCAAACAACGTGCTACTCTAAATAGCCTGTAATGTTTCATTTTGTGGTTCAAGATTGATGCCAGCTGTGTGTTGCCATGTAAATAGTTTGCATTTCGTTTTTATGTACTTGTGAACAGATCAAGAATAAAAAAACAAACAAAGATACTATTTTCTGTTTTATTGAAACTACTTCACACAAAGTACAGTTATTTACAATGAACCACACATGCAACACAACAGCTTTATGAATACTCAACAAGAGCAAGTTTCATTTGGCGCTGGTTTGACAACCACACATATTCACCAAAACACAGCAAACCTTAACAATCTTATCAAGCAGTGTTGTGTTTATTTCTGCTCTGCCCTGTGCATTGCACACACAATCCTTCGTCTGCCCTTTAGCTTCCGTGATGCTGTCCGATCGCCACTGTCCACATTTGCAGCTGGTACCTCAACCTCCACTTGTCCAACACAACTGCTGTCCACAGCCTCCATGACATGGTGATTTTGTTGTTGTTGTTCTGTCTGATCTTCATCGATTACTTCTGCAAGGGGCACACCTTCAGACTCTGCAGCTGCATAATAAAAGCCTGTAAGATAAAATTAGTGCACATGACAGGTGTGTGATTCATCTGGAAGTTATGTGCAGATTAGTGTACAATGAGAGCAATTTAGTATGTTTTTAGAGGCCCATGTGCAGTGTGGGTGCCCAGTCTGGATTTGTTACATCCATTTCATATGCTGGTTTGCCTGCAATAATGCTAAATCATAAGCTACTCAGTCGACATGATGACATGACGTGGTTCTGCAGCATCACACATTAGGATGTTTTATCTCATTATCTATGACCTCAGCACATTGAAAAAACACTTAAAGGCACTTAACACTTAAGAGCAGTGTTGGGACTAACGCGTTATTAAGTAACGCGTTACAGTAACTACGTTATTATTGTGGTAACGAGCACGGTAACTAGTTATTATGCCAAAACCAGGAACGCGTTACTCGTTACTGGGATTTAGATAGGCTCGTTATTCGTTACTGTGGGTGGATATCGCGAGCTTCCACAGATTCAATAACATTAGCAAGTGGTGGAAGCCAGCAGGTGGATGAAGGAAAAGGGAGGCAAGAGGAGAGACCCGAAGCGGCCGCCGGTCCGCGTGTCAGGTGAACTGACCTTCAGGTAAGAAGTTATGACCTGCAGTCTATCTGAGTCAGATATAAACCAAGTTTAGGTGGAGTTTATTTTCGGTATGCTGACATTTTCGTACTGCGTGCTAGCTAGCATGACGGAGTTTCTATACAGCTGGGTGGGTGCTATGTTACTGATGTTGAACTTTATTTTGTTCATAGGTTAATTATTAGAGTTGCCAACCGTCCCATAAAAAACAGAATCGTCTGGTATTCAGAGAAAATATTACGCGTTTCGTACTGAGGTGAAAAGGAACACAGTTTGTCCCGGACTTCAGCTACAATGAAAAAGACACAAAGCTGAAGCTGCACAGCTGCATCTTCTTCTCTCATTCTCTCCTCTCCTGTTTCTACTTCAATCACAAAACTGATCAATGATCAGCTGATCGGCTTTTCTCTCTTGTTTATTTATCGCCCACTTTGCGCCAGAAAGAGGAAACCAGCGGATGTTGCGTTAAACAACAGCAGCACGTTTAAGCTTGATCAGCTGTTGTTAGAATTTATTTAATATTAATTTCTAGTATCAGCTGATGTTTGCTGGAGCCACAGCTGTAAAGCTGCTGATCATGATGGTTTGTATATGTGGTGAGAGGGAAACATGAAGATGAAACCAGGAGATGTCCTTACTGAATCATCAGAGCTGAACAGGTGATGGAGAAACAGATTTACCTTTTAGGTGACATGAATGAGTTGAAGGGAAGTTATGAGCTGTTTCTGAGAGACAAATAACACCAGGATCCTTTTCTATGTAGCTGACAGCTGGTAACTGTGCAGGGGCGGGTCTAGCAAAGTGTTGCCAGGGGGCAGGTAGGGCATTAACAGGGAAGGGGGGACAAGGAAATACTTTTCTTTATTATTCTCATTTAAAATGTCTCGCTTTAAAAAAAAAATAATTATCTGAGTCTTACAACAAACAATTGATAGATTGATACATATATACCATCAGAACAGTGTACATCACTGTCACAACAGTGTTTATTTTCATTCAAAGGCTTTATGATTTTTCCTATAATGGTGGGCGGTCTCTAGTCAAAATGCCCGGGATGAATTTTTTTGTCCCAGTCCAGCTCTGTATGCAGCTCATCTGCAGTCTGGTGTTACCTACATCTTCCTATTCAGAAGGCAGAATTTCCAAGTTCTGAGTACAATCAAAAACACCACGACTGCAGTTTTTGTGTTGGATGTAAAAGCAGGCTAGAATCATGGCGGCGGTCAACGACGGTCCAGGCGTGATTTTTCTCTGGAAATGTGCACATTATTTTTTCCTTTCTAGTGGTAGGTGGCACAGTGCACTTGTGGCAAGTAAGCAAGCTAGAAGACTGGCAGTCTGGCTGGGTATCCAGTTACGGAAGCAACACATTAACAAGAGAATTCTGAGTAAAACCAAAGTTACTTTCCCTAGTAACTAGTTACTTTGAAAGTAACGAGTAACTTGAAGTAACTGAGTTACTTTTTTAGAGAAGTAACTAGTAATGTAACTAAGTTACTAATTTAAAGTAACTTACCCAACACTGCTTAAGAGTGATATGAATTAATTTAGAATTAATTTAGAACTCACCGGAAAGAAAATGCAGAGAGCAAACCAACAAAAAGCTGGGGATTGCACAGAACTCGATCCGCTCGTCTCACCGCTGCAATGCAAGCCTGACGTCTTTGTTTAGTAATATCGGATACATGGGATCCCTCACGTTGCCTCCAGGATGGAAAACGATGAAAGGAGAGCCCATTATCCAGGTTCTTGCCTTCACGATCGTGTGATCTAACGTTGCAACTGACAACACATCACGTACGAGCCATAGCTGAAGCTGTATCCTGTGTCTAGCCTACTGTCATGGCGGAAGGGGGCGTGGCCCACCTCCCGTGACATCACGCTCCAAAGCCCTATAGAGGAGGTGTGAAACGTCTGAGGTGTCAGAAGTGGAACAGCAGCAGTGGGGGTGGGTGAGTCTGCAGCCGATGTTGAAGACTGCCTCATGGATGAATCAAATCTGTTAAAGAAATGATTCAGTTCGTTTGCCCACCGCACATCCCTCCCAGGCAGAGAGTTCTGATCTTTGTGGCCCAAGATAGTTCTGAGGCCTCTCCAGATTTCGCCAGTGTTGTTTTGTTGAAGTTGCTTCTCCATCTTCTACCTGTAGCTGTCCTTCCCATTCCTTATCAGTCCCCTCAGCTCTCTCTGCACCCTTTTCAGCTCCTCCTTGTCTCTAGACCTGTGTGTGGTTTTAATGTTGTGGCTGATCAGTGTGTCTTTCTTCTTTTTTTTCCAGCATGTGTTAAAAAGGCTGTAAAAAACATTATGATCGCTGTACGTCAAGCTACAACCCCAGGAATTTCGCCCTGGCTGGCATTTATAACTGTTTTTAAGCAGTTTAAGTGTGGAGGGTCCCTCATCAGTGACCAGTGGGTGCTGACAGCTGCTCAGTGCATATCACCGTGAGTCACTGTTGGAAGTTTACACTGTTGGTGATGATGAGGATAATGTTGGATATGACTGCTATTGCCAATCTTTCAAATAATATCGCAAATTAATACTTTTAAAGTTAAATATTTAAAAAAAGAAAACTCTCCAGAGCAAATCAGAATTTACAATAAAAAAAAACATGGACATTTCTTTTTTTTCAGTAATCAAATGAAGTGGTTTAAAAGAACTTCCTCTCTTTTTTGTTTTAAGTCAAGAGATCGGTGACACAGCTGTGTTTCTGGGCGTCCAGAATCTGACAGGTGCATTTCCACCTGTAGTGGGTCTAAGAGTTGATAAAATCATCTGCCATCCTGACTACAGAAATTTGACCCTCAAAAACAACATTTGTCTGCTGAAGCTGTCCACTCCTGTGAATTTCACAGACTACATTCAGCCAATCTGCTTAGCTGCAGAAAACAGCACTTTCTATGCTGGGACTAACACCTGGCTCACTGGCTTTGGTATAACGAGTAAGTTCAAAGGTACCAAGTAGCAGAGCAGTCATAGCTTTCTCACTGTAAGGACTCAGGATTCCTTTACAACTCCTTAACTTTGAAATGTCTCTGAAATTAGGTAACCTCACGTTCCCCAACATCCTGCAGGAGGCAAATGTGCCAGTAGTGGGAAACAATGAGTGCCAGTGTTACTATGAAGACTTGACGTTCTCCAGTATTACAGAGAACATGATCTGCACTGGACTCCAAGCTGGAGGGACGAGCTCATGTTATGTAATGTTTTGTTTTTTTAAGTCACTTTACCGTTTTTCTTTCAACATGTTCATAATTATTGCTGATAAACATGCCAGCTTTGATGAAATGTCCAAGTTTTATTACTATTATCACTAAAAATGTAAATGAAATCAGAAATGTCATATGTTTCTTCAATACTAAAACTACTTCTATATTACTAATACTGTCTAATGATAACAATAATAATAATTCATGTTTTTGTCTTTTAAAAATTATTTACATTAGATGCTATAAAGTCAAGTCATTCTTCCACAGACTGGATGCTGCAGGAACAGGTCAACCTCTAAGAGGTAAACGTCGTTCTTTTATCAACTTTATTTGTTTTCACAGGGAGATGGAGGGGGAGCGCTCATGATCGAAACAGGTTCAGTCTGGATCCAAATTGGAATTGTGAGTTTCAGTGTCGGCTGCGCCCGACCTCTGAGACCCGAAGTCTACACTCGTGTGTCCCAGTACCAGAAATGGATCAGTGACACCATCACCGACACAGAACCAGGCTTTGTCTCCTTCACCTCTACAGGCACTGACAGCGACTTGAGCTTTAATTGTTCAGCATTTGTACCACCTGCCCCTGCCCCTGTCCCTACCACTGCCCCTGTCCCTGTTCCTAACATTGATGTGTGTGACAGTGTGTTTTGCAGTGGTGAAAATTTGATCCACTTCACTCCCTTCACCTCACTCTGTGTTCTCATTGCATTGCTCCATATGTTTATTGGAAGCACTAAAATGTAACTCAACCCATGTACTCAAGTACTTTGCGTAAGTACAAACTTACATACTTTAAATCAGAACTCTTCCTTTATGGCAAACAATTAAACAAGGAATATTATATATCTTATACCTAGCTTTGTTTATGGGAAATCCTTATTTCTTTACTTTATTAATGAAAGTACGTCTTTAAAACATTATTAAAGCTTTGTGCTGTGTTAACATCAAATACATCAACAGCTGAAACAATGAGCAGATTAACATTTGGACACAAAATATTTTTTGTCAAAGATGATTTGTTATCCTTTCGTTAAAAATTTCTGAAGTTCTGACTGTATGTTGAATATTGTGGAGGGGATAATACATTTGCAATTGTCATTAGCAAAAATCATTTTAAAACAATTCCAGGGGGTGAAATGATCAAATGCTGATATCATACAGGGTCAAATCATGTTTTATGGTGGCATTTGTTAATCAAAAATGCTTGAAACATAAATAAAGAAAACATAAATGTTTGTGGATGATTTTATTTCAAGGAATTTTTACAGATTTACAGACACATGTTAACATAGCAGAAAAATGCTGCATTTAGACTGGACAATCTACATGGTGGAAAATATTTTCTGTGAATGGACTACTATTTTTATATCCTATATATGTTCCCTGCTTGCAATAAAACATGCTGGTCGGTATTCTCTTCGTCCGCATGGTTACTTGTTGCTTTCTGTTTCATTTGCCCGAACTGAACTTGGTAAAAGAGCTTTTGTCCATTTAGCACCCTTGGCTTGGAACAAACTGCAGAAGGAATGGAAAATGACTGAATTCATTTCATTAAGTGATTTTAAATCTAAACTACGAATCCTTGAGGCCAAGTCCATAACATGCAACTGTTTCAACTAGATTGTCATTTTCACTGACTTTTTTAATTTTATTTGAATTTCATTGAATTTTATTTTATTTTATTTGTATTCTTTCACTTAATGTTGCAGCCTGTGTTTGAGTAATTTCTGTAACTGTGAGACACCTGCTGCTGCCTATCTTGGCCAGGTCTCCCTTGAAAAAGAGATTTTTAATCTCAATGGGATCTTCCTGGTTAAATAAAGGGTAATAAATAAATAAATGTCACTGGGAACAGAGGAGATCTGTGTGTGGTGTGAAGCCGGAGGAGAGCAACTTGAAAGCTGCTGCAGAAACAGATTGTAAATAAAAACGAAGACTTAGCATGCAACACTGTGTGCGTTGGTCATGTCACACATACCTTTTTGTTGACCTAAGGTCAGTGGATTATTTACTGGACCCTAGGACAATGGAACCAATCCATCCATCCATTCCTTTTCAGGGTCGCGGGGGGCGCTGGAGCCTATCCCAGCTGTCATAGTGCGAGAAGCGGGGTACACCCTGGACAGGTCCCCAGTCTGTCGCAGGGCTAACACGCAGAGACAGACAACCATTCGCTCTCACATTCACTCCCGCATTCACACCTATGGGCAATTTGGATTAATCAATTAACCTATCCCCACAAACTGCATGTCTTTGGACTGTGGGAGGAAGCCGGAGTACCTGGCAGTACCCAGCCTCCAGTACTGTCAGTCGAGGGTCTCCACCTTCAACCTCCAGATCTTCTTCACCTTCTGGATGGCCTGAAAGGTACAGCAAGTTGCCGCTGGCCTCGAGAACTGTTCACCTAATCTGTGGGTTGCTTATGCTAAAAACATTTTTTTTACTAAGACATGGACTTCTAATTATCATTTTAGTGAAGTCAGAGGTACAACCATGTGCTTGGTTTGTGTAAAGCAGACTGCCATGTTTAAGGATTATAACCTGAGTCACTATGATAACACAAAACACACACCAATACAAGAACATGACTGTTACACATCAGGAAAGAATATCTGAACATTTACAGTGTTTGCATGACAAACAACCTTGTAATGTATAACAAAAATCACAAAAAAAACAGTCAATTATTCTCTGATTTGCAGTTTTCCAAAGAGTGTTTGGTCCATTCTGCGGCACTAATATGCCTGGAGAAGAAAGAAGCCAGAATGTGCCACTCTCCAGACAAACAGAAACAGGACAGATAAGTTAATTTTCAAGAAAACAAAGAAAAACCGTTTTGACTTTTCTTCTCTGCGTGAGAGCTCTCTGACACAGCTTGGTTGCCCATTTTTGTACTTTAATTGCAGACGTAGACCGATTGCAGCAACTAAGGGAAGCTTCAGGGTCATGTGATCCAGCCCTAACTATATGTTTTTACAAAGAGGAAAATTTTAAGCTTAATCTTAAAAGTAGAGATAGTGTCTGTCTCCCGAATCCATACTAGAAGCTGGTTCCACAGAAGAGGGGCCTCACAGCTGAAGTCTCTGCTTCCCAATCTACTTTTAAATGCTTGCAGTCTGAGAGTGAAGAGCTCTAATCGGGTGATACAGTACTATAAGGTCATTAAGATAAGATGGGTCCTGATTATTCAAGATCTTGTATGTGAGGAGCAGGATTTTGAATTCAATTCTGGATTTCACAGGGAGCCAATGAAGGGAAGACAATATAGTCCCTGTCAGTACTCTTGAGGCAGCATTTTGGATTAACTGAAGGCTTTAAGGGAGTTTTTGGGAAATCCTGATACTACTGAACTACAATAGTTTGGCCTAGAAGTAAATGCATGATCTAGTTTTTCAGTGTCACTCTGAGACAGATATTTCTAATTTTAGAGATGTTGTGCAAATGGAAGAAAGCAGTCCTACATCTTTGTTTAATATGTGCATTAAAGGACATATCCAAGACTCCAAGATTCCTTGCACTGAGATCATCCAGGAATTTATATCTTTGAAATATTGCTGCAGTTTAACTAATTGGTGTTTGTTTGCTGGCTTAATGGATAGATAAAGCTGGGTGTCATCTACATAGCAGTGAAAATGTATACTCTGTCTGGTAATGCTACTGCCCAAAGGATGCATGTATAATGTAAACAGAATTGGTCCTCACACTGAACCATGTGGAACTCAATAATTAACCTTAGTGTGTGAAGA
Source organism: Oreochromis aureus (assembly GCF_013358895.1). Lineage (NCBI taxonomy): Eukaryota > Metazoa > Chordata > Actinopteri > Cichliformes > Cichlidae > Oreochromis > Oreochromis aureus. The sequence goes on from NC_052944.1 coordinate 35,353,759, forward strand.
GGACTCTCCATTTACATGCACAAAATTGAGCTGTTAGGTAGTTACTGATACTGTAGTGGTTGGAATCGTATCACTGCTGAATTTTCATTTTCATTTTTCTTTTCTCAAGGAGGAGAACTTTTGATACTTAAAAATACATACACAAACCATGTTGCTGATCAAACATTTCCACTGTTGGTGTGCTTCTGTTTCAGCTTACCACCTCATCACTGTTACATTGGCACATTTGAAAGGAATCATCACACATTCTGAAAGGTTTTATTCTTAAAGGCACAGTTCACTCCAAAATCACATTTAAACATTTTTCTTCTTATCTTTAGTGCCTTTTATCCATATTGTAATCTGAGTTACCTGGTTTATCAGCTTCAGATCTCTACCTTCTGGGAAAGGCCAGTTTTTCCCATCAGGTAAGGTGATCGGTGATAAGGTGATTCTTGCCAAAATCTGACACACTAGACTGGGGACTTCTAAAAACATGGCACAAAGTGGAATGTCACCAAACAAGTAAAGGTACTTGTTTCATAACTCATGACCTTTATTCTGTGTTCTAAGTACTGAGGGGTCTGATAAAATGCTTTTGCCATTATGTAATCTGTAATTTCCACATAGTATGCTGATCACTGTGATTTTCAATGATTAAACTGTAGTAGAGACAAGCAAACAGGTTGGCAGATCTGAGAAGGAAAACCTGTGTTATGAGAATGATTTTAACCTTTTATACATGATTGCATTTGAGCATATTAAAGAGCTGTGGCTCCTGGTCAAGTGAAGGTCAGAAACTCTTGGCGGGCGTTATGATCAGCCAATACACGGTGAGGAGGACAGGAGCTCTGAAAGGAATTGCAACACACCTGCTTACATGACATACGCCTGGAGTTATTTTTATCTTTTATTACTTATATTCTTTAGAGCTAAGATTTAGGTTTGTATCATTTATCACTTCAAGTTTGTATCATTTATCACTTATATCCTTTGAAGTAAGTTTTAAGTTTCATTTATGTTCAGTTTAAGTAAGTTTCCTTCATGGTTTGAGTAGCATCATCTGAGTGTGACATTTAGTCTAGAAGTCACACATAGTTCAGCTGTGTACGAGCGCAGGCCTTATGTCTGGCTAGGACGAGAGGTGTGAGGTGAGCCGGAGTGCAGGAGAGGTCATGACACATACATAGCATACACAGCAGACACACACACACACACACACATACACACCATAGTAGATCCACTTTAGTAGGTAAGAAGTTAAGATGTATTTTTGCTGCAATTGCAAGCTGTGCCGGCATGTCAGATGCTTACAGGAAGTGCACCAGATGTTCTGGGAGATAAGAATGCGTACATGGTGCGACACCGGGATGGAGATGAGACTTGGTGTAATTTAAACTATGTTAGAAAAAGTTAACGGAACATTTTGTGGTTTGGATTGACGTAAGCTGTACTTTGTCTGTTTTTGCAAAAGGGGGGGCTTTGTTGTCTTACCCCTATAAAACCTTTGTCTAATTATTGTAAGTTTTAGTTCAATCGCTGACGTTGCTCAGTGTTGAACTCCACGCGTGTAAACAATAAATCTTCGCTTTGATCACATCTTCTGGACCAGAGTTGTTATTTGCTTGAGAGCCCTCTGTACTCCTTTTCTCCAACTTTTGAACCTTAACAGTACCAAAACTTGTTTGGAAAAATTCATCACCAGTATCGCTTCACAGAAACTTTGATGGGGGCAGGTTTTTTCTTCCATGCAGAAAAAAGGGTATGCTCTTTTGGAGCAACATCTAACCAAGGAATAAGTTTATTGCTGTGCATGTGTTTCTATAACTGAGATGTCAGACTATACTGGATGTTATATTCTTTCACCTTTTTCTTCCTCCCAAAATGTTTTTTTTTTTTTTTGTGAGGCTGGAGTAGCAAACCTGAGCAACAGAGTTCGTGTTTTGATTTTGAAGCTTGTCTGCAAGCAAAATAAATAGCAAAACAGAGAAAGATCAAGTGTGTTAATACAATTTATATGTAAATGCCTAGCTTGGCTTTTTTGCTGGCTCAGTTGCAGCTGCAGTTCTGGTCTGGATACGGTCTGATTCAGGAGCCACACAGGTGGCATCCTCTCACACATACACACAGCTAATTACATTTTAGTTTCCAAAAGTATTTAAAAATTAAGTTGTTACCTTGAATACGATTATATTTTTTGGATGCAAGACTATTCAAAAGCAGGGACACTGCCTCCTCGAGTTGACACAGCTTTGACTTTGGTTTGGTTAAATAGGTGAGGAACTTCAATAAAATTAACCAGTGACTCATGTCTTACTTGGAAAAGATTAAAAATAAAATCTTCCTCTATCAAAAACTATGCGGTTTGGTTACCATGCCAAGACTCGCCATGTTACACTAAGAACTTCAACCAAACAAAAGTCAAAACTGGAATTTTCTCAAGCTACTAAAACAAGTTGTACCATAACTCACTCACTCACAACATGATACAACAACGAGGATGTTACTGACTTTATTTTTCTAAGCAAGTCATTTTTTGGAAGCATTTTTCATCACCTGGCAAAACAGCTTCTGTCTTGGCTAATTAAGTTACCAGTAAAATGATTAATTGCAGCCACAGATTCACAGTAAATATCCAGATTAGTTTCAGTTCATCTATAATATGTGCTAGCTCCAGTGCATCATGTAAACTGTATGATGCACATACTGACCCAGGGTCAGTGTAAAATATAATCCTACCTGTGTGAACAAAGTCTGGCTCCTTTAATCCTGCATGACAAACCTCAGGATGCAGTTTTATTGAGCCTCTTTCCTGCTGGCACACCTGTTACACCTGACAGTCAGCGAGAAACTTACAGTAACGTGGACATCACGCAAAGACTGCCAGACTCTGTAATGCTGTAAATGTTCAGTAACTGTGGTTAACAATAATCTTTAAACAGTACCTCTCTGTCTGTGTGTCTTTGCTGAACGTTAATAATCAGGTTTGAGTCAGGCATCAGCTGAATGTGTTATTGGTCAATATCAGTATTTTTTTATACTTAAGAGTACACACTCCAGGACTGTTAACATTACGGTGGTCAGGAGATGTACTTCATTAATCCCTGCCCAAAGGTACCATACTATCTGGACCAGCCACATCAGCCTTTTGTGAGGTCTGTTTAAAGTAGACTCAAAATAGCGCTTTTCCAGACACTCAAAGCACTTTACAATTACACTATTCATTCACTCTCACATTCACACACTGGTGGAGGCAAACCACAGTTGTAACCACAGCTGCCCTGGGGCAGACTGAAAGAAGCGAGGCTGCCATATCACGCCATCGGCCCCTCTGGCCATCACCAGTAGGCAGTAGGGTGAAGTGTCTTGCCCATGGACACAACAACCAGGACAGAGAGAGCTGGGGATTGAACTGGCAGCCTTCCAGTTACAAGATGAGCTTCCCAACCCCCTGAACCACGGTCACCCCTCAATCGTAAATAATTAACTGCAGGTTCCCAAGAAGTGGATTGTGAATAAAGAAACGCATGCTCATACATACAGCTGTAGCAAGCTTGCAGTAATTTTAAATAGACTTGTTACTCTGATGTCTGCCTATCTGTTAGTCCTGTGACAGAATGGTGACCTGTCCAGGTGTGCTCTACCTATGACTAATGGAACAGCCTCCTGCCACCCACCCTCCCACTGTGAACCTGAATTGAATAGGCAGAAGAAACTGAATGGATAGACTAACGATTTTTTAAATTGTTCTAGAAATTTGAGCTGTTGGTTTCTCCTTGGATTTTGTGGTATTAATATTAGAGCTAGCAGTCTTTCTCACAGAATCCCTACAATAAGTAATGTTCCTTGAGATTATTCCTATATTTACAGTGGCTTGCAAAAGTATTCAGCCCCCTTGAACTTTCACACATTTTGTCACATTACAGCCACAAACATGAATAAATTCCACGTGAAAGACCAATACAAAGTGGTGTACACGTGAGAAGTGGAACGAAAATCATACATGATTCCAAACATTTTTTACAAATAAATAACTGCAAAGTGGGGTGTGCGTAATTATTCAGCCCCCTTTGGTCTGAGTGCCGTCAGTTGCCCATAGACATTGCCTGATGAGTGCTAATGACTAAATAGAGTGCACCTGTGTGTAACCTAATGTCAGTACAAATACAGCTGCTCTGTGACGGCCTCAGAGGTTGTGTAAGAGAATATTGGGAGCAACAACACCATGAAGTCCAAAGAACACACCAGACAGGTCAGGGATAAAGTTATTGAGCGATTTAAAGCAGGCTTAGGCTACAAAAAGATTTCCCAAGCCTTGAACATCCCACGGAGCACTGTTCAAGCCATCATTCAGAAATGGAAGGAGTATGGCACAACTGTAAACCTACCAAGACAAGGCCGTCCACCTAAACTCACAGGCCGAACAAGGAGAGCGCTGATCAGAAATGCAACCAAGAGCCCCATGGTGACTCTGGACGAGCTGCAGAGATCTACAGCTCAGGTGGGGGAATCTGTCCATAGGATAACTATTAGTCGTGCACTGCACAAAGTTGGCCTTTATGGAAGAGTGGCAAGAAGAAAGCCATTGTTAACAGAAAACCATAAGAAGTCCTGTTTGCAGTTTGCCACAAGCCACGTGGGGGACACAGCAAACATGTGGAAGAAGGTGCTCTGGTCAGATGAGACCAAAATGGAACTTTTTGGCCAAAATGCAAAACACTGTGTGGCGGAAAACTAACACTGCACATCACTCTGAACACACCATCCCCACTGTCAAATATGGTGGTGGCAGCATCATGCTCTGGGGGTGCTTCTCTCCAGCAGGGACAGGGAAGCTGGTCAGAGTTGATGGGAAGATGGATGGAGCCAAATACAGGGCAAACTTGGAAGAAAACCTCTTGGAGTCTGCAAAAGACTTGAGACTGGGGCGGAGGTTCACCTTCCAGCAGGACAACGACCCTAAACATAAAGCCAGGGCAACAATGGAATGGTTTAAAACAAAACATATCCATGTGTTAGAATGGCCCAGTCAAAGTCCAGATCTAAATCCAATCGAGAATCTGTGGCAAGATCTGAAAACTGCTGTTCACAAACGCTGTCCATCTAATCTGACTGAGCTGGAGCTGCTTTGCAAAGATGAATGGGCAAGGATTTCAGTCTGTAGATGTGCAAAGCTGGTAGAGACATACCCTAAAAGACTGGCAGCTGTAATTGCAGCAAAAGGTGGTTCCACAAAGTATTGACTCAGGGGGGCTGAATAATTACGCACACCCCACTTTACAGTTATTTATTTGTAAAAAATGTTTGGAATCATGTATGATTTTCGTTCCACTTCTCACGTGTACACCACTTTGTATTGGTCTTTCACCTGGAATTCCAATAAAATTGATTCATGTTTGTGGCTGTAATGTGACAAAATGTGGAAAAGTTCAAGGAGGCCGAATACTTTTGCAAGCCACTGTACTTGAAGGCTCTGACTAATGTACTGTGTACATAAGGAGCATGGAAATTAAATCACATCATAACTGCTTGCAGTTAAGAAACTTATCATATTTAATTGAAAGATGAACCAATGATTTCCTATAAATTTGTGATCCATTTTTGATTACTGATTCCAAGAGTGTCTTTATGGAAATCCTGTTTGGCTTTTTGTAATTTTACTTTTCTTTACAGTTTGCCAGGGCAGCTCTCCACAGTGACTGTCCACATGTGTCAGTGGGAACAAGAAGCACTCTGGTAATGTATGGACTTTGACCAGCAACATCCATCAATACCCAGATGGCGTTTTCCATCACCCTGCAATTTTTTTTTCGTCTGTTACTGGAGAGTCAGATTTTTGATAAAAATCGCTGTGCTTGAGGAACAGCCTCACACTTGCAGAGGTAAGTCAGTTTTCAGAGGTCATCTTAAAACCCTTCCACCCTGACTTTTATGTGGTATATTTATTATTTTAAACAGTAGTATTTCAGTGACTGCTGCTAATACCACAGAATGTAGCAATTCATTGTACAGATTAGGAGGGTTTCGATAATCGACTTACAGCCAGAGCAGGAGCCGAACCCAGAACGCAGATGGCGTGGAATGGAGAGAGTGTGGACCAAAATGTAGACAATGGAGGTGGAAGTTTAACAAAAAGCGAGCCTTTATTTTGGGCTGCACAATACACTGCAAACAAAAGGCGAAAGGGACTGTGATAAACTAACAAAAACCTAAACTGGAGACAGCTAAACATAAGAAAACGAGATGCATAGAAAAACAATGCAGAAACCTGGAACGAGGACCCTGAGACCTGAAGAAACCTGGGACTTGGGAAACACGAGGAGCAATAAGCAGACCACCCAACGAGGAACAAAGGAAAATAAACTGCAACATGGAGACACAACTGACTGGAGACAAACGGAGATGCACAAACATAGAGAAAGAAAAGACAAGAAAACATAACTGACTCAACGTGACACATGGAACACAAGGGAGGCACAGTAACAAAACCTAAGATTTAAAAATCTCTAAAGTATAACCAGATACTAACTGAATCAAAGAATATTACTAATCAAATACATAGACACTGAGTCACTCACCAGACTCTGTACTATGGCAGTGTTTCTTATAGAATAGAATATCCCTTTATTGTCATTGTACACGTACAATGAAAAAGTAACAAGTGCGGCAGTTGGCAACACGTTGTGTATTTCTATTTGTCCTGAAATAACATGAATAGAATTTAAAAAATAAACAGATAAACCCTGAACCACAGCCTATAGAGAAATTATAGAGCTGATTTTGGAAAAGCCAAATGTGTTTGGCACCACACTGCATTCAGATCATAATTTTCATTGCAAAAGCTTCCATACAGGACAGGATTTAAACTTAAATTTAAAAATTAATAAAAAAATAAAATAAAAATTAATCCAAATGAATTAATTAATATATAAGGATGTAAATAAATGTTTGTGATGTGCTATCCTCAAGGTTTGTTTTAGCATTTGGGCTAATCATGTTAGTTTTTGGAGCCTACACTGTCCATATTTGGACAGCAGGGTGGACTGCTTAATAATCAGTTAACAGCGACATCCATCCATAGACTATATACATAAGTATTGAATACTTCACCAATTTTCTAATAAATATATTTCTAACGCTGCTATTGACATAAAACAATATCCAATCTAAGTAAGTAATCTATAATAACCTAGTAATCTTTCTAATTCACCCATGCAAAGAAATCAAACCATAGTTGTCAATAAATTATGTGTAATAATGAGAAATAAGACAGGGATAAATTATTACCCACGCTTACCCAAATTTATTTAATACTTTGCAATTTAAGTGCAAACTTATGGTCCTTTGCTTATATGACACTTTACAATTTTGAGGCTTATGCTACATTTTTTAATCCACTACTTTTAGTTTGTTTTAAATATATACATTTTTATACACTACTATTTGTTTCAAACAAATCATATGAAATGTTTAGCTTCATTTTTTTTTAACGCTGAATACAAAAATAGCTGAGTAACAGTGAGTCAATTAAAGATTTTGATACAAAATAATTTTAATATGAAAATAGCCAATATTTTGTCATTTCAGTTTCGGAAATTTGGTGATTTGATGTCCTAACTTTTGATTAAATTTTAATTACTTACTAGATTTTACTTACATACATACTTGATTGATTACAGGTATATGAGCTTATGAAAGTATTATTAACTTTGAGACTGTCATAATCAAATCATACACTTTTCATAATACTCATAACTCTGGGAAGTGAGGGGAAAAAACTGTTATTACATGTGTTATTTTCAATTTTTCCCTCTTACAAACACAATAATAATGATGAAAAACTTTTGCAGATCATGCGATTATTAAGTTAGCACAAATTTTATAAAACTGCAAATTATACACATTAACAAACAGGGATCAACCAAGGACTGTATTTAAAAGATGGACATAGCAACCTTGTATGAAAAGTGAAGCCAGGTAGCTATGTTGGCTTATACATAAATTCTTAATGGCCTCAGTCTAGGACTAGAAAAAGCAGAAGAGTGCAGAGGCATTGTATGAGAAGACAATGGGAAAATGACCTTTCTCCTGACTTGCTTCAGGACGTCAGCAACATTCCTGATTAGTTTATGGTCTTAATAATTTCATGTCCTATTGGACACAACACAATGTCATTTTGTTTCTTGCATTTAAAGAAGTGAGGTTCTGTCAGAACAAGTCAAGCACGGAATCCATGCCTTGTCAAATCTAAATATATACATAAATTAAAATGGACCGAAGTATCTCCTTTCATCTCAGACAGTACTGTCATAAAGTTCCTTACCAGTCGATTAATATGTGCATTCAGTATTACTGCCATCTTGTGGCCAGAGTCAGCTACTGTCACTATTTTTAATCTCATAGTATTTTCTCATAGGAAATCAGAAGACTTTATTGATCTCTGAGAAAATTAATTTTGGTATAAAAAAAAAAAACATGAAAAAAATAGCTCGAATAAATGAAATTAGCTTAATTATAGATATCCAAGGACAAGGCAAATGAAATATATATGGTTGAAATTGTACTATAAACTGTAAAACTTTGTTATTTTGACTGTGGAGTTTAGGGTTAGCTTTTTTTTCCCCGGTGGCTTGCACATGCATATTCTGGAGAAACCACTTAAGTTTGCCAGTAAACTGTCAGGAGACCAGTAGGCAAGCTACGGCTGGCTCAACTTTCACTGCTCTGAGATCAGTTATGACCTGTGCTTCCTATAAAAACCCAGCTGGCAGGTAGAAATTGAATTAGTGATGGTAAATTTGATTCTTTTTACTGAATCGAGTTTTAATGAGTCACTCACCAAAGTGAATCGGGTTTTTTGAGTCATTTGAGTCACTGAGTCAGTTGACCAGAGAGTGCAAAAAATGTACATTTTCACTCAAACTTAATTTGTTTCTCTTTTAATGTAAATCCTACTGCTAAGATGACTGATTTTTAAAGAAAACAACTATTTTATATAGCAAAAAAGAGCAAAAGAATTTCTAAAGGGAACATTTCTTTTGTTTATTTTTATTTTATTAGTATTTTCCTTACATGCGTCAAATATATATTTTCTCATCTAAATGTCCACTGAGCTGTGAGCCAGGGGGCGGTAGTGCGCCTTAACATTGGTTGCCAACCAAGAAGAAAAAGAAGTAGCTGCGAGCCAGGAGGGAGGGGGTGAGTGAGTGAGTGATTCGCTGGCTCTATGATTCAGCACAGGAGGGAGGGGGTTAGCGAGTCATGAGTGATTCGCTCGCTCTATGATTCAGCACAGGAGGGAGGGGGTTAGTGAGTCCTGAGTGATTTGCTTCCCCTACGATTCAGCGCAGGAAGGGAGGGGGTGAGTAGCTCAAATGTGCTGTTAGCATGTTAGCAATCCTTTCTGGCATCGTTGTATTTTTACTCAGTTGTATATAGCATTTGTATTCTATTTTTATCTTATTGTATATTTTATTCTATTTTATTCTGCTGTATATAGTATTTTATTTTATTCTATTCTGTACAGTTGTGTACTGTATTTAGTCTTATCTTATTTTATTCTAATTTTTCCTTCACAACTTTTGCACTGTCCACTTCCTGCTGTGACAAAACAAATTTCCCACGTGTGGGACTAATAAAGGTTATCTTATCTTATCTTATCTTAGCAGAGCGATGCTACTGTGAACCGAGGAGCTATTGTCTTGATGTGAGCTTCTACTTAGGGTTTTTTCTTCCAGTTCAGAGCAGAAATGTTTATGTTATGTTGTGTTTTTGGATGTTGTGTTTTTCTTCACAATTTGAATTATAAGCTAGATATATTTCTACTAATGAAATTAGTTTGCTAACAGCAACAGGGATGAGTCAGTGAGTCAGTTGCGCTTGTGAATCATGATTCACGAGTCAGTAAAGTGATTCTCGAGTATTGAACGATTCGTTCATGATTCGCGCATCACTAAATTGAATGAATGCGATACATTTGGCCAGCTGCTTTGCCAATACTTGACATTTATTTTTAATTAATAAACATAGCACAAACGATAAAAAAGTAGATTTTTTTTCTTTGTTGTGGCAATGCGTCTTGTCATAAATCATATACCATTGGAAAGCATGTTTATTTCTCCTTAATCTGTGTTGATGCATACTCAATCACCCTGGTAAGAAAATCCCCAAAAAGTTTATTCAGTTAATCTGGACAGCTTTTAACTTTTAGCGACTGAAAATGCTACGTTTAGACAAAAACAATCAACTTTTTTGGTATTCCCCTTAAACAGTGGCACAATTTCACACTAGCCTATTCCACATAAATCTTTTTTTATGTATTTGCTCATGTTTGCTCAATGTTTTATCCTTATTATTTTGTAAATTATTATGTTTGTTGTTGTTATTGCTTGTGTACAGTGTCCTTGAGTGTTTTGAAAGGCACTTTCTTAAATAAAATGTATTATCATTATTATTATTATTATTATAATTATTATTATGATTAATTTTAATGAAATGCATTTGCACAGTGAGCAGGAGAGTTGAGTATGTCTCAGTTTGCCTTTTTGTAACAGTGACTGCATGCAACTGACTAGAAACTGAAAATATTTTACTATTTCAGGTTCACAAATATGGTAATAAACTAAAATTTCTGTCAAAAGTTTTAATGACTAATTTTTAAAACCCTTTTTGAATTTTTGAGTTGGTGAATGAATTGCCGTGACAACAAATGGTCCTTTTATGTTGTTTGATCTAAACTGTAAACAAATATACTCATAATTTGTCATGGGACTGGGTCTGTGATCCAGTATTTGTGTTTCAGGTTTGAGTCAATCTTCTTTTATTTTATTTTTTTGCTTATGTTATAGCTTTAGTCTTTAGATTTCTGTCTCTCTGATTCCTGTTTCATGTTCTTCATGCCTCAGTTTTCCATGTCCCCTCTCTGTCTTTTCAGTCAGTCATGTCTCCTTTCTCGGTGTCAAGTCCATGTCTCTGTGCTTGTTCCTTTTTTACTTTGCTGGTTTTGTGGCCAGGATGGTAGCCAAGTTGCTGATGATTTAATGATGATTAAAAATCTATGAATAATATAAAAACATATTACAGTTAAACTCAACTGGTATAGCAGAATCGATTGAAGACAATATGCAAGTACCCCAAGCCGACTTTTTAGATGGCCAGTCTAAAATGTTAAAATGTGTTTTTAAGAAATAAATATAGATTTAAAAAAAAAAAGAGAGATAAAAAGACAAATAATACGGTTAACCTTGATTCTCTGAGTGAGAGACAATCTCTCCACTCCGTTACATATTCCATATGTACGGGGTATGAACCCCCTGGGTCGTGGCTTGTGGATATTTCTTTAAGACACTCCGGCTAGCCGGCCACACCCCACAGCTTACATATAAAACAGCTGTGCAAATGTGACACCAGTGATAGTTTGATTGGAATGCGTCTCTGAGTGGCCTGAAGGTGGAGAAATAGTTTCTCACTCAGAGAACCAAGGTTACAGTATAACCATACGTTCTCTATCATTATCAAAACTATTTCTCCACTCCGTTACATATTCCATATGTACAGGGTAATTCTGTAAGACACCCCGCGAGGAGACAGTGCAACTGAATCCCAGAGTGAAAGTACCAATGAACTATTGAAAAATGTACATATATGCGTGCCACCCTGATCAAGGCATTGCCAGACGCAAGGGTGAGCCGGGGGGGGGTGGAGGAATCAGCCAGCCAGACCTAAGACTGGCCTGAGCTGGTCCTGCAAGATGCCAGGACTGCAACTTAGCGGCCGCTTAAGGTCAGCCCATGAGCCGCCAGGCTGACCGCCAGGAAGCGTAGCACACCAAGCTACCAATTTAGGTCCCACTGGCCGCGTAAACCCGCGTAAACATGTGGGCAATACCCCAGACAGAAAGTTGGTGCTATAGACTGGAGAACTCTCACTTGCTGGCTGACATATCAGACACAGCGAGGTCTGACTGGCACATAAACCAACGGGCTGCGGTGACCTGTCCATCCCCAAAGCCGAAAAGCCGCCCTGCGTTGCAGACAGGGGAGGGGGCTGGAGCCTAGCTTTCTGAAAGTGGAGGGCCAAGCATGGTGGTGACCTGAAGGTCCGCCCCCAGCACCGAGCAGCCACTATGCGCTGTCCGTAGATAGATGAGCAGCAAAAGTGAATTCGCGAAAGAGACACTTGTGAACAGTCATTAAGTTTCAGTTCACTGAGCGGGCCCGTGCTGGCCTTGCAAACCCATGACCTGCGGGCAATACGCCAGACAAGAGCCGGCGCTACAGGTGGCAAGATGCGTCAAAACCCGCGGTGCACCCGGGGCCTGTCTCAATATGCACACTTGTGGGTACTTGCGGTCTGGTGGACTCAGGCAATAAGAATGAGATAATAAATACACAGAATATACAGTATATACACAGTTTTAAAATTACACAGTTTTAAAATTAAAGTGACTGAATAGGTGAATAAATAACTGTAAGTGACTAAAAGTGAATAAAGTGTCGGCAGTATAAAAAGAGTATAGAGTAGTTTATGTTTCTGGTGTGGGAAATGGTCTTATCAGCTGGAGTTAAAAAGCAGAGTGGCTTTGGGGACAAAGTTGGCTCTCCTCCTCTCAGTCCTGCAGGAAATGCAGCGGAGGCGCCCAATGCGCCCAAAATTTGGCTGCCTGTCTAAGGGCTGGTTGGCTGAAAACCTGTGCAAGAGTTCTGACAGGCAGGCCAGTGATTTTAGAGCATGCTGATGCAGTGTGCTGCAGTCCTGTTCTGAAGGCTGAGGGAGTGGAACCAGCAGGTAATGGAGAAGGTTATGATGCTTTCCAGGAAGGCATAGTAAAAAGTCATCATGATGGGCGTGTTGACTCCAAAGGAGTTGAGTTTCCTAAGGAGGTATTGCTGTTGGTGGCACCTCCTGAGAATCTCCTCTGTGTTGGCAGAGAATTTCAGGAAGTTCTCAAAGATGGTTCCCAGGTATTTGTACTCCTCAACTACCTCCACTGGCTTCCCATGGACAGTGGTGGTGACTGAAGCAGCCAGATCCCTCTGCCTACTGGAGAAGGTCACAACCATCTCTTTGGTGTTGCTCACGTTCAGTTCAAGTTTGGAGCTGTCACACCACTCTACAAACTCCTGAAGAGTGGGCCCGTGGTGTTGTGAGGTGCCTGACAGCAGTGACAGGAGAACTGTGTCGTCAGCATATTTAACCAGGTGACAGCTGGGCTGTGTGGATCTGCAGTCATCGGTGTAGAGGATGAAGAGCAGGGGGGAGAGCACACGGGGGGGGGGGAGCCAGCAGAGGTGGAACGGAGACCGGAAAGACAGTTGTTGACCCGAACTTTCTGAGTCACGTTGGTCAAGAAGTCCAATATCTACCGGGTTAGCTGATCATCCAGGTGAAATTGGGAGGAAAGTTTAGTGGTCAGGATATGAGGCTGCAGAGTATTGACCGCTGATGAGAAATCAGCAACCAGAAGTCTGGCAGAGGAGTCAGGGAGCTCCAGATGTTTGTGGATGGAGTCCAAGATGAAGATTTTTGCATCCTTTGTGTGCACGGTAAGCAAACTGAGTGGGTCCATCACGGGGTCAGTTGCTCTTACAATGTGCTGTTTTATGATGTTCTCCATGGCCTTCATCACCAGGGAGGTGAGGGCCACAGGACGAAGATCATTCAGAGACTTTGGGTTGTTTCTTTTGGGGATGGGGATGACTGTGGAGTGTTTCCACAGCTGGGGAATGGTGTGACTGTCAATTGAGTGTTGAAATAAATTTCGAAACACACTTCCTAGTTGCCCTGCACAGTGCCTCAGAACTCGACTGCTGATGTTGTCGAGGCCGGGTGAGCTCCTCTCCCGGGACCTCCTGAGGGCTCTCACCATGTCCTCAGTCTTGAAGATGTTTGCAGAGCTGCCAGGTTTGAGTGAGGATCTGGACTCAATTCAATTCAATTCATTAAAACTTTATTGATCTCGAAGGTTGACCCCGAAGGAAATTGGGTTAAGGCTGCCGACCTTTGCCAGCGCCATCTTACCCTTCTGACCATACATACATTACACAACATCACATGGGGAAGACAGGTAAGAGAGGTTTAACAATGAAAAATGCACAACATGAGGAAAGACGAGGAGAAAAAAGAACTCCCCCCAGACTGAGCTCCAACAGGGAGATCAGTTTGAGAGCAGAAAAAACACCTCAGCACATAGCACATGAATCATCACATCTCACAACATAGAAGACATAAGCTTCGAAGGCTTTTGGAGGGGTTGGGGGGTGAGTGTAGGTCTGTGTCAGTGTACATGCGTATGTGTGAGTGTGTGCGTGTTCCATGTTCAGATGAGAGGAAGTGTTCCTTCACCCGGTTAGGCAAAAGTCAACAATTTTCGGTCGACGCGGGTGACCTTGAATGAGGAGGGAGAGAGTCACAACAAACAGTCTTATTATTTAAGGGAGAATTGTTATTCCCGTCAGCTTTTGCCTTGAGCATCCAGCTGGAGCCAAGGGGGCCTCATGAGATGAAGATGGTAGTTATCCATATAGCAGAGCCATGAGTTTCTCTAAGATTTTATCCATATTGCCTTCAAAAAAACACAGTCTGAGTATTCACAGCCCTGCCCATCGTCGATCATGTCAGCTAGCCTTGTGGGATTTTGAACAGCTGTAGTCGCTTTTGTTCTCCGATAAGCCAGGTCCAGGCCAGCTCCAATCAGCCAGAACTCGGTTATCATGGTTCTGAATTGGTAGATGGTTCTGAATTGGTAGCAGTTTTTATGGCCCTCTTGACCTCCCTGTTGAGCTCCTTTTTATCCAGTGGAGAGCCGGTAAAAAAAATCCATGGTGTGGTGGTCTGCTGAGCCAAGAAGGGGGAGGGGTAGGGCTTTAAATGCATCTGGTACAGACAGTGTTGCCAACTTAGCGACTTTGTCGCTATATTTAGCGAGTTTTCAGACCCCTTAGCGACTTTTTTTCTAAAAAGCGACTAGCGACAAATCTGGCGACTTTTTCTGGTGTTATTGGAGACTTATTTATGACGACTTTTTAACATGAAAACGCGTATCGCTCTTACTCTCAACAAGCAGCGGGTACTACCGTGGGCACCTCACCCGTGCCAAAGCACTCACAGGCGGAGGATAGTCCTCCCCCAGCTGCTATCAGGGCAGGAGATGTTCACCCCTATGCGTCCAAACTGCAAATGAATCGCGCATGAGCGAAGCCGCTGCTCCCGCACTGACTGTAACGCAGTCAGTTCTTCTTTTACTGTTATGCTGTTTTGTGGATCACAAAGTTTAAAACTACTAATAAACACACACACACAAAGTAACTCCACCAGAGTGCCAATCTCCGGTCACTTTTGCCGGTCCAAGCCCGGATAAAGGAGCAGGGTTGGAATTGTGACATTAAAAAACAATAATTGCTAAAAGAAATTTAATTTGTAGTTCTAAATGAATTCTAACTGCATTTAGGACGTTTTTTAATCGCTTTATGTCTCTTCCACCATGTTCTTTCTCTCTCCAACAACGTAGGTTACAATTATATTAGCATGACCAATTATGCAAATTAGGCGATGACGTCATTTAGCGACTTCTAGCAACTTTTAGGACAGCCAATAGCGACTTTCCTTACTGAGGAGTTGGCAACAGTGGGTACAGAGCCATAGCATTTTCCAGAGTCTTCCCCTGCTGTGTGCTGCATGTAACATACTGTTGGTATCCTTTAAGCGACTTGTCAGGGGAACAGTGGTTGAAATCACCCAGGATGAACTTGGGAGAGTCCGGTGGTAATTGTTCCAGTTTGTACAGAATGTTGGTGAAGTACTCTGCGGCTTTAGCTGCATCAGCTCTGGGGTGGATGTAAACCAAGATGATGAAAAGCTGTGGGAATTCTCTGGGGAGGTAGTAATGGCGCAGTGAATAAGCCAGAAGCTCGATGTCTGTAATGCACAGCTTCTCCCTCACAGTGACTGTAAAGCACCAGCTGTTGTTTACATACAGACACGTGCCGCCATTTTGCTTCCTGGTGCATTTGCGGTCTCTGTCCTGACGAAGGGGGTGGTGAAAAGCCATCAATGTGCAGCGTGCTGTCATCATGGCTGTTGTTTAACCACGATTCTGTAAATTCCAGAACAGAGGCAGTTCTGTACTCATGCAAGTGGTTGACGCAGGCTTGCAGCTCGTCCAGCTTGGAGTGGAGAGACCGCACATTAGCAAGGATCATGGACAGGAGTGCTCATTGTTTGTGTGTCTCCCTCTTGAGTATGGCTCTCACCCCACTCTTCTTTAACTCCCTCCCTGTTACCTTCTTATTGTGAGTTTTTCCGTTTTTTCCATGTCCACGGAAGTTGACACGGTATGAGGGTGGGCCCAAGTTCTTTCGCCGGTTAGATTCCCACCTGAGATTGGCGATCCCGCTGCAGCGTCTCTAGACTGTGTGTGTGAATGAAAAAAGTTAAAACCTGTTACAGCTTACAGTCTGCAAGACAGTGGGGCCAAGTTCTTTCGCCGGTTGGAATCTGTGCTGGGACAGGCGAGCTCGCTGCAGTGCCTATAGACTGTGTGGGTCAATTTTGGGTTGAAATTTGTGTCTAAAACCATGTGTTTAACTAGTCATTAGGTAATTAATGCAGTTCTAATATAGTAAATTGTGAGATGTTTTCTGCTGAGTGAGCAATACAAGTGATTACTGTATGAAGAAAATTCTGTTTTGTGGTAATATTTTAAATATGCATTTCTGTTGTCCTGTCAACTTAGTGAGTTATGACTCAATATGCTAATTAGTTGATTGTTGTTATATTAGGGAAAGATGATTTGATCTCACAAGTGAATAGATTATAACAAAGGGTTGAATTAGTGGAGACTAAAAGAGTTTCTTGTTTCGGATGCATGAGTGAACCTTGCATCTAGATAAACACACCCACATGAAAAAAAAACAAAAAACAAAAACTTGCTTGTGGAATACATGACAGCATATTACATGTTTTATTTAGGAAGAAGAAAAGTTAAGTAAAATGAGGGGGTCTGTGACTAAAATGAATGCAAGCGTACAGACGTGGGGAAAAAAATCACATTCCAGGGATGAGGTGTTTAGTAAACATCGGACAGTAAAACAATATTGTTGTGCGAATTGGCCAGCTGCTAACAAAATCTCTCTGTGTATTTGGCAGGTGGAGCTATGCAAGTTGACCCCAGACTATCCCGAATTGTGGAGCACTTGTGGGCAACCAGTAACTATGATTAGGGGTGCAACGGTACACAAAATTCACAGTTCGGTTCGGTTCGATACTTTGGTGTCACAGTTCGATATTTTTTCGATACAAAAAAATGTTCATGCCTTTTTAATTTGTCATTTATTAAAATTATAAATATATATTTTAACTCAAAAGTACAGTTTTTAAATTTAATGTTGCTGAAACAACAAAATAATTAAAAAAAAAAATCTATCTGATCGAAAAATCCCTCATCTTTGGAAAAGAGTTTATTACAGAGAAATGGCTCTTTCCAAAATAAAAGCTATACTATACGCTTCTTCTGGGGTATATTCTCAGCAGCATATTAAACATATCAGGTCCCCATAAGGAGAATCATGTGCTAACGGCTGTCTAAATGACTCGGGTAAAGTTTGTAGCATGCCTGCTTGTTGTTTTTGTCTGCTTCCACTTGTCTTTGCACTAGAATGATGTCGGCGTAAATGTGCAGTCATATTCATTGTGTTCCCACTAGTGCTGTCAGCGTTAATCTCGTTAAAATGACATTGACGCCATAACGCGGCAAATCTCCATTAAAGAGTTACCGCGGATCGCGCCGTGCGTGGGGCTGGACGGCGTCAACACGTTAACAAGCAAGCTAACTGCGCTAACGCACTGGTTCCCACCAATTGAGCATTGCGTGGCACATCCAACATACTGTTTTACTTTTGTCCATGACCCGCTTACCATCAGGGTTATGCTTCACATGAAAACCAAGATAGTTCCAAACGTCACATCTGAATGAGGGTGGGGGAGGTTCAATTTTGGTTAGCGTTGAGGCAGTTGCCATGTTGCAACGAGCTTAGCTTCTGTCTTGCTAGCTTGCGCTGCGCTCAGTGGATCTGCACTCGACAGTGCAGCCTAGGCGGAGTAGTCGAATGCAGATCCACTGAGCGCTCAACATAGACAGCATCATCAGAAGAAAAGTTGATAAAATAAATAAAAAATGTTGTATTGTTCAATACATATGCATACTGAACCGAAAGCACTGTATCGAACAGTTCAATATCGATACTAGTATTGTTGCACCCCTAACTATGATGTGGGGAAAATGAACAGAGGTAGTGACTCTGAAGTTTGAGTTCAGACTAGGTAAGCAACAACAATTGATTAAAGCTAGGAGCAGTGGCGATAGCACTGCCTGTTATGGTACCGGAAGTTCTAATCCCTACATCATATTGTTTTATTGGGGGTGGAAGTTTTTCTGGTTCATTTTTTGAGAGGAAAATAGTCTATGTTTGGGCGTGTCCTGAAATAGGCCTAATATTTTATATATATATATATATATATATATATAACAGTGCACTTAGAAGGACCTGTCGGGCATCATCCCTCCGGTAGTGATGTCTTGTTGATGATTGAATAATCATCTCTCTCTCTTTATCTTTTAAGCAGGCCTGCAAGATTGGAATTAACAGCGCTGTAAAACATTTTCTTGAGAGCAAATACAGTCAAGCCCATAATTATTCATACGCCTGGCAAATTTTGACTTAACGTTACTTTTATTCAACCAGCAAGTGTTTTTTTTTTTGACTGGAAATGACACAGGTATCTCCCAAAAGATAATAAGACAATGTACAAGAGGCATTATTGTGGAAAAAAATATTTCTCAGCTGTTATTTACATTTGAACAAAAAGTGTCATGTCCAGAATTATTCATACCCTTCTCAATAATCAATAGAAAAGCCTTTATTGGCCATTACAGCAATCAAACGCTTCCTATAATTGGAGACCAGCTTTTTGCATGTCTCCACAGGCAGTTTTACCCATTCATCTTTAGCAATGAGCTCCAAGTCTTTCAGGTTGGAGGGTCTTCGTGCCATCACCCTGATCTTTCGCTCCCTCCACAGATTCTCAATTGGATTCAAGTCAGAACTCTGGCTGGGCCACTCCAAAACATTATTGTTGTTGTCTGCTAACCATTTCTTCACCACTTTTGCTGTGTGTTTTGGGTTATTGTCGAACTGAAATGTCCACTTGTGCCAAAGGCCAAGTTTCTCTGCAGACTGCCTGATGTTGTCGTTGAGAATCTTCATGTATTGCTCTTTTTTCATGGTGCCGTTTACTGTGACTAGGTTCCCTGGTCCATTGGCTAAAAAACAAACCAAACGCATTAGACAGTGGGGATGGTGTTCTTTGGGTTGAAGTTCTCCTTTTTTACGCCAAATGAAGGAAACATCATTGTGACCAAACAATTCAATTTTTTTTCATCTGACCATAACACAGAAGACCAGAAGTCTTCTTCTTTGTCCAGATAAGCATTTGCAAAGGCCAAGTGAGCTTTTGTGTGCCTTATCTGGAGAAATGGCGTTGTCCTTGGTCTGTATCTGTGGAACCCAGCAGTGTGCAGTGTCCGTTGGGTTGTCTGCCTTGAGATGTTGCCATCAGCAGAGCCCAGATTCACCAGAATGGCCTTGGTGGTGATCCTAGGATTCCTTTCACCTCTCTCATTTTCCTCCTGGCCAGCACACGTGTCACTTTTGGCTTCCAACCACATCCTCTGAGATTTTCCACAGTGCGGAACATCTTGTATTTTTTAATAATACTTTGCACTGTAGCCACTGGAACTTGAAAATATTTAGATATGGCCTTGTAGCCCTTTCCTGACTTGTGAGCATCCACAATGCTCAGCCGCTGGTCCTTATTGAGCTCCTATGTCTTAGCCATGACGGTCCTCAAACCAACTGCAGAGAGCTGCTGTTTTTCACCTGTTGAGTTGAGTTAAAATAGCTGTTCCCAAATAATCAGGGTAATTAGGATGCTTTAGAACAGCTTGGACTATTTGGAATGGTATGGAACTTTGGATTTTCCTAGAGACAGTTTGTGAAGGGTATGAATAATTCTGGACATGACACCTTTTGCTCAAATGTAAATAAAAGCTGAGAAATATTTTTTTTCCACAATGATGCCTCCTGTACATCGTCTTCTTGTCTTTTGGAAGACACCTATGTCATTTCCAGTCAAAAAAAACCAAAACTTGCTGGTTGAATAAAAGTAACGTTAAGTCAAGAATTACACATTCCTAGCGTTAACCGAACTTCCAAAACAGAGCTACCTAGATCACTTAAATTACACAATTGAAAGCATATATGTATTGTTTGTGTATTTATACACAAGCACTCATATATATTCAAATAATTTAAAAAAAATGTTCATTTACCTGTTACTACCACACACCAAATCCGGTCATTGGTACTTGCTGGCTTGTGTAGCCACTAGGTAACAAAAGCTCAACACTGCGCCTAGTATTCTGGAGCACTTCTGTTGTGTTTTGTATGTGTTTTGGAGTTCGTACGTGCTTCAGAGTTCGTACGTGTTTTGGAGTTTGTACGTGCTTTGTCTCTAGGGGCCACCGTAAATATACTTTTATTTATTCACTCCACATAAAATGTAATAAATAAATCATATAATACAAAAACCAACTAGTCACAGTTCAACTTTTAACTATTTAAATTTTCAGCTTTTTCCTTTTAAACAAATTTAAAATGAAACAACACAAAACACTGCAAACCACAACACAATTAAATATAAATTAAAATATGAAAACAAAAAGAAGATGCACATTCTCTGTCATATGGGCCTGCATGAATAAACTTTCTGAATCCTTTATCATCCACAACTGAAAATAGTTGTGGATGATTACTATACCTTTCTAATGTGACGTTGTTGTCCCTGGCTCTCTTTCTCTCTCTCTCCCGCCCGCTCTGTTCCTGTGCTACTGCGAGTGTAAGTACCGCCCCTCCCCCCTCTGCCCAGCAAAGCACAAGGCTCGCATGCGGAGTGAAGCGAAAAAAAAGAGCGAGAGAGAGAGAGGGTGAGAGAAAGAAGAAAAAAAAACCCACGGCTCGCGATAAGGAGCCGGCTCACGTCGTTCACGTCAAAGATCCGGCTCTAAGAGCCATTTCGTTCGCGACCGACACATCACTAATGGACACATGGAAGGGTGTCAAAAGGGGGGAATTCTAGATTTAACATGAAAAAATGTTTTCTATGATCATTATTTGTGTGATTAACAATTGAGGTACGGTAAAATTTAAGATTATAATGACCCATAAGTTCTCAGAACTCCAGATTTTTCCTAGAGAACCAGTGAGAAGCACAAATCATTGTTTTCGTGTTTAAGCTTTAATGATAAAGAGAAACTGAATCGTGTTCAGAAGATAAAATGCCTGTGTTCGTTTAGTGCGTTCCAATGAGGAGGCAGGATGATGGTCTGGAATACCCAAAATCTGACCGACTGAATGGGGACAACAGCTGATTTAGCACTGGCTTGACCACAGGACCCCACCCCAGTTAAGAGGGAAAAGCTCTCACTGGAGGGGAACCTGTGGCATAGCAGGTGGAACGAAACACATGCTCTTCTGTTAACACATTCAAACGTGTGAAAGGAGGGAAGGTTAGGGTTGAAAATTGTTGATTTCTCTTACTAAAATAAGCAGTTATAATTATTTTCATACACACATTGCGAATGTGCTCATACGAGGTGGCACTCAGTCTTTTGAAGGTCAGAAGCTTCGTTCGGCGTGACTGTCCAGACTGATATCCCATATGGAAAAGATATATATAAATCTTATAAGGTTTGTATCTGTCTTGTGTGAAACTTGTATGACAAGCATACAAGAGTGAAAACAGATATAAAATCCCTTGAAAAATTATATAAATGGAACTTGTTTGTTTTGGATACTTCCTAAAACAATAGTAAAGTATGAATGAAAGTAATGAGAAAGTGGCCACTTTCATGAGGAAATCATATAAGCCTTATATGATTCACTATATGAAGCAAGCTAAAGCTGATGCAAGTCTTTTATAAATTTTTCCTATTTCTTTTCCATATGGGATATTGTGGGAATGACTTAGAGTGCAGAGGAGTAATTGCAAACATGCTTCCACACGTAGACAGTGTTGGGTAAGTTACTTTAAATTAGTAACTTAGTTACATTACTAGTTACTGCTTTCAAAAAGTAACTCAGTTACTTCAAGTTACTCGTTACTTTCAGAGTAACTAGTTACTAGGGAAAGTAACTTTGGTTTTACTCAGAATTCTCTTGTTAATGTGTTGCTTCCGTAACTGAATACCCAGCAAGGATGCCAGTCTTCTAGCTTGCTTACATGTTAGCACTATCCTGCCACAAGTACACTGTGCCACCTAATGGCCTGAACCTAAAATGGTTAAAATGGCAGTGTAGTAGTGCAAGGGCAGATTAATGATGAAATGAATGAAACTAAATTAGAAATTACTAAATGTTTGTTTTATGTTTCACTTTTTTTATCTGTCTGTTTTAATCTATTTCTATTGTTTCAACCCTCTACGAATGCAAACACATCATTTTTGGGTTGTTACGGCTATACGTTATATATCTAATCATTGTACGTAGTATCACTAGAAAGAAGCAGTGGATCACAAAACACAACATGCAGTGTGTTGAAACTTTTGAAAGATATTTATTTTTTCCATTTAAATGAACAGAAAGTATGCTTTTAGCAGTGCCAACATTAAACTGTACCTCAGACCATTTAGGTAGGTATCAAAGTAGGTATCAAAGTGCAAAAAATGTAGTGCAAAAATGATTTAACATAAACATGGTGAGGTTTGTCCATTCTTTGTAAAGTTAACTGAACTTAACTTTGTAAACTTAACTGCTGAATTGCACCAACTGGAGACCTCATGTTCAGTAATAAAAGTATTTTCAGAGAAAGAGAAGAGAAATAAAATTAATTATAAGTATTTTCAGCCCCACAAACAGAAATAAAATAAATAATAAGTATTTTCAGCTCCATAAACAGTCAAACCAAAATAATATTTCCTCCATACAGGCCATGTAGATAAATAAAATATAATGGTATTTTAAGTGCTTCAGGAGCCAAAGTTTCACTTGGAAATATTGACCTACTTTACCTTGTAGAGCACCACTGAAGGCAACACATCATCATCATATGAGCACTACTGAACTTTGGTTCCATCAAACCAACAATTGTACCTCAAGAGGAGAAGCTTCTCAAACTTATGATCAGACAACTTGTTCCTCTTTGGAGTGAGAATCAGGTTTCCCAGGCTGAAAAGCCTTTCAACTGGGGCACTTGAAGGAGTGGCTGCATTAAGTTTAAGAGAGAGTTTCTTTATCATCGGGAAATGATTCAGAGAGTCTAACCCTGTTGCTCCTGATTTGAGGTACTCGGCTACCTCACCTTCAGCAGTGGCATATATGTCCTCATTCTCTTCAAAGGAGAAGAACTCATCCTCTTTGCTAGAACCCGGGTGCTGTGTTGTGTTGGTGGCGCTGGTACCTGGTTGTAGCTGATCTTGCTCAGGAAGAAGTTTTCGACACTCTACCAGCAGTCGTGCCTTTGCGAGGTCCTTCCGCGCCTGGTCATGTACCCAACGAAGCTTAAATTTTGGTAGTGTCACAGCAGCCAGCAAAGCATCTTCACTTCCAAGGATGTGCAAACCTTGTTTTGACTGCCTGTAATAATGACACAGAAAGAGTGGAAAAAACATTTTTGCATGAGAAAGTATGCATTGTTTCAACATTAAATTCATTAAACGCTAACAGCATGCTGTAGTTTTATGTAGAATGTATTTTAATTTGTAAATAGTGTGTATTTTACTATGTTGTATTTATTTTATTTATTTATTGGGGTTAAGTATCTGTAACTGTAACAGCATTCACTTGCATGTGATACAACAGCATAGCACAATATAAAAAGCAATTGAGTAATACATGTCATTAAAGATAAACACAAATGAAAATATCATCTCTTACCTGGACGACTGCATCTGGTAGCCCAACAAGAATTTGCAGACCATTTTTTACAGCCAGAGTCTTGGTCATCAGCGATTCCAGTGTGGGTAGGAGTGTGCCATAAAAACAATGGTCTTCTCCTTGAAGAATGTCGAGTGCCACAGTAAGTGGTTTCATGACTGCACAGTACTCTCTGATACACTGATGCTCCCTCTCGTTGAAACATTTTAACTGTAATGTGGATGAGATTGTGTTCAGCTCCACCAAAGGTATCTTTGAAATTCTCTCCAGAGCATTATAGAACGAGTTCCACCTTGTTGTGCAAGGTACTAGTAGCTTCTTTGTAATAATGTCTTCTACAATCTCAGCAGCCACTGTGGAACGACTGGCCTTGTTCCACAGCCCTGCACATTTTGTGGTGGCACTTCTGTAGATGGTTTTTGTTGCAGCTTCAGACAATAGCCACTTCTCCACATCAGTGCAAGAGATAAGATTCATTGTGTGCGATGCACATCTCTGATGTGGCGGTAAAGAAATTGCATCATCAGCATCATCAGCACCATTCTGCAGCACATCCCCAATCGAAACAAAAGTCACTTCATCCTCCTCATATTCAGAGTCATCTGACTCAGGTGGTGGCTGGTACACTTTAAAAGCCTTGACAAAATTGGAGCCATTATCCGTTACAGTTGATGTGATTTGAAAGGATAGGCCATGAGATGAGTTAATGTTGTCCAGCTCAGATGCAATACTGTCATATGTATGTCGACCCATAAATCGCCTGCATGCCAGCGCTGCTTTCTCACGTTTCATGTTTTGTGCATTTATCCAATGCGCGGTCACACCAAGAAAACTTTTATTATGCACAGTCCAAATGTCTGCTGTTGTGGAGATGTATTCTACCATGTCAAGTGTATTTTTGAGCTCTGACCCCATGTTGGCATATTCTTGGTCTAGGAAACTGGAAAATGTCTTTCTGAATGGTGCCTTCCCAGCTCTCCCTCGCACAGGTATATGACTAATCAGTTGTCTGAAAGCATGGGACTCAACCGTTGAGATGGGTTTCATGTCTTCCACAACATACCTGGCAATCAGCCTGTGTAGCTGGGGCTGGGTGATGGACTGTGCAGCAGGCTGTCCGAAATCAAGCTTTCGTTGTTTTGCTGGAATAGCGTCAACGGAGCTAGAGTCGCCTTCGGGTTCTTTTTCAACTAACTTGGTAGATGCATGCTGTTTCTGAAGATGTTTCATCAGATTAGAATTGCTAGTCTTTGATGTCGAAAGACTTTTAGAACCTCCACAGAGAGTACAGTTCACGACAATATTCCTGTCTTTTACCATCAGAAAGTAGAAATAATGTGAATATTTCCATGACAGAAATCCCATGCCTGGACCATCTTCGACTGCCGCCATGATTGTAGCTTACGTCACAGTGTCATGTGCGCTTTTCACGTCCAACACGGAAACTGCAGTCATGGTGCTTTCCTTTGTACTCGGGACTCGGAAATTCTGCCTTCCTACTGGGAAGGCAGACTACAGATGAGCTGCATATATGTTTAGTAGTAATTGGTTTTTGTAGAGGGCTAGCAAAACAACCGTTTTCGACGGCGTTGCCATATTGGAATCCAGACGTCTCCGACGAGGCTAACCAGAACGCCGTTTACTCGAGTGTGACATTATTCCCAGGTTCGTGTTCCAATTTCCGAGGTAAGCGAACGCAACTCACGAAGTAACGAGTAACGGCCCTATCTAAATCCCAGTAACGAGTAACACGTTCCTGATTTTGGCATAGTAACTAGTTACCGTGCTCGTTACCGCAATAATAACGTAGTTACTGTAACGCGTTACTTAATAACGCGTTAGTCCCAACACTGCACGTAGATAATGCTTAGAATAAGTTTCTGGGTCAGAGAGTTCCGAAAGTGATATTCTAAACAACCTTTGAATCACTAGAAGAACAATGGATAATAACAGTAGATTATTAAGGCTAGGCAGAGAGGTGTTTTCCTTTTCAGTCTCTTACAGAGAAAGGAGCAGACACCAGACAAGGTTATGGAGATAGGAGGATCCTTCACAGCAGACACTGAGACTGCCAAGACAGCAATTGGGGTCAAGGGTCATGCCGTTTGGGCTTCTGCTAGTCACTTCGAGAGGATTCCAGAACCACAGCAATAACCACGAAGGGGGTTGGCGGAAATCCAGAAGCACTGCACCAAGGAGGCCCGATGTCCTGACTTGGCTGAGTCAGAAAAAATCCTGGACGAGCCCCTAATTCTTAAATATCTTCACACTTCACCGAGTTCTTTTGATACCTCATAGGCATCCAATGGAAGACAAAACACACTCAGTAGAACATTTCACACTTTTATTCTCTTACACAGTACTTCTAGAAGGGAAATGTGTCCTGCATGACACGTTGCCGCCAATCTCGAAAAGGCGGTGTATGCCAAATAATTTTACTAGAAGCTGTCCCACTCTAGTCTAAACAACAGTGTTACACAAGCATTCAGTAGTCACGTTGCATAGCGTACTCATAGGTTATTGTCTATTAGCTGCAACACATCTTTTCTCAGCTCCGGCGAGGCTGTGACCTTACCCTACTCCCTTCTAGTAGATTTCCACTAGCAGACTGTTATCAACTCCTGCAAACAAAACGTGGGTGAGAGGACATGTAGGACATGTAGTCTAAGGCAGGGCTCTAGAGTGCGACCAATTTGGTCGCAAATGCGACCAAATTGTTCAATGGTGCGACTAAACATAATATTTGGTCGCACCAGTGCGACCAACTGTTCGGGTAACAAAAAAAAAAAAAAAAAAAAATCTCTGCAACTCTCCGTGTGGTCAACAACAGACACACATTATGCCCCTATCGTGGACTAAACCAATCAGAGATAGTCAGGGGCGGGACCTCTCTGATTGGCCGTGGTCCAGTTGAAAGTGCAGTTGGAAGAGGGAGGTGAGTAGCTTGAATAAGGCGATATCGTTTCATTAAATCCTGAATCGACTTTTAAATATAACTGTGTTTTGCCAGAAACGCCAGATTCTCAGATTAAAACTCACAAAACTATTTCAACAACCACCAAACAGCAAATGAGAGCAGGTACACGTATTCCACACAAAGACGTAAACACAGAGCGGACCCGACACATCAGAATCAGCTTTCTCTTTCTCGGCTTTCTCACCCGATGGCCCGTAGACGGACACGCTGTCGGAGCTCACCGATTCTGATGCGTCGGGTCCGCGCTGTGTTTACGTCTTTTTGCGCTGATTCTGAGCTGCAGGTTTTGTCTCTCTCCAACCAAAATTCACCGAGCCAGCAGCAAAAGAAGCAGCAAACTACGCTTCACATTTGATTAATGTCGTCATGAATTTCCTCTGACTTTTGCTTTTTTGCTTCCACCACGATAAAAATCACACTTCATGCACAGCTCTCTCTCTCTCTCTCTCTCTCTGTACTTCAAGAACAGTTTCCCGTCTCAAATCTCTGTTTTCGGCATTATTCATTTGCTTATTACTACCGTTGTTTACAACGCTATCGGCCGCTGTCTTTTTCTTTTCTTTTTTTCATTTAAATGACCTCGGACAAGAAAGCCTATTTTTTTCTGTTTTTCAATACCGAAGAAATTTAAACTTTTTAAAATTATGCAAAATTGCAGAATATTGCAGAATATTTTTAAGGTTAGCTGCTATAAAAAACTGTTTTATTCTCAGTTACTTTGACACAAAGGCATCTGCTGTGATGTTCACAATTCTCATGAAGTCTCACATGTATCAGTACTGATAAATGATCAGAATTATAATATTTCTGACTGTCTGAGGCAAAATTGAATCGAATCAGGACTTTGAGAACCGGAATTGAGTGGATTATAGGAATCAGTGATGATACCCAGCCCTAGTGAGCAGCCTAGGCCTGACAGAAGTGGATGTAGCTGTGGGTAGTAAGAAAAGATGAAAAGAAGTATTGATAACTTTTTTGTTAAGCTAAGGCCTGATCTGTCTGAAATTCATAGCCAGCTCTGACACGGTGCCATCAATCTTTGAATGCTGAAAAAAACAGCAGTGTATCCAGAAAACACATTATATGCTGCAATAAATGCGCTGCCCAAGTGTCCCCTCTCCCCACTGCCTTTCAGCAGCATGCAACAGCAAACAGGTCGTCAGAGGAGGCCAAGATGATGATTAAGTTTAACATTTTCTACAATATTGACAAAGCACTTTAAGCACAAGATTGTTAGTTAATAAATTAGAAATGAATATTGTCTGTATGGACTGCAATTTCCCCCCCCCAAAAAGTGCACATGTAAAACTGCGGTGTTAAGCGATGCGGTTGAAAAATTTGAGTGCGCCTAACTTTTGTGCCGGCGCACCGGTGCGCCCATGGCAAAAAGTTAGTCTAGAGCCCTGGTCTAAGGCCTTTATTATCAGGGCCACGTACATTCCATACTACACTTTATAGATATTACATGAGACACTGTGACATCCTGCTAAATTTCAGACTCAAACATGAAATATGGTGCCAGGGCTGATTTTTTAAAGATTTTGTTGGTAGCGCTGTTGAATCATTTTACAACATTCAATAACCAAAGCCATAAAAAACAAAAATCCTTAATCGGGTCTGAGGGGCATGCCTAGTGTTATGACTTTTCAGGCTTCCCATGCCCCTCACTAACTGATTCTTGTTTATGGAGAATCACCATAAAACCACGATAAATGAAAACTTTCGCAATTTTATCAAGGTATTATTTTTAGTCTGTCCAATTTTGAGGCGGATGTGGTCAACGTGGTAGAAGTACATCAAAGTATAAATCGTTACATTTGCTGTTCCCACTAGGTGGCACTCTAACTATTCCAGACAATTTGCATATCAATCTGTTCAGGGCGGGACTATCATCAATCCTATGAAATTTGGGGTTGAGTTACTGTAATTTCATACTTCATCACAAAACATCACAATTCTGTCTTTGATGAAAACACACAGTTTTTTTTAAATAACCTAAGAACAACTCCTTGAGACTTTTCTTACCAAATTCGAGGTTACTCAGGTCAACCAGATTGAAGCTGTACCTCAAAGCTTCAATGTGGTCATGTAATTCATGTAATTTCCTGTTCCCATTAGGTGGCAATGTGACCTGAAATTCGTTTATGGGCAGACACTTATCACCCTTAAAAGATTTGGTCCAGATTGTACAATGTATGTGTGAATGACAGCAAATTCAAATTTGATGGCAAACGTTTAAAAATTCTCGAAGGCACCATGGTCAAGCCTTTGATAAAAACTCACTACGTGTGGTGATGTTCAGAGGCATGCAGGCCAAACATATGTAGACCCAAGTGTGTATGCCTCTAAAGCAGTGTTTCTCAAAGTATGGTCGCAGAGTTCTGACAGGTGGGGCGCAAGTTACCTAGCAGAAAAGTCATGTGGAACTAATGTTTGACATCAGAATCACTTTTATGGCGGAACAAAGAAATTCGCGACATTTACATTAATAATATGTGCATCTGCTGAAAGGCTGCAGCCGCGTGTGTAAGTCGACAGTCGCAATAAAGAAGTGAAAAGTGTGAACCTGTGGTCTGGTGTTGTGCCAAGGTAGGCATCCCCGACAGATTTTGTTTCCGATGCGTTGGGAGCACGCACTGGGCTCTCCAAATCACAGACAAACAGTTTCACACATTCTTGACTTTTAGTCCACAAACACCTCTTATAATGACTAACTACTCCAGAAATTTTGGAGGTTTTAGCTCAGTCCAGTTACAGAAGAACACAAATAATTATCAGCCAGGAGGATAAAAATAATTATCAGAGAAAATGTCCTTGGTTTATTGAAATAATCCCGTCCGATAACACGTGAGAACAATAAATGTATCATTTTCTGTTGTAACCCACGAACTGAATGGCAATGCAACACTCATTTTTCACGTTTTCACTAAAACAGTTTATTACTTCCGCATCTAGTTGGTTCCTTTTGTGCATAATTTTATATCGTTGTTGATAATACATTAATTAAAGCAACAAAACAACCTGAAGAGCCGAATGGGAGCCAAAAGTGCTGGCTCTTTTTAGTGAGCCGAGTCGAAAGACCCGGTTCTCTAAAAAGAGACAGAATTCCCATCACTACTGCAGACCTCGCCCCACCACAGTTCTGCAGTCAAAAACATTCTGACTGCAGCCACTAAGAGTGAATAGTACTAAACTCTCACTAAATTGTATATTTTTCATCTCTGTTCTCAAGTTTCTGGATTTCTTTTTTTTTGATAAGGCTAAGACTGAACTTTATTTTTCCATTTCTGCCAGTGTTGACATTGTGTTTAACTTGTTGCTTTTTTGAAGAAGTGGTTCGTGGTGAAGAAGCACTCTAGTGACAAAAGTGACAAATACTTGTTTGAAATGAAGTTGTTTGTTTAAAACAAAAATTACTTAAGGATTCATTGTGAATGAGTTTGTTATCAAAATAAAGTTGCAGCTAGGCTTTTCTGTCATTGTTTTGTTTAGATGGGGCATGAAAAAAAGTTCTTCCTGCCATGTGGGAATGATGTAAAAAGTTTCAGAACCACTGCTCCAAAGCCTTCAAGACTAACATGTTTGACTAGATTTTAAAAGACAAGAAAATCTAAATCTATTTTTGTACTTTTTGCCATTACCAAGCTAACATCAATTGGGGAGAGCGGTATAGAATGCATTAGAAGTACCAATGAAGATTTTTCTAAATCACAGGTTCAGGAATGTATAGGTACACAACACACACAATGGTTGTGCTCACTATTTTCCCTTCTATTAATAGTTGTACATACAAGAAACAGTCTCTTCTCAGGCTCCAGCTCTCAGTCTCTTCCGCTCGTCTCTTCCTTAACTATAAAAATAAGCGGAGACTGTCGTCAGTCTCAGCCACCAC
Organism: Oreochromis aureus; assembly: GCF_013358895.1. NCBI lineage: Eukaryota > Metazoa > Chordata > Actinopteri > Cichliformes > Cichlidae > Oreochromis > Oreochromis aureus. The sequence goes on from NC_052944.1 coordinate 35,384,594, forward strand.
CTGTGGCCTCACCTGCCTCCCGGCACCGCCCCCTTAAGCTCACTGCACCACTCCTCCCCTGCAGCTGAGACAGTGACCACACCTCCGCCTCAGGGAGTAATGAGAAACTGGGACTGTTGTGGTGGGCTGCACTAATAAGCTGAACTCAATTCTGTTCAATATTTGTTTTATCTCTTTAACAGCTGCTACTGATAAGAAAAGCTGTTACAATCACGCTTTGACAATGTGAAACTTCTGATTCGTAAGCTATTACTCAGCATGTCTTCACTTGTCTTATTGTCTACTCCATAGAATATTTGAACAAAGAGAAAAATAAACACAAAGAACAGACAATGGGAGAAAGATGTTATTGCTTTCACTGTGTTAGGTAAAGCATTTAGAAAGTCTTCTATTCAATGAAGACCAGAACCAGGAGAAGAACCGAAAAGGAAAATGTCTGCCAGCAAAAAAAGAAAAAAAGTAAAAGCACAGAATTCAAATTCCATTAACCATTACACCAATGTGGACTGAAACAGTTGAGTAATAAATTGAGCCCAGTTCAAGTTCATTTTGAAATCAAACCATAATTATGATATCAGAGAACACAAACTTATAACAAAGAGTCAGTGAGGACCAAAGGGGGGTGAAATGCCTGAAAACACGGAAAGATCACCATGGACTTGTGGAAATGACTGAATACTAGAGCAAAGCAAGGCTGATCTACCAATAATAATGGCTAAAATGCAAGTACCATATTTTCCGCACTATAGGACGCACTTAAAATCTTTTAATTTTCTCAAAAATCGACAGTGCACCTTATAATCTGGTGCGCCTTATGTATGAATTCTGGTTGTGCTTACTGACCTCGAACTGATTTTATGTGGTACATGGTGCTCAAAAGTCTGTCAAAAAATGTTTTAGTACGACTTTGGTAAGCTACGAAGCTGCATCGCTTGATGGATTGTCTGAGTATTACTGCTACCGTAGTCAGGAGACTCGCGGAGTAATCTGGGTCCAGAACTCTGTCCGCTTCAGGTCCCAAAGTCAAACGAACACCGCGGCATCACTGAGAGATAAAAACTGTTTAAATTCATTCATCTTTAATAAAATGATCAGCGTTGCTGCTTTACTGGGCGTAACAATTAAGTTTAACATCCAGGCAGAGTTAGAAGTTAGCAGGAAGTTAGCTTGCTAGTTTCCACCTAAACATGATATAGCATGCTCTGACTGTGAGATTTCTGAAAAAATTCAAACGTACAGCTCTGCTGTCACTTCCAACATAAATAAAGACAGAAAACTAAACAGCAGTGATGTTTGCAGGGTTACTGAAGTTGGGCTAGCTGGTATATTTATTCACTTCCGGCACCCCCCGTGTGCGGCAGCCTGTTACAGCAGCTCTGCTCATTCTGAGTTTCTTTCTTTCTTATCTTTTTTCTTCTCGTAATTTTTATAACTAACGTATTAGTAATTAGACTCTGCAACCATGTTCTACCGTTTTGTGCTAGTTCTGGTTGTTTTTCTTAGTTTTTTCTACTTTTTTTCACCCGTGTCTGGGGACCCAGAGCAGGGATCCTTTGTTTACAGTAGGGATCAGCTGTTAGCGCGCTGCGTCCAGCAGCGGTACTGCCGGGCGGACAGACTCGACATTCCCAGTGAACTGAGGAAGAAAAGATGGGGTGTCGTGCTGGGAAGGGCGCCGTCGCCCGAGAAGGAGACGTTATCGACCATCTCTTCCTTCTGTAATTATTGGAAACGTACGATCTCTGCTCAATAAGATGGATGAGCTAACGTCGCTAACCTGGTCACAGAGGGAGTACCAGCAATGTAGCATCATGATGCTAACGGAGTCGTGGCTAACACCGCTAACTCCGGACACGAGCGTGACACTACCGGGATTCCAGATGCTGCGAGCGGACAGGACGAGAGAGAGCGGTAAGAGGAAAGGAGGGGGACTGACAGTGTTTGTGAATGACAGATGGTGTAACCCTGGGCACATCACTGTGAAAGAACAACTCTGCAGCAGAGACATTGAGCTGTTAGCCGTTAGCATGCGTCCATACTACCTGCCCGGGAATTCTCGCATGTTATCGCGATAACAGCGTATGTCCCCCTAGGCCAACGCGGATGCAGCCTGTGACACTCTCCACTCTGTGGTCAGCAGACTGCAAACACAATCTCCGAGAGCCCTCTTCATAATATCAGGGGACTTCAATCATGCCTCACTGGACTCCACACTGCCCACCTTCACCCAGTATGTGACCTGCCCAACCAGAGACAATAAAACACTGGACTTACTGTATGCCAATGCAGAAGAGGCATACAGTTCATCACCTCTCCCTCCCTGGGCAGATCTAGATCACAACCTGGTGCACCTTGTCCCTGTGTATGAGCCCTTAGTGTGCAGGGAGCCACCAGCCACCCGCACAGTGCAGAGATGGTCGGAGGAGAGCGAGGAGGCTCTTAAGGATTGTTTTGAGTCCACTGTGTGGGAGGTGATCTGTGACGACCACGGAGAGGACATCGACAGCCTTACTACATGCATTACTGACTATATTAATTTCTGTGTGGATAACACCGCACCTACCAGGACTGTGCGGTGTTTCTCCAACAACAAACCTTGGATTACCCCAGAAATTAAAGCCGTCCTCAAGCAGAAGAGGAGGGCCTTCAAATCCAGAGACAAAGAGGAGTTGAAAAGGGTGCAGAGAGAGCTGAGGGGACTGATAAGAAATGGGAAGGACAGCTACAGGCAGAAGATGGAGAACCAGCTTCAGCAAAATAACGTTGGTGAAGTCTGAGAGGCCTCAGAACGATCTCAGGCCACAAACATCAGAACTCTCTGCCTGGGAGGGATGTGAGGTGGGCAAATGAACTGAATCATTTCTTCAACAGATTTGATTCATCCATGAGGCAGTCTCCAGCATCGGCTGCAGACTTACCCACCCCCACTGCTGCTGTTCCACCTCTGACACCTCAGACACTTCACACCTCCTCTATTCACCCTGCTCACTCCTCCCCACCCCCAACAACAGCATCCAATACACACTCAACACAAGGCTCCAGCCTGTCTCTCTCAACCACCCAGGTTCGGAGGGAACTGAGGAGGATTAAAGCCAAGAAGGCAGCGGGTCCAGATGGCATCAGCTCGAGGGTCGTCAGGTCCTGCGCGGACCAACTGTGTGGGGTGATGGAGCACCTCTTCAACCTGAGCCTGAGGCTGGGACGAGTCCCACAGCTCTGGAAAACTTCCTGTGTTGTTCCAGTGCCAAAGACTTCACGCCCCAAGGACCTCAACAGCTACAGGCCGGTGGCTCTGACATCCCACCTGATGAAGACCCTGGAGCGGCTGGTCCTGGCTCAGCTTCGGCGCCTTGTGAGCTCATCACTGGACCCACTTCAGTTTGCCTACCAGCCTGGCATTGGAGCGGATGATGCCGTCATTCATCTCCTACATCGTTCCCTCGCTCACCTGGAGACCGCTGGGAGCACTGTGAGAATCATGTTCTTTGATTTCTCCAGTGCCTTTAACACCATTCTTCCCTCGGTTCTGAAGGACAAGCTGGAGAACTCTGGAGTGGACCATCACCTCACTACCTGGATTTTGGACTACCTCACCGACCGACCACAGTATGTGAGGACTCAGGGCTGTGTGTCGGACAGGGTCGTCTGCAGTACGGGGGCCCCACAGGGAACGGTTCTGGCTCCGTTCCTCTTCACCATCTACACTGCAGACTTCTCCCACAACTCCACCCAGTGCTTCCTGCAGAAGTTCTCTGATGACTCTGCAATAGTCGGCCTCATCACTGATGGGGACGACAAGGAGTACAGAGGACTGACTCAGGACTTTGTGGACTGGTGCCAGCTGAACTACCTCCAGATCAATGCCAGTAAAACCAAGGAGCTGGTGGTAGACTTCCGCAGGCACAAGCATCCTCCACTGCAGCCACTGAACATCCAACGTATGGACATCAAGGCTGTGGACAGCTACAGGTACCTTGGTGTTCATCTGAACAACAAACTGGACTGGACTCATAACTCAGACGCCCTCTACAGGAAAGGGCAGAGCAGGCTGTACCTGCTGCGGAGACTCAGGTCGTTTGGAGTGGAGGCCCACTCCTGAAGACCTTCTATGACTCTGTGGTGGCCTCAGCCATTTTTTTTATGGTGTGGTCTGCTGGGAGGCAGCATCTCTGCTGGGGACAGGAAGAGACTGAACAGGCTGATCCGAAGGGCCAGCTCTGTTCTAGGAGGCCCTCTGGACCCAGTGGAGGTGGTGAGTGACAGGAGAATGGTGGTTAAGCTGTCATCCCTGATGGACAACATCTCCCACCCCATGCATGAGACTGTGAAGGCACTGAGCAGCTCCTTCAGTTGGAGACTGCGGCACCCACGGTGTGGGACGGAGAGATTTCGCAGGTCTTTCCTCCCCACTGCTGTCAGACTCTACAATAAAGACTTTTGCAGCTGATCAAACACACAAACCCACACATGTGCAATAAGACTGCTATATGTGCAATTCTTCTTCTGACGAAGTTGTGTTTTTGTATTTTCCTACTCAGTTGTATATAGTATTTGTATTTCTATTTTATTCTATTGTATATATTATTCTATTCTATTTTATTCTATTGTACATAGTATTTTATTTTATTTTATTTTATTGCATTCCAGTGTTTTCTAATTTCTGCTACATAACTTTGCACTTTTGCTGTAACAAAACAAATTTCCCACCTGTGGGACTAATAAAGGCCATCTTATCTTATCTTATCTTATTATGATGCGCCACGTGATCGCTAGCGACACAGCTATGTTAGCATAACATAAACACAGTGAAGCTGGAGGATGAACGCTAATTTTTTCCACTCGATAAAAGTTAACGTGAGGGTTCCCGATTAGTTATGGACAAATGGAATTGCATGGCAGGATTCTGTAAACCAGGGGTCGGCAACCTTTCTGATGATGAGTGCCATCCAAAATTTTCTTAGAAGTCAATGTGCCATATGATTGAATTAGCAATAAATTTAATAACGCTCTATATTGTGGCGAGCTCAGTCACGGAGGAGACAAAGGTTTCTTTGGGAGCACCTGTTTATTATTCTCTGCCGAGAACACTGCCGCTACCTCCCTCCTCAGCGCGGCAACAACACATAAAAACAACAAAAAAGGCGCTCTCTCACCGGAAAAACAGTCGCCGGGAGAGCGCGTCACTCATCACCATGACAACAGTAAACAGAACTATAATAACAAAACCCCAACACAGCCCTGACCCGCTACATAGCCCCCACCTAAGGGGTCAGTCGTCCCCGACAGCCCCATTACCCCACACAAAGTCCTGTAAGTGTCCGGGTGCCTTCTTCTGGCGCACCGGCCGGTCTCGACCGGCGGGGGAAAAGTCACTCGGATCAGAACCTGGGGTGTCACCAGCATCCCCTGCCCCGGCGTCCGCCGGAGCGAGCGGTCGATACGGTGAAAGCCTGTCCCGGTGCAACACCACCATGCGCCCCGGGCCCGGCATGCGGATACGGTACACCACTTCCGTTAGCCGCTCCACGACCTCCGCCGGCCCTTGCCAGTGACTGCACAGTTTGGGGGACACTCCTCTCTTGCGAACCGGGCAGTACACCCAAACCTTGTCACCAGGCACAAAAGCCTCCCCCCGGCACTTGGTATCGTAGGCTCTTTTCTGCCGTACTCCGGCGCTGGCCTGGGCCTGGCGGGTGTAGTCGTGAACCACCTGCAGCCGCTCCCTCAGCCTCCTGTAGTAGTCCATCTCTGGCCCACCGTCAATCTCCGGCTCGGGGGGGACCCAAACACCAGATCCACAGGCGTCCGGAGCTCCCGCCCAAACATCAAAGCGGCAGGCGTGCACTGGCTGGACTCCTGAACCGCAGTCCGATACGACCAAAGGACCAGGGGCAGATGTCGGTCCCAATCCCGCTGGTGGCGGCTGGTGAGAATGGCGAGCTGGGTAGCCTGCGGTTAAAACGCTCAACCAAGCCAGCGGTGTGGTTCTTGTCTTCTCCACCCCCAGCCGCCGGCAAATCTCCCCGAAGACCTTCAATTCGAAGTTGCGCCCCTGGTCACTGTGGAGCTCAGCCGGGACCCCAAAACGGGCGAACATCTCCTCCACCAGCCTCTCTGCCATCGTCGTCGCACTCTGGTCCGGCACCGCGTAGGCCTCCGGCCACTTTGTGAAGTAGTCCATCGCCACCAGCACGTACCGGTTCCCTGACTCCGTAACGGGGAAAGGCCCTAGGATGTCCACTCCCACTCGCTCCATCGGGGCCCCCACCAAGTACTGCTGAAGGGGGGCAGTGGAGCGTTGAGTGGGGCCCTTCTGCGCCGTGGAGGTGTCACAGCAGTGCACATGAAGTTCCACATCCCGTCGACAGCCAGGCCAGTAGAACCGTCCCCTGAGGCGGCGGAGAGTTTTGGCGTTCCCATAGTGGCCTGCCCCCACCGAGCCGTGGACAAGCTCAAGCACCTGCGACTCACCAGGCCAGAACTGGGGCTCTGGTGAGGGCCTCCTTCAGCTGTGCAAAAGCCGCAGCGCAGGCATCACCCCAGCCAAACGGCTGGCCCTTGTCAGTCAGGCGGTGGAGGGGGCTGGCTATCGTCGCGAACCCCTTGATGAACCGACGGTAGTAGGAGGCTAGGCCCAGGAAGCTCTGCAGTTCTTTGACGTTCGAGGGAGTCGGCCACTCCCGGACCGCAGCCACCTTTGCGGAATCGGTGGCAATACCTTGAGCGCTGATCACATGGCCCAAGAACGTAGTCTCTCTCGCCAACAGCCGGCACTTTGCAGGGTTGAGCCGCAGCCCAGCTCGACGGATGGCGCTGAAGACCTCGCTCAGGTGAGACAGTGCACTGTCGAAGTCGCCACCGTGCACCAACAGGTCATCCAGGTACACAACACAGCGGCTACGAGGGATGTTCACGAGCACCCTCTCCATCAGCCTCTCAAACATCGCTGGCGCATTGCAGAGCCCAAATGGCATGATCCTGAACTGCCACAGCCCCTGTCCAATGGTGAATGCAGTCTTAGGCCTTGCTTTGGGGGCTAGCTCCACCTGCCAGTAGCCGCTGCGTAGGTCGAGGGAGCTGAACCAGCTGGAGCCGGTAACGTAATCCAGGGCGTCGTCGATCCGTGGAAGCGGGTACGAGTCCTTCTTGGTGACTGCATTGAGACAGCGAAAATCCACGCAGAACCTCGGGCTGCCATCCTTCTTCCCCACCAGGACCACGGGTGCTGCCCATGGGCTGTTGGACGGCTCGATCACCCCAGCCGCAGCCATCTCACGGATCTTTTCCTCTGCCAACTGCCGTTTGGAGAGGGGCAGCCGGTGTGGGCGCAGACGGATGGGTTGAGCAGAGCCGGTGTCGATGGTGTGCTGGACCAGCCCCGTCTGCCTGCAGTCTTTGTCACTGGCGGCAAAGATGTCCACATTCTCGTCCAGGAGGCACCTCAACCGCTGGCGCTGGTCACCGTTGAGACCTATGCTGCTGCGCTGCCACAGGTCTCCAACAGCCTCGGTTGTCTCGGTCGAGGGAGATTTGTCGGGCTGAGAGGCCGGGGCTGAGGTGAGTAGAGATGACCCGGAGCCACCGGCACCCGAAATCTGCTGGGCGGCAGCCGCCCGCCGCCTGTCTCGTCTGGCTCGGGTTCCCTCCGCTCCCTGCTTCTGACCGCACTGGAGGGCAAGAGTCTCTGTGCCAAGAGTGATAGCCCGCTTTGCGGTGTCGACGCAGGAGATCAAGGCCGATGATGCACTGGTCTTGAATGTCAGCAAGCCAGAAGTCGTGCACCAGCTCCAGATCCTTCACTCGGACCGGCAACGGTTTCTTCCCCCGCATATCAGCCCTCTCACCCGTCACCGTCATCAACTGGGTGTCGGTGGGCGACCAACCCTTCACCAATGGCCCGGACGTTCCAGGGAGCACGCCAGGTCGTATCAGGGAAATGGTGGACCCCGTGTCCACCAGGGCCTGGCATGGCAGGTCCTCAACACAGCAGCTCAGGTAGAGTCCCTTAAGGTGCCCAACTCGGCCCACCACCGTGCATCGTCCTTGGAGGGGGGCAGGAAGCTGGAGCGGTGGTCCCCTCACTACACCGCTCCCTCCCCGTTTCCCTGAGGCTGCGTAGTCCCGGTCTTCGGGGCAGGTGCTGGGCAGTCACGCGCCACGTGGCCAGGCTCATCGCACCGGTAGCAGCGGTCGGTCGGTCGACGGAGACGCCTCCGGGGCACCGAGGGTTGCAGCTGGCATATCTCGGCGACCTCCCCCTCCCCGTCGCAGTCTGCGACTCTGATTTGGGGGCAGTTTGGAGGGGGCACCTGCTGGTTAGGTGGTGAGGTGAGCACCAGCTCGGCCCTTTCAGCCTCAAGGAGCGCCTCACAGAGAGTTTGAGGCATGGGCAGGCGGACGTGTTGGCGTAGTCGCTCTGGAAAAAGTCCTCGCAGGAAAGCATGCAGGCTAAGCTCCTCACGGGCTGCTGCTGGGAACTCTGGGTAGCCACGACGAGCATACAGCAACACATCCGCTGCAAAGGTGCCCAGGCTCTCCCCCGGCCTATGGCTCCAGTTGTTCAGCTGCTCCCTGCTCTGATCAGTGGAGTGCCGCTGCCCAAATCGCCTCTCGAGTGCTATGGCGAGGGCCTGGAGCTCACGCTGCTCTGACGCGGCTAGGTCAAGGAGTACCTGTAGTGCATCTCCTTCCAATGCTAGCGCTAGGTGTGTAGCAGCCTCTTCGTCGCTCCAGCCATTATGTCTCGCGGCTAGCCGTACTTGTGAGAGGTAGGGCTCTAGCGGGGTTAGCCCGTTATATTTCGGTACCTTAGCTGGCGTTGCAGGCATCACTGCTCGCTGACGGGGGCCCGGTGTGTCGGCCAACGGAGGCAGCCCATGAAGCATTGCCCTAGCCTCTGTTGCGACGGGCCGCCGCCGCGGTGCGCTCGCGCCGTCGGGATCCGTCGGGGGACTTACATGGCCGCTCACTTCCTCTCTCCTCGATCGCCAGCTTGCCAAGCAGCGGATGCTCTCCTCGACAGCTTGCTCCAGCCTCCGAATGTCTCTCTCCATTATGGCGAGGGTGAGCAATCCCACTTCTGACACCAATGTGGCGAGCTCAGTCACGGAGGAGACAAAGGTTTCTTTGGGAGCACCAGTTTATTATTCTCTGCCGAGAACACTGCCGCTACCTCCCTCCTCAGCGCGGCAACAACACATAAAAACAACAAGAAAGGCGCTCTCTCACCGGAAAAACAGTCGCCGGGAGAGCGCGTCACTCATCACCATGACAACAGTAAACAGAACTATAATAACAAAACCCCAACACAGCCCTGACCCGCTACAATATGAACAGTTACACACGATATAGAACAACTTTCTAGAATTGTATTTGTTCGCAGATGTTGGCAGCCATCAGTGAATAGTTATCAGCTATTTTTAAACATTAAAAAAAGACACTTTTTATCCATAACAAGAACTCCATAACAGCAAATGAATTGTACAACAGAAAATGCAAATGCTATTTATGGTCTCCTCACAACAATGATAAGAAAAATAAACTGTGCCAATATGGCATGTTTGTTAATACAAAGATACACATGTTAATGTGATGCGAGCTAATTTGCGATGTGCACCACTGGTCTGGCCATTTATTTTTTATTGCACCTTCTCAGATTAATTCACTGCGTGTCGTGCCATCAGTCAACCCTTCACGTGCCAGCTGTGGCACGCGTGCCCAAGGTTGCCAACCCCTGCTGTAAACGGACCAAACTTCAGTCAGGAGAACAACTGGATAATCCATCCACAATGAGAGGTTAGTCATTAATATACTACAACAACACAGGAATAGAGCAGCTGCGAGAGAATTCAACATTAATGAATCACTAGTACGGAAGTGGAGGAAGCAAGAAGAATGATTTGAGTAAAGTTTGACTTATCTGATTTTGTTTCGCTTAATGCGCCTTATAATCAGGTGCGCCTTACGGTCCGAAATATATGGTAAGTAACAGAGAAGCTTAGAACACTACTGAATTCACAAGTTTGTTTTGAATGTGGCACTGTTACTATTAAGGAAACAAAAGCAGACCCACTACAAAATAAAAGAAAGGGGATCATAGCTTATTTTTTCTCAGGATTACAATGTGCTAAAGATCATGGCAAGGTCATGGGAAACACGATTTTACCTCTTGCATAATATTACAGTAAACCCAATCCTTTTCTGCTTCCAAGAAAAGGAATGATTACCAAAGTATTTGAGTGTTTGCGCCAAGTAACGTCTTCATGGGTGGAGCTAAGCATCCCTTTTTTGTATTTAATGCCAAAGACTGTAAGAAACGGCTACAGTTAACAATGGCTTTCCAAAGGTCTCTGTGCTGTTTCTTTGTGATGATCCATGTCTTGTGCAAAGGTGAGGAAAAATTTGATTTCTCATTTACACATTTATTTTGTCATTGACTATATCTGTCTGTCTCTCTCTCTCTCTCTCTAAATATATATACATGGAAATTCAGCTTAAAAAATAATTGGTCAAAATTAATTAATTTGAACATTTTGACATGCCAGCATTTCTGGAATAAATAAGAGAATGTCTGACTACAAGTTAACAGGGCTCATTTAAACACTGTGTGTGTGTGTGTGTGTGTGTGTGTGTGTGTGTGTGTGTGTGTGTGTGTGTGTGTGTGTGTTCATTTGTTTGTTTGTTTATACATATTCAAAAATGTAATTACCTTCAGTAAATTGTTCAACATGGATGTCTAATTTTCAGACTGTCATTCACAGCATCTTGGTAAGTAAACAAGAGCAATTTTACATTTTCTTCAACTTTCAAGCTTTAATTCTACCTTGTGTTTTTTTTTCCTTCTGTAAGCTGTAGCCAATAGACACTAACCTCTTTTGTTTTAGTTCAAATAATACTTCACCTTTCTAACATCATGCCTAAAAAAATGACCACTGGTATGCAACAATGTTTAGATGGGTGATCAACCATAAAATAACATCCATGTAAATACCAGAATGTTACATTGTATTGTATTAAAGTGAGGTGATGAATGTTATTCAGTTTGATCTTAATGTTGGGGCTGATCAGTGTATTTACTGTTTTACCGACATCTTTTTTCTTTTTTTAGAATGTGGCACGGCTGTGAAAAACAGCAGAATTATAGGAGGTCAAGATGCAACCCCAGGAAATTGGCCCTGGCTGGCATTTATAACTGTTTTTAACCAGTTTCAGTGTGGAGGGTCCCTCATCAGTGACCAGTGGGTACTGACAGCTGCTTCTTGCGTAACACCGTGAGTCACTGTTTAAAGTTTATATTTTTAGTAATGATGAGGATAATTTTGCATATGACTGGTACTGCTCATTTTGTAAATTATTTTGTAATTAATATTTTTAAAGTTAAATATTAAAAAAAAATTCTGCAAAGGAAATCAGAATTTTAAATTATTCTTTGGTAGACAGATGCATTGTATTGGAGAGAGTTGTTGCATAAATGTGCCCCTTTTGGTTACATAAATTTAAATATTTATTTAAATTATAATTTATATAAGAGTTTTGTGGATTTTGGCCCAGTGTATAGCTTTTTTACGCCCTGATGTAGTGACATGACCACAGTAAAACGTATTGGTAAAAAGTATTCGCTGGTCTGAGAAGGAAAAGTATTACCTTATTTCCTTGTGTGTGTGTTGGAGAGAATTATCTGTTAAATTATTCATTTAAAAAAAACATGAAGATCACATATCAGTACTTTTTTTTAATAAGCTCTTTTAATTATCAATAAGCGTTACTCGATCTCTCTCCCAATGTTTTTTTTTTAAATTGAAGTCAAGAGTCCGGTGACACAGCTGTATTTCTGGGCGTCCAGAATCTAACAGGTCCATTTCCAACTGTAGTGGGTCGAACAGTGAATAAAATCATCTGCCATCCTGACTACAGCCACTTGACCCACAAAAACGACATTTGTCTGCTGAAGCTGTCCACTCCTGTGAATTTCACAGACTACATTCGGCCAATCTGCTTAGCTGCAGAAAACAGCACTTTCTATGCTGGGACGAACACCTGGGTCACTGGCTTTGGTATAACTAGTAAGTTAAAAGATACCAAGTACTAGAGCATTAGTACATTTTTAACTGTAAGGACCTGTGATTCCTTTACAACTCTGTTTTTAAAACGTCTCTAAAATTAGGTAACCTCACGTTCCCCAACATCCTGCAGGAGGTAAATGTGCCAGTAGTGGGAAACAATGAGTGCCAATGTTATTATGAAGACGTGCAGTTCGCCAGTATTACTGAAAACATGATCTGCACTGGACTCCAAGCTGGAGGGAAGAGCCCATGTTTTGTAAGTATTTTTTTACTGACTGTTTTCTTGCTGTATACAAAGTTATTGCTTCTTTTTCTCCCTTTTTAAAATAGTTTTTCATGTCATTTCATTTGGATTCATCTGTTAAATTAGGATTCAATTAAATTAAATTTCACAGGGAGATGGAGGCGGACCACTCATGATCAAAAAAGATTCAGTCTGGGTCCAAATTGGAATCGTGAGTTTCAGTGTCGGCTGCGCCCAACCACTGAGACCTGAAGTCTACACTCGTGTGTCGCAGTACACGAAATGGATCAGGGACACCATCACCGACACAGAACCAGGCTTTGTCACCTTCACCTCTACAGGCACTGACAGCGACTTGAGCTTTAATTGTTCAGCATTTGTACGGCCTACCCCTGCTCCTGTTCCTACCACTGTTCCTACCACTGTTCCTACCACTCTTCCTAACACTGTTCTTACCGCTGTTCCTTCTACTTTTCCTAACATTGGTGGGTGTAACAATGTGTTTTGCAGTGGTGAAAATCTGATCCACTTCACTCACTTCACCTCACTCTTCGTTCTCATTGCATTGCTCCATGTGTTTGTTGGAAGTGGTGAAATGTAACTCAACCCGTGTACTCAAGTACTTTGCGTAAGTACAAGCTTTATGAGAAAGCTTTATTTAGTTACTTTATTAATGAAAGTATGTAATTAAAACCCTGTTATTAAAGCTTTCTGCTATGTTATACATCAGACTAACATCAAACACATCAACACCTGAAACAATGAGCAGATTAATATTTTGACACAAAATACTTTTTGCTTTAAAATGATTTTTTATCCTTTTAAGGTTTTAAGATTTCTTAACTACTGAATTAATGAATTTTTTTTTATAATTTCTGAAGTTTTGACTATATGTTGAAGATTGTGGAGGGGATACTACATTTGCAATTTTCATTAACAAAAATCATTCCAGGGAGTAAAATGATCAAATGCTGATATCATACAGGGTCAAATCATGGTATGTGGGGAAATTTTGTTAATAAAAACTGTTTAATAATTAAAACAGAAATAAAGAAAACACAATAGATGTTTGTCGATTATTTTATTTTAAAGATGCTTTACAGATTTACAGACATATACATGTTAACATAGCAGAAAAAAGCTGCCTCTGGACTGGAAAATCTACCTGATGAAAATATTTCTTGTGACTGGCCTACTATTTGTTATTTCCTGGTATAGAAACTATTAGCATCTCTCTATATAACCAGACTTTTAGCTCTTCATGAGTTTTATTGTGTTGCAGAGTGATGAGCAGGCCTGCCAGAGGCCTTGATGAAATGGCATACAGCCTTTGTAGAATTGTTTCCTCAGATGTTTACGTTACTTGTGGATTGACATTTTTAGTTTTGAACAACATAATCTGTACTCTTATTGTGAAATGGCATACTTATTGACTGTGTGAAATAAAATCTGAACAAAAAAAGGAAACTGGACTGTTGAACCATTAAAGGATTGTTTCTTTCTCCTTCCAAAGATTAGTTTATTACAGCCCTTTTTATGCTTCCATTGTCGGTTTGTCCCATTTGGGCCTGTTGTTATGTTATTCGTGGATTACCTGGACAAAGAGAAATGGGCAACGACAATAGGACAAAACGTGTATCTGTAACATCTTTCACAATCATAAATACATTTTTCTTTGAATTACATTAGAGCTAAGATCAGATAAGAGAATGAACACTGTAGGTCTTAAAAATTATACAAACAAATTTCAATTCTGCTCTTTTTCTTTTGCATCAATATCATCTGATCAAACAAGAGAAGCGAGGATTATACAGAAGAGCCAGACCCTTTGAGTGCATGAGATTTTTCTGTTTTCTGTATAAAAGCAAAGTTTGTTTTTTGTAACGGTATAAACAATTAAAGGTGGTGCATTGGCCAATTGGTCATGATCAACTCTGGGCTGGACCAATTAAAGCTGAGGAGGTCGGATGCACCCTACCCCTTGCTTGGGCAACGGCTCTGAAAGCAATCTCATCACAGACAAACAGAAGAAAATGGTATCGAGGTTTCCGTATTGAGGTGAAAAGGAACGCGAGAAAAAGACAAAGCTGGAGTTATTCTGTGTCTTTATGCTGCGCGGCTACCTCTTAATCTCTCATTCTCTCCCCCTCCCTCTCCTTTGCTACTTCAATAGTGAAACTAATCAATGATCAGCTGATCGGCTTTTCTGTTGCAAGTTCCGTCTCTCTTGTTTGTTTATCGTCCACTTTGCACCTGAAAGAGGAAACCAGCAGATGTCGCACTAAAAGACAGCAGCACATTTAAGCTTCATAAGCTGTTGTTAGAATTTATTTAATATTAATTTTTAGTATCAGCTGATGTTTGCTGGAGCCACAGCTGTAAAAGCTGCTGGTCATGATATCAGTTCTGGTGAGAGGGAAACATGAAGATGAAACCAGGAGATGTCCTTACTGAATCATCAGGGCTGAACAGGTGATGGAGAAACAGGTTTACCTTTTAGGTGACATGAATGAGTTGAAGGGAAGTTATGAACTGTTTCTGAGAGACAAATAACACCAGGATCCTTTTTTGGCGTAGCTGACAGCTGGTAACTGTGCAGGGGCGGGTCTAGCAAAGTTTTGCCAGGGGGCCAGGTAGGGCATTAACAGGGAAAGGGGGGCACAAGGAAATACTTTTCATTCTTACTCTCATTTAAAATGTCTCGCTTTTAATAAATAATTATCTGAATCTTACAACCAAAGTGGTCATCTGATGTAAAATTATTAGAAATCATCAGTGTTGGGAAGGTTACTTTTAAAATGTATTCCATTACAGAATACTGAATACATGCCCCAAAATGTATTCTGTAACGTATTCTGTTACGTTACTCAATGAGAGTAACGTATTCTGAATACTTTGGATTACTTAATATATTATCGTGCTGTTTACAACTACGTGAATGTACTATTGCTGTGATTTATTACTGATACTGAAGGTCCCATGGCTCCGAACCGTAGTAAAGGGACCTCTGGCTAATCTGGTGGGTTCCGTGTCGGGCTGGTAGCCGAAAACTAGCTTTACTTTGTTGTCTGGGTCAACTTTGCTTGCCAGAGACAGAGAGAGGCGTTGAAAGGCTGCTCCAACGGAACTTATTTTTCGGAGGAAAACACGAACACAGTGTACAGTTGAGTCTTAATAGCTTACTTACAAATGGGCTCGTCAGGCACTCTTCTTGGCTGCAGTGGTTATTATTATATTTACATGCTTCCAGCTCCCGTTTTTGCTCCGTGACAGCTCGGACTTTTCCTTTCTCTCCCTCCCTCGCTCACAGACACATAACGTGTATGGCAGTCCATTCTCGCTGCAGCACGGACTACACTGCCCATGAGGCTACATTCTTTAGGGCCATGCCTGTAGCATTCTGCCTTTTAGCTTAGCACAACAACAACAACAAAAAAGCGCTCTCTCACCCAGGAAACACGCAGAGAGAGAGCGTCACCCTGTAACCATGGCAACCGTAACGCTGCCGCCTGGAACAACATTACGTAGCTGTCAAACAAACCCAAACAATCCTGACCCGCGACAATATGAAACAGGGAAGTACCGCCGTGTAATCCATTTATTTCAACAAAGTAACTGTATTCTGAATACCACCTTTTTAAACGGTAACTGTAACGGAATACAGTTACTCATATTTTGTATTCTAAATACGTAACGGCGGTACATGTATTCCGTTACTCCCCAACACTGGAAATCATACATATACCAGTAAGACAGTGTACATCACTGTCACAACAGCGTTTGTTTTCATTCAAAGGCTTTATGGCTTTTCCTATAATAACTGGTGGGCTGGTCTTGGTTTTGAGCATGTGGGGTTTAGGCAGGACCCTTACTGGATACTGGGTGGGAATCGAACTTGCGATTCCCACTCCAAAGGTGTGTAGTCTTCCCACTACACTAGCCTACACAAAAGCTGTTTGGAGCAGAAATGCTGTGTTTTGCGTAACTATTATTAAATCCCGGTAGAATTGCAACCACATAAGCTAGCGCAATAACTTTTTTTGCATAGGAAACTAGAGGAGTTGTACTTACATCTTATGCCATCAGTTTGTCCTAGATCACGGTTTCCTTCCACATATGGTTTTGCAAAACTTGCATAAAAAGCACTTGCAGAAACATAATATTCCAGAAACACGCTTTTCCGAATCGATCAGCTGTTCATAGCACTTCCTACGTTGGAATAGACGTCAGCGCAAACTTTTGCATGTCTGCCATTACCTGCCAAAACCAGAAGTGACGTCATACTTCATGGGAAACGTAGTTCTTCCCTTCAGGGCCTTTATAAGCCTATACTGGTGTTTATAAAAGTAAGCATTGTAAGATGGTAAAAGATTAGGCCCTCTCCTCGATTCAAAGATGGTCTTTCCCTTTTCATGTAAATAGCCTAATTGACTCCCCACTCAAACCAGCGTTCCTCCCTGTTCAGGATGTGTACATCCTCATCATTGAAAGAGTGCCCACTGGCCTGTAGGTGTAAATAGACTGCGGAGTCCTGGCCTAACGAGTTAGCTCTTCTGTGTTGTGCTATCCGCTTCGCTAGAGGTTGTTTGGTTTCCCCAAAGTATAAATCATGGCAATCCTGGCACTTAATAGCGTACACTATATTGTTCTGTTTGCCAGGGGACCAGATCCTTGGGGTTGACCAGTTTTTGGCGCGACATGTTTTTGGGTTTAAAAGCCACAGAGACACGGTGTTTAGAAAAAATGTGTCGCAACTGTTCCAATTCTCCTGACACATATGGGATCGCTACAGGTTTTCGCTTAGGCAGCGGTTGTCTTTCTCTCCTGAATTGGCTGGAGCCTTTCCAGCTTTGACAAATGTCCAGCTGGGATAACTTCTTGATGTGATGTTCTTCTGCTTCCCTGGCCGCTGTGTCCGTGGGGATGGTGTCCGCGCTAAGTTGTAGTGTCCTGATCACACCCAGTTTATGCTACAGTGGATGATGAGAGTCAAACCTTAAATACTGATTCATATGGGTAGGTTAATGATACACATCAGCTTTTAGATGTCCCACATTACTGATGGAAATCTCACAGTCTAAGAAGGCTAACCTGCCACTTTTCACTTTTCATATCCCCCCTGGTGAATTTGATGTGTTGGTTCACCGAGTTAATTTGGTTCGTGAATTGTGGTACGTCCTGAGATTTGATTTTCACCCAGGTGTCATCCACATATTTGAACCAATGACTTGGTGGTGTTCCAGGGTAGGATAGCAAAGCCCTCTTTTCCACTTCTTCAATGTACAAATTGGCCACGATGGGTGAAACTGAGGAACCCATGGCACACCCATGTTTCTGCCTGTAGAACTGACCCTTGTATGTGAAGTAGGTGGAATGAAGACACAGTTCCAAAAGCAAACACACTTGGTCGGTGCTGAAAGTGGTCCTGTTGCTGAGGTTGGGGTCATCCTGTAATCTGTTACGAACTACCTCCAATGCTTCCGTGACTGGGATGCAACCGAAGAGAGATGTAACATCATACAAAACCATTGTTTCATCTGCCTCCGTAATGACATCTCTCACCTTCTCAACAAAATCCAAGGTGCTCTGGATGTGGTGTTCAGAGCTGCCTACCAGCGGGTGGAGGATCAAAGCCAGAAACTTTGACTACGTTCACACTGCAGGCGAAAGCGCATCAAATCCGATTTTTTTGACCCTATGCGACCCATATCCGATCATGGTATGACAGTGTGAACAGCACAAATCCGATATTTTCAAATCCAATCTGGGTCACTTTCGTATGTGGTGCTGAATCCGATACATATCCGATGTTTTAGAAAGTGACTGCTGTTTGAATGGCCATATCGCATTAAATCCGTCTTTTACGCCACTGACACAAGACAGACGCCAATTATCAGCGCCGGAGAAGCGCCCGAGAAGACATTGCAAACGTAAAGTTCGAAGTCTTTATATTAAGGGCCATCAGTCAAACAATACTGTTTGCTCTGGGTCTAAACAGAGCACGTTGTGTGTGACGTCTTCCTTTGCACATGCGGGCCGCTTTGAGCGTTCACACTAGAGCGCGTTTGCTGTCGCATTTTATTTGTAGTGTGAACAAGCAGACATAAAAATCCGATTTGATAAAAAAATCGGAATTGAGCATTAAGACCTGCAGTGTGAACGTAGCCTTAGAGATGTTATAGGTAACTGAGTTGATCATACAGACAATTGGTCTTAAAGGTGCACCCTGTTTATGTATCTTCGGTAAACCATAAAGACTTGATGTAGATTCCCCTTGGTATAGGCTGTGGTATGAGGTCCAGTCAATAACATTATCTTGTTCTAACTGCTTCAGACAATCTATCACCCTCTTCTCATAACCACTTCCTCGGTCTCATTTCAGGGGCTCATAAGTATTTTTGTCACTGAGCAGTGACAAAATTCATGATAGTCTTTCTGGTTTAGCAAAACCGTGCACCTTGTCTGACGGAAGTGTTACCGGTGCCAGACCTAGGGGAAATTTGGACCTGCAGCAAGCAGGACACAGGCCAGAGAGCACTGCGTGGCCAATTTAAAATAAAATAAGAGATTTCATAAACAAAAATAAAGCTACACAAAGCATTCTTTCAAAAGCAAAATAAATACAAATTAATTTCAAAATAACCTTACATATTCACATGTGCAGAACTAAAACAAAACACTCGTGGCTAAAGAATAACATCATAAACCAAAATAACTCATTCAACATTCACACAACCTTTCCCCACATTCGCACCATATGCACCATTACTGTTGAGCATAGAGTCACCTGAACGTAAACACATCATGTCAGCAGATGACTGCAAATGACATGCTCATCAACTTACAGGCTTACAGGCTTTCCTCTTAACTCTTGTACTTAATACTGCCTGGTTAACATTAGAACAACTCAACAACACATTTTCTGAAGTTGCATGTTGCCACTATCATAGCATACGCTTGTAGTGCTACTTAACATACTAGCCTTCTGCAGATGATACACTGACGCTCGTCATGGCAAAATACCACAAAACGACACTGTCACAATCATCTCAAAACAGATCAGTTGAAGTTTGCGTCTTGCTCAGGTCGGAGCTCATTTATTTCTGAGCTGCGCACGCACGGAGCCTGTAGCTAGTCTCTCTGGTAGTTCCACAGTAGTACAAGAGCATCATCTACTGACATAATGATGTATAACCTTGGTATGAACGCATAACAGTGTTAGAATAGGTCACAATAATAGCTAAGAAATAGGGGGGGGTTGTTCTTTTTACAAAACTAAACGTAGCATTTTCCAATCTACTAGAAGGATGATAATGTTGTTGTTGTTACTAAGTGATATGAGTGCCTTCCTCTCGTCCATGCTGATGCTGGATGCTGGGGGCTTTGGATTTCTGAGACAGGCCGAAACCTTCGCAGTCGCAGTTGTTCTGCTTCAACATCTGCAATGTTGTTGTTTCGAATCGCTGTTTCTGTGGTTGTGATCAGTTCCTCCAGCTGGATTTGATTCTGTGTCACAGCACAGTTTAACCCTTTTGCAAGGATGTTTTTCTCTGCTTGGTGAGCATTTTTCACCCACTTGTCCCCATCCTCGGTGTGGCATCTTCTCTCTTCTGGCTGCTTTCACCATTTTACTCACCATCTGACTCATGGCCATTGATCAATGACCACATTGATCAGTGGTCATTGATCAATGATCAGTGGTCATTGATCAGTGCATAATGGTCTAGTTTCAGTCATTGTGCAAATGTACTGTTTATAATGTTGGGAAACCTGCAATCAGCTGAGACTGAAGAAGTCACTTGGATGAGTGATGAAATGTTTCTCCCACTGAAAACGCTACGTCCAGATGAACAGAATCAATTTTTGGGGTTTTACTTACTTGGGATTATCGAGCATGCATAATCAAGAATAATCTCTGGCTCTCTTCCCAGCTGGTGGCAAATGGCTGACCCTCCCTGAGCCTGCTTCTGCTGGACTTTTCTTCCTGTTTAAAGCAACGGTTGGGCTTTTCTCTTTTTTATCTGTATTATTGCTGGGTCTAACAATAGCTTAAAATATAAAGTACATTGAGGCAACTGTTGTTGCAGTTTGGAGCTATATGAATAAAACTGAACTGAACTAAACTGAACTGAATTGAAATGAATTCAGTGACTGTACAACTGGGAAAACACTGAATGAGTATGGTTTGTTTCGAAGGGTGCCAGTAGAAAACAACATGGCAGCATGGCTTAGGTTTGCAAAGAAGCACCTGAAAGAGTTCTGGAACAACGTCCTTTGAACAGATGTGCGGTGGCCCTGAGATGTCAATTGCGCTGCAACTTAAGAAAACACCAGCAAAAAGAAAAACATTGCAAAAACACACAGAAACAGTGGGGGGCACAACAGAAGCTGCAAAAAAAAAAAAACACCATGATAGAAGCAGAAAAAAATAAATTTCACAAAACACAGGGGAAGTGTTTCTGGGGAAACTAAAACATGCAAGTGATTTTACTGAGACACACTTAAAAACCATTGTCGTGAGAGAGAAAAGTATGAAAGATAATGTGTTTTTTAATCTCAATCTCTAATCTAATTTGTTTGATAGATACATGTTATATGCCTATAAGCCATTTGCTTTTAGTTTGTCACTTCAGCAGCTGTTACATCATGTTATTGTCTCTAAAGAACACTTCTATTGTGTTTATTAAGTTTTTTTTTCTGTTTTCTGCTTGGCAGGATGGAGGTGTGTGGTTTTGCAGTATTTTTCCATTTGCTGCTGTTTTCTTGAATTGCTTTGTGTTTGGCGTCTTAGGGTCACCGTTTGAACGAAACCAAAGTGGAGACGTTCATAAGACTGTTTATAATGCACATGTTTAGAGGATAAACAAATGTCTGACGATCTCAATGAATTGAAGAGTGCGTAAAAAAAAAAAAGAGCAAAGGAGGGTGAATCATATACCTCCACAATGATATGAGTAACTGATAAAGACAAACAGAAAACAGTTACCTCAAGTCAAAAGTGGAGAGTGCTCTGTACAGTCCTGAAATTTTTTTCTCATGATTGTATTCCTGTCTGCTGACAATGTCTGCTGGCAGGCCAAGATTTGGCATACTAAAAGAGCTCTTTTACCAGTCATAGGTGAAAAAACTGGAATGTGCACAAACAACTTAACCAATGTGTGCAAGCCTCTTTTCTCGTAATGAGGAAGTGACTGAATTTACTGTCATAGGAGATATTTTACCACGTACATTAATAAAAGTGGGGTGTGACACAAAACAAACAAAGACATACTGTAGTGGGGTGTGTTTTGTGGCTCAGCTGAACTGGAGGGCTGGAGGATGTGGTGTCAAGGGAGACTGACTCACACGCCTGACCTCCATCATCTGATCATGTCTCCCCTTTCGAGGATGTTGCCAGAGCCAGAGGAGTAATCTGTGTATGGTGTGAAGCCTGCAGGAGGGCTGCTGGAAGGCTGCTGCAGAAACAGATCTCTTTCTAGTCCCTGTCAGAACTCTGCTGCAGCATTTTGGATTAACTGAAGGCTTTTCCGGGAGTTTTAGGACTTCCGAATGATAATAACGCATTTACAGTAGTTTAGCCTAGAAGTAATAAATGTGTAAACTAGTTTTTCAGCATCGACAAGATATTTTGTGCAAATTGAAAAAAACAGTGGGGTAGCTGTAACTCAGAGGCAATCAGAAGGTTGGTGGTTCGATCCCTGTCTCCATACCAAATATCCTTCAGCAAGATACTAATCTCAAGTTGCTCTCCGATGTATCCATTGGAGTGTGAAGGTTAGCTAGAAAGCACTTAAAGCATAGAAGAAAGTGCTTGGATGAATGTGGCAGGTTGTATAAAGCGCTTTGGTAAATGGACTGATTTTTCTATAGCGCTTTTCTAAACATAACACATGAGACAAGAGCTGTGTCCCAATTCAGGGACCGCACGCTTCGGAGTGCACATTTGTAGACTGATTATATCACAGCGACGCGACGAAGGGTGTCCCAATTCGAAGTATACTCCAAATGCGGTCGACAAATGCGCCCTTCATTTCCCCAAATTTGAAAGCTGGGTCTGGTGTAGACTTCGTGACCCAACCTATGCCACAATTCATAGTGTGGCGGTGGGTGTAGATATATTTTTCTGAAAAAAACAGCGGATGGCTGAAGCAGGGCGGCCAAAGAGTAAACACTTAAAAGTAAGTACTGAATATTAAGTCACTTATTTATGTGCAAATGTTCAATAACGAAGAACATTAAAACATTACTGTTGGCCACATGTTGGCAAAGTTATGTGACATTAGTGATGTTTGTACTTTCAGCATCAACTTGGTTTTAAAGTCTTTACTTTAAAATATACGCCATTCGATAGTTGACCTTAATCTTACAGAGATGTGATGATTTTATGGATAATTAAAGTCAGTCATATATCCACAAACACAACAAGCTGAAAGTCAGTGATGCTGCTCGGTTTGCAGTCCTGAATATGACGGCACAAGCAGGATTCACTGCACTGTTAATGTTAGCTATGTTATATTGCTGCCTCTGTTCGGTGGTGTCGAGCCAAACGGACTTTAACGTGTGTTTGAACGAGCTGACGGTTCACTCGTTAAGCTGAAAGAAAGATGCTTTAATCACAGGAGTCACACATGTGTCCACTGGACCATCTGGGAACTCTTCTTGTTTAGCACCTGTAATAACACAAACACTAAATCCTCCTTCTCTTGTGCTGTTTTGTAGCAGTGTGTACACCTGAGACTGTCACCTGTCTGTCTGTCCTGCACTCTCTCTCTGTTTCTTTCTCTCTAATTGTGGAATAAAAGTATGAACATGTATTTATAAGTTACACTTGTGTTTGAATCCTGCAGCTTATCACACATTTGATTTCCATGTGTGACAACTGCAAGTGTCCAGAGTGAGGACAGACGGAGGGACCCACTGCTGCACATCATCTGTGAGGCTTTGCACCCCTGATGATCCACCAGGACAAACTCAGCAGTGTGTGAGGAAGAGGAGGAGGAAAAGCCAGCAGCAGCTGACAGATGTTGAGAATAGACAGACTGTTCCCTGTTTGTGAAGGACTGCTAGGAAAGTTTAAGATAACTAATTGTCTGTCCTGAATCAGTCTTATTAGGTAATGTTCAAATAATGTTATCATTCCAGTGTTTTCAGTGTGGGAGAAAGTACTCAGGGCCTTCAAGTTAAACACTATGAAAGGCAGAAACAAGTTTAATATTCAGAAACCTAAAGTATGTATCAGCAGCAGAATGGAGCTAAAAATAAATGTTTGTTTCAGTTCTATGAAGCTTTGAGTATTTTGGATTAGTAGCACTGCTGTGTTTGTTGCATCATATTGCTGTAATTGTTTATATGCTTTATATATTCTGAGGTAAGTTGATCTATAGTGTTACATCATATTCTATAAGGATGTTATGTGTTTGTATACTTTCTGCCCAGTTTGATCCATTTAGCAGAAGTCAGCCTGTTTAAGGATCTGATATCTATTCTGTATGACTTAAAGCACTTCTGACATGCATTGTGTCCAAATTCATGGGCTGCATCCTTCTGAGGACCCGGCCTTCACGGTCTACGTGGGCCGGGTCCTCAGAAAGTCGGGTAGGCCGGAAGTAAACGGCTGTGGAATTGGACGGTCTAGCCTTCTGATTAGCATCACCGCCATCTCGGTGGAGTTTAATAAACTCGGCCATTTGCTCCTTGCTATCTAAAATATAACATTACACTGGCGTAAATTCTCGACCATCTCACACTTCTGTTTAGTCAGTTTTCTATTTGACGTTTATTCAGCTGTCGAGGAAAACCAAGGAGGAACCCACCCGGGGGATTAATAAAGTTTTATTTTATCTAATCTAATCTAATAACTTTAATCTCAGCCAAACCGATTTACTCACAAACAAATAAAACATTGAAAAAAGCAAAACAATAAAATTTTTAGGTTGTCTAAGTGACTTATATATTACGTTTAACCTGAGCGAAAGCCCGCGGTGATCTGAAAATGATGTGCCGGGAGTTGTGCTGTTCTCAGTGGCTTCAGTGACCCTCGAGCTCTCGGCTAGCTATCAAGCTGGTGGGTAACAGACGTCTCCAAAAACGTCGAAGCACTTTTGCAAATATGCGGTATCTTGATAAACCGAGCAGATATTTGAAGTTTACACACCCACATTCTCGCCTGAAAATATGTTAAAAGTTTATTTTGTGACCCAGAAAGATTAATAAGAGTAATTTTAAAACTTAGTAGCGGCCGCCATTGCCGGAAACTGGAGTTTGGCTGGGCCGCGCTATGAATTCTGGGATATGGTGGGCCACAAAGGACACACCCGACTCATCCTTCAAATTCGGGGAAAGGGAGGACACATTTGTCGGCTGCATTCGGAGGAGTCTACGAATTTGGACAGCCTTCGGCGCGTCGCTGTGATGTAATCGGTCTACAAATGCGGCCTCAGGAAGGTGCAGCCCATGAATTTGGACATGACCATGGTATGATTTTCTCACCCAATAAAGGAAAATTTAATATATCAGTCTGCACTTCATTTTATCAGCAACAGTTATCACAGCCTGTAAATGTTCTTTTTACACATATTTGTAAGCATTCAGACAGATTTAGTAATGCCAACATATTGTGGCGAGCTCAGACAAGGAGGAGACAGAGGTATCGTTTGGTCTTGCTTCCCGCAGTGTTAGCCAGGGAGCACAGCCGTTTATTTGCATTCAACAGGAGAACACTGCCGCTTGCCCAACTGCTCGGCGCAGCACTAGCATAACAACAACAACAACAAGAAAAAAAGGCACTCCCTCTCCCAGAAAACACACAGTCGCCGAGAGAGCGCGCTACATGGTAACCATGGCAACATAACGCTGCCGCCTCAAACAACAGAACACAGCTGTCAACAAAACCCAAACAGCCCTGACCCGCTACATAGCCCCCACCTACGGGGTCAGTCGTCCCCGACAACCCCATTACCCAACACAAAGTCCTGCAAATGTCCAGGTGTCCTCTTTCGGCGCACCGGCCAATCTCGACCGGCGGGGGAAGAGTCACTTGGATCAGAACATGGGGTGCCACCAGCATCCCCTGCCCCAGTGGCTGCTGGAGCGAGCGGTCAGTACGGTGAGAGTCTCTCCTGGTGCAACACCACCATGCACCCTGGGCCCGGCATGCGGATCCAGTACGCCACTTCTGTTAGCCGCTCCACAACCTCTGCCGGCCCTTGCCAGTGACTGCAGAGCTTGGGGGACACTCCTCTCCTGCGAACCGGGCAGTACACTCAAACCTTGTCGCCACGAAAGCTCCCCCTCGGCACTTGGTGTCGTAGGCTCTTTTGTCGTAATCCGGTGCTGGCCTGGGCCTGGCGGGGGTAGTCATGAACCACCTGTAGCCACTCCCTCAGCCTCCTGTAGTAGTCCATCTCTGGCCCACCATCAATCTCTGGCTTGGGGGGGGGGACCCGAACACCAAATCCACAGGCATCCGGCGCTCCAGTCCAAACATCAAGGCAGCAGGCGTGCACTGGCTGGACTCCTGAAGCGCAGTCCGATACGACCAAAGGACCAGGGGCAAGTGTCAGTCCCAATCCCGCTGGTGGCGGCTGGTGACAATGTCGAGCTGGGTGGCCAGCGTGCGGTTGAAGCGCTCGACCAAGCCGCCGCTTTGCGGGTGTAGCGGTGTGGTTCTCGTCTTCTCCACCCCCAGCTGGCAACAAATCTCCCCGAAGACCTTCGATTTGCAGTTACTCCCCTGATCATTGTGGAGCTCAACCGGGACCCTGAAACGGGTGAACATCTCCTCCACCAGTTTCTCTGCCGCCGTGGTTGCACTCTGGTCCGGCACCGCGTAGGCCTCTGGCCACTTTGTGAAATAATCCATAGCCACCAACACATACCGGTTCCCTGACTCGGTAACAGGGAAAGGCCCTAGGACATCCACTCCCACTCGCTCCATCGGGGCCCCCACCAGGTACTGCTGCAGGGGGGCAGTGGAGCGTTGAGTTGGGCCCTTCTGTGCCGTGCAGGTGTCACAGCAGTGCACATGAAGTTCCACATCCTGTCCACAGTCAGGCCAGTAGAACTGTCCCCTGAGACGGTGGAGAGTTTTGGCATTCCCATAGTGGCCGGCCCCCACCGAGCCGTGGACAAGCTCGAGCACCTGCGACCGCAGCGACCGAGGCACCAACGGCTGCAGGAGATCTCTGCCCTGACCGGGGGCCCGTCATCTCCGGTACAGGAGGCCGTCGTGGGTCTCCAGATTGTTGTACTGGGAGTAGTAGGCCTTCACTTCGGGCCCCTGTCCTGACACCCCTGTCCAGTCTGGGCGTTGCGCCGACTCCAGTCAGGTCCCCCCTCAACCAACGTCCTGCTCCCGCTTCAGCGTGGTCAATGGGAACCATCCCTCTACGCTAGCTGTGTCCTGAGCAGTAGCCACCCCCAACGCCTCCTGGGCCCGCTCCTCCTGCCGCCGACAGTAGTGGCACTCGATAGCCATGCAGGGCCGTCTGGCGAGGGCATCAGCGTTGCCATGCTGTTGCCACCCTGCCCGATGCTGGATCTCAAAGTCGTAGCCCTGAAGGACCTCCAGCCAGCGGGCCACCTGACCTTCTAGGTGTTTAAAGTTCAGGAGCCAAGTCAGAGATGCATGGTCAGTGCGCAGGAGGAACCGGCAGCCGTGCAGGTATGGCCGGAAGTGCGGCACCACCAGCACTACGGCGAGCAGCTCCCGCCGAGTCACGCAGTTCCTCTCGGCACGCCCCAGAGCACGGCTAAAGTATGCCACCACTCGTTCTCTGGCCTCGTCCTGCTGTGAAAGGACCGCCCCGACTCCTACATTGCTAGCGTCAGTGTCCACAATGAAAGGTTGCCGAGCGTCGGGGTAGGCCAGGACTGCAGCTCTGGTGAGAGCCTCCTTCAGCTGTGCAAAAGCCGCTGCGCAGGCATCACCCCAGCCAAACGGCTGGCCCTTGCCAGTCAGGCGGTGGAGAGGGCTGGCTATCGTCGCGAACCCCTTGATGAACCGACGGTAGTAGGAGGCTAGGCCCAGGAAGCTCTACAGTCCTTTGACGTTCGAGGGAGTCGGCCAGTCCCGGACCGCAGCCACCTTTGCGGGGTCGGTGGCGATACCTTGAGCGCTGATCTCATGGCCCAAGAACGTGGTCTCTCTTGCCAACAGCCGGCTCTTCGCAGGGTTGAGCCGCAGCCCAGTTTGTCGGATGGCACTGAAGACCTCGCACAGGTGGGACAGTGCACTGTCGAAGTCGCTACGGTGCACCAACAGGTCATCCGGGTACACAACACAGCGGCTACGAGGGATGTTCACGAGCACCCTCTCCATCAGCCTCTCAAACGTCGCTGGCGCATTGCAGAGCCCAAATGGCATGACCCTGAACTGCCACAGCCCCTGTCCAATGGTGAATGCAGTCTTAGGCCTTGCTTCGGGGGCTAGCTCCACCTGCCAGTAACCGCTGCGTAGGTCGAGGGAGCTGAACCAGCTGGAGCCGGTAATGTAATCCAGGGCCTCGTCGATCCGCGGGAGCCGATACAAGTGCCAAGAGTGAAAGCCAGCTTCGTGGTGTCAATGCAGGCCCCCCAGTGGGTCAGCAGATCAAGGCAGATGATGCACTGGTCTTGAATGTCAGTAAGCCAGAAGTCGTGCACCAGCTCCAGATCCTTCACTCGGATCCGCAACGGTTTCTTCCCCCACATGTCAGTTCTCTCCTGCGTCACCGTCATCAGCTGTGTGTCGGTGGGTGACCAACCCATCACAAGTGGCCCGGACGTTCCAGGGAGCACACCAGGTCGTATTAGGGAAATGGTAGACCCTGTGTCCACCAGGGCCCGGCATGGCTGGTCCTCAACACAGCAGCTCAGGTAGAGTCCCTTGAGGTGCCCGACTCAGCCCACCACCGTGCATCGTCCTTGGAGGGGGACAGGAAGCTGGAGCGGTGGTCCCCTCACTACACCGCTCCCACCCCGTTTCCCAGAGGCTGCGTAGTTCTGGTCTTCGGAGCGGGTGCCGG
Source organism: Oreochromis aureus (assembly GCF_013358895.1). Lineage (NCBI taxonomy): Eukaryota > Metazoa > Chordata > Actinopteri > Cichliformes > Cichlidae > Oreochromis > Oreochromis aureus. The sequence continues at coordinate 35,412,904 of NC_052944.1, forward strand.
GCAGCCGCGCGCCACGTGGCCAGGCTCATTGCACCGGTAGCAGCGGTCGGTCGACGACGAGGACGCTTGTGGGGCACCGAGGGCTGCAGCTGGCATATCTCTGTGACCTCCCCCTCCCCGTCGCAGTCTGCGGCTCTGATTTGGGGGTAGTTTGGGGCGGTCACCTGCTGGTTAGGTTGCGAGGCGAGCACCAGCTTGGCCCTTTCAGCCTCAAAGAGCGCCTCACAGAGAGTTTGAGGCATGGCCAGGCAGATGTGTTGGCACAGTCGCTCTGGAAAAAGTCCTTGCGGAAAAGCATGCAGGCTAAGCTCCTCACGGGCTGCTGGGAACTCCGGGTAGCCACGACGAGCATACAGGAACACATCCGCTGCAAAGGTGCCCAGGCTCTCCCCCAGCCAACGGCTCTGGTTGGTCAGCTGCTCCCTGCTCTGATCAGTGGAGTGCCGCTCCCCAAATCGCCTCTCGAGTGCCATGGTGAGGGCCTGGAGCTCACGCTGCTCTGCCGGGGCTAGGTCAAGGAGTACCTGCAGTGCATCTCCTTCCAATGCTAGCGCTAGGTGTGTAGCAGCCTCTTCGTCGCTCCAGCCACAATGCCTCGCGGCTAGCCGGACTTGTGAGAGGTAGGGCTCTAGCGGGATTAGCCCGTTGTATTTCGGTACCTTAGCTGGCGTTGTAGGCATCACTGCTCGCTGTCGGGGGCTCGGCATGTTGGTCAACAGAGGCAGCCCATGAAGCATTGTCCTAGCGTCTGTCGCGACGGGCCACTGCCGCGGTGTGCTCACGCCATCGGGACCCGTCGGGGGTCTTACATGGCCCCTCTTTTCCTCTCTCTCGTCAATCGCCAGCTTCCCAAGCCTCTCCCCGACGGCTTGCTCCAGCCTCCAAATGTCTCTCTCCATTCCAGCGAGGGTGAGCTATCCCACTGATGACACCAATGTGACGAGCTCAGACAAGGAGGAGACAGAGGTATCGTTTGGTCTTGCTTCCCGCAGTGTTAGCCAGGGAGCACAGCCGTTTATTTGCATTCAACAGGAGAACACTGCCGCTAGCCCAACTGCTCGGCTCAGCACTAGCATAACAACAACAAGAAGAAAAAAAAAAGGCGCTCCCTCTCCCAGAAAACACACAGTCGCCAAGAGAGCGCGTCACATGGTAACCATGGCAACATAACGCTGCCGCCTCAAACAACAGAACATAGCTGTCAACAAAACCCAAACAGCTCTGACCCGCTACAATATTAAAAGAACAATATTTGTCTCTTACGTATAAAATATCTAATAGATCACTGTAAAACATACTTGTCTTTAAGTGAAGATTTAAGGTGATAGAAAATATAAATAAATGCAACTTGAATCTTTACTGAAGCTCAGTATTTGACACAGAGTTCAAGCTCACTGCTGTAATAATAAATATAATATCAGCCCTATTATATTTACATTACCAAAGTGTAATGACTTTAGTCTCATGAACAACATTAGCCAATTGTTATTTACTAAAATAAATAAATATAAATATAAACTAAAATAACCATTGAGTACAGAAATGAAGCCCAACAATCATGTTTTTAGAGTCCCGTGGTCTCAGCCTCAGATACTCAACAAATCAAAGTGATCTCATAAAAATAAATAAACAAAAAACATTTTTTCTCCTTCATTTCTGTCAAACAATCTGTATGAAATGTTTCTCGAGGTAAGTGTGATGGGTGCTAGGCAATCTGAGCAGCGCGACGAAGGCCAGAGCGTACCATTTCGCAAGCCTCTCACTTCCGCCCTTCCTGCCCTTCGGAGTACCGGCCCCACGTTGTCCGCGAAGTTCGGGTACTCTGAAGCGTGCGGTCCCTGAATTTGGACACAGCTAAGGTACCTTCAAAATAAGAGAAGCAAAGCAAAACATGGCACACACAGACAGAAGACTACCAAAGTAAAACAGGAAGTAACAGGAACACACAGAGGCGCAGACAGACACACAGAGACATGACTGGGGAAACATGGATAACATGACAGGCAGGGGAACACAGAATGAAACATGAGGAAAGCAAGACACAAGAACTCACAAAGATAACAGACAGACAAAGGGAGACAGAGGGCAGAGACACAAAGGGGAAATGTTAAATAATCAAAATCTAAACAGGAACAGCCTAGGCACAAGAGAATCAATTTCAGACTACCAAGGAGGACTTGAAACATAATACAAAATCATCAAAACACAAGAAAACTCAAAAAGCTGGGTCAAATGACCCAGGATCATGCATAGCTGGACTGGCCATCGGGCATACCAGGCATTTGCCTGGTGGTCCTTACTGAATCATCAGAGCTGAACAGGTGATGGAGAAACAGGTTTACCTTTTAGGTGACATGAATGAGTTGAAGGGAAGTTATGAACTGTTTCTGAGAGACAAATAACACCAGGATCCTTTTCTATGTAGCTGACAGCTGGTAACTGTGCAGGGGCGGATCTAGCAAAGTTTTGCCAGGGGGCCAGGTAGAGCATTAACAGGGAAAGGGGGGCACAAAGAAATACTTTTCTTTCTTATTCTCATTTAAAATGTCTATTTTTTAATAAATAATTATCTGAATCTTACAACAAACTTTTTCATCTGATGTAAAATGTATAGAAATCCATTATTGGACGTAGTAATTTTTTTTCAGGGTCCCATCATAATTTCTTCAGAAATAAGTACTGTATATGATGCCAGTATTTTCCCACATTTTCTAGATTCTGTACCAGTACTGTTTGTAAAATGCCATCAAAAAGTCAATTAAGTTTTATTCTTTCTCACCTGTCTTTCTGTCTCCTTTCACTTTTTAAAGGTTGCCATGTTAGAAAAAATATTTTGCCCTGCTATGCTGTTTATTGATGTGATAAATGAATAGTTTATGAAAATATATCTAAATCTGTCATTTATTATTTTTAATATTCAGTAATGATCATGTCTCACCTCTAGTCTTCTCTGTCTTAATTTCAGGTTTCCACCATGTGTTGTAGATAGTTCAGGAGGTTAACTCGACCAAGCAGTCTTTGGGTTTCGGCTAAGTACTGTTTAGAATACCAGAATAGGGAGGATGGTGTAGTTTATTAGATTGATACATATATACCAACAAGACAGTGTACATCACTGTGACAACAGCGTTTGTTTTCATTCAAAGGCTTTATGGTTTTTCCTATAATACCTGGTGGGCCGGTCTCTAGTCAAAATGCCCAGGCCTATTTTTTGTCCCAGTCCAGCCCTGGGATCATGACAAAACCACTGCAGCACAGTACCTATTGTGACAACCAATGACCATCCAAATCTTCCAGGAATTTTTGAAGAAAGTTGCAAGTGACAGAAATGAACCCAGAAATGAATTTGGTACAGCATGGTTAGGGTTAGTGTGTTGTCGGTGTTGTAACTGAAGTATTTAACTTCATCAAGTTAAATTGTTATCACATACACTGAATCACAGACAGTCTGTTGCACTTTGATTTATTTCAAGTTAAAGAGCACTTCAAGTCAGTATCACTGCTGGACTTTCATTCTTTTCTCAAAGAGGAGAGCTTTTCATACATACAAATACATGCACAAACCATGTTGTTGATCAAACATTCTCAGACATTTCCACTGTTGGTGTGCTTCTGTTTCAGCTTACTACCTCATCACTGTTACATTAGCTAATTTGAAAGAAATCATCACACACTGAAAGGTTTTCTTCTTAACGGGACAGTTTACCCCAAAATCACATTTGAACATTTTTCTTCTGACCTTTAGTGACTTTTACCGATATTGTCATGTGAGTTACCTAGTTTATCAGCTGCAGATCGCTACCTTCTGGGAAAGGCCAACACAATAGTTTTGTCTCATTAGGTAAGCTAATTGGTTTCCCTTGCCGAGATTTGGCACACTAGACTGGGAACTTGTAAGAACATGGCACAAAGTGGAATGTGCACTAACAACTAAAGCTACTTGTTTCATAAATCACATGACATAAAAATGAGGCTGCAGCTGACTTTATGTTTCCACCTGAAAGTCCCTTGTGTGTTCCAAGTGCCAAAACTTGTTTGAAAAACTCACCACCAGTATTGCTTAACAGATATCTTGCTGCTGGGCAGTTTAATGCAGGAAATATATTTGTTTTCTACTGCACTTCATCAACAAGCTAGAAGAACAAAAGAAGTGCATAACTAGATAATATTACAACTAAACCTAGCGAGAATCCATTAATGTTCCCACATTGTCATGGGGGACTTTCTTCCACACACTATATGTTTTGCAGGCTACCATGAATATATTATGCAAAAACAAAGTATGCACTTTGGAGCAACATCTAACCAAGGAATAAGTTGTGTGCGTTGATGTTGAATTAAATGTATGTGAAACTACAGTGGATGTTATATTCTTTCACCTCTTTTTTTCCTCCCAAAATATTTGTGTTGTGAGGCTGGAGTAGCAAACCTAAGCAACAGAGTTAGTGTTTAGATTTTGAAGCTTGTCTGCGAGCAAAATAAATAGCAAAACAGAGAAAGATCAAGTGTGTTGAAACAATTCATATGTAAATACCTAGCTTGGCTTCTTTGCTGCCTCAGTTGCAGCTGCAGTTCTGGTCTGGCTACTGCAGGTGGCGTCCTCTCACACATACACACAGCTAAATACATTTTAGTTTCTAAAAGTATTTAAAAAGTAGGTTTTTGCCATCAATAAGTTTACACTTTTTGGATGCAGGACTATTCAAAGGAGGGGCACTGCCTGCTCGAGTTGACACAGCTTTGACTTTGGTTTGGTTAAATAGGTGAGGAACACACAACTATGTGACTCTTACAACGGCTACATCTGAACCTTTAAAGATTTTAACAAACTGAACCAGCGACTCATGTCTTACCTGGGAAAGATAAACAAAATGTTTCTGTATCAACAACTATGCTGTTTGGTTTTCATACCAAGACGTGCCATGTTACACTGAGAACTTCAATCAAACAAAAGTCAAAACTGTCAAAACTGGAATGTGCTCCAGCAACTAAAGCAAGTTGTGCCACAACTCACATGATACAACAATGAGGATGTTACTGACTTAATTTTTCTAACAAAGTCATTGTTGGGGACCATTGCCAACCATGGAACCAGGCCTGCAACTGGCAAAACATGGTGGTTAAAACCGAAAACATGATGACTTCAGATTAAAAGTTCAGATATTTACGCCTTCCATTTCTTGATCTGAGTGCTTACTGCTTACATCCACATTGGCCTGATTCACATCGAACAGCTGATGTTGATATGTGTTTGCTACTTGACCTCTAGGAAGCCCTTATGTAAATTCTAGAGTCAAGCATCTCCACTAGGTTTTCTTTTACCTATGTGTTACAAATATAGTCAATATAGTTTTGAATGTGGATCTTAGTTTCTATTGCTTGTCCCCCCCCTAGTTTCCATTTCACTGCTATTCATGGTACTCTCCCTCCCAAGTGATTGGTAGGTTCATTAATTAGCTTTGGATATTTGTATGCACAGAGTAATGTCACTAAGGAAAAGTGTTACCCCTCCACCCCTTAACTCTCTTAACTTTCTTCTGAGCCAACTGCACTGATTACTGTCTACCATGATTCCTTCGTGACTGATTGATTAATGGGATCCAAATCATAGTTCATTTCCTAAAAGTGCTAGCCAAGAAAAAAGAAATACTTTTTTCTGAACATTTCCTGCCAGTTTGGAACAGGAGGTGGGAAAGTTAACTTTCTTTCTTTGAAACTGTGAAAAGATTTTGTTTATTATTCAAATATGTTTTGCTTGTGATTGTGTAAACTGAATGACGATTCACCCTGATATGCTTTGCTTGTGATTGTGTAAACTCTGAATGACGATTCACCCTGATAAACATGAAGCCTTGCCTATGCTTATCATATGCCTGTGAAGACAAGTTCCTGTGTAAAGAGGAACGGAAAGTTCCACTTAAGCAGATGTTTAGTATAGTATGGACAGAACGTTTTAGCAAGATATGCATTTGTCTGTTAAGCAATCTATATTCTTTAGCAAGATATGCATTTGCAATCTATATTCTGAGAACAGGCGGAGACTGCCTCCGCCCTGTTGAGTAACCTACATGCCTATATAACCTGCAATAAAGAAGTGTACTGTGTGACTCTCTCTCGAGACGATTCACCCATGTACATGTGATTGATTGATTATATTGTCTCACTGTGTCTCTGTTTTACTTGGCAGACTTCTATTTGGGAATTTTCCCCCAACAGAAACTGATAAAGTGAGTGCGCACGAGGTGATGTTTTACAAAAGAGGTAATTTGAGGATTTCCTTTAGTCTTCATGATGGGAAGTTGAAGAGGAAGAGGAAGAGGGAATGAATGGAAGAAGAGATTATGTTCCCTTGTAGAAACATAATATGAGTTGGATGAGTTGGATTGAAAATTTAGAAGAAGTCCGCTGTTTTCTGCTGTTTCTCTCACAATAATTCTTTTTCCTTTTTAATCAGTTTAAAAAACATTTCAGAACTACATCAGTGGAAAACAAAAATATGCTCATTGGACTTGTTTCAGTACAATGAAAAGGACAACTATTACTCCATTATTCTCTAGGATAAAATTGCAACTTATTGTTGAATAGTCTTTGTTTTTTATTGTTTTCTTTTGTTTTGTTTCTTTTGATTATGAATGTTCTAAACTGAGTGAAATGTCACTGTGCTTTGTGTATCCAGTGCTATACCTTTAATTGTTTCTGTCTTCCTGGTTTCCATCAAGGCTCCTGGTGGCACACCTACAGCTCATGATTTGCAATATATCAACCAGCTTGTGAAACCACCCCTCACCACCTCAAGTGTCAGAAAACCTTCTTGGGCCAACATAAGTTTCACACTTCACAATTCCCTCTGCCTCTCCTCCAGCCCCCCTCACAGCCCTGCCAGCCACTCGATCTTAATTATTATCCTTTAAAAAATAAACCCTTCAAAACCTACTCCTGTTCAGTGCCCTGTGCTTGGGTCTGCTCGCTGTGCTTAACAGTATTTGTCTTAACAATATCTAAATATCACCCATAGTAAGTGCTGAGTAAATACTTTAAATGCTGAAGAAATGTGTTTGAGTGCTTGCTTTAAAAAAAAAAAATCTCACTTAGCAGAATATCCTAGACTCTTCCTTAAGAAAGAAAAGGAGATAATGCTGTCCCACATCTCCTTGTGGCAGCAGCATTCAAAGCAAAAAACACATAGATATATGGACACCACTTTGCTGGGAACGCAAAAGTTTGGGCAACCTTGTTAATAGTCATTATTTTCCTGTATAAATCGTTGGTTGTTACAATAAAAATCCATCCATCCATCCATCCATCTTCATCCGCTTTATCCGAGGCCGAGTCGCGGGGGCAGCAGCCTAAGCAGAGAAGCCCAGACCTCCCTCTCCCCAGCCACCTCCTCCAGCTTATCCGGGGGAACACCAAGGTGTTCCCAGGCCAGCCGAGAGATATAATCTCTCCAGTGTGTCCTGGGTCTGCCCCGGGGCCTCCTCCCGGTGGGACATGCCCGGAACACCTCACCCAGGAGGCGCCCAGGAGGCATCCTTGTCAGATGCCCGAACCACCTCAACTGGCTCCTTTCGATGTGGAGGAGCAGCGGCTCTACTCTGAGCCCCTCCCGGATGGCGAACTTCTCACCCTATCTCTAAGGGAGAGGCCAGCCACCCTTCGGAGGAAGCTCATTTCTGCCGCTTGTATCCGCGATCTCGTTCTTTCGGTCACTACCCACAGCTCGTGGCCATAGGTGAGGGTAGGGACGTAGATCGACCGGTAAATTGAGAGCTTCGCTTTTACACTCAGCTCCCTCTTCACCACGACAGACCGGTGCAGCATCCGCATCACTGCAGCCGCAGCACCAATCCGTCTGTCGATCTCCGGCTCCCTTCTCCCGTTACAATAAATACAATAAAAAATTTCAGTTAAATATATCATAGAGGAGATACACACAGTGATATTTGAGAAGTGAAATGAAGTTTATTGGATTTACAGAAAGTGTGCAATAATTGTTTAAACACAATCAGGCAGGTGCATAAATTTGGGCACTGTTGTTATTTTATTGATTCCAAAACCTCCCATGGCCCGCAGTGACAACGGAGACCTCCACCCCACGATACAAGGGTAAAAGGCTCCCCAAAGCAAAGCGCACTACTAAGCAGGTACTGCCGCTTTTCCCCGAATGCGTGGACGAGGTCACACGCTGCTGGGCAAAGCCAATTTCGTCACCCAACCCCGTGCAGGGAGCGGCGGTGTTTGACTGCGCTGGAATGAAGGAGAAGGGCATCTACCAAATTCCCACAGTGGAGAATCAGGTGGCTTCTCATCTCCACCCAAACCAGAAACTTTCCATGTCATCTGGTCCATCCCTGCCCTCCAAGGCCGAATGCCTGCAGTCCTCCCTGGCTGACAAGGCATATAAATCAGTTGCCACCACCGTGAGGGCATTGAACACATTCATCACTCCTGCTAGCCTACTTGGCGGAGCTCCAGGACCAGACTGCTGCGAACCTGGATGCTAGCAAACTGTGGGAAGAGCTGGGCATCGTTACGGACCAGTGCGGATGCGCTGACCGCCTGCACTTGCGCAGTCGGGTCTGGGCCACAGGACCAGATTCTGCCACAAGAGGGAGCCAAAGCCTACTGTGGAGTGCCTGACTTTGGGGCCGCTGTCAGCAAGAATAAAGAGATGGCGAGCTCTCACTGCACAAGAATGGGTTGTGAGGACATTAGAGCGAGGCTATCATTTGCAATCGCAACCACCCCTCCCAGATTTCACAGAGTGATTTTTCTCTCCTTTAAAAGGCGAATCAGCCAGGATTTTGAAAGAAGAAATAACTACCTTGCTATCAAAGGGAGCAGTACCAGAAATACCCCAGGAGCAGAGCCAATGCGGCTTTTACTCAAAGTATTTTCTCGTGCCCAAGAAGGGAGGGGGACTGCGTCTGATACTGGACCTAAGTGCTCTGAATCAGCATCTGAGGTCATACAAATTCAGGATGTTGTGGACCACCACTCTGCTGCATGTAGTGCGCCCAGGTTTACATCAATAGACCTGAAGGACGCATATTTTCACATCCCTATTTACCCGCCTCACAGAAAATTCCTGCAATTTGCGTTTCAGGGCAGAATGTACAAGGTTACTCTATTCCGTAACCCCTGTTCTCTGATAACATGAGTGAGGTGTCTCACCAGCTCGCCCTCCTTGCACGAAGCGAGGAAAAGATGAGCTTATCTTGAATGACGAGTGACGCTGCGTCACACCCTTTTATAGGGAGGAGGGTGGCCCCTCCCTGACGCAAGTGTCACGACTGCCAGCCAAAGCTGGCTGGAGTAATGACATAGAGGCTTCTGAGAACAATGCTGAGAGAGCGTTCCCCATAGTGAGACACCTCACTCATGTTATCAGAGAACAGGGGTTACGGAATAGAGTAACCTCAAGTTTTCCTCATCCACACATAAACACAAAAACAGAGTTTTTGAAAATTTCTGTTTTCACTGACCCAAAACGCTGTTTACTTGTGGACGAAAAGCCCAAATGCATAGAAAAAGCTGCGTTTTCAAAAATACCTGCCTACATGCGGACATAGCCCAAGTGCCAAGGTAGGTCTCCCCGCCAGAATTTTTTTCCCCTGAGTTGGGAGCACACGCTGGGCTGTCCAAATCACGGACAAACAGTATCCCACATTCTTGATTTTTAGTTCACAAACACTTCTTATAATGGCTAACTACTCCTGAAATTTTGGAGATGTTAGCTCTTTATGCAGTAAAGTTACAGCAGGATGCAAATAATATCAGGCTAATGCTTCTGCAGTTTGTTCCCCCAGTCCAAATCATGGACAAACAGTATCCCACAATTGTTGATGTTTTTAAACCCATTTTGCACAGAGACATTTTTTGAAAAAGGTATTGATAGCAATGTTGAATATTCTTACACAGGAAAAAAAAAAACCCAACTACATGTACAGTAATTACACCATAAAGATGATTTGTTTTTCTTTTCTTTAAAATAAGTAGTAGTTTATTTTATTGCAACATGTAATTATTTGCAGTTTACTTTTATTTGTTTCGTTTAAAAATTAAAAATTTAAAAAAAGTTTTGAGGTGTGAAATAAACTGCAGTGGAGTATGAGCCAACACACCAACGTTAAACCTTTAGATATGCAGTAACTATTTCCGTTATGCTTTGATGGTATGTTCATTATAGGCATGCCCTGTGTTCATAACCCATATCAGCATCCTAATGATGGTGAACATTATGCCGTGAGCCTTCGCACTTGTACCCTCCTGCTGTGATGAATGCCTCTTTGATTTTGCTGTAAAGTGAGATGCTCAGCAACATAATTTTGCTCCATGTCTGACACTCCTCAGCTGCCCTTTTGTAGAACAGATTCCAGAAAAAGGCCATTATATATGGTAATCTTTTAAAGAAATAATCTCTGTTAAATGGATTTATACTCAAAACTTCACACTTTAACTCAAACCTTCCTTTACATAATTTTTCTCTTGGGAACCAGTGAATCTCAGTTAGTTCAGGACTTTCTACCCCCAGCACTCTTCGATTCCTTCTTCGGTGCAGATTTCCCTGTCATTACAGGCTGCTTACATCATCCCACAGTACAAAGGCCCGACACATCCGCTTCGATTGACAGTAAACGGCTGATATGTGTGAATGTATCTCTTTAAATATCGGCTAAAGTGGGAAATTAAATTTTGGATTAAGGATTTAGGCCTTTCTTCCTCCTCATTCATCCCTCGTCTTCATCCTGTAATCTTTTTTTCCTCCTTTTAAAGCCCAGACAGCTGAAACCATCCTGCTGCTAAGCTGCTTCTTGCAACCTAAAATGAGGGAATCGCTTCTCTGTTCAAACTGGAGCACAGAATATATATTTTAAAAAATATATATCCAGATGGTCATACAAGATTAAAGTAAATGCTGTCATTCTTTTTCTATATGTTATAGAATCATGAATATCTGACATATTTCACACTGCGATTCCACTTGGAAAAACATCCACAATCTTAATTTCATCCCAATTAGTCACCCCACTGATCTCTTCAAAGAGCAGATGTCCTGGATGATTTCAACCTGTGTAAAAATGAAAATGAAAAGCTGAAAATAAATGAAAAATGTCACCATATTAATAAAAAAAAATCACAGCACAGCCAAGTCAGTGTACTTCTGGTGACAGTCCCAATCCCAGATACATGGGGAGGGTTGTGTCAGGAAGGGCAACCAAACGTGCGGATCATTAGGAAACATTTCTGTAAGTGATCAGTCAGGAGGTGACAGTTGGGACTCTAATTGGTAAAGGGAGAGATTTAGCCAATACGATAGCAAGAAGGACGGTAGCTATATTGTGTGTGCAGGAGACCAATGTAAGGGAAGGAGATCCAGGAGCATTTGAGGCAGATTTAAGCTTTTCTACCATGGTGTAGGATATGAAGAAAAATGGAGTAGAGGTAATCTTGAAGTGTGGGAAGAGTGTGAGACAGGATCATGAGTTTGAAGCTAGAAATAAAAGGTGTGTTGTTGAATGCTGTCCGTGTGCATGCCCCACAGGTTGGATGTCAGGAGGGAATGGTGATTGGAGCTGATTTCAATGGAGATGAAGGGAACAGAGGTGATGAGGAGGAGTTGAGTAGGTCTGGTGTTAGAGAGAGAACTGTAGAAGGACAGATGGTGGTGGATTTTGCAACAAGGATGGAAATGGTTGTGGTGAACATTTACATTATGAAAAAGGAAAAACAGGGTGAAGCATATAAGAGAGCGGAAAGTGCACACAGCACACTCATTTATCACTTTCAGATTGTGCACAAGCACATTTTCTCGGATGCTCAGCTTTGTCTAATAGCAACGTGTTCCTGTTTTTGTTTGAGGCTCATTAGACAAAGGCGACCACTTGTAATTGTTTCTCTGCGTTTCTGCTAATGTACCTACACAGTTTCCCTTACGCAGTCGTTTCTTGCATTATTTGTCTGGCAGGATGTCACCGACTGCATCAGAGTGATATGGACTTGTGTTCATTTATGAATTTGTTGCAGTTAAGATAAATTACTCGAATCAAAATATAATTTTCTTTAAGAATATCTCCTCTTTTCTGTTCATTTTCAGTTTCGAGCCACAGTTTCATATCATTTTTGTCTGCATTCAGAAATATTGTAAAAATATATATGTGTCGAAGTCCTGCTGGTTGAGACAACCTCTGACTTATTTATAAAAGTCTGGTGCTGATACTCTGTACTTGTGAGACATGCTTTGGAGACAAAGTCAAAAGAGTTGGAGCAAAGACACTTTGACACTGTCAGAGAAAAAATAAAATACTAGCAGGAATTTTAATTTTTAATGGTTTGCGGTGCATTCCTACAGTTGCTGTGTGTCTGTTTCGTTAAATGCACAAACGATCACTTTTCATCTTGACATTTCTTTGGTTTGTTTCTTCACCATTAATGAAGTTAGGAGTAAAAAAAAAAAACATATCTATGACAACTAAAAGTACACATTGTTATTGTTTATGAGAAAAATGTTTTGTAGGTCAGATTTAAAGCAAGTGTCTCTCACTGAGCCCTGAAGGTTTGATGACATACTGCCACATCAGTCAAGAAGCTTGAGCTCAAACTGTTTGATGCTTTGGCTTTTATGTCAAAATCTGGGCAGGCCTGACAGCTGGGGATGGAAACTTCAGGAGATGATGCATCGAACGACGGGGACAGGATGGCAAGATTTTGAAACAAAGCCGAGACTGGGACAGACCAAGGCAGTGAAGAAAAAATGGATAAATAGCACACACACGCAAAAACTTGCTGCTGTAGTTTACCCATATACACATTCACAATTTAAACCATCTTCAGCGATTTGTTCTCATTAAGAAAACTAACAGTGTTCGATGTAGTTGCCTTGTAGCGTGACCAAGCACAATTGTCCCACCACACGTGTACCACACCCGTGTCAAGCTGAACCTGAACTGCATTTCACACTAGTTAAATAAAGTTGGCTTTGGAGGTCCAACATGCTCGGTCACGGTACGGATTGCCTAATGTTAGCGCAGCCTAAACTGGCTCCTGCAATCTAAAAGAAACCCATCTAATTGCCCTTGAACCAGCATATGGGACTCCACTTTGAATTACTGTTAGATGTGGTGGCCTGGGTTAGGAAGATATCACGGTTTAGATTCATATTCTTTCGACTGAGGCATTTTTTATCAACCATAAGGTCTGTCTCAAAGGTGCTTAATTGGGTAAAATAACATTTTTTGGCAGCTATAGCATTGTGCATTTACTGTATATGTCTATAGAGATGCCAAACTGCCTTTCACTGTTCTTGTAACAGTGACAATAAAAAAGCTATTCTATTCTATAGTTCTTGTTTGTTCACAGGAAGCAAGTGAAATGCATGCTTGATTCGCTCAACCACTTCTTTAAAGTGGCGAGTCTGATCTTTAAGCTCATATTCGTCATATAACTGTAGCCTGAATAAGTTTTGGTGCAGAGGTAAATTAGTACCCATAAATCCATATAGTATCCACATACTTTACAGGATATACATTACCTTTCTTACACAATAAGAATACTTTTGACTCTTTCTAATCTCCTCTCTCTGGGAATCTCACTCTCAGACACACTCTGAATTTTTTTTCCATTTGTCCAACTTTCAATCACCATTACCTGAAAGCTGGGACTCATCTCCATTATCTCCACTTGATGTGCAGGGACAGCAGAGGTCATCTGGAGTTAGTGAGCTCTTCACCTCATGAAGAAAAAGGCCAGACACCCCGAGAAGCCAGATTTCAGCTCATTCTTGTATCTGCAATCTCATTTTTCTGTCAGTGACTGTCGACAAGAATTATAAAGAAGTCCCCTAAACAGAGATCTGCTCTGAGTCTCTCTGTTCACTCTCTATTTAAAGACATTTAAGCATTATGAATTATTCTGTACAGGAATAATAATTAGATGTTTTTCTTGAAAAGGCGACCTAAAATCTTTGACACGCACAATGTGGAGGACATTACACTGACTTATAGTCTCTTTTATTATTATAGTATATTTAGTTTGTTGACGTTTCTGTGTCACTTTCCTAAAGCCTTCACCAAATTTTCTGGCATTCCGGCAAATCTTTCTGGTTCTGATGCTCATTCACTGAATGATGTGTGAACATCCACGCAGGAAAACCAGAAGCAGCAGCTTTCATTTGGAGGAAGTGAACAGTGCCATATTGAAATGTCTGACAAAAGATATGCAACAAAGATCAATTCATCTGCATGAGAAGCGTTTGTTTGAAAAACAGAACATTTTCATTATAACACAGTAGGTGTATGTGTGGGTGTCAGAGTAAAAGATAAAGTAACAAAAAGAATAGCCTCTGGGTGTTAAAGTGAAGAAAACAATCCCACACTTGTACAGCATACACACTGATATATTAACACACACACAGTGAACTTCCTTAGTTGCACAGGTCAGTGTCATTGAAGTTCAAAACCACCAGTGAATAACTGAGGAACCGTCAAAGCTCCAATGTGATGTAAAACACATAAATGTGTGAGTGTGACGTGAATGCAGGCAGAGTGGAAGACTCTTAAATTCACATTATTGCCTCATAAAGTTTATTTGCAAAGATGTTGCTAATGATTGCAAGAGTTTCATACAGACTTTGTTAAAGCCTGAAAGCTAACCCACCTGAGCCTGAATAAAACCCACTGTTTGATGCTGAAATGCACTCAGTATCTCTTGCTGACAAGGCATTGATTTGGATTTTTGTTATTGGTGCCATTTGGATGATTTTAAATGAAATCAAAAAGTTGGCAGCTGGATAGTGTAGTAGTAAGACTACACACCTTTAGAGCCTGAGTCGCACGTGACATCGTATTCCAGTCCTCCTCTTCTCCAAAGAATCTTATTTCTGATGTTCTTACATACTGATCTTTTGCTGTTTGCTCTTTTTTGTATATCAAAGTTTTTTAAAACGTTCCTTAGTCTTCTGGTGTATGAGTCCCATCATCTTCATGATGAACCACATCTCTGCTGCATTAATGGTGTTGTTCATTTTCCATCTCAATACGTGAGGATAGGTGCAATGTGTCTGTAAGTTAAAGGAAAATCTTTGCTGGATCAGAGAACGCTTTGTTTGCCATTGCAATCCAAATGTTGATTTTATGCAATGTTGCTGTGAGATATAGCCCAGCCAAAAAGTCTGCGCTCTAGTTTTAGTGAGTGAAATTCTAGTATTTTTTCTTGTATGCTTGTTTGTACTAATTGCCATGTATCCTTCTCTTTTCTTTTAAATGTTTCTGCACAACAATCATATCTAAAGCAATATGAAAGCTTAAAGGAACAAATGTTCATCTGCACACACACTTGCTCTTTGCAGCCACCTGATGTATTGCTGCTGCTGACATATAATAGTAGTTGCAGCATCTAAGTGGAAAGGGAAATACTTCTCTGAGTAATGTCTTAGTCTGACACAGTCATCCATCATAATCATGCACAGTCAGATAATCAACATCTGGAATGAGCTGGATATGAGTGCAAGTTGACTGTTTCCTCTGGGTTTTAAGGTAATAACTTGAAAATAGGGTGAATTAATTTGAAATAAGGAAATAAGGATTTTTTTAAATTAATATAAGATGTCTAATCAAAAGGATTTCATAAAAAGTCAAGTTCAGCTTGCACAGTTGCTGCCTCTGCAAGCTGCTTTGCAACCCACTTCCACCTTAACCCTTAATGTTCTAACATTCAGTGTCGTGACTGTCTTTGATCCCTGCCCAGTACTTGCTGCTCTCCCTGCTTTCCTCACTAAAGGGTGAGGTGGTCCCAGAAAGGACTACAGATAGTAGTACGGAAAAGAGAGAGAAGCGAAATCTCTTTTGATTAAAGATGCTGACTGAAGTAATAATAAATGATATGGTCAGTTGTTCTTTATACAAAACAAGCAGAGAGGGCAGGTAAATTGATTTAAAAAGGCAGCCTGGGAAGCATTTTTCACATTCACTGAAAGTATCAGTAAAGCTGATGTTTATGTAGAGTTCAACTGTGAGCATAACTGGGAAAAAAAATACTCAGGGGCTTCAAAATCAGTTGCCAAGCCAGGAAATATTCTGAGGCTAGATGAAAGAACTAGAGAGGAATACTGAAGTTGTGAAATGCTTTTGAATTCCCAAATCTCATCCTTTACAGCATGAGCTGGTGCAAAGGTAGAGTTAAGTAAATAAGAACAGTGACAAAATGAAGAGGATCAGTTCTATTCAAAACTTTAAAGAAGACTGAAGATGAGAGCGTAGCATCTAACATCTAAATGTGCATACGTTTAATCATTTTCACTAAAATGTAAGTTGGTGAGATTGTAAAATGGCCAGAGAGAACTGGTGGAGAAAACTTTAACAACAAAAAGAAAAGACAGGTCAGTAATGAGAAGTGCTTTGCACTCTGATTAATGAGTCCCATCGGGTCCCTCTGTTAAAATATTCTTATCCAGTGGTGATGCAGTTGGAAGGCAAAAGATTTGGGAGTGGCTGATCTCCAAGTGTACATATGCTAATTATTTTAACAGGAACAAACTGTTGACTGTCAACATGAGACTAAGGAAAACTGATGAAGGGCTGAAAACCCCAAACTAATTTCATGCAATCCAAAAAACATTTGTTGACATGGGGAATAGATTTCTGATGCCCTTATGTTTAAAATCTGCATATTAATAATCTGCTCTGTATTTGTTTAACCAATAGACCCAACTTCAAATGGCCTTTTGTTTTCCACCTGAAAAATTGCATTTTTTATCATCAGGACTGGGAAGTTTGGATTTGCATGGAAGAAATATTTCAAGTTAGTACTCCAAAATTAATTCAATTTCTGAAAAAAAAAAGTTAAAAAAAAAACTCAATAGAAGTCAAAGGACTAAAAAGCTGAAATATGGATCAATTACATATTTCTACAGTACTTCTACAGTAATGGTCGATTCAAGCTCTGAAGAAGTCCAGGAACAATGAATGAAATTAGCACAGTAAAAGCAGTTTAAACACTGTGTAAAACCGTGTAAAATGTGTGCTCAAGCAGAAGCAGTTTTTTGAACTACAAATTTTTAAAAAAGGACTTGAGGTGAAGTGTAGTTAATAGGTCAGATGACGTATTAGCAAACAAAATACTGCAAGCTAATATGATGAAGGTCTTCCCATGAAAAAATAACGGATCTCTTCAGGATCATCCCCTCATACAGCTCCTACTTTGAGAGCTTCTGCCATTATAAAAAGTCCCCTTGTACTTGTGCATCTGTGATGTGCTTTTGTGTTACTTTTGTATGTTAGTGTTGAAACATGTATTCAGTTAGCCTCCTCTGTGTATGTCACCAAGTTGAGAAGATGATATAAGAAGTTGTATGCTAGTTTGAACTGTCAATTTGTCAGCTGTGCCATGTTGGAGTGAGGACCCAAATGCAAAGACAGAGAGAGGCAGAATACAATCAAGAAGCGAGCTGCATATTTAGGCTGGTGTGTTCATGGAAAGTGGAGAAGCTAAAAAACGTTATAAAATGCATCTTTCTATAAAGAGTTTAGCAGGAGAACAGCAAATAGCAAAGCACCTCGTAATGTGTGAGCAAAGGTCTGACAAAGTGTTTTTACGAAAAATGCTTTAATTCTTTAAGACAGTCTGTAGTTTAGTGTTCTATGTGTGTGTGTGAGAGTCTTTTAATTTGATTGTACAAACTGTACACTGTATGAAACATTAAACAATCAACTGTGAAATGCTAGAATACCATAGTACATCATGAGCCTATGCTAAACAAGGCGCTTGCAAAACACAGAACCTCTAAAATTAACCGAAACATAACAAGGCATTAAGAACATTTACGCCTTAAACTCAATGAAGACCTCATATCTTCACACGGGGATTTTTTTTTTTTTTTTTACAGACTGTTTTCATTACTAGCTAAAGATCAGAGTTCCAAAAGTCAGGAAATTATTATTCCCTTCACCGTCACCTTTCGCCTCCCTGCAGTCTTTGTTTTCCCTGCTAAGAAGTCTTAAAGTGACCTTTAAAGATATTGTTGAATTTTTAAACTCACTCGATCAGTCGTGTCTCTGATGATGGATCCGTTGGCCTTGCAGCTCCGACCGCTGCATCCATATTCATGCAGCTTGTTTCGGTTCTCAATCATCTGCCACTTATTCTCACACACAAACACAATCGCTGGGCTCAGAAACAGCCAAAACCAAGAAAGTTCCATTGTTTTGGCTCATTCATTTTCCCGCCTCCTGCTCTGTCTTTCCACCCTCTATCCCTCTTTTCTCAGACAGGGTGAGGTTGCCCTTTCCTTTCTGTCCAGCCGGGGAATGCTAATGGCAATGCAACGAGGCCAAGACCATTAACCAGTAAACACACACACACACACATTCTATTGCGTAAGCAAAACTCAAACATGTTGTGCTTCAATGAACAACAGGAAATACACACTTGCAGGCTGAAGCCCATGTGCAAAAGGAAACAAATGGTAGTGTCTAGCTTTTGTTTCTGCAATTCTGAACTTCAGTCCAGGACAGTAAAATAGAAGCGAGAGGTACAGACACAATGACAGAAATGTAAAGAAACAGACAGACTTTGCTTTGCATTCATTGTGCTAACTGCATGCACAATGAATGCAAATTTGATTTGTACAGGTTAGCTCATGACAGAACATGCAACACCAACTGCTGCACATGTAGCTCCACAGCCTCACTCAAGTCACTACACTGTAAACTGACTGTGCACCAGTCAAGTAAATTCCATTTGACCAGATTCCATTAAACGTAACATTTTACACTATGTAAGAAAATTACATGAAAAGATGTACATGTAATTAATTAAAGTCAGCATTTTGGGCTAATTTCTAATAACTTTCACTTTTAAGGGTAGCAGTTGAAAACTAACCCGGGTAAAATCCAAGCATGTTCAGCTGAGCAACTCATTTGCACAGAAAATCTCCCTAGGTGTTCCCATAATTGTTAAACTTGGCCGATTAATGATTTATAACAAATGCATCTCAGTGGTCTTATGGTGATCTAAAAAAATTACTAAAGGCCAAGCGAGAGAGGGATCCCCCACCGAGATACAGCACTCACCCCAGAATCCTTGATTTCCTTCCCTTGAACCCACAAAATGCTGTTTTTCGCAGTTTTAACACTGCAGGAAAAAATTAACTTTTAGATTATAATGAGCTGCACATAAGCTGCAAAACTTAATGTTTTTATCATCATAAAAATATTATCATAAATTCTTGGTTATCTTAAAATCTGACCTAAAAGAACAAAGTTTAAATATAGTAATCATCAAAGCGAGTATTGCAAAATGCTAAGAATGAAAGAAACTAGAAGAAAATGATAAAAATAGATCATATATTAATGAAAATAGCCCATGCAAAACTCAAGTGCAACATCAGAATAGGGATAAAAATAAGGTAACAAATAATTAAAAATTAACATAAAATTCTAAAAGCTAAAAGAATAACATTGTGTTAAGCTGAGAATGTTTTTTTTTTAAAATGCTAAGATGTATTTAAAAAACCCCTGATATATGTAAATAAATCTTTGGCAGTGATTTCAAAGCACACAGAGACAAACCAAGCTGGCGTTACTCTAACAGCAAAAACTAGCTTGGCTTTTGTCTGTAAGCATGATGTGGGAACAGTTGGCTGGTTTCTGCCTGAGAATCTCAGGCTGTGCACTGGTTGGGAACAGCAATTTGAATATATATATTCTGTCTCCAGGCCATGAAGGGCTTCAGAAGTTGCAAGCAAAATCTTAAGATCAAATATAAAAGTAATGGGCAGCCAGTGTAGATAAACCTGTATGTGTGTATTTTGTATGCAGAGGAAATCAACACAAAACTACATTTACTTCTGACACAGATCCTCACCAAGAGTTTAGGATGTGAAGAAATTCCACGTTATCTTATGTCCCTTGAGACCTCCAGAACCACAAACTTCACTTGGTTCTTTTCAGGAACACCGTCCTCAGATTTCCCATAAACCCTCACATTCTAGGCATCAAATGCTGCACATATCTTTATGCTGTATTTAGACTGTTTGTTTGCTTGTCATATACTGTTCAGAAGGGAAGTATCCCCTAAAACCGATCAGATGCTCATCAACTGTGATGTTTGAACATGGGTTATAGATGAGTAGCTGGCACTCCACACACTTGTCCCAAACCTCTCTGATCTCTGCCAGTTTGTATTGTGGATGACTGCCTAGTCTTGTATCATGGCTGTCAAAGCAAATCACCAGTAACAACATGTAAAACTTCTGCAGTGACATTGTGGACCAAAAAATTGTCCGTCTAAATTCTGCATCCCATAAACTGCTGGTAGATTTGTTTCTGAATTTGTACACACCACTCAAAATCAAGACTTGTGTATGCGTTGATGTCTTTCTGGGTTACCTCCTTGCTATTGCCTTTGTGAGTCTGTTTGCCTTCCAGGTTAGTCCAGGTTCTTGACATTTTGCTGTCAACAATCCAGAATTGATGTAAAGCTTTATTCTGGCAACTCGATAGCCTTCATCCATCTGTTCTACGAAGCTAAGCCTGTTAAAAAGGTTGCTATTCTCCAAGTGGCTACTTTTCTGTTAAGTATTTTAAGTTCTGTGAATCCATGGTGGTCCACAAGTTGCTATCCTGAGTCAAGAGCTAGCTAACAAGAGATGACTGTTCTGCAAGACAAGAGTGCCTGTGCTGTGACTATATGTGAATGATGTGAATTGCCCAGTCAAATTCTTAAAAAAGGTGGGTAATCCATGCCAGTTCATAACGGATACACAAAAGCATCATACACCAAAATCTATGTGAGAAGTGTCAACACAGGAGTTATTCGCGTGCACGAGAGGCTCTGCTGCTGAGCAAAGGTTTCAGGGAACCAGAGATGTGAAAACACCAAGACTATACAAATGTTGAATGAAACACAAAAATCTATGCAAATTAGCACAATTTATTTTGCATGTTCCTTTGAAGCATGTCAGGGATTTTCACTTTTCAGCAACAACTGGACAATCACAATCCCACAACCTCTGGTTATTGTTTAGATTAATATCCCTGTCCACCAGGAAACTACTGAGGCCAGGTACGATTACGCAGACTTAGAGGAAGTATGAGTGTGGGAGCATCTTGCTGCAACACTGGATCACATCACTCAACCCAGGGTGCTGCCTCAGGGGTTTAATTATTTCACTGAGCTCATCTGTCTGAGACATTCTCCATAATGATTGCTGGAACAGCACACAGCTTACACATTCTTACATATACGCTTATGTGTTTAATTGCACGTGTTTTATTCATCAGTTTTCTTAGACATATTGCATTTTTTAATTAACAGTGGGAGTACGGAAAACATATCATGCTTGATTGTTATTCTAGTACTCATGGAGTTTCCTTGTCTTTCTCAAATCAACAAAGCAAAAAAGTGTTTTATTTTATTTTATTTTATTTTGTTTAGTTTGTTCAGTGGCAGAAACAAATTTCCATACTAATCAGTGCCTTATGTACATGTAGCGCTGTTTTACTTTTCATCCATGTAAAAGCAGATGTTTTAGCAACATGTCACTCATTGAGCCTGGATTCAGCTTTTATAATGGATTTTGTTCAGTTTCGCTCCAGTTGAGTCATTAATTATAGATCAGGTAATATTGTGTTGGTCCCCGTTTTGTTGTCGAAACTTTTTCATCAATTTGAGCCACAGTAGCTCATCTGTTGGATGGAACAACAAGGGTCATTGCTCCCCACCCTGTCACTGGTTCACCACTGTTCAATACTTGGACCACTCTTGACAGATACTGACAGACCGGGAACAAGAGCTGCAATTCAGCCCTTGTCAAACTCGCTCAAATCCTTACGTTAGCCCATTTGTCCTGTTTCTAACACATCAACCTTGAAGACAAAATCTTCACTTGCTCCCTAATATATCCCAACCACTAATAATTGCCATGATGAAGAGATAATCAGTGTTATTCACTTTACCTGTCAGTGTTCATAATGTTATGCGTGACCGGTCTACGTCTGCCTGTGACTTTTCATGACAATGCTACAGGTTTACCCTGTCTAGCCTCAAACTAAATAAGGGAAAGTCATAACTAGTATTTTATATTGAATATTCAATGCAGATATCTGCTACATTAGTGGTTTAACATTAAATATCACAGCAATATAGGGATCATTAAGCTCATATGAAAAATTCCGTCTTTTTGTAGGTTTAATCATCCACACTAAATCATTTTAATCAAGTCACATCACAAAAGCAGCCAGTCTGGGTACATAAACACTCTTCACTTTACTTTAATTTGTTTCTAACTAAATTTCTAACCAGTTTTCTCTTTTCAGTAGGAAGCCAGCACTGACTAATTAAGCCAGAACAGAGTTAGTCAAGTAAATTTGCTCACATTCTTTAACAGCAATACTGAAAATACTAGAAATTCATGTGCTTCAATGATTTAATGTGACTGAGGCTGAGAAGGAAAAATGGGAAATCCCAAAAACCTGAGCTATCTTTCTACTCTCCTCCTCTCTCTCATTTGAAGAAATCGTGCTGCAGCTGCAACTCCGAAGTGAGCACCAAAGACTGCAAAGCTGCCAACTCTCAGTCAGCTCCCTCTGATTGTGCAAAGCCAACAGACTGAAAGCCCGTTTCCCAGCCCTCCACCGATCAATAGCTCATATACGGTTTGGCAGCGCCAGTTTAGCTGCGTATCACCCGGCCCAATGGGCACTATCTGCACCAGCACAATTTAATCAGGCTCGGTTATTGGGATCTGTGACTGTGAATAGAACTGTGGGATGCACACACTCACCCATACACACACACAACACATACACAATGTGGCCAATCAATTGATCAGGTGAATAACAAAGGAAGAAGATTCTGGAAACACATGCCAGTGTGTTCCAGTGGACTGTGTGTTTTTGTGAAATTAAATTGGCAGGGATCTGTATACAGTATGTCTGTGTGAGAGTGTGCATAATAGACTAAATAGATAAGCTTATGACTGAGCATGTGTATTCTCAGGGCACAGTTACTTAAAATTCACAGCCCACCTGTAATTATCCCCTTTTCTTTACTCATCAATCTGTTTCTGAGTTTAACTTGTAGACAGAAAGTAAACTAAGGTGTAGACACGTGCTTGCTGGTCCAGATGGTGGCAGGTTTGATGCAAATCTGTGTAGATATACAAGAAGGCTTAACTACCTTTTTTTTTAATCGCCACAATCAGATGTTCATGCTTAAAAAAAGTAAAATTACCTGCAAATCTAGACAGGCGAGGCCCATTTGCTGCTTGCATTTACATTTCCACCTTAAATAACCTGCGTTTCCAGGAGAACTACAAATGCATTTTGAGGAAGTTGTGCTTCCGAGACAGTAATGAAGTGAGGAATCCATCATTCAGAGGCGGATCTGCCGATTTCACAAGCCTTAAGGGACCGTGATTCAATGCAACATTGGGTTGTTGTCGTTGAGCGATGATGTAGACACGCTCCACCGTGGCCACTTAGACATAAAATCCATATCTGAATGCAGCACTACTCGAGTCCCACGCTTGTGGTTAAAAAGTTGTTTGGGGAAATGTTAAGACTTAATTGAAGTAAAAGAGGAGAAGGCAGGTTGAGGGAATAATGAGGACATGCCCAGGTGGTTGAAAGTGGAGAGCTGTAGCTCGAGAGCCAACCAGCTGTAAATTGAATGAAGGCATGTAGCATGTTTGCTCTCAGGAGAACAGAAAAATGAAAAAGTACACTTTGCTACGGTCAAAAGTGGCACTCAATCTGTCCCAGCTCCATCTGAAGACACAAAATCAATTTCCACACCTCTGCCCCCTGTTGCAGGCTGTCACTCAGCCACTGAAGGTGTCTGTAGGCCGGAGCCGAGCAGGAGGATTTTTCTTTTTTAGAGGCAGAGCATTGAACTTATTGATCTGGACAAATCTCCAGAGCTCAACTGCTACACTGATGATCGCCATCTGAGGATTTTAGGGGAGAAAAGCCATAAGAGGCTTCTGGGAGTAGAAGTCAGGGACGCAAACTTCAAATTAAGGTTAAGATGCTGCATTCTTCACCACTGGCTCGCATCTCACTCACATGTAATTAACCCCTTAAACCCCAGGCGGCTGTTTGACTTTTCAAACTGCTTACAAAGGTTTTGCTCTGTGGAGGAAGAGCATTTTGAAACACAAGAAGTCTTCTTATCTCGACCTTCATGAAAGAGAGTGAATTGGAAAATTCCACCAAGTGACAACCAACTTTCTCTTAATGAAAACTGTAACAGTGAGGCAATGACACTGATGTTATTGAACCGGTGCTAAAAAGCTGTCAAGAAATGACACGTTTGATGCAATAATCGAGGCACTAACTCCACGCTATGTTATTTACAACTTCCAATAATGTTCCCTAAAGCAAGCGTGTGGAACGAAAGGTGCACCTGGATAAACAGGAATACCAGCAGCCTAAGGAGAACCTGGCTGTGTGTTTGATGATGTGTCATGGGGTGACCCTTATTTCCAGAAATGGTCAATTTGACATGGAAGCCAGAGGCTAATTTCCATTAATCCATCCATCCATGCGTGCTCTATGGCAGTGTTTCCCAACCTTTTGGAGCCACATATTTCACATTAGAAAAATCACACGGCACGCCACCAAACAAAAATGTCGCAAAAAGCATGTTGATAATTTTTCCCCACGCACCAGGCAGAGTGGAATTGGTTCAGTTTGTCCCCACTATACCTTTTTTGCTTTCTTCTGTCCACTACTCATGCTAGGGCCTTCATCTGGGTCGGAATTTTCTCCAGGATCATATTTATCTATTGCTATTACACGCTGCCTCGTTTCGCAGCATGACTATTATGCAATTTCTTTTTCGTCTTCTTCTGTTTTAGTGGCAGTTGGCAACCCATTTACTTAGAGCAGGTAGTTGTACTGCCCTCTAGTGGAAGAGAATGCAATTATTCTGCCCGTTACTCACACTTAGAGTACTAATCAAGTGGAACCACATAATCTTCCACAGCACACTTGTTTATTTCTCACGGCACACAGTGGTTGGGAAACGCTGCTCTATGGGAATGCTCTAAAGTTTTTTCTTTTTGGGGAGATGTGTTGGATTGCATGGGAAATGACTGAAGTGTGCTTTGCTCAGGTCACCAAGGATGTGTCTCCTCAGGGACAGGAGTGCCTTACCACAGCTGAAGAAGTCTGTAGAGTAATAATGGTGGAGTCCAGTGACTTCGGCCACAGATCCTTAGGTTTTGGAAATAATCTCAAACTCTGACCTGGGACAATGTGGACTAAACAATTAATGGACACTGTTGATTGTGAGAAGATGTTGGAGAGGCTTAATTATAAAAATGAGATGGTTAAAGAGCAGTGGGACAGATTCTATGAGTTTTTATCTAAAGACGAAGCAAAAGCTTAATTTGATGGAAGTCCGATAGCGTCGAATGGATGTCTCCAAAAGTTGATTGCCAGGATTTATACATCGGGGAAACCAAACAACCTCTGGCTAAGCAGATTGGACAACACAGAAGAGCAACCTCGTCAGGCCAGGACTCTGCAGTCTGTTTACACCTACAGGCCAGTGGACACTCTTTCAATGATGAGGATGTACACATCCTGGACAGGGAGGAACGCTGGTTTGAGCGCGGAGTCAAGGAGGCCATTTACGTGAAAAGGGAAAGACCATCTGTGAATTGAGGAGGGGGCCTAAGGGTGCATCTTTCGCCATCTTACAATGCTGTGATTGCAGCCATTCCCCAACTCTCTGTGAATGGTACTCATGGACATTGATCAGTGGTTGTTGATCAATGGTCATGAGAATTTGCCTAATTATGATGAAGGAACTGACCTCCCAGCCCATTGTTCCTTCAGTGGGCTGGTTTCAGTCATTATGTACTGTTTATAAGATTGCGGAAACCTGCAGTCAGCTGAGACTGATCTTCTTATTTCAGTTTTTTGTAGCTCTTGCACATTTAAAGTTGTACTTGATTTCTGAACTGAACCTATGCAAAATAACTAGAAGTTATTAAAATATAAAACCCATAATATAAAATAATATAATGCAGAGATTCACTGGTTGCAGTTTTAACTGCTTTAAAACTTCGCTCATACCGAGGCTGCTGGCTTGCGGTTGTCTCTGAACTTTGGATAGCTTTAGCTTTAGTCCTTTTGTTAGCTTCTTTAAAATGTCCATGTTCAGCTGGATAAGGATGATTTGAACCTATGATTAGGTTTTTTGCTACATTCTCATCTTGTTCATCACAGCCACAACAACACACAAACAATAACTGGCTGCTTATAGCGGTCCAAGAACACCAGAAATCCAGTCCCTGCAGATCAACTGGTTCATTTCTAATAAAATAAAAATGCATTCTGATCTGAAACAGACATGTTTAAAAATGACTGAGTAAGCTTCTTAGAATAGCATGATTTTTAAAAATCTTTCAAAAGTACCCCAGATTGTCAGATTAAGCTTTGTTTGAAAACAAAATGAGGTGACGGCCCACCTCTGTTTGAAATACTCAGTCTGCAGACTTTTCAGCTCAAATCAGCATGAACACAGAGCTGAATATTTACCAGCTGCTCCTAAAGACGGTGTATCTGAGCAAGACAAATTGAGCACAGTATTGGTTCAGGCAGGCCACAAAGTCTCATTTCCTCCAATGATCTCAATGTGCGCTGATAACTTGCTCAAAAGATTGCTGCACAGCCCCTTTGACGCCACGGCCACTTCAGCTTCTCCTTTCATGCATGCCTCATCTTCAATGCCTGCCCGGGCTGCTTTTTGCTGTTGCTCAAGATGGGGAGCCAAAACAGAGCCACACATCTAAAGGACTGTAGTGGTTCTGGTGGTAACGAGGAAAAAATGCGCTACTTTAGTTTAATTTACTCCCAGTTGATGTCATAATGTATGATAAAGGAGCATCGAGCCAGACTAAGGGCGCATTTGTCCCAAGTTTCAACTCTTCTCAATATCACATGCAATACACTTCACTGATGATTTTAACAAAACTATAAAGAAGCATAAAAATGACAGCCATCACTGTTAAACACAATCTGAATCATACTCTGACTAGACAGAATGCAAACCCTAAATATAATTATTCCATAAATATAGGCTCAGATTATTACACCACCACCTCCTCCTCCCTAAACTCTCATTCAGGACTCAAAACTTTGAGAACCACTGATCTAAATCTTCACTTTTTTCTTTTCTAAATGCTACCAAAGCGCCCTGTGGTCAGCCTGGACACATCCTGTCTAGACTTTAAACATCTGCTGCTCTCCGTTTCTGAACATTAATCCTTAACTCAAGGTCTGCTGAATTAAATCACACTAGAGATTAGAGGAGTGGATGAATTATGAATTATATTTGTTTATATTACAACCACAGAATCAACCAGAAGTCACTGTTTGGCCCACGGGCAAAGCAGGGCCGCAGTGGACTAAAAGAAACATTTGCAATAGATCAAATGTTTGTTTCATGAAGACAAACCCAGAAACTCTTATTTTAATTCATAAACAGTCTGTAGAGTCATCCCTGAAGGAAGAGTGGGGCCCCTCATGGAGCACTACTGGCCTCTAGTGGCAGTAACACAAAATCACATCCTGCACATTGACACTCTTACAGCAAGAATTTGAAACTGTTTGATCTCAAGTGGGCTGAAGCAATGACATTTTATATCAATCTAATTTTCTTTTAAAAATAAGCCCAATTTCAAGAGCGTGTCTCATTTTGTGAGCATTACACATCAGAGCAGATCTACACTCAACTCTACCTCCACATGAAGTTTATGAGCCGAATAATTTATCGAGACTTAAAAATACTTTTTTTCTAGATAGATGCACTCATGTGGAGTATGGCTGCGATGATTTACTTTAAATGATCCATAAAGACTTTCAGAAGACTTGGTCTTCTTCCTGGATCCTCATAATTAATGTCAGCCCAGGTTTAATATTGCACGTGACCAATCACATTATTGTGATGTCATAGTTTTTTTGATGTGGAAAACAAGCCCGCCGATGTCCAGTCAGGAAAAAAAAAATTCCAAACACACGGGTGGTTAGGATTGGGACATTGGGTTAGGGTTTGGTGTATGTGATTGTGCTTCCACATCACAAAACTATGACATCAGAACGTGATTGCTCACTTGAGCTGCTGAACTTGGACCAACACTAACTTTCATGATCCAGGAACAACACCAACACGGGGATATTAGATCCTGTCTTTAAGGCATCCGTAGAGAAAACAGTTTGCTCATCGTGCATTGCGACTATCACACATTCCAGTCTCTTTATGCCTCAGTAACACACTCATTGGTAGTCACTTCCCTTGCTATCCTCAAAGTAGACTGGTTGATTGACTTCCTATTGCTGCTTTTCATGCTTTTCAGTAGTGCCTCAAGCATTTGTGTCCCGGACGAGCATCAGTAGAAATGTAATTTTATGTTCTTTGTAAACAAAGCAAATATTTGTACTTGATGAGGACCTCATATCAAATTTGCACATGTAACTACACTTTGGATCGACGCAACCTGCAATGACTGAATAATGTAGAAAGTTATGGTGTTAAGTTAAAGCGTTTTCCCTTTACGTTCTAAGTTACGACATTCACTTCCCACAGAAGACTAAATCACGTATTTCTCCCACCACCCCCAACTGGTAGTGGCAGGTACCCGCCCCTCCCTGAGCCTGGCTCTGCCAGAGGTTTCTTCCTGTCAAAATGGGAGTTTTTGTTTCCCACAGTCACACTTCCTTTAAGGAAGAAACAAGCTGCATATAGTAAAAAGCGTTTTTATTAAACTTAAAAGCAAAACAGAAACACTTCTTTATTTTAACAGTACATATGACAGCCACTTAAAAGTAGTATGGCATTGTCTGGTCGTCTTTTATACAAATAATTTGCATAGCAATAGTAACATGATGAACACTGTACAATGTATGAACACAAACACACGCATACTTTAACTTGAAGAACATGGTAACATACAGAACTTGTGGGCCTGTGCATAATACGTCTTGGAAAGTAAGATTTACAAACACACTTTAAATCCAGTGACACACACACACACACACACACTTACATATTAATAATCAGGATGTTTTTTTCCCCTAATCTTTAAAAATGTATAAAAGACCTGCTAGAGTTTTCTCAAAGGTAATTAATGTCTTGAAAACAAATGCCCACATTAAAAGGGAATTAAAGTCTTATTATAATTATTATAATATTATGGTATAAAGGACAGACTACACAACACATAAATATTAAACATATTCACATTTTATATACATGTTTCCTCTTGAGGGAAATTTGAAAAATATTTTCACTCATCTTAGGCTTCATTTTCCCCCCTTCTGGACCGGACACGTCACTAAGAGCTCAAGGCTTTCTCCAAAATGTCGATACTGACCAATGGCAGAGACGCAACTTCAAAAAACACCCTGAAAACATATTAAAAAGAACCGATTGTTACCCAAAAACGACATTTTCGAATTATTCTAATGCCTTTAATCTTTTATGGAGACTTACTTATGTGAGTATTTGTTCTTGATGGCTCTCAGTTTATCATCAGGAGGTGCTGAGAGCATCGAGTAGATTCTCCTGACAACGGGCGCCAAATCTGACGCCTGATAGCCCGAGTGAAACTGCAGGATGGGAGACTGCAGGGCAAAAAGAGCAGCACCCATTTAAAAAACAGAAAAAGAAAAGCCAGCCATGTTGAACCCCTTCAAAGTTATTAAAATCCAATACAACATTACACAAAGATAATATTACTTCTAAATTGCCAAAAGCTTACACGAGATGATTCTGGAAGTCGGCGCAGGCACGTAATGAAATTACCCACCGCCCCCAACAGCAACAGGGAAGCAATGAGGGCTCAATTTTACATACAAAAAACAATTTATATTTAAATTGGGAGGACTGTTCAGGAGACAGAGCTGCAAATGAGAGGTTGGTAGTGTCGCACAAACCGACACGGCATCAGATTTAACAAAGTCTACATTTAATGGAAAGGACGGAAAGCACACGAGGAAGAGAAGCTTCTTTAGTGCTGCAAACATTAGAACAAGTAACGTCATTAGATGGTGTTTGTTGTATAAGAGAGTGCTTTGTATAAATCATTCTCTGAGAAAAAAGCTAAAAGTTGCCAACAACCAAACCCTTCCCCTGCTTCATAGTCAGCTATAATAATGCAAGTTGTTTGCGGTTTTTATTCCTCAAAACTTTGACAAACAAAAAGTAGTCCAGTTGTCTTTATTTCAAATGCCTAATGTTACCTTTACCTGGGTGACCACAAACATGCAGACAAAACACATGCTCAGATGTCAGATTTTATGCATATTTTCCAGTCATGTGACCGACTCACTACCCTGGTGGGCAAAACTTTCCTCCATAATGATGGGCAATAGTGGACAGTCTGTAGTACAGCAGGACAAAAGCATTCAGCTTATTTTCCCCACCCGTCTCGAGCCAAGACTACTTGGATCATCTATCCGTGGAGGCAAACAAATATATGAAGAGAAACTATGGGTTTTGGGGACTTGTGATCCATTTTTATATTTAAATCCCTGAAAGTGGTTGAGTGACATCTACATGCATCTTCTAGAGATTCCCTCACCTTACCCTGCTGCCAGGATGAAAGTACAGACAGCTACATTCGATCTGGATGGGTTAATAATGCCGGCCCGTGAGAGGTGAAGAACAAGAAATTGTTCATCGTTAAGGCAAAGGCAAGTGCTACATAGCTAGCTTAAAAAAAAAAAAACTATTAAATTCCATTTTGTCTAGTGCGAAATCACAACAAATGTTTCCTCAAACCGCTTGACATTACAGGATAAAGACCCTACAGTAATACAGAGAAAACAGAAAACCCCCCAAAATGACCCCTTATGAGCAAGTGTTTTGGTGATAGCAGGAAGGAAAAACTCCCTTTTAACAGGAATATCCCAGTAGCTCTGACATCGTGTGAAAACTATGGATTTTGGACTACTATTTAAAACTTGAGAACTTGGGTTTTCTTTCTTTTTGAGTTTTTACCGAGGCTCAATACCCAACTTGCCAAATATCAACTTAAGAGAGCGAAAACACTAAAGATCAGGGACAGCGTGGAGGTAACCTACCCATCCTCCCAGGTCTTTGGTGACCAGCGCCATCAGCAGGCAGGCCGAAGCCACCAACGAGCCTCTCTCTGGAACCAGGTCCATCTCCATGAGACTCATCTCGCAGTAGTAGCGAGCCAGAGTCAGCGTGTCCATGCTGGCGCTCACACACTGCAGACACAGCCACAACAAACATTCTCGTGAGATGTGAACGCAGGTCGAGTCATACAAAAACCACAGAGAGCTGCAGTCAGCGGTGGAGTAGCCTCTCCTGGTCATGCACACCTTGGCATAGCGTCTGAGGAACCGATACGGGATGGGGATGCTGATGTCAAAAGACAGCGTCTGCAGGATGCTGGCCTCCATGGAGATGAGCTCCTCCTTTTTGTACGCGTCGTCGCAAATGTACAAGAAGTCGTCAACGCAAGGTGGGCTGTGCTCCTGCGGGATGGTTAAAAAACACGAATAAGCGTTAGGCGTGAGGTTGAAACCTGGTTTGAGTGCAATTCGCCGGTCCCCTTTAATGCATTTTCGAGTCCTGCGGTCATTTCACCGTGTATGGACAAGGTCAGGTCTCGCAGTCCGTTTGATCTCATTTCTGTTTCATGTTCTGAGCCTCTTGATAGATGCTCCCCTTCAATTTTCTCTCCGTGCACTTCAAAATAAAAGCCCTAGGCTGTGCTGAGAGAACTTTAACATAGCTTGATCTAAAGCTGGAAAAGCTCATGCCAACTGTGCCCGACATCAGAGGCGGCTGAACTTTTACTCTGGCCGCGGTTACGACAGAATAAATAACACTTTTCACCCATTTCTAAAGACGTACAGAGCTTCAAAGCACAGAACGTCCAAAGTTTATGTTTTTCCTTAAATTCAGTATGTCCTCTGACAACCTTCCTTCTCTGGCTGGGTCTACTACATGTACACTCTGGCCACTTCATTAGATACACCTGTTCAACTGTTTGTTAATGCAAATATCTAAATCCAGTAATTACCAAAGTGTGGGCTTGGGGGGCCCCTGGTGGGCTGCAAAGATACTGCAGAGGGGCTGCAGTTTAAAGTTAATTAAAAACTGTGTACAGTTACATAGTTTTGCAGATGTATTTGCTTATATAAAAAGGCAACTTAAACTGGTAATAGTAAGTGGTTAATAATGAGTTATCTCACAAACTATGACCTAAACTTACTGCCCTTGTATTGAAGTTTGCATCATTTTATTTGTAATAAAATTTTCTCTTTCTCATATTTTTTTGATTAGATGGCATTTTATGTTGGATTTTGTTTGTTTGTTTTGCTTTTTTAAAGCACTCAACTTTGGGAATGGTTGATGGCATGTAAATATGTTCAAGAGGATCTGCTGAGAACCAAGGATCGAGAACCGAGTGGAATTAGAAAACCTGCAGCCACGCTGTAAAGAAGTGTGCACTGAGTGTGTGTCTCTGTTACTTCGAGGAGCCCCGATAGGTGGAGTTAATCAGCCTGGGATTGAGACCACGTGACTTGCCTCCCAGGAGCACTTAAGAGCTGAATATCTCCTTTCATGTGTGCTTTTTATCCTCACAGCCTTGTTTTTTTTTTTACTTTTTCACCATAAAAATTTAAAAAAAAAAAAACTTTTTTGGAAACACATTCACCTAACAACCAAATGATTACACTCTGTTCCCATTAATAGACTTGTATACTAGTTTAATACCTTTCTCTACCATTACTTACCATAGCTTTTGAGCCATCCTATGAGAAATTTCAGACTCCCATGTGCCACAGTTGGGTTCTCACCTCAAATTTGGAGGCTATGAGCATGGCGGTAGAGCCAACGAGCTGCAGCATCTCCCTGTGGACCGGGGTTTTAGCCAAGTAGTGGTCCGTCATCTTTACCGCCAGGTAGAGGGTCTCATGGTACAGCTCGAAATTCTCCTAGATAAAGGAAGAAACAAAGTGTCACTCAGCGCAAGCAAACAGAGCAAGTGTTTCTAACACAGCAGGAATGCGACGTTTAATTAACGCCTCACCTGTACTTCGACCAGCCAGTCAATCAGGATGGCCCTCATCTCTGAGTTCAGGCTGGGCTGCGTGGGCATGTAGTTACAGAGGACAAACTTCTCCTGCAGACGATAAAATTAAAGAGAAAGGAAAGGTAAACAACGTATTCAGATTTCTTTAACTCAGAAAAAAAGCAAAGAAAAAAAGCCCAGTGCGATAAAGGCTTTACAATTTGTCTCACCTCTCTGTTTTTAAGGTAGTCAAAAATGTCCTTTGCATACTCTGGACACATGTAGCAGTCCTCAGAATTCTCAGAGTCAATGTCAAACTCCTTTGGGATCTGCATGGATGGGTGAAAAGAAAAGGAAACACAATTCAGTCAAAGCTTTTCACAGCGTCTCTAGCTTTCTATAAATCTATAATTTCCCTTACTTCTTGTCTCCGAAGGTGTGCCGGCACTTCACGGGCAGCAGGGGACGTAGCAGCAGCCAGCTCCTCTACAGGAGCTGCCACATCGGCCGACTTGTCCTCTTCCTTCTCCTCCTCCTCCGTATCGGTCCTCTCTCGCTCGGATATCGTTCCCTCTGAGCTCACAGACGACGACCTGCACGGGGAGAGGAGGGAATTAAAGACGTCTGCCATCGGCTGGAGCAGGGCACGAAAGGGGAACAAGAAATTTAACCTGAGGGTTATTAAAACGGTTAAATGGACCTACTTTTTCAGGTTAGCTAGGTTGCTTGCAGACACTGAGGTGGAGCTGGTTTTCTTTACAGTCTTCTTCCCTGGTTCCTTCTTCTTCCCAGGAAAGCTGATCTGTACCTTATGAGCCTGGGAACATGACAAGAATTAGTTTTAAACATGGATCCAGTTTGTGATACATTTTACTTCAGATTCTTACAATTTGTCCTTTTGTGTATGAAACAATTTCAAAATGGTCAAAAGGGCAAACGTGACTCACGCCCAGACAAAAATTCCACACCATCGCTCTCTGTCATGCTGCTGGTTTGACAGCAAGCGTTCAGGTGATTGTGAGGTGAAAAAAACAAGCAAAATGTTTGTTTCACACCCCCGCCAGGCAGCCGAGGACACATTCACACCACAGTGCAGATCCATCACACACTGACGCACTAAAATGTAGGATTATAGGGTCACACAGGCTTCAGACACCACGCTGACGGAGGTGGGATCGGTGAAAATGTTTAAAGTGGATTTTGTCTGAAACTTCAAATTGCCCAGCTATATTAAAAAATACTTTTTAAATGACACACACTTTCTCATTAAAGAGTGTGCCATTTCTTTTTATAAGAAAAAAAAATTATTAAGACACCACGCCTGTTTCAGTTTACGCGTTGTTTTCAATAAATTGCATGCCCCCCCAAAAAAGTTTTTTCTCACTCCTATTTCTTCTTGTTGCATGTTGAAGCTCTACTTGGAACCTTAATAAGATCCTACCATGCAAAATATGATTTTTTTTTTTGGCCATTTTTAAAGCGGTCATAAACTTTTAATTGGGACTGAATCAATCTGCCCTGTGATAGCTGGGATAGGCTACAGGCCGCCCAAAGACCCTGATTTAAATAAGTGGAGAAAAAGACATTCAAAAAGTCCTCATACATGAGAGCAGAGCTAGTAGCTGTCTGTAGAATACAGCAAGCAAATACTGAAGTAGGCTGGAAATGGAGTATTTGGATTAGTGAGAGCACCTCCATCTCCTACTCTCTGCTAACTGTGCTCAGGGCACACTTTGATGGAATCCGTATCTGACGACTGTACCTGGTACAGACCTGATGCAGCTGTAAGTTTTGATGGCAGCAGTAATGTCAGCCTTACATCAAAAGCAGAATAAAGTCTGATTTAAATGTTAAGAGGTCGACGTCATAGCTGGCATTCAGGCTCGCGATGGTGCATTACATGTTAGTTACCATATGGTTGTCATGGTGTTTTATATGCAGTGCCAGCCAAAGATGAAACAGGCTGATCACAATGGTTGTGCCATACCACACATTTGTGTCAAGAGAAAAAGAAGTCAAGGATCATTTTATATTTGACGTTAGCGTGAAAACTGAACTAGGCAAAAAACCCAAAAAAGTCCCACTGAAGCAGGATTTATAACTTTCTTATATGTCAACACAATCAAATGGTTAAATGTTGACAACTTTAACCTTTCACATAGAAAAAAAAAAGCACCCAAACTAGGAGCCTATGAAATCCTACGAAAGGTAACATTAACTGTCAGCCAGTTCAGTCCCGACTCTCGATGAACCGTCTTTGTGATAAATGTGTCTCTTTGTGTGCTTATTGAAGCTCTGATCCTGCTGTTAAAGCCCCAGTCACAACCTTTTTTTTAAAAAAACAAAAAAAAAGTACTTACATTGGTGATATCGATGAAAGCAGTCCTCTTCTTGGGAGCTCCACGAGGAGGGGAGGAGGACCTCTTAGCCTGTGTGGCTTCCTCCTGTATGCACAAACAGAAAACACACCACATCTATAAAATTTTGCAACATGCATGTGCCAAACAAGCCTTGTAGCGTTGCATTGCAAAGCAAGCATCATCATCATCATCATCATCATCATCTCCATCCTTCCCATGCAGCCTTCAGGTGCTGCACTACCTGCTGTGTTTACGTCAGTGCAAACCACCAGAAGACACATAAATGCACGTGCATTTTACCTGGTTCTCGGACGCTGTTGCATTCAGTTTGGGTATTTTGCTGCCAGCGGTCGCTGTGGGTTTCCTTCCCCTTGGAAAAGGCATGGCTCACTCCCTGACGGTATCTTCCTAAAAACAAAGCTCTGCAGCCGCTGCTCCGTGTTCTGCTACAGCAAAGAAAAGCACGCAAAAGTGGCGGGATGATTAAAAGGAAACAGTAAAAGAAAAACAAACAGATTTAAAATAGTTTTGGGATAACGTATATGGCTAAACATCACATGCAGAAACCCTGGTATTAAAGCTTTACGCTAAGAGGGCGGAGTTTCTCAGGTGAATCGGTTGTGTACTAAAATTCTAAAAAATAGAACTCCAAAATGGCGCAGATAAATTTGTTTATCCTACCTTATGGTATAAAACTTTCTTCTTTAGTCCGGTGACTTGTTTTAGAGAAGGAAAAATGCATATAGTTTGGGTAAATAGTCCGAATCAACCGTGCTGTCACTAAGACGAGAGCTCAAACAAAAGTGGTTTAGCCGAGGATCAAATCTGCTGCGCTTCGCTCTCATTGGATAAAATTTGAGTCTGGCGGTCCAATCAGGACGTCGCTAAGGATGCGGTTGCCAAGGAGCGCTGGTTTATGTTAACGGCTACGCCCGGTGGGTGGACGGATACAATTTCAAAATAGAAGAGTTAAAAAGATCATTGATTATTTGAAAAGAACAGGCTCTATTTTATAATTTAACTAAGGTTCATTTTTAAAATTGCTATTTTCCTATTTAATTAAAGAAGCAAAATTTAAAGGTTTGCCGTGAGTTTAAACAGCTACAACTTCAGCGCCCACCAAATCTTTTTGACGATATCAAGCAAACCCCAAAGGAGGAGCTTTCGCTATTTTCAAACCACCAAGCAACCAATAGGAGTTTTAAGCGTCGAGGCTTGTATTTTATTGACATTCATATGGTTGAAGCACGCTTTTCCTGACCATGGTCTATATTACGTTGAATTTGATCTTGAATTTGTACGCTAGTGCATATATTCAACAGACATATATACATACATACCATTTAATATTCAGTATTTGTTTTAATTGAAAACATCTTTCTACTATACTACTGCTGGGGTAGCTGTGAATCAGGAAGTATACTGAACCCAATGTTGCTCTTTGATCCCTTTATTGGAATATGAATGGAATATGAATGTGTAACTATTAGAGAGAAAGCACTTAAGCAGAAGAAGAATTTGTATGAATGGGTGTAAATGGGTAAATGAGGCATGTTGAATAAAGTGCTTTGAAAGTAGGATAGCCTATATAAGAACCAGTCTATTTACCATAACAGATTAAGGCCAGTGTTATGCATTTATGTCATGTAGCTCAGCAAAGGATGCTGAGCACATTTATATTTCAACTTTAAGTGTTCAAATTTTGATGTTTTGGAAGGCAAACATGAAATCTAAACTTACAAATAGACTAAGTCATGAAAGAAAAGTAGAAGTGTTATTAAATAAGTAGAAACCTATGAATCTTTATTGCCTATGAATGATGTATCGGTGGGCAAGCTGGAGGTGTCAGTGCTAAATATGTTAAGATTTGAACTGGGAGTTACCAGAATGGACAAGATTTGAAATAACTATGTCAGAGTGACAGCTCTGAGACAAAGTCAGAGAGGCTAGGCCAGTGGTTCCCAAAGTGTGGGGCCCGCCCCCTAGGGGGGGCGCAGAGCTATTGCAGGGGGGGCGCGGCATGAAAAGGGGAAAAAAAACAAAAACAACGCTTGGACAATGCTAGCACGGGGCGCCCACACAAACGCAAAGCAGGAGATGAAGCATTGCTGAATATGTTTCCAAACCAACTTCATTCTAAGCCAAAGACTAGAAAATATGGTGAGGCATATCTTCCCTTTGGCTTCACCTGCACAAGTGCTGAGGTAGGTCTCCCTGCAGAATTAGTTTTCCTGCATCGAGCAGCGCTGGGCTGTTCAAATCACGGACAAACAGTATCCCACAGTTGTTTATGTTTTTGAACCCATTTTGTAGAGGGTTTTTTGAAAAATGTATTGATAGCAATGTTGAACATTATTACACAGGAAAAAACAACTACATGTAAAATAATTACACCGTGATGCCTCTGCCTTTCTAAATGCAGGGACAGTAATGGCCTGTATATGTAAGCGTGTAAAACCTGCAGAGTCAGATTAACAGTATTTTGTCTCTATCTGCCATTCTGCAATTCATCTCATGTAAACAATAACGTGGCGCACAGTGTGACGTGAAAAAGGCACATACCTTTGACATTGCGTGACGAACTCTGTATTCCTCGTCCACACGTAAACGCAAAAAGGAGTTTTAAAAAATCTCCGTTCTCGGTGATTCGATACGCCGTTTACATGTGCCCGAAACAGCTGCGCGTTCAAAAATACCCGTGTAGGTGCGGACGGAGCGTAAAAGAGTTGGTAGTTTATTTTCTTACTACCTGTAATTTATTGCAGATTATTTGTATTTGCTTAATTGTTTAATAAATGTTTGAGGTCTGAAATAAACCGCAATGGAGCAAAATATGGGTTTGCGTGGTTGAAGGATGTGTTTGTGCGTGTGCGTGCGCGCGTGCACGCGGGGGGGTGGGGGGGCTCGAACATTTTTCTTGTTAAACAAGGGGGGCCCAGCAAAAAAAGTTTGGGAACCACTGGGCTAGGCAGAGATGGTTTGGACATGTGCAGAGGGTGGATCGGTGGGTGGGGCAGTGGATATACTGGCCAAAGGATTCTGAAGATGTCGAAGGAGCTGAAAAAAGAGGAAGACCACAGAGGAGATTAATGGATGTATAGAAGGAGGAAACGCAGAGGACTGGTGTGACAGAGGAGCATACTATTTATAGGGTGAGATGAATACAGATGATCTGTTGTGGTGACCCCTAAAGAAAGCTGCTGAAAAAAGAAGAAGAAGAAGAAGAAGAAGAAGATCGGTTTAGTTTTAGTACAAAACTAGTTTCAGTTTAAAACTCGACAGCTGTCTGAATTTGCATCCTGTGAGAGAGAAGCTTTGAACTGCCTGCGTTATAGAGTCACTGACATTGTTTGTCTTCCACATAGTCTGGCCCGGTGCTCTTTAGGAATCTGTTGCTGTGGTCTAAAAGACGCTCACAGACAAACATGAACTTGTTCAGAAACATTGTGCAAAATTGTGACATTTCTGTATCTAACTAAAACTGGTTGTGTAACACTAAGAGGTTTTGGCAGCTCATAGCTACAGAGCAGTCTTAAAAATGTTTTTTCCCCTGTTATATTTTTCAGGTTTTCAAATTTTCTGTGTGTCAGACACCTCTGGCATTTGTATGATTTCAAAATGAGCAGTCACACAAGATCGAAACGACCCTTTAAATTTATTTAAATCATCGTGTTGAGCAATGACCTCACTGATGCAGAGAAAAATATTTCCTGGATTGGAGGGGAAAGAGCACAGAGGGCCTTCTGGGGCTCACAACACAGCGTTACTGCAGTAACAGCATGGGTAATAGAGTCACAGGACTGTGGATTAAATGGGTTCAGGATGGACAGTGGGAGAAGCTGGCAGCTAACATCCACCCACACGCCAGGAGTTGGGAGGGTGTCATCTATGATTCTTTTCTGAATAATGGGAATTGAGGCCATAAAGTGTATCTGAGTCTTGTTAAGAGAACAAAATAAACTGATTTTTAACCAGGGGACCACAGCCACGTCATCCTCAAATCCACCCTCTGATCACATCATTACATATCTCCGGACGCCATCATCCCCACCAAACTGAACAAACATTCCTCGGTTTTCATTTCATCGCCAAAGCCAAGCACACAAGAGAGCAGATTCAATAAAATTTTTAAAAAGGCCAAACAAGTCCCTCGGCTTCACCCGTTTAAACATTTCCCCCCATGCTTTCAGTTTATTTGAACAGGACACACTAAAGCAGCTACAAGACCTGCAGTTCAAATGTGGAATTTGGTATCGAATGAAGTCTACAGAGAGATATCATCTCACAACCCCGTTTTTATTTCATCTCCTCTCCATGCTGTCCTCCTTCCAAGACAAAAAGTCTTCCAGATTGCTTCAGTCGGAGCTTGGAGGAGTAGTTTTTATAATTCTGAGGATTTGGTTAGAGCTGCAAAGAAAAGGGTGGAGTTTCAGTGTTAACTTCAGGGTCATGGAGGTAGTATATCACATAATATTATTCAAAAGTGATCAGACTGTGGGCTCAGTTCCAGTGGTCGGAGGCACAAATTCAGGCACTTGGACTCTCTTTTTATTTTCTATCAATGGAAAATATTGCAGTGCTTATTGCTCATTATAAAATGGATGGTTTCCTCACTTCTTCAACTAATATTTATCATATAAATAACACATTTATTAGACCACGCCCCAATGTAATGTTCATGCATTAAAAATTAACAGCATTTATATGTTTCTCTAATAGGTAATCCACCAGTATGGGCAAGCTATTTAATCAAAGTGATATTTTTAAGGCTAAAGTGTCTGGATGTCTGGATTTTTACTTGTTACAGATTAGCGTCACATAAAGGCTCTGAATTTTTCCATCACCACTAAAATCATCTGTGCCTTTTACCTGCTGTTTGCCCAGACTTTTTCTTATCTTCTTTTTTCAGGGTAGATGTAAGTCAGGCGGTCGAGAAGCTAGCCTATCAATCAGAAGGTCAGTGGATCAGTTTCTGACTCATTTAGTGCACATGCTAAAGCATCCTTGGGCAAGATGCTGAACCCCAAGTTGCCCCTGATGCATCCATTGCAGTGTGTCCATGTTAGAAAGCACTCAGACATAGATTTTTTTTTTAAAAGTATTGTGTGATTGGGTGAATAACACTTGTAGTAAAAACTGCTTTCAGTGTTTAAGAACTAGTCCACTTACGTCTATAAGACCAAAAGTGCTTTTGTAACCACAGCCGTTGCCTCTTTGAGGCCATTGAAAAGAATGCAGGCACTTTTGTTTTGGCTACACGTTTCAGGCCCATCTATAATTATTAATAAAGGTTTTTATTTATTTTTTAAACAAAGGTTTAAGCAAATTTGTAAGCATTTTAAACACAGGATTAAAAAAAAAGGGTATTGCAGCAATGTAATGTGTTTTCTGAACATGCGAGTGTTTAAACCTTCTAGACAAAGAACAAAATAAATACAAGCCTGTAAATGAGCACAACATGGTGAGTTTTCCTTTCATACATAAAATTGTTTGACCGTTGCGCTGCACCAAACTGTAAATAAGAGTACTGTATTTTTAAAAGAGTAAATGGCGAGCATCTGGAATGCTTTACCTCCTCCTCGGCCCTTCATCTGATCCTCTTCTGTTTTAACTCATGAACAAAGGAAGAGGATTAAGCTGACAGAATCGTTGTGTATCAGACCCAAGTAGCTTCATCTAATGCCCATGAATGTGTCATTTTTTGTTGTTTCCAGTGAGTCATATTTATCACACACACACAGACACACACACACACACACACACACACACACACACACACACACACACACACACACACACACACACACACACACACACACACACACACAAGCCCGTTCAGCTATCTTAGTGAGGACCTTCATTGACATAATGCTTTCCCTAGCCCCTCACCCTAACCCTAACCATTAAAAATGAATGCCTAACCCTAATTCTAACCTCATAATCTAATTGTAACCCTGACACTAAAACCACAATTTGAGCCTCAAAAATGCCTTTAAATGCCTTCAAATTTGTGAGGACCGGTTTGTGTGTCCTCACAAGTGACTGTTGGTTCTCACAAGTATAGTAGAATGCAGATTTCAGTCCTCACAAAGATAGCTAGGCAGGAACACACACACACACACACACACACACACACACACACACACACAGGAAGTGAGTAAAACTTCTGAACTTTTTTGTCAAACCACTTCCTTGTAAACTCATTTGCACTGGCTACATTAAAGCGTCAACTGTCACTCTTCTCCTAGCTGGTAAGTTTCTCTAAATGTAGGCAGTTTAGGTTGCCTGATATTTCCTGCATCTTGTTTATTTCTATTTTTATACAGTTCTGTAGTACGTAACTTTTGAGGCATGTAACTTTTACTTTTAATCGTATCCAAATGGCCTTCAAGATTTCTCCTGAGTCTTGCCATGTACCTTCATAAATCAGAAGCTGGCCATTTTGAGCTGCCGTACGTCATAAATTGTACACAGTGAGTTGATCCTGGTTCTGTTTGGGCAGAAGTCTAATGTTTCATGAGTAAATCCTTATCTGTACTGATGTTCTTGAGCTTTCAGAGACTCAACCTAATTCAAGATAGGTTGAGACAAGATAGAAAGCAAAAGAAAAAACTTTGGATTGTAACACTGAAACTGGAAGAGGAAGAAATAAAGGTTAAACAAAAGGTCATTGTAGGCATCGGCTCTTTTTTTGAACCAGTAATTTGCATCTCTGACCTGCCTTTGTGCTGTTAGTGTGGGCGCTAGAGAGAGTAGGCGAGGTGTGTTAGTGTGATCAAATTAGTGACTCACAGGATTGTGAAACAGAAAGAACCAAGGGAACATCCTCTGATCACAGGCCTAAATGTTCCTGTCTCCATGTGGATGTCCAAGTCATATTGCCAAGAGAAAAACATTTTTTGTTTTAGCTGCAATTTGCTCCACATCTGCACTTCATTCCCAGTCTCAACCTCATCTTTGGGCTCTGTCCATTTTGAACAGAGGATGGTGGTCAAATTAATGAGTAATGACAGGATAATGGTCTGACACACCATATTAAATCTGCAACATGTATGCCAGTAACGTGAAAATTCATCTTACATTGTGGCTATATGAAGAAAACAATGGGAAGGAGAAAATTATGGTTTTCAATTTATATTTACATTCAAGAAGTAAACGATCCTCTAAAAGCTGCAACTGAACCAGCCAGCCTAAAAGGCCAATAACGCCAATTCTGACATTCACAGCCAGATTCATAGACCGTAAGCTAGTAATAACACAGGAACTGTGATGAACCCAAAGTTACGGAAGTTGTTCATGGTTCTAATTTTAGTTCCACATTTCTGTCTCATAATTACAATTCAACTAGAGCCGAGGATTGGTTCAAAATTCGTATTTTTATTAGTTTAGAAAATGCATTTTTATGTCATTAATGCACTTATGTACTAGCAAAGTAAAGCCGTGTTGAGAGGAGTAACTATATCGTTGGCCACCTCTCTTTATTTTTGTCTTCCATCTCACTTAATCTGTTTTGTAGTTCCTCATTTAGAAAGCAAATTAAAACAACAGCAAGACAGCTGGAGCCTATCCCAGCTGTCATAGCGCGAGAGGCG
The DNA here is from genome assembly GCF_013358895.1 of Oreochromis aureus. Lineage (NCBI taxonomy): Eukaryota > Metazoa > Chordata > Actinopteri > Cichliformes > Cichlidae > Oreochromis > Oreochromis aureus. Next base: position 35,455,914 of record NC_052944.1, read on the forward strand.
GGGTACACCCTGGACAGGTCGCCAGTCTGTTGCAGGGCAACTAGCAAGTATTAAAATAAGATGCATTTTAAATAAGAGTGTGTCTTTTCATCTTTCTATGCCAGCCTAAACATACTTTGAAACACTACCTAACTAGTACTCAGTAAGAACTAGTTAAAAGGTGTTATCCCCCCAGTATTTTAGATGAAACAATTTGATGGAAGTAATTAATTAGTCAGCCAAAGCTACACTAATACTAATAAAGCTGCATCCACACAGGGAGCAACTTGCACATCTCACATCCCTTTGAAGCTGACACTTTGTTGCTAGTGGTCATTTCAAGCTTCACTTCAGTTCAGTGTATTTACTGCCCATTCATAGGCCAGTCACCAATGTCCTATGGTCCTGTTGGTAATTGCTTCAATCGCTCGTCCTAAAGTTAAAAAAAGTGTATCTCACGACCCGCCTACTTCACATTGTCAGTAGTTTTTTTTCACCCATAAGTACTGAAATTCATTGACTTTCTCTGGTGTCTGGTCACCACGTTGCTGTGGTTTCTCTCTATATGGATGCAGCTTAACACCTATTAAGTTAACCAGAATTTCACACCATATGGTCATAGGCCTACTACTCTGACTGACACACTGGTGACACACATCTCACAATGTGTCACATTGTGTTTGTAGTTTCTGAGTTAAGAAGCATACTAATAGTAAGGTATGATTAAAATAAGATATAACTTTAACAATAAGGGTAAATCCCATTACACAAGCCTGTTTGTGCTCTCAAATGTCATGAGTAATGTTTATGTAAAAGGCCACATTTTGCCAAGAATTACAGCAGAAGATCAATAGTTCATCCGCTCACAGCCAGACAAATAAGAAAGAAAAACAGTCCGGACTATAAACCCCATAAAAAATAAAACATGTTGTTCTTGATTTTCATATTTTGAGTGATTTAAACAAATAACACATAAAGGTAATGAGTAAGCTTTAGAGATGGTGCCAGGCAGATTTTTATTACCACCACAGTGTTTGGATGTTGTTGGATGTTGTTGGTAATTATCTTCTCATTGAACTCTCAAAAAGAGGAAAGAAAGAAATGCTTAGTGTCTTTTACAATATCAAACAATTAATTTAACACAAGAGGAATCGTAGAACAAAACAGGCATCCTGAAATTTATTCAATCTGACTCTTTAGAGCAGTGGCAGCTGTAGGAAATTTTATGCTATTTAATATCAATACTGCACACTCGGAGCGTCAGAATGAAGCTGGACTTGAAAAACAAACCCTGTGGAAGAAAGACCTTCTAGAAAACTATTGTGCCTGTCAAAAGCTATTATCATTTGCTCTCTGGGTAACAAACTTTTCTCCATTTCTGTGCAAATTGTGCATCAGCTGTCAGGCGAGTTGGTGCTACTTGAGACCAGTAGAGTGTTTCGTGCTAATCTAATAGCAAACCGAACTTCCTGGTTGTCACATCCTGGCTGGCTGACAGCTCATATGGTGACAGGCTGTGGTTGAGGCCTCAATCTTACTTTCCATCTCATTCTACAAGGGGACTTCCTCTATTATTTCTGTCCCGTTATTCTTTCTCTATGCTTTCCTTGCTAGACTTTCTTGTTTGATTTTTCTTGTACTTGTAGCATTCTTGTAATCTCATTTTATTTCTTGTCTAATCTGAAACAGGCGAGGGATAAAAAAATGTTTCTTTGGGGGATGAAAGGGGAAAGCATACACCAAGGGAAATATTGACATCGTACTTAGCTTACACTGAGCACGCTGGCAAGCAATATTCAAATAAAAGTGCAAAAATAAACTAATTTTCCAAACAAGCCAGCAGTCCAAACCAGAGGTTGTTTTTCTTTGCTTTCCATTACCTTCTGTAGCTGAAAAGAAGCTGCAGGAAAATCAATATCTCCTGGATTTTCACAGAGATTATTGTTTTTATCCACACAGGATCCAATGCAGACAGAAAGCACAGATTCGAGGATGCCAGAGCCCCTTCCACAAGACCCTGGTATTCCCGAAGGCCTCAAAACAAGCCCCCTAAACACCGAGGCTCTCGAGGAGTTTGCCCAAAACATGTCAGAACACATACTTCGATCAGTTTTTAGCCAAAAAGAAACAGTAGAACCTGAGGAGTCCATTTATAACCAAGAGCACGAAATGCTAGCTGAGTCGCTAGCATCCGCAGTGATTGAGATCGCTCTGAGTGAAGTGTGTAGAGGAAGAAACTTAAAGGACCACATGGAGGGTGCTGAAATAGAGATGGAGAACAACAAGGGAGAACGCCAGTCTTTTGAGGATAAATCTAGAAGAGACCAAGAACACCAGACTTCTACCCAACCTTACCATCCACCTCTATCCCAGTCAGGGCTTCCCGCTGTGGGATCCCTCGACTACCCCGACGCCCCACCGACCACGCCTCTTCTCCCAGAGCTGGAGAGGAGCAGAAGCAGCTTCGCCCGTAAGCTAAAAGGAGGCCTGGCAAAGGTTTTCCTACCCTCGCCTCCTCCGCCAACGCCAAAGGACAAGGAGGACAACGGAGACGCTTTGATCAGCGACCCTCATGTGGAACTGATGGAGCATCTCATGCAGTCGCTGTCTACAGATGATTTGGGGAGAGGCAGTTTCGAAGTAGCACCTCTGCATGAACCAACTATAGAGGCTTTTGCACAGGCTCTGTCATGTGATATCACTAAGTGGGTTCTGGCTGCCCAAAAAAGAGAACAGATGTCACATGACAGTGATCTTAACCTACTGGCCCAACAGCTAGCTGAAGCCATTATCACCTCCTCCATTGATGAAGCTAAAGTGCTTATCTAGGATTTAAAGTGATTCATGGAGTCAGGTATGATGAACAGCCTATATATATGCACAAACAAGCTTAGTCCATTGACTATATATGTAAAAGGTGGACATAGCCACCATAACACAATCGGTTTAATTGTCTTTTGTAGCTATCTTAGTGTTTTTAAGTCAGACACGAAAAGTGAACAACTTATTGGTTAACAGCTTATGAGTAACAAGTCATTAACCAATTAGCATTTCCTGGTTTATCCACCTTTCTGACTCAAATAATGACGACAAATTTACAAAGGAATTTCATATTCTGTACACTATGACCTGAAACTAGCAACTGAGCCTCAAAAAGTTACCAGGTATTCAGTGGCATCAGAGAGTATGGAAGTACTTCTATAATAGCAGAAGGCTTTTTAGAAACCAGAGTAATCGCCCCCTGTTGGGCATCAGAAAGAATCAGAATCAGAATCCTTTATTGATCCCTAGGGGAAATTATTTAAAGAATGCAGGTTAAAGCTAGATAGACAGATAGATAGACTATCTCGAGCATATACTTTGGTCCTACTCCATATCCTCCTTCGCTACATGATGACATGACAAAACATTCTGTTCTGCAGCACAGGGAGAGAATATGCCTGCCACTTTGAGTTCTCTAAGCCACTAAAACACTGTGGATTGTGGACTATTTTTAGAGTTGGTCTTTATATATTATATATATTATATTATATATATTATATATCCTTTCTGTGCAGCTTTTGACTACAATCCTCCATAGTCCTACCCATTACCAAGCCAGTACTTCTCTGTTGGTCACTCTGTAGACTTAGAAGCTAATTCTATCATTTATATACAGTCTGTGGGGTCTGTTACTGTTATTTCCTCTAAAGTAGGCAACACACATTATCTTACGCCAAGATTTGGGAATTTCATTTGTTACAGCAGCTAATATGATTAATTTGCATTTAATTTTAATATTATATTAATGCTATTTATTGATGATAACATATTATTATGAGTTCAATTGTGTATTCGTTTGTGTTTCTTGTTTAGAAATGAACTTGTCGTTGAGGTTAAGGTTTCTGTATCTTGAAAACTGCTGGATGATAAGTAACTGTTACATTTCATGATGGATTAAAGTACACTGGATCTGACTTTTATTTATTTCTTACAAAAAAAATACTTGGCTCCAGTAGCAATAACCATATTTGTCCTTTGGATGGCAGCACAGTAAAGACATTACAGCATGAGCTCAGCGGTGCTGACCTACTTGGGACATGATAACAACTGGAATTAATTCTGTTTTCCATTTAGGAAATCATTTACTTTTAAATGGTGGTCACCTGTCAGTAAAATTGTTTTGTTTTGTTTGATTTTGCTTCTATGGTCAGGTCCTGCCAAAAGGGAAAGCCCTGCTAAATATAATGCAGAGTACAACGACTTGCAGACTGCTATAGCTGTAAGAGAAGATGAAACTGGACAGCAGATGTTTTGTAGATGAACTTGTATCACACTGGATTATAATCAGACATAACACTGGCAAATTGTTTGGTTAGCTTTCTTTGTAATCACCCTCAAAATCTTTATGTATCCAGCATGACTCATTCGGCCCGTACACTGAGCAACGATACTGGCATTTTGGACAAATTTGTGTTCTGGCTCAGAGAAAGCTCGTTTTCATACTCGCTTAGTCGTTGAAGTCAGATCTTGGAAGAACAAAAAGAAAAAAAAGTGGGCGCCACAGGTCTTAACCAAACACTGATGCGATCCTGGAATCAAATAAAAACTCTGTTTTCTTTTCTAAATCAGTAACTACTTAAACACAGTTGGAGATCGCCAAATTTATTGCAAGAAAATCTTTGCTGAACTTTTAAAGTGCTGTTTTGAATAAAGAGTTTTATTGTTCCTCTTAGTCACCGTTGTTTGAGTTCACACACTTTTTTGGTTCAAGAAACTAGGTAAGTGGGACACACAAACAGACACAGACCCCCTCCCGCCCTCCCTTTTATTTTGCACAAACACAAAACACACACAAAAAAACCCCACCATATAATAAACAACCCAAACATGTGCAGATGATATGAAGCATATTTCTCTCTTTCCACTAAAAAAAACAATTAGGTTTGTATGTTAATACTTACAGACTTATCTGGATGAGATATAAACATATTAACAAAGAGTTCGAGCACAAATTACTAACATACAGCAGGCTTAAGACTTCACGCTTTTATCATTTTCAGGCAGCACTAGTAACAAGGCAGTCAGTCGCTTCTGTGACGATGGAAATATTTGAAAACCAGCACGTTCTCATTCCTGGCAAGTCATAGTCTGCTCTTATTTTCAAATACAATGCCCTCTCTCAGACACGCACGAGGTGTCCTTTTTCCATCTGTGCTGGGTTGTCTCAATACTAAGACAGGTCTCACTCCCAACTTATACATTATTCTACAGATGTCATGATCCTTGTGTTTTGTTGGGTTCTTTTGTTCGTCTTCTGGTAATAATGGAGTTTTAGTTATGGAGAGAATGGAACACATTGTCATTGTACATGTACAATGAAGTTGTGAGTGCTCCACACCAACTGTGCTGGAACAAAATATAAATAGTGGACAGCAAGAATAAACAGCAAAAAGGACAAATGTATATGATCAAGAGGGATAGATACAAAACAAGAGAAATATATACAAAGAAAAGAAAAGCCTTGGTCATAGTGGAGTCCATGTGTGAGTGGCCTGAGTGATGAGGGTTACTCAGACTATGGCTCAGATTAGTGAGGTGGGTGGGCAGGCGTAGGGTGTGGGGGTTAGTGTTTGTTAACAGTCTGAATGGCCTACGGGAAGAAGCTGTTTGTGAGTCTGGATGTGTCCTTTCTTTCTACAATTAGTCTAGTATTCAGAGTCTACTTAGAAGAATTACTTTGTTTTAACTTCAATATTTATTAATGTATGTATTCATTTATCCTCCAGAGTATCTTCTTTTAAGTTATCATCTCTGTGTTGTTTCCTTGTTATGTTACTTGCTGTTTTATTTTGATAATCCTTTGTCTCACAGATCTTTATTTTAGTTTTACTTTCCCTTGTCTCGTCACTCTATTTAGTGCAGCCGTGTCGAGTTTCCCTGGTGTCTCTACTCTCCGCCTCAGTTTCCTTTTGTCAGGTTGAGTGTTTTCACGCAGAGAAAAGTGCAAGTGAACTCCAAGCAAACTAAAATGCAGCACTACAAACCATGTGAGAATGTTCAGCCTGCTAATTGGCCAGATGTGTCTGGGGCGGGAGCAACAAAAGTAAATAGAGGAAGAAGGTGTTGTGTTCTGGGCTATTGGAAAACACAGAGAATTTACCTTTATTTTATGGCTAGCTGCTAGCCTTTACAGAATTTTACACAACTTTAATAGCTTCCAGAATACAAAGCATTCTAGTCTTGTAACATACAGTAGCTAGTTTGGATTGGGGTTGGATCACGTTCACACCTTAAACAAACTGCTCTGGAGTTTGTTCGGACCTGTATCGAGACCACCTCCTCCAAGGGGTCTCAGTGTGATGTTTTGGCAAGTGTGAAAACACACGTTGTTATGCTTTGTGTGCTATATGTGTTTGTAAAGACTTTTGGAATCAGGAATTTATTTCCTGTTTTGGAATGTGACTTTCTTGGTCCCCTGTACTGAACTTAAAATCCTTTTTTTGTTTTTTTGTTCTTCAAGTCTGTTTTGTGAGTCCTGCATTTGGGGCCTTTTGTCCAGAAAAAATAACAGTAGAAAACCTTTTTTTTGTGTGAAGGGGTATTTTTTAACCAGTGATGGGCACCTAAAGCCTCAAAAGTTTGATGCTTTACTTCTGTTTGTGGCAAAAAAAAAGATCCTAAGCTTTGAGGCGAAGAACAACATCTGGTGGCCAAATGAAGGCAAAGCAACTTCCAGCGCACAACTGAACCACTGGCGTACCTTATTGTTTCAGTCTCATATCATGAATAAAAGTTCTGAAAAGACTGTTGTTCATTTATACTAAGGAAGGAATGCATCATTATTATACATAAAAAAATAATTATCTGTTGTAAGTTGCATTTCTGGTAATATGGCAGTCCGTAATTCTACATTGTTAGTATCTGGAGGAATCCGGGACCAAGCAGTGTAGGGTCTGACCAGGGGCGTAATTTCCCCCCCAATAATCAGACCCAACCAATATAATCCCCCCAATAAAATTATGGATATCTTGCATAAATAGGCTGTTGATTTTCTTTACTCATTTCAGTTTTTACCAGCAAAATAGTTGCATGTTTAATCATCTGGGAATTTACCCAGATTTATTTATTTATTTAGACAGAGATCTTGACCCCCCCAATGTTCAGCACAAAGTTAAGCCGATGGGTCTGACAATGGGTCCAAAAATTTGTCTTCCTCTGTGCACTGAGCACAGAGGATGTCAGGCCCTCAGACACCCTCGTGAAATCTGTCTGTTTTGGTAAGAGACATTCTCACTGGTGACCTACTGGAGGTCCTTTTGCAGGACTCTGGAAGTGCTCATCCTGTTCCTCCTTGCACAAAGGAGCAGATACCTGTACTGCTGATGGGTTAAGGGGTTTCTACAGCCCTGTCCACCACTCATAGAGTAAATGCCTGTTTTTGAGCAGTGTATTTTTGTCTTCCAAAGAAAAGGTTTTTGGTATGAGTTACTGACTTTTTGTCAGGGCAAGCAAAACAGCAGTGCTTGCCCATTTAAAAATAGACATCGATTAAAACCTACCAAATCTCTTTCCCTGCATGTCAAACAGCACTCTCTCATAAACCTTGTTTGCATGCATTTAAAATACTGCAATATTGTGGCCACAGTTAGCTACAGTTTCTGGAAGCAGGTTTTTCCTCTGCTTAATTACAAGCTTTTAAAATCTGTAGCATCCATCAGTGTCATGGGTTTGTCCATGTTTTGTTATGAAGGTTGGAAGTGGGCAAGCTGAGGTAACCTTTCCTGGTTTGCAATGTGAGGGTTCTGTCTGCCCAGGCCAATGAAAATTGTGAGCTCTCTACAGAGAGCTAAAGTCCTTCTGAGATGAATAAGGTAGATTAAACCTTTTTAGCATATTTTTGTTGCCTTAATGTCAATTTTATATGCCTGACACAGCTACTACTAAAGTCTCTTGACCTTGTTGCCTTGGTGATATAGTGTTCAAACACATCAACATCAAACTCCTCTCACCTCCACACAGCTGGCTAATCTTTCTGTGATGTTGAACAGTTACAGAAATGGACATTATCAGGCTCCTTTAATCAGACACTAGAGAGGTATTCGGTCATCAAAACAAAAACCTTTGGCCTTTAAAAAACTGAAACTGAAGATTTTGGACGTAAAAGGTGCAAATCATACATGCTGACTTAAGCTACAAACACACAATACACACACGCTGGCTTGGCTGCAGTAGTATGGGATAGTCCCTCAGCTCTGATACATAATATGTCATGGAATGCTTACTCTGAACTTTTAACTCCCACTGCTGATCACCATTGTGTTTTCCTACCACGGGACGCTAACTGACTGACACACTCAGAAATATACACACTGACACACAGGCGCATAGATATGCTGCAGGGCTGGGTGGACAGCTGTGGTGTCAGAGGAAACACACACATCTGGAGAAATGCTTGTTGTGTTGTCAGGTGGTCGGCTGCCAGAAAGGCAAGGGGGGTGGAGAGGAGAGAGATGGAAAAGGGAAGAAGTGTAATGATACACATAGGAGGCATAGCAGGGGGGGGTCTATGTACCCTAGCAGTAAATAAATTGCCGCAGGAGTCTCTTTGTCTCAGTGTGTGGAAGGTAAAGCCATTGAGCATATGAACCCTGAATTAAATAAAAAATAAGAGAGCACCAAGATAAGCATTTTGGGGAAAATTGAGAAAAACTTGGGGTTTACACTGTTTATCACATTTCTTATGAAAAAAAAAATCACCAATGACTTTGTAAGATTTAACACCAAATACTTAATGTATTCATAAATTAAGAAAGACTTCTCAAATTCAAACCACACAACAGAGAAGTTTCAAATAATGAGGTCTGTATATGTGCAAGTAATATTTCAGCTGCTTGTTCCAGATAGTTTGTGATCATTAAGGCCAAGTATAATTATATAGCATTTATTTGTAACTGTCAAGAATTAAATTTAAAGCAATAAATGAGCATTTGATGCCTTGAGTACACACACATTGCTTTCTATGTGACAAATATGATTTAATCAGCCGAACACCTTAAAATTCTTGGTCTCAGAGGTTCCTCAATATTGCACATAGAAAAGGAAAACTCCTTATCTGGGTGCGGATCTGACCACCCTCGATAAAGCTTTGCGGTCCAGAGCATTACAAGTGCCGTACCAGGTGGTGATATAACCAGACAGAAATCTCTTGATGGTGCATCGATAGAAGTTGGTGAGTATTCTAGAGTCCATGCCAAACCTCTTCAGCCATCGCAGGAAGCAGAGCTGTTTCGCTGCTTTTGTGATCAAATCCATGTGATGTGACCAGCTCAGATCCTCACTGATGTTGATGCCAGGAACCTGAAGCATCTGATTCTCTCCAACCCTGTCCCATCGATGTGAATGAGGGTGTGCCCTCCACCCTGCAGTTTGCTGTAATCCACAATGAGCTCATTGGCCTTGCTGATGTTGAGCAGCAGGCTGTTGTCCCGACACCATGTTGTCAGGGCTCTCACCTCTGCTCTGTAACCAGACTTATCTCCATCTGAAATGCAACCGACGATGTCATCTGCAAATTCAACAATGGTGTTGGAGCTGTATGTGGCCTCCAGCAGCACAAGCATTTCTATCCAAGCTTTTAAGACAAAAATTAAATGCTTACTGGATACAAATACTGTGGAATGGTGGGCGTCGAAAGGGTGTAGGTAGGAAAACAAAATTACAATAATTAAAATCTTTAATATCCTTAATACATATACATCAGAATTTTTTTTAATACTTTAGATTTATTGAGTACTTGAATGTATATTTCAATGGCAGCGCAGTCACTTTCATGAAAATCCATCACAGGGTTTTAAGTGTTTCTTGCATCACCAAAGTTTTGGCAGCTGTGTTTCCTCTCTTTGCTCCTTAAAGTACCTGACTACTCAAAGACCTTTTTCACCAGTCCTCCACTTGATCTTGTTTGACTGCATTTCATCCCAACGCCAGGACTGCACAGCGTAGGCATGTGGATGGTACTTTTTGTTTAATAAGAACACCATGTCTTTTGATTAAATCCTGATCAAAACACTGTATGAAATTCGTGACATTTATTTTCAGTATCTTTTCCAAGTGGGTTTAGGTTATTCTATCATTTCACATAATGTCAGTTTAGATTAAATGGATTTTTTTAAAAAGAAGTTTAAAGCTCGTTGTTTCTGACAAACTAAAATCTCAAAATACAATTGAAGCAGGTATGAAGCCTATTTCTCTTTGCTGTCAAAATAGCATGCAAAAGCCTGCACAGTGTACAGATTATTCTATTTTACGAGGGTAAAACTGGCTCAGCATTCATAAATCAGAGTGAGGTGTAAGTTGGACACATGCTGTGACGAGACTGCAGGCTGAATCTTTTTTTTTAACCTTATTTTTCCCTTTTGAGCTTTGACACACATTAGAATATTCTATATATTTATTTGCAGGTTTCTAATAGTAACAATAATCAACACTGATAGACTTTGAAAATTAGCAGCTTTGACAACAAAAGACTCAAAACTATTTATAAAACTATATAACATTTTCTTCCTGTCTCATTACCAAATGGTTTAAAAAAAATAGCACTGAATAGGGTCGACAACTTAAACAGCTTTTCATCAGAAAAATGTACTGCCATATTTAAAAAACAACAACCGACAATTTAGCATGGTATCCACTGATCCTTAAATACTTTTCTTTTTCTTTTCCTCTGACCATCTGGTTGTAAAAATATTCCAGCTGTTTGGAAAGTTGGCACTTTGTTCCTCTTTTTTCCAAACTGAATAAACATATATCCATTTTCTTGCTGACTTATCCAACAGTGGGTTGGAGTCCATCCCAGCTTCCATAGGTCAAGAGGTCTTGAACAGGTCATGAGTCAGTCATGTGGCTACCACAGACGATCAGACATTTACACCTATTGCCAATTATGAATCCTGTTAATGTAACATGCGAGTGTTTGAACTGCATAAACCCACGAAGGCACAGGGATAGCATGCAAACTTCACACATAAAGAGCCCAACTTACTTGTTGTGGGATGACAGTGGTAACTCAATTTAATTCAATCCAAGTTTATTTTATTAATATAGCACCAAAACACAACAACAGTTGCCTCAAGGCGTTTTATATTGTAAGGTAAAGACCCTACAATAATACAAAGAAAAACAGAGAAAACCCCAATAATCATATGAGCAAGCACTTTGGCGACAGTGGGAAGGAAAAACTCCCTTTTAACATGATGAAACTTCCAGCAGGATCAGGCTCAGGGAGGGGCAGCAATCTGGACTCATCCGGATTCCTCACAGACTCTGGTTGTATGAAGTTGCGTTTAGAAGTGTTTTGAGGTTACTGCTAAGTGTAATCTAACAGGCTTACATGAATGACAATTGTGAACAAATCAGAGCTAAGGAGTTTTCTAAATATGAAACATTAAATAATGGTCAAATTTTAATTTTCATCTGAAGGAGCAGACATTCTCAAAGTTTTGATCAAGCTTTATTCTTTTGTGATCACTTAGAAAGAATAACCTGAAACTAAAGAGAAATGCTTTCTTGTTCTTTGAATATACATCATAGAATCACATGAACTGTGGAAGAAAATGTGCAGCAGTCCATTCTTTCCTTGTCATGCTTGCAGGCTGCATTAAATGCTCCCAAGGGTCACTATTAGAAATGAATGCGAAAGTGAGTTGAGACAAAGAGGTCCAGATTGCCTTTCTGTGGAAACAGTTAAGTCCACCTTAATGCATCATGACATTATGTCAGAGTTGTTGTCAAATTTTAATGAAGATATTTTTAGAAGGTAAAAAGATTATATATTGTTTTGTAACGGTGACAAAGTCCCAGTATTCGTTTTTTTTTTTTATGTTAGTATTACATAAGTTTAAACATTAAGCAGATATTAGAGAACAATATGGGACATTACCACTTTATTGCCCCAACCAACGTGCCCTAACTGACAGTTATGGACAGTTTTTCTTGACTTTTCTGGCAAAATTTAACTCTGACTTTGAGTGATTTGAAAATATCCATTCAACACTGATTTTACTGCATGCCAGCCACATTGTTTCCAGGCTGGATCACTTGCACATCTCAACACTTACAACTTGTCCGAGACTTGCATGTGTATCAGTGCAGGTGCTGTGTATTATCCGCTTTGCTAACATGAGGGGTCAAACCCGTGACCTTGCAGTGCTGAAACATCATCCAGTCAAAGACACCTCCCACAGTGGTGGCAGAATCAGCCCACCAGGGGTTAACTCTTAAACCCAAAACAGTGTCCCCTCCATCATAACAACCATTTTTGTGGACATGGAAAGAATTTGGCTCTTCTTTCACCATCTGTGTTTTCATTTCTTTCATTCCAAATTTGATTAGGTCTCACCTGCAGAGTACATCACAGTCTTCTTGGACACTGAGATTTTCGCTTGTCAAGTCCTAGCACGATGTCCCAGTTGGAATGAATAGCTTTTACATCTGGTTCTAAAACCTCTGGCACTTCTGTATCACACCACAACAATTTTCAGTCTTCAAAAGGCTTTTCCAGGAAGAAGTGGCATTGAAAGCAGTAAATGCTTTCAGATTGTACCTCTACAGAGTTTCACACATAAAAGTATCACCGATTCTTCAATGCAACAAAACTGAAAGGAAAAGGAAACACACAGGGAAGTGCCTCATTAGACTCTGGTTTCTCTGGCTTAAACATCCTCGGAGGCCAGTCCTGAAAATGTTTCAGCTTTTCTTCAGACTAAAGTTTTAAGAGCAGAAGGGTTGCTCTCCAACTGGCAGCAACCCAAGGTTGCCTCCTTTGTCGACTCATTGCCTCCCATCACTGATAAACAGCTCTGATGCTGAACAGACACACGCAGCTGTTTGTGGCAGTGGGAAGGAAACAAAGCAAAGGGCGTTGTTTACAGCTGAACTGCAAACACTGTTTCTGACTGACTGTCCTCTAAAGCTTTAGATATGCGCTAAATCATGATTTTATTTCCAAAGACAATAAGAAAGACAACCAAGACAATGGTGATTTAAGGCAGGATGGAGCCTTTATGCAACATTTTGACTGCAGACCCCAATAAAATCATCCCCAAAGGTCACATCTCTGAAAACACCCAAACGCTGCTTTGTGATGTTTTTGGAAACTGATGTTCAAATATTTAATTGTGGCTGCACAGATAAACTGGGGGGCGTTGGGTAAATATTTGCTCTCAGACAGGGTAAAGCTTTAGAACAGACCACAGACATGCATACAAATGGGGCTCAGACAGCCGCTCAGAGAATACAAAGATTACAAGACAGAAAAGGAAAAACATTATCTCATCAGCCTGTTTCAGCAGCAGAGGCTTGTTTTCATTATCAGTTCCTCTGCTGGTGATCAGAAAAAGTTTGTTTTATATATTTATTAGTGAAGACTAAGAAATGGGCAAATATTCAGGTTTGAGAAGTTGGAACCACAAGATTCAGCTATGTGTGTGTGATTATTGAAAGGTTTTTGTAAACAGCTATAGTCTTTCCAGATCTTAACAAGCAGAAAACCTTCATGAGATCATTAGAAAAGACTGCGTATTTAAGGCAACAAGAAAGTTCATCCAACGGCCACAAGAGGCTGACTCGAGACTTCCATGTTCTTCCAAGTGAAGAACTTTACGGGAGAGGTAAGAAAACATGTTTACAGCCTGGAACAAATATTAGTTTTAGCCTGTGTTGAATGTCACTGCATTTTTATGCTACTCTGCATTTAACTGCTAGTATTTATTAATGTCTGGCTCTCTTCCACAGCATATTTGTCAAGTCTTCCTCACACTCAGCCGGTTGAGACAGATGGATGCCCCTCCCAATCCTTGTTCTTCTGGAGGTTTCTTCCTGTTAAAAGGGAGTTTTTCCTTCCCACTGTTGCCAAGTCCTTGCTCATAGTGTCACGGACTGCGATGGCAGACCGTGGGTTGGGGAAGTAGGACCCAAACGCTGGACTTCGTGTGAGGAAAGCTGTGAGTTTATTTACAGTGCAGTAAATTATACACAACAACAATAAATCCCTGTGCTTCCCGGACTCCCGTGCCGCGTCTTCTCCCTAGTGTCCGTGCACCCGGTGCTCCCTGCCCTCTCGTTTTCGCAGTCCTACTGGGACAAATCACAGAGGCAGATGTATGAACACTCTCACAGCGACAATCTTACACTCAGACTGACTTGCTGGGAAACTGACGGGAAGTCTCACGCAACAATCCAGTGTCGAGGACCTCAGCCATACTGCTAAGAAGCTACCCCGCTGATGAGAAGATGTGGCTGATGAGCTGAAATTGTGTGTCATCATCCTTGGGTGTGGTCAGCCACCTGGAAGGGCACGCTCACCAGACCTGTTGGTGCCTGTAAACCGGCCTACCGGATACACCAGCACACACACACACACACACCTGCAGCAGGGAAACAGGGACATCAGCACAATACGCACACACCTGCCATCAAAAATATAAACAAGTCCAAAAAACACATGAGCTCTGGGTTCCCAGACTCAGGCTCATGACACATAGTGTTTTGATTGTTGGGCTTTTCTTTGTATTGTATTGTATATTGTAAGGTAAAAACCCTACAATATAAGATGCTTAAGGTGACTATTGTTGTGATTGCACTAAATAATTAAAACTGATTTGAACGTAATTAAATGTCTTGCACGAATGGAAGTGTGACAGTTTTTAATGACAGATGGATGCTGACACAGCAGGCTACAGCTGGTAGTTCTCTGATAGGTTGTGACTCAGGACGTACAGCAGGTCATCTATTTACTGGAAGGTCAATAGTTTGATCTCCAGCTCATCTAGTCTGCATGTTGATTTTTCTGTGTTTTGTGCTCTGTTTATAAGCTATGGAATCTTGTTTATGTTACTTTACTTATAGTTAGAGTTATTTTTGAAATTTCAAGTTATTTTCTCATATGTTTGAGTTATTAAATCAAAACGGATTGGTAAATATGTGGAGTATACATGGAGGCTTGTTTTCATAACTGCAAGAAAATAAAATATATATAGATATAATATTTATTTTTTATTTTTACAGTTATGGAGAAAAACTTCCACAGTAATCTTAGCACGTCTTTTGTTGTGATTTTTTAGTAGACTATGGCACTCAGCCTCTCTATTCACTGCCTTTTTATAGAATACTCCCTCTATACTCACTCTATAGAAGTAGTCCTACTTACTTTCAGAAGAGATGTTTGTTGCCTAAGTACCTCTTAAGCGTTTGACACGGTGTTGGCATTAACACAAAACAATCCAACTAAAGCCAAAAGGCAGGTAGACTTTTGCAGGAGCTCCTATTGACAGTCTGCTTTTTTAAAAAATCTTTCGGAGATGAGTCACCAGTCCGGTGGTTTTTGTGGTTTGCTCCACACGGCAAAATGATGTGTTCTGATCACCAATCTCCCCGCTGCTGCCATAAGTAGATTTGTATTTGAGAAAATGTTTTTTTAATCACAGGATCTTCATAACAAAAGACCAGGGCGCACCTTTCCTCACAGCACACCAACTGTGATCCACTTTTGATCAGTTGAAATGTGCTGTTTTAGTTGTACTTTACACACAGTCAAAGCACACAAAGGTAAAAATGAACTGGCCAAAAAGTGGGTTTTATGTTACTTGAAATTATATTAAAAATACAATTTTTTATATAATTTTAAGCTATTTAAAGAAATAAATCGCATCACACCAAAAGTCAACTAAAATCAGCATTACTCAAACTCACTCTTCCACCAGTATAAAGGATATTACAAATGCATAGTGGAGGAACAATAACCAAACCCAGTGCAACACACCTCAATCTGTGACAGGTGGTTTAAATCCACTTTGCAAATTCACATCTGCACTTTAAGCAGCTTCGCCTACCGCCTCCTCATCAAACCAGGAACAACCAGACCAGCAGGCAGCTAACTCAGAGAAATAATAAGACACGCAACTTAAACTACATAACAATATAATGTCAACTATCATTTACAATACAGTGGAATATAATAAAATAAAGAATTAAACAAACTATGTTGTCTTAATCCAGTTACTACTACACCAATTAAATGTGGGAGAGTGTGAAACCAAAAGTCTTCATGTCTGATTTATTTATTGATTGTAGGATGACAATGCTAATAATAATAATAATAATTATTGTTATTATTATTACCTCATGTGTTAGTATGTTGTCATGTTGTTTCAGTTGTGTGGATGTGGATTCAGCTGTAGCCGACACCATTAAGCAGCTGTCTGTGTGCAATGCACGCAATACAGTTTGAGTGCAGGTGACTAACCCAGCTGACTCGTTTGTTGATAAGTCCAAAAACTTTTTTTTTTTTAATTTATTTATTTATTGATTTATGGGCTTCAGCATTGTATTGGCAGGTGTCCTGGTCCTTTAGGTGAAACAGGAAGTTACTTACATGTACCAGCTACAGGTTGAGTCATCTATCATCTGTCACCTTGTATACTGAAAGACATGAGTGTAAACATCTTGTATTCTTCTGACACATCATTATATACAGTATTCAATTCAATCCAGTTTTATTTTACAGCCCCGAAATCACAACAACAGTTGCCTTAAGGGATTTTACATTGTAACATAAAGACCCTACAATAATATAAAAATAACAGAGAAAACCCCTGCAATCATTTGCCCCCCTGTGAGCAAACGCTTTGGCAACGGTGAAGGAAAAACTCCCTTTTAACAGGAAGAAACCTCCAGCAGTGCCACACTCAGGGGGGAGCGTCCATCTGCCACGACTTGTTAGGATTAAGGGAGTAAGACAGGACAAAAACATGCTGTGGAAGAGAGCCAGAGATGAATAATAACTAATGATTAAATGCAGAGGTGTATAAACACATAGTGAGTGAAAAAAAAGGTGACTGAAGAAGAAACTCTCAGTGAACTCATCATGGGACTCCCCCAAGAGCCTAGACCTGCACACAGTACAAGTTACATATGGACACCACAGATCATTAAAAACATTATGTGTGTGTGTGTGTGTGTGTGTGTGTGTGTGTGTGTGTGTGTGTGTGAATGTTGAAATGTAGATTTAAAAAAAAAAATCAGTAACAAACAGTAAATTTAAGGAAATAATGAACCCTTGAAGTTGAAGTTAATCTTTCTGTTTTAGTTTGTGTTTTTGAAACGTTTGGCAGCAGAGTGCGCGCTGAAACTGAAAGAACAGTGCATGGGAGAGAGAGAGTGTGTGTGTGAGAGAGAGAGAGCGAATTCCTCCACAGCTCCAGGGTGATGAAGAGGTTAAACCAGCCCCTCTCTGCTGTGCTCTCTGCCTCCTTTTGCGGCTCCAGCCCCGCTTTAAACGGCAGCTGAGCGCTCAGCGGACATGGACACATCCGAACTTTAACTTTCAAGTCTTTCTCCTCTCTTGCCCGCGCTCCTCTCCTCTCTTGTCCTCCCCTTCCCTCTCCCGCTGAGCTGAGCTCCGAGTGAGAAGCTGCGCTGGCAGCTGCCGTCTCATGGAAATCTAATTTTGCTCTAATTTTCGGTCAGTCGCTCAGGTCTGTGGAGGCTATTGTCGTTTCGCTGCTCCCTTGGTTTTAATGGTTCACTCATGCGTCGGGAATGCCATGGCCACTCCGAGCGCACAGCAACAGGATTATTTCAGATCGGTGAGCAGCGAATCAACCACCTACATGATGGTCCCGGCAGGCGGGCCGAACGCGGCAGCGCGCCGGGAGACGCCGTCCAAGATGTGGGTGGCTATGGTGGTGATAGTGGTGGTGGTGTTGCAGATTGCTTCGACCACGGGACTCTTTGTCTACCTGAATATGTCGATATCACAGGTGAGAGCTGGTTTCCACTCACTTTAACCTTTTTTCCCCTCTTTTGTTTGTTTGTATTTGGAGCCACATGTGGTTCCTGTGTTGGCCCGATTTACCAGAGAGCTTCTCGAGAGAGGTCCTCGCTGGGCTCGGAACTTCCAAGAAACAGATCCAGTGTGTGTTCAAATTCACAACTCAGCGTCACATTCACACTCTGAATATTGTTGCAAGGCTGAAAAAACATACCCACACACAAAATCTGTGCACAGTATTTGGAGTACTGCAAAATGAATAAGTAAATAATAATAACAGTCACACAAAAGTCGAGGGAAACAAGGCATTCAACAGCAGAGCTGCTGCAGGTCATTAAGAAATGTTATAGGAACATTGCTGCTGGTTTATTTACTTATTTATTATAGAGTTAAGCGGGTTTACACAGTTTTTTCTTCATTTGTTTCTGGAATGGGGTTTATGAGTAAAGTTCGGCCCGGGAGTTTGAGTTGCCGGACGCTCCGAAGGCAGATTTGCCTGATCGGACTTGTTAAACAACGGAACGCGGAATTTACAAGCAGTCAAGGTAGACGGAAATCCACGAGCTTACCTGCGTGTGTAAAAAACAAAACAACAAAACACACACACACACACGCACACACATTGGAGCCATTTGGTTAGGGCAGCAAGTGGAGAGAAGCTGTAGGGCAAGAATGCTTTTAAGTGAGTTACAGATGTGTGCAGAAATATGCACGTCGCCGATGGATGTGTGGATGTGGGCTCCTCTTCCACTGGGTTCGGTTTTATTTACTCGTCTAGTAATCAATAAAACGCTACTGCAGCGACTTGTTCTGTTGCACATGTGCTCCTTGGAAGAACACAAGTGGCGTCAGTGAGCTGCTGCTCATCGAGTCCCAGCAGGGGAAAGTACACGATGACAATTGGAGTCATTGCTGATGGTGCAGCGGAGTGTAGGAGGGGACATGAAATACAGGAGAGATAGGCTTATCAGTCAGAACTGCTAGTTAAACAGCAGAAGTTTATTTTTGGCATTAAGGAAATGTGCTGAGAAGCGTTGCCTGTGATTTCTGACACACTGCAGTGGGAGGTGCACATATATTGTTCGGCAGGAATGAAAGAAACTGATGTATGATCCTGATGGTGCATGAAATCTGCTTCAGTGGTGCGCTGTCCATGTCTATATGAGATCAACACCTGTAAGCGTGTGACGCATGGAAGAAGAAAAATGACATTTGGCATTGGATATGCTTCATGGCCACTTTTTTCATTCATGATATAACAGGTTTGCATTCAAAGTGACAAAGAGAGTCAGAGAAGTTTGGCAGGACTGAAATGGTCCAATCTGTGGTCCAAAGATGACATCATGTGAAAACATAAAACCATTATAAAACCATGTATTTTATTGTTTGCGGTTATTTTTGAAATCCCCATCAAGTCAGAGAGTCCAGCCTGAAACACATAACATTGTCTTAACATTAGCAACGTGACCTATACACTATTAGACAGGTGGTTTTAATGCTGTGACCTCATCTGTGCTTATCAAACTTAGACTCACTTGGCATAAAAGTAACAATCCTGTATCAGAAATTGAGCAACTTACCATAATCAGGATTTACTGACTTTTAATGTCAAGATAGAGAATCTTGGTATGGGGTTAAAAGGTTATTTTATAAGCAGTTCACTTGATTTCAGTCTTTCTGGGGGGTTTTTAAAAAACTTTTTTTGTTTGACATGTCAGAGAAGGAAATCACACAAGGAATAGTTTAGAGATGATACTGGACAGAGACTAAATGAATTGCATGTGGGGAATCCCCCGGTTCTCATGCGAAGGCCAGCTATTCTGGAAACAGGCCCTTCTTTGAATTGCAATAGAGTTACACCCCATGCCTGTGCTGGTTGTTTTAAGACAAAAGATGTTTGCAACAATAACCATCGTACAAAGAGGAATTCTCCAGCGCTGCCTCACAGCAGTGGCATTCACATACAAGCAAACAGACACATGTAAACACCGAAGTTTCTGAGCTCATGGGTGTGTCGCGCGCCCGCTCTTCGTTTTGTGTCCTTTGCTGCTGGATCAAGCACGCTCAGAAAAACAGTGAATCGCATCAGGCATAAATATACATGTTCTCTGAATGTTGGGAGCGTTACTTTGAAATAAGCAGGATAATTAGAAGGAAAAACTCTTTTGGCAGAGTCACATCCTAAAGAGTTAACATGGAAAGACATTAACACTAAATTAAAGCCTGTTCAGTGATTGGTTAGAGTGCCACAGTACTCTTCTGTGCCGAACCTCAGTATTGGCCAGTATCGGTCTCGATGAGTAATATCAATCAGTCACCATTTACCAGTGACAGTGGACAATGACAGTGGCTGCACCAGATTAGTTTTGCGCTTGCTAAATGTCCAGAGGTGGTGTATTAAGAGCTTAAAGACTTAAAACATTTTAGATATTTAGTTCTAATGAACATTTCTTTGATTACCAAATGCTGTGATTAAATAAATAAATAAATAAGACCAAATGTCTTTTATCAGAATTTTCTCAGTTCATGCAACTTTTTAACAACCTTTAGTTTGTTAATGAAGAAAAAATATGCATATTATTTGAGAAACTGGCTTTTAAGCCTTTGTTTGTATTTGGTGGTGTTGTGGTTAGTACTGTCACCTCAGAGCAAGAAGGTCCTGGTAAGAGTCCGGCAGACATAGCTGTATCTGCATTTATAACTGTTAATAAATGAATATTTAAAACGGTAATAAAGAAATAGAAGAGACATCCTTCAACCATGTTATGGCTGTTGTTGTCGCATAGTATGTCCACCAGAGGGCCCTTTGTAACTTCATTGTTTACAATATGTTTGAAATGTATGTATGAAATTTTATGTAAATCTGTTTGTTTCATGTATCGGAAAGAAAAAAATATCAGCCAATATATCAGATTTTTAAACTCACCAAATATCGGTATCAGTATCACTTTTAAAATTCCTATATCGGTCAGACTCTAGTCCTAGGTTTGACTCCACCAGCCCGCTGGGCCCTTCCTCAGTGGAATTGTACCTGCGTCTGGAGTCCAAAGGACATGCTTGTTAGATAACCTGATAATGTGGAATTGCCCATAGGTGTGAATGTTTATCAGTTTCTCCATGATAGCCATATGATAGACTGGCAGCCTGTCCACGGTGTACCACACCTCTCACCCTATGACAGCTGGGATAGACGCCAGTGGGATGAGTGGGATAAATGAGAGAAAATGGATGGATTGATGGGTGGTTTGCTGAATTTCACCTGGTCTGCAAAAGTCTTTAAATGCATTTTTTAACAGCAAAATCATCATGTTTCATCCAGTCAAGAGATAAAAGTTACTGATCATGATGACGTACTGAAGACTTGGTTCTAAAGAATTTCACAAAAACTACTAGTGGGTTCTTCTTAAAATGAGGAAATTACTTTTTTATACAACAAGTAATTTATCAGATATGTTGGACGTCTTTTTTTCTTTTAAAATCTTCACTTCCAAGAAAGAGGTCGAGATTAGATTAAGCTGCGTTTGCTACAATGCAGTGAATTACAAGTCTCGTATTTTTGTAAGGAAACTTCTTTTATCGCACACAAGCCTCCAGATCCGTATCCTGCAAGACTTTGGGTTCTCATGCCATTTCTGTAAATTTGTGTGAAATTTGGGGCTTTTTGGCGTTATCTGTCCTTTTGTGTTTGACTGACTGGCATTCCATTCCTTAAACTTCACTTTATTATTGTTTGGGTTCACTGATAGGGTCTGACTCACCCTTACATGCAACAATAGAGCCGGTGTGTGTGTGTGTGTCTGTGTATGTGTGTGTGTGGCCAGATTTACACAGATGTCGTTTTTACTTATTGTGGACGCTTGTTAGGGCGTGTGTGTGTGGCCTGTTCACCCCCAAAGAGCAGCACTTTTTGTAATCTGTATTTGTGCGATTTAAGTGTGTCTTTTTATGTATGTGTTCTCATGATTTTATCTGTGTTATGAACAGATCGCTTCCAAGCTCAGGAAAAAAAATCTTCAAAATACTGAAAAATACACGGCTTACAGCGTACCCTTCACAGTTTTGGTTTCAGGTGTAGAATTACTTTACATTTTTGATTAGAGATTAGTATTAGGTTACTTTATAGGTTAAAGGTCAAAGCAGAAGCCAAGCCAAGAAGCTGGCTTCTGAGCTGAGCTGTTTGACATCTTGAAGTCACAATGCAAACAAACACCCACTCAGATGTTTTTGAGGGAACGGCTACATTTAAAAGCAATCTGTTCATTTTTGTTCTTAGATCGACTTGTTTGAGATATTCAGCATGGGGAAACGTAATAAAACTGCAGGTGATGGACTTTTTTACAGGAAGTTAATCAGAAACTGTAGTGCTCCACAAATTTATTAGACCACCACCCAGTGCAAGAGCGAAATTAACACTGTTGCTAATTACTAAAAGTCTTTTTTTTGTTTAATTCATCAGCATTCACTAACTTTGGAATCAAAATTCATATTTGTAATGCAAAAATATAATTATTTTTGTTTTCCACAAATTTTCAAATTTACTGTTTTACAAAAAAGCAAGAAAAAATAATAGTATTAAGTTTTAAGTTTTAGTACTAAGATTCCAAATTCCAGCTATTTACTTACAATTCTGAATAGAAAAAATAACTTTAGTGGTTGAATCCTATACTTAATTAATTTCTGCTTATTCTGCCAGTGTGCCGGCTCAAAATTAGGAATAAAAATGTGAATTAGGTTTCTTATTTGT
This sequence comes from Oreochromis aureus, assembly GCF_013358895.1. Lineage (NCBI taxonomy): Eukaryota > Metazoa > Chordata > Actinopteri > Cichliformes > Cichlidae > Oreochromis > Oreochromis aureus. The sequence continues at coordinate 35,478,446 of NC_052944.1, forward strand.
CTAATAAATCATTTTTCGTTTTAAACAGTGATTTGGGATTTTTATTTCTGCTTATTTTTTATAACATTTTGTAAGCCACTGCTGTGTTTGAAAAAAAAAAAACTGATCCCAAAATTAAGACTTCAAAACAGAACAAACCAATCAGTAATGTCAAAGTAGCTGTGCCCATCTTTTAAATTACATTTTAAATTACATTTTACATTTCTCCCAGCCTGTCTCAAAGAAAAATGTTTTAATTTGACAGCCGTAAAACTAGTAAAAAAAATCAAACTTTCAGTTGATATTTTTCTTTTTAACAGAGTGAAAGTAGAAGAGCAGACTGGACAAACTGACTAGTTTAACATTCACTCGCACCAAAATTAAACCGGGAATCTGGTAGCAAGAACTTAATGTCCCTTCCTAGAGCTGATTTAATATGGGCTCTGCTGTGTTTGATTGCTGTCTACAGCTCACACTGCTGGGCTGCTGGATATCTGACTTCTTGCAGATCTGTGCGCAGGGGTAGGCCATTTAATTCACGAATAACAGCCCATCAAAGATGCCTGTGGCTCTTCAAGTGCAACCGATCCACAGGGTTTGTTTGGCAACTTGTTTCAAAAAGCACTTCACTAGACAAGCAAAAGTCTCGTTGCCTCCCTGTGTGGGCTCGGACGTTCTTGCCAAGGCCTTTCTGACGCAAACTCGGATCACAGGATTGAATAAAATGAGCCAGTTGTTTCACTGGTACATAAATCAGCTGTATATTTACCCCAGCCTTTCACACTGGATTAGGTTTTATTGGTGAAGGCCAAGGTTAAAGTTACCATTAAAGAACCAGTGGGTTCCTTAACGAGAATGGAAATACATGCATGTGCGGAGGGGGTGCAGCACGTGTGCATAACAGGGGGTTTGGTGTCAATGGGTGGGCAATAGTGTGTGTGTGTGTGTGACAGACAGCGAGAGAGACTGACATTCAAGCTTTAACTTCTCTTTTGCACACACTCGCATGTTCATGATTAGCAAACAGTTTTGAGAAAAATCAAATCTGTCACTGCAAATATTTAGATTTAATTCAAAGCTACTAGTAACTAACCACCGTACACCAGGCTCCACTGCCAGAATACACAAATCTCCCTCGCTCTCTTTTCACCTCCTGCCCCCCCCCCCGTAGTCTCCGTGTGCTATGCTTCAGGTCCACATCGGGGAATCGAGTTACAGTCAGTTTCAGGACTCAAGGGTGGGATGGATTTTTCAAGAGTGACACAAGCAGAGGTTTTCTTTTTGCCTTTTATGAGAATTGCAAGTTAAGTGATTCTTTGGCAGCTGGTGTGTGTGTGTGTGCGCGCGTGCATCTAAACAGGGCCTGGGCACATCTCCAAAGTTACGTAAGGTGTTTACAATGGTGTAAAACATAAAACGAGCTACAGAATGAGGAAAGAAGAGGCTTGCATGTACATGATTACTTCAAGAAGGTGGAAGACGAATATAGTTGGCGTTGCTTTTAACCTCATGTCTACGTGACTTAAATTAAAATGACAAGGTCACAGTGACGTCTGTTAAATAACCTATTGACAAATATAAATCAGACGTGTTGGCTGGAGCAAATAAACAGTTCTGGCTTTTTTCTGTCAAGAATTGGTTGGGCTTAATAAGATACCATGATCATAAAATATTTTGGTCTTTTTAACCCATAAGAGAGAGGCTTTCAGAGAAGAAAGGTGATTCCTCTGCTTTCTATATCACACACACACATTGGGAGTCTTGTGGAGACATGTCCAAGGAACACAGTGTGGCGTCTGTGCGTGGGTCTGGATGTGCACTCAGTGTTTTCATGGCCAGGTCAGTTGGAGCAGGATGAAAAAGAAAGCAAGGATTTCATGAAGATAGAGGTAGGCAAGGAGAGAAACTGGACCCGAGAGTTGAAAGAGTAAGAGTAGTGACAGAGGAGGATTTGATTTGAATATTTAAAGCCGTTAACCTACCGTGAAGCAGTATATACACAGAAACAAGAAAGATAGGCACACTTCCTTGACATCCACGTTATAAACACAAGTTAAGCTATGAATTTTACCAAAAATACTCCAGGGTTATTTTTGCTGTTGTCCAGTGAGAATATTGTCATTTAAGGCATCTCATATTTAATATTAAAGGTAGAGTGTTTGTCCAAGAAGACAGAAAGTATGAATGTGATACTGCCAAACTGTGGGTTTAAGTTTTCAAGATAAACATGGAGGCCAAAGTTTAGCATAGCATAATGTACAAAAATCATTTTCCCTTTTTTTTTTGCAATTTGAAATTCCTGCAACTTCAAATAGCAAGTTAGATTTTTAAATTCCAGTTATTGTGCGAAAAAGCATTTTTTTTTTTTTAACTTTTTGAGTGAGTTAAGCATCAGTCACACAGGCCTAAAGTGCAGCTGGTGACCCCCCTGGGAACCTCCAGCCAGTGGAGAAAAATTTGTGTTCCAACAGACTGCTACAGTCGCACAGGTTGAAATGCAAACACAGTATTAAAACCGATATAGAACCGGAGAACGTTCACCTCCAAAGTCAAAGTTGCACCTTTTGAAATGTGTTGGTTTCAACAGTGAGGCACAACTCTACTTTGAAGGTGAACATTCCCAGTTTTGCGTGGAGTAGTTGGTGAGTGTTTGCAGAAAGGTCTGCAATGCCATGCAAACTACTGGCAACCTGCTAGTGACCAAAAGAGTCGTATTTAAGGTCTACCATTTTGTGCCCAATTTCACACTAGAAACTATGCAGCAAACATTTTTCCCTCGTGAACAGTAGTTGCCAGATGGTTGCCAACTAGTCTTTAGGCCTGTGTGCTTGAGGTTTTAATTCAATTCAATTTGAAATGTTTTCAATTCAGTTTTATTTATACAGTGCCAAATCACAACAACAGTCGCCTCATGGTGTTTTATATTGTAAGGTAGACCCTACAATAATGCATACAGAGAAAAACCCAACAATCATATGCCCCCCTATGAGCAAGCACTTTGGCAACAGTGGGAAGGAAAAACTCCCTTTTAACAGGAAGAAACCTCCGGCAGAACCAGGCTCAGGGAGGGGCGGGGCCATCTGCTGCGACTGGCTGGGGTGAGAAAAGGAGAGACAGAGACAGACAGACAGAGATTAATAACAAGTGTGATTCAATGCAGAGAGGTCTATTAACAAGTGTGAGTGAGCAAGGTGAAAAAGAAATACTCAATGCATCATGGGAGTCACCCAGCAGCCTACACCTATTGCAGTATAACTATGGGAGGATTCAGGGTCACCTGATCCAGCCCTAACTATATGCTTTAGCAAAAGGAAAGGTTTAAGCCTAATCTTAAAAGTAGAGATAGTGTCTGTCTCCTGACTCCAAAGTGGATTTGGTTTTCTGGTTTTAGAGTAGCTTATTTCCAGTTCATGGTTATTCTGCTAAGCTAGGCTAAGCTAAGCTTACCGTCTGCTGGAGCTCACGTTATACAGAAATGACAACGAATCCAAAGATTCATTCAAAAAGATTCAAAGCTGAAGATTAGTTATACTGTGACAAGACTTTTTTTTTGTAATCACCGTACCGCCATATATAATTTTGAAATATTTTATCATTCAACTGTGAAATTTTAAAGTAGAACCAGCACAATTTCCAGTGTCATTACAGTTAAATCAAGCAATCAGGGGGGAAAAACATTGCTCTTTTTCTTCTTTCTTTCTGACAAACGCTTTAATGTGTCAACCTGCTAATTATTGCCATGAGGCAGCACAAAACTGTGTTTTTGGGTTTGTTTAACAAGTTTGTGGTTTTCATTTATACTTCAGTCTTTCCTGCTTCTCACTGATAAGTCTGGTTTCACTACATGTGGCCATGCTCCGTAAATTTAAAATCACTGTGATCTTAAATTGTAAAACTTCTAAAGCACAGGGGGAAAAATGCCATGTTTGTTCACCACAAAATGTGGTAAAAAAGGTGTCTCTAAATTAAGGTAACTAAAACGAGGAAGGAGTTGTGCTAAAAGAGGCGAATGATTAATAGAGCAGTGATGTGCTGCAGAGATTATTAGTAAGTTCACAGGGAGCAGGACAGGAGTCTGCTGCTATACATTATGCTATCTAATTGAGTACAGATATAGAGACCCACCACACTCAGACACACACGACCTTGGGTTGACAGCTTGACACTTAAAAAGAGGATATTTGTGTTCCCACACTGGAATGCTCATTAGGCTGTGGCTACAGCTGTGTGTGTGTGTGTGTGTGTGTGTGTGTGTGTGTGTGTGTGTGTGTGTGTGTGTGTGTGCCAACAGCTGGTGCAGCACTGCGTGTTATCACATTGTTTGCTCGGTCAACATGGCTATAAAGTGCTGATAAATGTTGCTCATGAGATTTGAGGGCATTGATGCTCCTAACAGAGCTATCTCATAACTGTCATCCCTGCTGCTCATGTTTATAAACCTGGCAGCAATCGTAAGGTTTCGGTTTTTAAGAATCTCAGCTTAACTGCAGCGTTAGCTTTCGGTTTACTAAATTAATATATTCACATCAGTTTTTGCATTAATTATTGATGCCTGATAACAGGCAGTGCTTATACCAACCCCCCAAAAACAACAACAGCAACAACAAACCCCTACAATTCTTTTATTAGAAGTCCTCTAAGAGAAACCATGTTTTTGGCTTTAGATTAAAGACCATTTTCTTTTAGTAGAAGCATATTAAATTATACAAATGTTGTACATTAACAGAGACCCTCCTCGAGCTAATAAGCTATAATAACCACCAAAACAGTGCCTGTACAAAATTAGCCAGGTGATGAACATAAATACCTCTACAGAGTCTTTTACGAGTCTTGGAGTTGCCAAGAAACACGTGAATATTATTGTGATGTAAACAAATTGCATTTGCCTTCTACAAAAAGCGGCTCTCCTCTCATTTCCAGTCTTCACTGTAAAGATCCATATGGCTTCCCTCACAAGGTAACTAAAACATTTCCATTATTTTCTATACATGTGTCATCAAAAGAGACTAAACCACAGCATATGGTATTGGAGTGGTGGTATAGGATGAATAATTTTGGTATTGGAAAAGGGTTGAAAGATGTAAAAATGAAGTCACTGTCACATGTGGGTGTATTGTATATACAAAAACATACAGACACAAAAGGACCTGTAAATAAGAAGCAGGTCAGCTTAACTGGACAATAATGAAAGATGGAAAAGAACAAAGAATGGAAGTAAAAACACAAGAAACCAGTCTTCAAAGTGGCAAATCAGAAATATAGAGAAAGGGCAACTTAATATCACTACGTTCTTTTTAAAAGAGGAAACGTAATAATAGGAACAACACATGGACAATAAAAAGACCACGACAGAACAATGCACCTTTGTTTTTGAAAACCCTGCAAATTTTAATTGTGCAAGTTGTGCTATAAAATGTTTCATATCAGAAACACCAGGGTTTCAGTTCTGTGGGGAAAAATCATTAAGTGACTGATCAGCAAATAATAATAAAAAAAAATCAAGCAAAAACAACAAACTTTCCCAAGAATGAGGCGCTCACCTAAAAAGGCCTTTTTGCTCATCTTTCCCTTGAGTGATGATAAATTGAAAAAGGCAAAGCAACATCTGAAGTCACTTGAAGTGAAATCAGCTTTCATATTGACATGTGTTGTTTCTTTGCATGTCGTGTTCAAAAGGGACAGATTTTAAGTACCAGGAGCTTTCTGGTTTTCATTTGTTGTCGATTTACTGTAAGTTTGAGCAGGCTTTATGGAGGAAAGCAGTCTTTTTTATTCACTTTTTTCATTTTCATCATGGTGCAGGAAGTCTTGGACTGGATATCCGCTAGCCTAACTGGTACCCTTGAAATACTGGACATCATCCCCAGAGGATAGGCCATGTAATGATAGTTGATGGGTTCCCAGACTGTGTGTTAGCTGATTAGCCCTTGGTTCATTGGATGGGAAGTTTTAGCTGCTTTTACATTATCTGTCCTTGGGAATCGGCAGATATGTCTCTCCTGGCATAAAGAGGAGACCCCTTTTAGTCATTGCCTAAAGTCTTTCTAAATCCAGTCTTTTCCTTCCTCTCTCTGTCAAACACACACATACACACACTTATTCTCCCTCTCATATCAACATTTTGTTTCTGAGCTGAGTAATAAGACCAGCCTGATCATCTGTCAGCTCTCATTCCTTTACCAATTAAACAACCACTGAACTCCTTTCTGCACTGTGTCCTCTAATCATTTCCAAATTTTTCCAGCCACTCAGGTCCCACTTCTAAAACCAGTTACCTCCCTAAACCACAGTGTTGTCCATCCTTTTGTTTTCCCCCAGTCTGTCACTGACTGTAAGGAATACTGTGGTTTTGGCTTGTGATCAGAGCCCATCGTAACCTATCATCATTGCTTTTTCAGATCAAGAAACCACAAAAATATTATCGCCGCTGTCCCACTTCCTTAGCGCCTCACTGAGCTATAAACCAAAACATATTTTTTCCCAGCTTCGTGTTTCACAAAATAACACTACTTCATTAGAAAACTCTAAAATTCTTGGACAGGCCATCCATGAATCAATGAATCAACCTCTGAGCGCTGATTTGGCTTTGTCTGCAGCTGCTGGACGAAAAAAAACCCTGAATATAAAAAACTCTGGGAAAAGAAGTGAAATCATGAACCTGTCAGGCAGCCGCTTTCCCTTCGGGCCTTGACTTGTAACTAATGTTGTCAGTGTGGGTAGATGTTTTTGTCTGTTAAAAGCTGGAAGGAAGGAAATTTTAGAAAACAGATCTTGGTTTGATTGCTAAATTAGAGCACCTTTAACACTGACCTTTTAGCTCTCAATGAAATGGGACTTTGGATGAACAAATCAGATCTACATCAAGATGTGAAGCAGGGTCATCAGAATACAAGAACTAAAACATTCCTAGCCTTTCCTCTGACATGCATGTAAAAAGATTGTGATTCAGTGCTTTCATTTAAGGTTTCATTGACCTTATTTTCAGTGCCTTAATCAAATTTCCCAGACTTTCCAGAGGCGGAAAGAAACATTAACATGCTGCACTTGTTTGGACAAAAAAGACTTGTTTCCAAAAATAGCTACATGGATGTCTTGGCTTCTTGTAGGGGAGGTCTTGCCTGAATATTATGAAAACAAGGCCAATGTAGGACTGGGTCTTCCAAAATATTGTGAACAGGAGGGAACGCCAAGAAACCTCTAGATTGTAACTTGATAATGATTTAAAGGATTTAAACAGCCTATTTCTATACTGAAGACCCTTGTAGCCAACACAAAGGGGCTGTTTTTGCTTCTCCAAGAAGTCAAGATTTGTAGTTTCCCCCAGTTTTTCTTAAAGGTTATCAGGATGAAAGCAGTAGTTGACATAACAGACTTACTCAAATATTGAGCTGGTAGAGCTGCATAGTCAACAGTAAGGGTGTTCGTAAGTGTTACTATTCAACCTAAGGGGAAGTTAAGGATGATACCAAAGTGCATTGTACTACATCCTATTTCTGTTCAAGTGTTTGACTTAAATTCACCTCAGGGTGGTGATAGCAGAGAAAGTTTATCAAAGGTATTAGGGTTCACTGTATGGCAATCTTGGACACCCATTGGCCTCGAGGAACCTTTTGGTACTTCCAGTTTCACCAGAAAATATCTCGACCAAAACTTCCTGTTTTGTGTTGTGGTCACTGTTTATGAAAGTTGATGCATTTCTCCATAGGGACTGTTACCTGCATGCAACCAATGCATAACTGGTCACTACTAACAGATATGTACTGGGACCACAGACAGAATGCAAATAAAACCTGAAATCTACCATTGGGATAGAGATTAATCATAAGAAGATTACCTATATCTTTAACAGTCTAGTCCTCACTTATAAGCTTAACTCCCAACCCTCATCTTCTCACGTAAAGGAAGGTTTTTAGTTGTCAGCAAGAGCTGGAGTAACGTCACCATCTTGGTTTAGATTCCAGGAAGCAGCATAATAGTAGCAAAGAATCCCATCAGTTCACATGTCGAACAGGTTTTGGGAGTTGGCAAATTTTCGAGTTGGCAGCTTTAATCTTCTCATGAGGCGTTCAAGATGTTTCTCAACACACTGCACAAATACACAACGATTGGCTTTAATTGAATGGAGGAATTGGAGCGCATTGACAAATAGCAGCCGGGGAATAGGTTTTAAGTAGTGCCACGCTGGTGCAGCTTTGAATTGCAAGTCATGCAAAAGATCTCAAGTGGTCTGGTTTTATCTAATAAAGCCAGGCCGACTGATTTCACGGCTAAAATGAACAACACGTTGAAAAGAAATTCTGAAGAGAATATGTCGGAGCTGTGCTCTTGGAAGCAAACTGCAAATGTACTGCACTTTTAGTGAAATCACGAAAGCTCTCGAGCAAGACAGCTCCTGATAGCCTTTGACCTAGCAAGCAGGGAAATAAAGCAGACAAGATTTACTCAGTTATCCAGTGCTATAATGGTATATCTAGCAAATGTTTAAACTGTTCTCTGCAGGGGAGAATTTACTTTGGGAATTCTTCTGTCAAGGTTTAAATAACTTTGCAAATATTCTTATTCTCTGAGATTGCTTTACAAACAAATTTATGTAAGTTGCCAAGTTGTTAATGAACAACCACTTCTGAAAGAGTCTTTTATGGTTCTTTAATATGCTGCTAAGTGTAAGATGTTACTGGAAAGAAATGTTTTAGGTGTGCCAATTTGCTTTCTGTCCCCAAAAGTGTCCACAGTGCGGTATCGCAAACACGTTTATGTCTCCACAACGTAAGTATTATAAGGACACACAAACAAACTGCACCATCCAAGTAGCAGAGTTTTGTATATGACAGTGTAGCCAGAGCGGTCTGTGAGGTCAACTGCGTGTTTATTGTGGCGGCTGGTAACACTAACAGCTACTCATGTCTGAACAGTAGCTTCGTAGGCAGGCACTCATCTATGCATGAAAACAAAAACACAGAAATGGTGGCAATGCATTTTTACCACCAGGAATTCAGTTGAGATGTTTTTAAAGTCATTACAAGAAGGGACACAAAAACTTGCTTGCTGATCAGGAAGTATTCATTAAGTACTAAGTAACTAAAGAATAACTGCGAACACAAACACAAATTTAAAAAAAAGCAAGAAGGGCTTCTTGGGGTTATTGTATATTTCAAGAATAGTTACCTTTTTAGTGAAACTAAAGGTTTAGATTAGGATCAATCAGCAACACCTAAGTAAGAAAGTGTAGATGAATTTACTAAAGTTTGTAATACAATTTGCTCTGAAAGAGAGGTCACATTACTTCCGTGTTAGTAGCCCTACTTTCTCTCTGTGGACAACAGAATCCAGTATAAAGTGATGCTGTTTGCATTTAAAGCCTTAAATGATTTTACTTCTACTTATGTGATAGATTAGATCTGTACACTTTGCTAATCACTGATTAATGATTCCTTAATATCAGAATTTCAATTGTTTTTTGTGAAAGACTTGCTGTTGCTAATTTGTTCCTCATTTGTTCTTCAAGGGCTAAACATGTTTTTGGGAGGGTTGGTAAAAGTTGTCTAATCCTAAATAATTTTAATTAAAATAGTCATGGAAACAAATTTAGTGCCACTTTTTCTCTCTACTATTATTTAATCAATATTGAGAATTAGGGCTATATGAAAAGAAAATGCACTTCTAACACCAAACCCTAAGATAAGTCAGACTTTCCATGCTTTTTCCTTCTTGTGGGGCCGCCTGGACATCAGTAGAGAAAACACATCAGCTACAATTTGTATGATTATAGTAACACTTGCATAGACTCCTCTTGAATCTTACTTGCTCAGCACCTCTACACAAAAACACATTTAACATAACACCCTTGCCCACACATGGTGGACTTGCCCACCCAGAAGTATCTACAGGACCCCACAGCAGCATTCTGACCCACTCTGGTTCCCATAGTGACATTTTCCCCACACTTGCTGTGTATTATTTGGTCTAACAGCTGCTTTTAATTGGTCATAATGAGCACAGTTTTACCATTCTGTTCACTTTGATTTTTCCCAAGTATGATTCATGATGGGACGGTACAGTAGTATAACATCTAATCTTTAATCTGGGCTTTACTGCATACAACAGAAATGTTAAGTGGTTCTTTGGAAGAACTACAGCTAAACAGTTTAGGGTTACTTCAGGTAAAAGTATACATGTGGGCTGCTAATGATATCCAGCTGTTTGTCTGATTGAAACTGGTTGTCCCCACAACCAGTACACACATGTCAGCTGGTAGTTCTTCCCACATCGGGGCTTGTGTGTTCAAATATCTACACAGACTGTGTGAAGGTGATCATGAGTCTAAACAGATCGATATACATGAATTGTTTAGAAAATAGAATGAAAATCATTTTTTTATAGTACATCTTCTAACACAAAACTCATTATGTTAAAAGACAACAAAAACCAACCAACAAACAAAAAAATCTTCAAACCTTCGAACCAACAGTTAAGCAGAAACAGAGATTTTTAATGTTGCTTTTGAAACACTAGATTGTAGTCAGCAGGAAAGTTGTTCCACAGAAAAAAAAGTAATCCACCTGATGACCTGAGAGAGCAGATTGGATTTTAAATTAGATGGACATATGCCAAGGGGCCGGAGCATTAAGTACTTTATGGACTATTAAAGGGATTTTAAAAGTAATTCTGTATTTCTGTAATTCACTGACATGACTTAAACTGTGAAGTATCAGGTTTAACAGGAGCTAACATGTCCTTTATATGTATTAGACCATACCATTTACTAGCTTGTGATGGAATGCAGCAAATCATTTACAAGAATCTCCCTGCTGATCAGAATAAATCTTTTATTTTTTTTGCTTTCACATTTACTGTAAGTGTTTCTGTTGCCATTTGTGCACAGGTGACTGAGGCCTGAACCAGAAAGTCCTGATCTCTCATAAAGTCTTTTTCCTTTTCTTTCTTCTCAGAAAGATGATGAGGAAACAGAAACTTAACCCTTGTAACCAAATCAAGCAGCAAAACCAACTTAGATAACACAGCTCGCATAACCATAGCCTTGCATTACAATAGGCCCTTGTCTTTATCACAACTAATCTTAACAGCGCTTTTTTTTTTTTTTTTAGCTAAACAGCAATATTCTCAATTGTTTTACTAACAAGGAAGTTAAAAAAGAAAAGGGGGACACAGCCAGAAGATCAGCATGCAGGTCCGCCCTGCTTTTGTATGTCTTTAAACTTTATTTAAACTGGAGGTACTCCAAAACAGCAAAGCTGACAAAGAAAGGTCATAGTTCCACACGCTAAAGCTGGGAGTGGTGTTCTGCGTTCTCAGCGGGGGTTGCGTACACTGTCACGCATATTGGCAGGGAGAGGCGTGCATGAATGCATACCCCCGAATGCAGAGAGATGCATGCATACATTTGCATTGTAGCCAGCAGGTAAACTAATGATCAATAAATATGTCAAAGGCCTCAAAAAAACATACTTGCTAGATGAAGAGAACAGATAAGTCATCCAAACACACATACGGGAAACAAATAAGAGCAGAAGGAAGTATCTGCCTGCTACTGATGTCATTAATGCCTGCAAGCAGACGCAGCCTGTCTTCTGGATAGAATTAAGAAAAAGGCAGCTATAGCTCCTTATTGACATCTTCCAAACATGTATAAAATCCAGACTCTTTGTGATTTAAAGCTCAGAGAGAAACCTTTGACTTAACAGTGGGAGACGGGCTTGTTCGATTGTGTATTTATGGGCTTTTATTGGTGTAATTCATCTCTTGAATATTTATCAAATCAGATTAGGTGAAGTTTCTCTGAACGTGTGTGCTGTCTTTTGTTAAAATCATGTTCGCGCATGGTTACCTTCAATTTGTCTTGATTTGGAGGAAATGGTCTAGTTCCTGAGTGGATCTGGCTGGGGCTGAGTATCTTTTCTCACCAGGAAACTGCAATAAAACACTCATTGTTTGAATGTAGCGAGATATCCATCTGTGCTATACCTGCTTTTATTCTGGAGAAACTGTGGGCAGCTGGAGTCTGTCCTGGCCGCCAGCGGGGTACGTATAGACAGAGAGAAAACCACATGCTTCTCATGGTCAAATTCAAAGGGAACCTGGAGAAACTGCACGTAGGGGGCTACAGGGTGCACTGGCAAAACACAGCCAACCATGAACCCAGAACTGTCTTGCTGTGAGGCAATGACTGCGCTGTGCATTGCTAAGCACTGCACCACCTGTAGTAACATCTTCTGAAGCAGTTTCACACATGCAGTGTAGCCCTGAAACATTCTTGACATTACTTGATGTATGTGAGATTTCCAGTTTAACTGGACATAACACAGTCTTTAACCAACCAGCTTCCTAGCACAAAATCCATGTTAAGTCCCATGTAAGAAAAGAAAAGGTCACTGTGTGAATTCAGTGACAGAGCAGACAAACAAGTGTTTCCAGTAGTGAGAACACATCTGATGCAGATTTAAGAACAACTTTGGACACTGACGTAACCTGAGTGACGCTGTCCGAAGTTTCTTTATGAATTTGTTTTTTGGCATTTTTACCCAGTACCCAACAGCGATCATGCTACTTCAATTCACATAGAAACTCTGCCACAAGATTTAATAACTTTTCATAGCTTATTGTGACATTTTTTTAGACAAAAGACATCAGTCTGTGCTTCTTAATCATTTTCATATGCAGTGTCTGCATCTAAAACCATCCAGGGCTCTGTTATACTCATGTCACATGCATCTGTGTACTCTTAATTTGTCTTTTAAGGCTCACTATTAATCTCACAGAGACTGACTTGTTCTTTGATTATGATTAAAAATCAAGATTTTTCAGGACCTCACTGATTAATTTATAAAATTGCCCTTTTGGCTGCAATCAGTGGAGCTTTTTGTGTGGGAGCTAGCGGCTAAATACACACTCATTAAAGGCAAACGAGCAGAAATCGAACTTCAGAAAGATCAGAGTCAGAGAGACGTCACGGTGAAGCAATGGTTGTTCTAAATTGGGGACGATTATGTCAACAGCGTGATTGAAATTTAATGCAGAAGAAATTCAGGCAAAGCCGTGTGATCCGTTAAACCAACAATGCCCTTTACATAGTATTTGCGGCTCACTTTCAGTGCTGCACTAGGGCGACGGGGTCAGCTAAATGGCGCCGAAAATGCGGTGTGAAATGGCAATATTTCCTTATCACAGGGCATGGGTGGCGGTCTTGTTATTTGAACTCTTCTTCTGTTTATTCATGTCATCAAAAAAATTGTTTTGAAAAATATGGTCTTGACCTTGACAGAGCCAGCTCATCTTTACATTTTAAGGCACCTGCTGCTGCTGTCTGGGGGAAATTTGCAAAGACCAAACACTGACTCCCAAATAATGACTGGCATGTCACTGCAAAACAAGCGAGTCACCGAGATGGGAAGAGGATGTCGAGTTTACAAGTCGAGGATTGGTTTTCGTGGTTTTTAATCACTTCCATGCCAGAAATGGGACTTCCTCATGTTTTCTGATAAACAGTGAATCAAGTTCTTTTAGTCACACTGGGACCTGAAGGACGAAAGAAGATGCTGCCTTCCCTGAAGTTAGTTCTGCCAGAGGTTTTTCCTGTTTACTCCACCAATCGTTGCCAAAGCGTTACTCATAGTGGATTGCTGTGTCGTTGGGTTTCTTTCTATAATGTTTCAGAGTCTTTAAGATGTTGTTGTAATTTGGATTGGTTGGAAATAAATCTTAGGCCACCAATAGTCAGAATTTTCAATGATGATTGTAAATGTAGTTACATGTTGATGCACACTTTTTCAATTTATCTTCTTTAAAAATGTCGGCGTTTCTCCAAGACTTTCCCGGGTTGGTTACTCTCCTGAAGCAAACTGATGTTGGCATGTGAGGCCCGGCTGGGACTCATGTGGTTGCATGAACCCATGTTAAAAATGGTGGTTTCTGCTCCCCAGTGCTCTAATGATTGTGTCTTTGGCTCGAGTTTTCAAAATACTCCCCTGGAAGCTGTTTTGTATTTTGTGCTGCGCTCTGGCAGGCCTCATGTGGGGGAGTGTCGGCCTTTTCTCTCCAGACAAAAACTTGGCCTGCACGTTGGGGTGAGGTAGAAACTCGCAGTTTACTTCACTATTCACAATCAAAGTGGCCTATATTTTTATTTTCCCTTGTAAATAGCATTTGTTCCTTATTGGCAATCAAGAGGTCCTTAGCAAAAAGTGCCTGGTCTTTAAGGTGATGGATTGCTGAAAAAATGGCCGGTCATTAAGCGTGCAACGGCAAAGAATCGGACAACGCTGTCGAATAAATCAGTGTCGGCACCACCCTGGCCACCTGCCAGATACAGCAGATAGTGAAGCTTGCACACAGTGTGCGCATAAACCTGCAGACACGCGTGCCTTTAGACTGAAAACCGTCTCAAACCTATGTGTTAAATATAAAACCGCTCATTCCCACCCATGCACAAATAACCAGAAGCTTGTACACCGATGCAAACACATGACTACATTCACTGCAGCTTTTAACGATTGCTCTGGGCTTTTTACTTAACAAAGGAAAGTGAGTAGTGGATGAAGAGTCAGACTCTCTTGCCAAAGGCTCATCTTTAGAGTGAGCTGGGTGTTGCTTAAGTGCTGAAGTAATAAATCACCGCAACTCCTACAATGCTCCAGTGTTTATGACTGTATAGACTTTATCTAAAGTAGTTAAACGTGTACTTTTCTGAAGGTGTCAGAACCTCCAGAAACATACGTGCTAATCACAGCTCTACTGTATGAAAACTTGCTAAAGCTAAAACACGTTGCCTGTTTGTCGCAGCGTTTACAGATGTCCCTTAGTTTCTCATGTTTTTGATTTTCGTGTGCTTGACTGACCTGCTGTTTCATTTTACTTTATTCGTCCAGTGTGGTATGGTGTTCTTGTTTAGCTGTTTCTATTTAAGGAGGTGGCTTTTTTCATTTTCCTTTGCATAAACCAATCAGTGGAAAGTGATAAATCCATTACTTCCAGTTTACCAAACAGCTGTGGTTGCAGTTGCTAGAAACAGTTTGGATGAGGTAGAAACAGATTTCACAGCTGTGATAAGCTCCGGCCATTTATTATCTTGGTGTTCATCCTAGCTGTGGAAACTGCTTTTTGTATAGTTAGCTACTCAGCAAGATGAAATCATAGTGTATCTTAATACTGCCAAAACAGGATACAGGCTACACTGTGAGGTGACCATAAAGAGATTTGGAAGTATCAAGAATGAAACACCCACATACAGTATATAATTACTAAAAATCCCAGAAAGCATATGTCCCCTCTGTGTATTTGTGGAAAATAAAAATAGAAAACTATATACGTAGTGATTTGGATAGCATACATGTGTAGTCCAGGAAATTATTAGGGTAGATTAGCTTTTATTAATGATTTTCTCTTGACTGTACTTCCACAATACTGTCACATTTTTAAAGTTGTTCAAACATTTTGAATGTGCATCAGTTAAATAATAACCGAATGCACAGTTTCACTCAAAACTTTCCCTCCGGGATCTTATATTATTAAAAATTTTTTTTGCTTTTATCTAATTTAAAATAATTGCTTAGAAATTTTTGTGAGTGGCAATAAAATGATTGATGGAACCAATATATCAGCTGATATTAGCTATTCGCCAATATATCAGTATTGGCATTTATAATGGCCATGACTTGTAAGATTAAAGCAAGTTAATTTTTTTCAAAGCATGGTCTTATTACATGTTGTAACACGTGTTGCCAACAGTGGACAAACTGTGTAACATCAGCACCCATAACATGGCTAAAGGACATGTTTTATATTTTCTTTAGTTTTTAATATTTTTATGTATCTATATCGATACATCAGCAGATCGCTAATACTGGATGAGCAGGATGGGCTCTGCTTCTATACCTCACCTGTTTAGGCAAGCAACCATACCCCGAAGGTTACTGCAGGAGCCTTGGTTCACTTCTGCTTCAGAACATTTCCTTTAGAGGCATTCATGAATGGCTCCAAATATGACATACAGTTTAATGAACCAATGAAAGACATTTTTTTCCAAGTTACCACCTTCTTGTGTACTGTTGTTACTGATTCTCCTTCTGCCTAAAGACATGGATCGATTTGATGATAATTTGTAGTGATACCATGTATCACTACAAACTAGACTCTTCCCTCCCACAGCCACGGGCTGGGGTGTAACTCAACATGATGAAGCTCGTTCCACCGTGTTGCACACTCAGTATGTTTTATTTGACTCCCGCACTCGTGTATCTCCCTGCCGCTGTTTTTGGATGAAGTGATTTATGCGCAGTGCCACTGTGAGTGAGGCCTCAGTGGTTATTTCACCCTGCTTTCTGTCTTCCTCTACGTTAGCCGTTCATCTTGCAGCGCACACACACACAGACACACACACTCTTGGATCGAGACCTCTAGCCTGCTGGATTTGAGTTACGTGGTTGCCTTCTCCTCTTCCTAATCCCCTAAAATGAGAGTTGTGGACTGCCAAAGAACTCCCAGACACACACACATACACAGTGAAACACAAAATTGTAGCTTGGTTTCCAAGTGGCCCTCTGAGATATTCTTTTCAGGCTTTGGTGTCCCACCGAGGGCCAAGCATACACACAAACGGGCATGCACATAGACACACAATCACTCAACTGCACATACACACCAAGGGCAGGCCACACACGTACGCACACACAGATGTACACGCACACACACAAAAACTCTCACACAGGGGAGGAAACAGTGAAGCATTGTTAGCTACTTCCTGAGAGAGCCGGCATCAGGATCACAGGAGCTCTGTCAGCCTCTCTCTGAAGCCCAGGCATCTAATTGAGTATGGACAGCCATGAGAGACCACATGTCTTTTGGCTAAGCACGGTTAAAAAGCGCATGGATCACTCATAAATGCATGTGTTTGTGTGTGTGATTTTCCACTCGTTGCAGCGAGGATCAGTTCCAAAGGCAGACCAATGGGGAGTGTATCCCAGTTTAGCTCTTGTGTCTGGAGAACAGTAGTTCGCCATCAATTATTCAAGTTCAGGTTCAGCAGTAAAATAACTTTTTGACAGGCTGAGAAATATTTTCTTTTTTTTCTGCCTGTTTGTTTTTAAGCAGTCTGCCGCTGTACCACAAAACTGTCAAGAAAAAAATATGATTTGGATGTCGGTGTGCAGAGATAGTAGTCAAGTTACAGAGTCGTTACATAACTTGTGCTTTATTACATTTTAAAGGGAAATGTGTAGTTGCACCATGTCAGGTGTCAGTACAGTAAACATTTCAACTGAGTTACCACACTTAGATATCAGATGTGAGCAATGATCATTATGCCATCTAATTTTAATTTTGGATTTTGCACTCATCCCAGGGCATCTACTGAGGTTTAAAATATACTCCAATATATTCTCTATACTACAACCACAGGCCTGAGGGACAGAATGGGGGGTTTTACATGCAATGTCAAAGGGTCCTGAAGTGGTGTCTGTGTACGACAAGTTGTGCATTTCAAAAATTTGTCAACAGGACCAGAACGAGCATTTTCTAACCTGCGGTGTGGTGGTGCAATAGTTAGCAGAGCAAAAAGTCTCACAAGGAAAATTAATCTTAGCTTGACTCGTAATTCTAAACTGATCATACATACATAGAACTGTCCCAAAGTCTTGAGCCACCCCTCATTTCTTTATATTTTGGTTGGAAAATGGGAAATACATGCAGTGATTTATTGAAAAGTGTGCAAACATACGTGGAAATACAGTATATAGAACACAAACAGAGCTTGTATAATTCCAACAACCTTTAAAGTCAGTATTTGGTATGACTACCTTTATTATTTAACACAGCCTGAACTCTCTTAGTCAACATATCCTGTAATTCCTGAAGTAGTCTTCAGGAAGAGTTCTCCAGGCTTTTAACAGAGTTCTTCTTTGGATGTTGGCTGCCTTTAGATGATCCCACACTGGTTTAATAATGTTGAGGTCTGGGCTCTGGGGAGGCCAATCCATGACTGATAGTGTTTCATTGTGTGTTTTTCTATCCACATGTGTTTGTTTAGGAGTGTGTTTGGGATCACTGTCATGCTGAAAAATTAGGCTGCTGCCAATCAGATGCTTTCCAGATGGTATTTCAAGGTGGATTAAAATCTGATGGTACTTGTTGGCATTCACAATCCCATAAATTTAGACAAGATCTCCAACACCACATGTAGCCTCAAACCATGACACGGCCACCACCATGTTTTACAGATACACTCATGGTTGTACTAAATTAAAATGCCTGAAAATGGTCGATTCAAGACCTCAAAATGACCAAAGCTGGAGAATTATTGCTCTCTTTAAAACTGTGGAAGCGAAATATAAAGAAATGCTGGGTGGCTCAGGAGTTTTGCAGAGTACTGAAAATTTCAGTAAATTTTACTCAGTTGATGGTAGATTATTTTTTGCCCAATGTCCTCAACTAAACTAATTAACAATTCAAAAAAAATCACCAGCCTTGCCATTTTACCACAAAAACAAGCAGCAGTTACACACACACACACACACACACACACACACACACACACACTCAGAAAAAAAAGACTCCATCTGACCATTTGAGCACAGGAAAATTATTTTTTTAATTGCTCCATTTAAATCTTCAAAGTCAGTTTTGATATGGTTTTGATGTGCTAATTGTGTGACTTTGACACTGGAAACCACAGTTCATGTTGTTTCTGATAACAACAGTTAAATTGGTTTGTTATAGTCGTCACATTAATTGTTTTCTAACTTTAGCTGCCAAACTGTAATCACAATAGAAGCGCAGGGTCCAAAGCACTGCAAGTATGTTTTGGGAAGACAATGATAATCAACCCATTTTTCTGTTTTTCTACAAACTTCTGCCAAAGAGTTTAGCCAGATGTTTCATCTCTTAGTCCTCTTAGCAAGGCTGCCTGAGGGTGCATTACATCACCATGTAGCCTGGATAAAAAAAGATATTTTTTATGATCCAAATATATTAAAATTCATCTTCATCGCAGTTTTCAAATGTTTTGCTGAGAAAAAATGGATATGTTGCGATGCAACAACTGTCAGGGGTTTTTCCAAGGAAAACAACATCTACGGACTCTCATATCTATTTTTCTTTTCTTTTGACATCCTAGCCAACATTATACAGACATATCTGACCAAGTTTAACAACACAGTTGAGAGTTACAAAAGATTTTTGCATGCTGCAAATGTTTTTAGCTTTTGTTGGTTTGGATTGGGCTACGGAGGGGGCCCGATGGACTCATTGCTTAGGAGCCAAGGGAAGGATAAATGATTGATGTCAATACACTGAGAAAATACTTTGCTCAGGGGATAAGTGCAGCAGGACCAGAATTTAAGACTGTTTGTGTAAAATATATCATATGCCTTCAGAGAAAATTAAAGTGTGCTTTCATAAAATAACAACAGCAGAACTGCAAAGCAGATTACACGCTATTAATAAGATTAGAAATCCTCTTTAGACCATTGTTTAAGAATTAAAAGCAATTAAGTCTTTGTCAGAAGACATTTCTGCAAATTGTAAAGAAGTAATTCAAGTGCTGTGGATGACCTTTCACCAGCTTATTGATTTGTTCTTGTCGAATCACAGGGGTGTAACTTATTCCTGAAATGATAGCTAATAAAGGCAGTTTTGCAATTTAGGGGTTTTGGCAAAGAGGATTCAGGAACTGGCTGACAAACTGCTGTCAGTGGAGAAGTCAGGATGGATGGGGGGAGGGACCTCTTCATAATGCTCATGCTTAAAAACCTGTGGAGCAGTTCCAGATGGATGTTCTCAGGGCATGGTAATGATGTAGGGGCTGATTCCTCCATCTCTAGAGGCCTGCATGTCCACACTGGCCTACAGGAAAAAAAACACATTTCCTTTGCTTTTCCAACAGCTTTACTAAATCAAAAGCATTTTGAATTCTGGAAATGACCGATCTAATCACTTAAATGAAGAGCTCATTTCAATATTATGGCCTCAAAATGAGTAAATGAAAGACAAACTGCCCACCAACAGATCGGAAGAATTTGGTTTACACGGACTGGTAAGATCAGAAAATTAGATTAAGTATTTATGGAAAGATCCTCCAGGGGAACCAAACATGGACAGTAAGAAAGGTTGTGCTTGGCTCTGTGGTGGTGCTGGCTCCCAGCTGAAGCCAGACACCAGCCAGCTTTTGCATTGTAACCATGAGAGCTACAGCACGAACACTCTAAATAAGTGTGACAAAATTTGTTCCTCCAACCCATCTCCCAGTTGAGACTGGAAGCCATTGGGTTGTTTGTTCGAACAAAGATCTTTTAGTCAGATTGGGCAAGAATCAGCAATGTTGGTTTGCTAGCTGGTCAATCCACTATTGGTCAGGTTGGTCTTCACGAATGTGTCTGAACAATTTTGTAGAGACAGCCAACATTAGCCAACACTGGAAAGGTTTTATTCCACACTGCTGCCATGAACGTTTGTCTACATCACCCACTGAACCTGTAGGTATCAGTCAGGTCGGACAGGTTGGTTTTTCCTGTATACTGGGGAGATTAAAGTACCCTAAACAAAGTATCATAGCTTGCATTTCCATGACTCCTGTAAGGTCCCTTAGATCTGAGTGGCTAAAATTTTGTTAACAATTTTCTTTTTTTTCTGACTGCAGAGATTTGTCTGTGGAGAGGTATTTATTAGATTACCTAAGGCATAGTTGTCAAACACATTTTAGCTCACTCATCATACATAACAGAATTCCAGCTGAGGTAGCCAAACCTTCAGTGGGTGGTTCATATTGTCCTACAATTTCATTACCATATGTACAATGACAATAAAGGACTAGTCTACTGAAAACCATCCATCGATCCATCTTCTTGGCATAGAATCAGTAGAAAATGATCACAAATTAAGAAAAGCATAATTGGAGGTACATAAATATATTCACAGTGGTAAATTGATGGTAAGTTATAAGTGCAATTTAAATACCTTTAGGTTATTTCACATTCAGTTAATTTACTGCAAATTACAATTTGTGTCTCTTTAAGTATTCAAAGGTTTAGTCCTAATTAGTGATGGTGTCATCATTTCTCCAGTGAGAGGATGTAGGATGTTTTTTCACACTTAATTTACTATTAGTTCAAATTCAGAAACAAATAAGTGCATTAACTTGGTGATAATGTTTCTGTGGAAGCTCAGATTGGCCTCTGGCCTCGTTTCCATCCACTAATGGAGCAGAAAGATTACTTCTAATCTTGTTTTTAGCTCTGTGCAGTGATGTGCATGGGCTTTATCTCTTCACTAACATGGACAAGGCTGTTTCCCATAATAGATCAAACACTCCCTACCGGCCCTGTCAAAACTTGATGGACACACATGCTTGCATGCAAACACACTAGCAAAAGCATGGTCTGTAAAATCTTTTATTTTTATATACAAAGGAACTCCTTAATAGCAATTAAATCCTTCAACCAGATCCACCAAAGCAGGGAGTGTGTTTTGGCAGAGGCGCCAGAAAGAAACGCAACTCACTTTCATTCTGTCTCTTGTGCCGAACGAGCTCAAATCCACTCATGCATGTGTGAAACTCCCTATCACTTCTGCTGTCATCACTCCTCGCAATGCACGGGGTGTCTCTGCCCATACTCCACTGTCAGCAGTTTTTGTTGGGATGTATCCTGCTTGTATTCGGATGATCTAAAATGACCTACTGTGCTTCCTCTTCTCTCATCGCAATGGTGAAAAACAATAGAAAGTAGATAGATGAGTGAGTTTAAGTCACTTCTCAAAGAAAGACGTTTTTGAGCCAAGTCTTCAAGAGTGAAGAAAGAGAACACAGTTTTGTCTGTTTTGCTCTGCCAACAGTCACAAATGACCCTTAAAGTTTCACAAAATGCTTAAAATGAGCTTGTACTCTAATTAACTCAGCAGTATGTCATTTTCTGCGCGATTAAGTTTAACCTCATCACATGCAGAGAATAACATTAAATGCAATTAAGTTAAAGGATTTGCAAATTTTTACCCTCTGCAGGTTTTTTGGTAGCTATTTTAAGAAGACTTATTATGCTTTTCCTTATTTTTTATTTTCTGCCACATATATATACTAGTACAACTCTCAAATAACAGGGCCAGCATATAAAATTAATTCCTGTGAGCCACAAGCACCTACTTCAGGCTGCTCAGTTTCCTATAGTATTATAGTATATAAATAAAAATCTGTACAGATAATCTGAAAATGCTATTTTACACAAAAATTGGCTACTTTGAAAGAGTTTGTTCTGTAGAGCTACAACTTGAGTAAGAACCTTGTAGATCTGTGTGATAACTTCAGATGTCGACTTGATTTTTTACACGAGATACAGTCACATTGCAAATGGTCTCCCTAACAGTAATGTATCAAGTGAAGACTCAACTTTCCTTTAGATATTTTGTCTTCTTGTCCTTCTCCCAGAAAGCTGACTGTGTCGGGTTCATGCTTCAGCGCCTTGTGTTTCTACTGACACCGTTTTTATGAAACGCAGGTTTTGGGGTCGTGCAAAGGTCAGATAGGTCAGGAAAACCTCTTTGTCAGCTTTGCACATTTTGTAAATTTAACTGTAATGGATAATAAGAGCCTCTCAAAGTTGACCTCAAACTAGACACAGACTTGTAACTGGAATGTGTACCGACTGGAACCGCTGACATGTGTGTCTAATTAGACTCACTGGGATTTGTCCTTGAATAGAAGTGAAGTAATTAGAGACGTGAGTCATCTTTTTTCAGGGCTGGGCAGCAATGTTGAGATGTGGCCCCGGTGGTCTTTCCCGTAAGGGTTCTGTCCTTCTCACTTGGTTTGAATTAAATTGCGCACACAGTCCCAAAGAGAGGGAGACAGACGTTTGCATCAGCATGAGCTGGTCTGGGAAAAGAAGAGGCACGGGATGGAAAAGAACACAGAGGAAGAAAAAAGGGTTTCATTAGAAAATGGAGGTCAAGCGGAAAGAAATTAATAAAAATACAGAGGAGGGTTGAAGGAGGGCAGGACTGTAATCTCTCTCTCCTCATCAGTGCTTGTTACAGAGTCATTAACAGAGCTTTCAGATCGTGATGCCGACAACCTCCCTGAAGGATATCCACACACGGACACACACACTTACACATCTGTGTGCATAACTCCATAGTTAGAACACCATGGACAATCCGGTTCCCAAAGATGTTGTATTTGACCCATGCTGTCTAAAATTACATGAAAACATTTCTTATTTGGGATGGAAGTCGCTGCCAAACAGGAGGCGTAGCAAAACAAACAATTTCCCCTCTGCCCACTGAGGAATTGTTGATTCAATTGTCTCTTATTAGACTGCATATGTGTGTGTGTGTGCACACGTGCTAAGTAATGTTCACACTAGGAAAAACCCTTTACTAAGTGTTGTTGCATAAGGACCTGCATTTCAGTGATGCACCTGTGCCAAAATATCCTCGTTACGTTTGGTCTCAGCCTACGAGTCAATCTGAGACGAATGCCATTTTTCCCCCAAACAAAATCCTCAAATTATCGTTTTATCCTAGTTGCTATTGCTTCTGATTGACTTTTGTGTACTTAAACCTGCTTATATTGGTTATTTCCTTCCTAGAAAACCCCCAGAAAGGTTAAAAAGATTTGGTGCCTCGAGATAACGTTGCAGAAAAAAAAGCAGAAATTAGAAACACGTGCTGACTGCACATGAGCTGATGCTCTGAAAATGCTGACAGAGTGATGATACACCAGAGTATGACTAACTGACATGCATGAATATCGAGAGTAAAAGGAAAAAATAAATGAATTTAAGGATGTTTATGGACCCATGCAAGCGATAAGAAATGATTCATAACACTTGATTTTGCGATAACAATTGTGGAAGCAGTTGTGATAACGATTGTCTTCTAGCTGCTGATAAATATTATATGATACGCTGGATCTTTGGGTTCCACATCTCATGAGGATCAATTTGCATCAAGAATTACTGTCATTTAACAATCGTTTAATTTTCTCTTTTTTTTGTCCCATGTTTGTCCTATAGGTGCGTAGCCAGGGAGTGACAGAGGAGTTAAAATGCCTGAGTTTACTAAATGCTCTGGATAAGGACCAGGACATCCCAGATCAGCTGGCCCAGCTCTTCGGCGAACCCTGCATCAAACTGGCCGAAGGCATCAAAGCTTACATCTCCAAGGTAAGAGATGGAAAGAAAAGGAACATTACATTTACCACACATCAACCAAATAAATAAAAATATTATTAAGCAAAACATTATGTTTAATAAATTGATTTAAAAGATTTAATTGCCTCTCGTATTAGGGCATTGTTTTTAGTTTTAATACAGTCTTCAACATTGTAGGTCTATTATTTTTCCAGTGCCGATATTATCTCGAAATAATAGCTTCACACACACTGGCATAAAACTGCCTCGGTTTGCATTCTTCCATTAATACACATCCAAAACGTGCACTGTGTGCAATACTTAGTTATGTATACTTAGTATGTATTTTGGCAGAGTAGTGTTGTCTTAAATCAAGAAAGATTGAATGATAAGCGCGATGTTCGACAGTGACTCAACCTAACTACTGCGTGTATCTAACAATTGCAATTTGTCAAACACCTGAACAAACACAACCCTAGTTCTTTTACATTAACCCTCTGCAACCCAATAAACTTCCAATAGGAAATTCCAAATTCCTAAGAATTCAGAAAGAAACTGGAAATCTGTTTGTCACTTCAAACACCTAAATATAAAAACACTACTGGAAACTATCACAAATTGCTCTTTCAAACCATATCTGACCACGTAAGATTTGTGCCTTTGTATGTACATCATCTGAGTTTTTCTTTTATAAAGAGTTTGATTAAATTCTAATATCGAATGAGAGTTCATTTGCTAATTGCCCAAGTCTGACAATGTTAGATCCACTTCAAATAAAGTTCCAGTCACTGGTGTTAGCTAACACTAGCTAAGACCAGCAACAATAAAGAAACCTTTCTGTTGTCGGCAGCTGTTATGCTGGTTGAGAGTACAGACGGTAAAGACTGCAACGAAAACTGCGTGAACCCAAATAATGCCACAATATGTTAAAAATTCATATTAAAAAAATCTGCTCTTGAATGCTAGCCAGCTAGCATTGACTTTGCTAACTGGCAAACATCATCATGAAGACATCACCAACATGACGTGCACACTCCAGACTTTATAAGGATCATGAGCTTATTATCCACAAACTCTTAATGTGCTTAATATAAAACTAGATAAGAAGGGTAAGTACAGAAGTAGAAGATTTGAGATACACTTAACATGTTATAAAATAAAATTGATTTCAAGAATGCCAATTTAGTCAATGGCTATTGTGTATGTCTGGTACTTTGCATAAAAAAACCCAACAATGAACAAAAGTTAGAATGTAGTATTGCTCATTCAAAGAAAAAATATTGCAAATATACTTTTTGCAGACTGGATGGTACATTAAATGCATCAGCTAATACTCATCTGGTACTTCTCTGAATTATTATCTTTATATCCCATTAAGTTAACTGATGAAATCCAGATTTGAATTTTTAAAGCCCTCAACTAAAAGTCTTTAATGTTGCCCCTAATGATGTCGGCCCAGACAACTCTGCTGACCCTGGGTTAAAGACCAGATGGAGCCTGGTTTCAGCGTGAAGGAATCTGCGCAGTTACAGTGAATTTAGAAACATCTGCAGCGACTGATGCAGAACTGGAACTCTGGCTGGAAGTAATTGGGTGTATTTGTCATTATAATGGAAAAAAAAAAAAAACTTCAGCTCCAAGGGAGAATCACTCAATCATCAGATAACTATATATGTGTATAGGACATGTGAGTTGAATTAAAAGGGACGGACAGTTTGTAAAGATACCATCCAAGGTTTTTGTCTGAAATATATACAATGTCCTGCAGCAGCATCTGACAGCAGTCCACTAATATACAGTACGTGTAGTAAATGGCTAAATGGCTTTTACTGAGTGACAAGTTTCAGGGGCCTAATAGCTGTATCCAGAACAGATTATTTAAATAAACCAATCGTATGTGTGGCTCTTATGAAAGCTTTCCAACTCTAAACTTTTTTTGTGGTTTAATTGGAATTCGTTGGTTGTTCATTGTACTCTCTATTACTGAAAATGGCAGGATGTTTTGCCATTCTTTCAATTTTACTTCATGGTCTTGGCTTTGTGGTCAAGTGTACCCTTTCAACAAAAAAAATAAATAAGGAATACAGTATCAGTCATATAAATGTCTTGGAAACCCAGATGTCTATGATGGATTAAGTGAAAGGGAATCATTATTAGTTCTGGAAATGAGAGCGCTGTAAGTAAATCACCTCATTTTTTAAAGTTTGTACTCAACAGTCAGCATCTCTGCATGTTTTTTATGTTTTGGCTTATTTTCTTTGATTCTGTGGCAAGGTTATTGATAGTATTAGTAGAGATGAACCTTTGACCCAACAGACTGTCAGGTGTTTATAGAGTCATGCAGTCATCACAACACCAGTCAATAATTGACTGCATCAGGTGTGCCACTGGAGCCTTAATCCATTTCTAATCTAACACCACTGTTTTGCTAGACGCTACCATACGTAAGCTCTATCTTACGCAACTCTGTACTTGTCAACACAAGCTTGATTTGAAAAGCTTGATTTGCAAATGTTTTTTTTTTATTGTGCATGTGTTTGCCTGCCAAATGTTTGGTTTAAACCTGTTTGGCCTTTATCATCGTAATCTGTAAAACTGCTCTCTTAAAGCACTTGGGCCAGTCAAACGAATGTGGGCAGTGACTTGCAGGCAAGATTCTTCATGCAGGGTTGTTACAAATTCTTCTGTTACTGAAAAATTTGTGGATTTTGTGCAAAGCTTGCATTCTCTGATCATCATTTAGAAGTTGTAAAATGATGTTCTTTTGTTTGGAGATTAAAGAAAGGTGCATTTTGTTTGGTTTTTGGTTTTTTCCTGGACCCACAGCTCAGGCACTAGAGGGTTTGTTTATACCCATATGGAAAAGAAATAGAAAAAAACTGATAACACTAATGTGCAATAATCTTTTCTGGCATCGTTGTATTTTTACTCAGTTGTATATAGCATTTGTATTCTATTTTTATCTTATTGTATATTTTATTTTATTCTATTCTGTACAGTTGTGTACTGTATTTATTCTTATTTTATTTTATTCTAATTTTTGCTTCATAACTTTTGCACTGTCCACTTCCTGCTGTGACAAAACGAATTTCCCACGTGTGGGACTAATAAAGGTCAGATTTACTCATGAAAGTGGCCACTTTCTCATTACTTTCATATATTGTTTTAGTAAGTATCCAAAACATACAAGTTTCATTTATATAATTTTTCAAGGGATCTTATATCTGTTTTCACTCTTGTACGCTTTTCACACAAGACAGATACAAACTTTATAAGATTAATATATATCTTTTCCATATGGGTAGAACTGATAAAACTTTGTGGGAAGTCTCCATCTCTTTCAATCATATTCGGATTTTAAAATGTGGTCTTCCTTGACATTGACTTATTAAAGGTGATTATACAAATGTAGTTTTATATGTTAACGATGAAAAAAATCTCAGTTTGTTTGCCTGCAAGCTTCTCCTACATGATCAGAGTTGAGCAACCAAAGTTGGCACACAAGATCATTTTAGGCCCCTAAGGGTTCTTATCTATATCAGATTTTAAGACGTCATCATGTTTCCTAGCAACCAACAGGCTAAAGTTAACAATTTTTTTGCTTATGCACCTACAAGACGTTAGAAAAGCTTAGTATCATTTCGTTTCATGGCAGTAACTTGTCATTTATTTTCACAACATATGAATTATATTTACAAAATATTGAATTATGCTTAATGTGATATGATGTCATCGTTTTGCCTAACAACGACCTAACGACAGACTAACGTGACATACCAGAAAATACTGCTGCACTCACATGTGCTATTTTGTAAAAGAAACCACACACGTGTTATGAATCATGCTTTTTTTATACACTAAAGCATTAAAACTACTGAAGGGTGAAATGTAAAGCATTGACCAGATGGGAAACCTTGCATACCGACAGCTATGTAGATGTTACATTGACATACACCACCCACCTAAATATTGGTGGAGACCTAGTACACTGTGACATTTCAAGTGAACTCCCCAATGGCACTGGTCTCAAGCCACAGTACATTGCATCCTGCCGCGATCTGATGCACTGATGCTACAAACTACCCAGATCCCATCCTAGGTTGTGCCAAAACAAGCCAAAGATCCAAACCCTCAAACCACAGGTCCCAAAGTAGCTGCTGTTAACCTCCTGGCATTGGATGTCCCAGGACACACCCGAAAGTCATATCTCTATACCCCGATGAATATGATCTGTTTTTTTGACACAAGGGGGGGTCTGCACAGTATTTGTCCAGTAGTTTTAACGACGTGGTCGACTGGCATGTGGTTTCCTTGGGGCTCAGAGGTCCGAACTTGGCCACCGCTTAAGCAATGTAGACCACCAATGTAAAACCACAATACAATTACCCACACAACATCCCTGCTGTAGGTAAACAAATTGCAGCTGACACACATTAACGTCACACTCGTCTCAGTGCATATGTTGAATCAGCTTCAACATACCAGTGACTCCAGGGAGCCCTTGGAGAATCCCACCATCGCTCTCACACCCACACACACACAGTCATTCATAAACCCACTAACCCACTCCACTGATATAAGTCATCCTCTTGCAGACATTGCCAACAGGACTTTTCCCCTCAGTCTGAATGTCTGGACGCTTACAGCAGTATATCTTCAGCCCCCTTAGTTCCTGTTGCCCCCACTCATAAACTCTCTTTTCCTTTTTTTAAATCTCTTTTTGTGTCTGGCTTACATTCTAACTTTTTTTTTAACCTCTTCACCCCCTCCTCTCTCTCTGCTCTACTTGTATGAAACAATCAGAGAGTGCTGCTCCATGCCCCTGTGGTCCTCAGTGGACGGGAACAGGAATGTCTAGTTTTTCTCCAATGCGTAAGTGGATAACAGAGAAAATGCAGGCTGGAAATCGCTGGTGACAAACACTTAAACGTGTTTACATCTCATTACTTCCCTGCAAATGCTCACACATGCAGACACACGTATTATCGTGCTAATTGAAAACCCCCCGGGAATTTCCCTTCGATTCATTTGTAAGCCATTAGAAGCCTGTCCACTTTTACTGATTCCTTCGAGCTGGTTTTGAAACTCAACACGTTCTGTTCTTCTTCAGCGCGCGTCACTAGATTGACTTTTTAAAGAGTGGAACTGTTTCGCGAAAAAGCCAAGATGGTGGTTAAATCAAGCTGGCAGACCAAGGAGGCGCCATCCCTTTTCTTATAAAATGTTCCAGTGAAGTGACCGGAGAACCAGAGTTGAAACTCCAAAGTTTTGTTGCCATTTTTTTAACAAATGAATGGAGAAGCTGGACAGCAGTTCTACATTCTCAATTATGACAGCTTTACAACTGCGAGAATGTCATATAACAATCAGACTGTGTCCTTGAGACAAACTAAAGTTAATCAGTGGCTTTCACAGGAATCGCAACACAGGTGACTCAGAAAACAAGCGTCCGCCCCATCATGCCAGACAGTTTAAGATGACAGCAGGGTTAAGCCAAGAGCTCTGATGGGAACATTGTGATCTGTGTAGCACAGGGCAAAATATACCCACTTATCACCTGACTGTCAGTACATTAAGAGGCTGAGAGCTCTTCCTTTAGTCTCATAGTCAGTTTTCCATGCTAAACTAGTGATTTGCTAAGCCTTTGCAATTCACACAGTCTGCTTCACTGAACTGCCTAACGATTGAGACGTTTAACGGGCATTCCTTTTTCTCTCACTGTTGGCATCAGAAAAGTCACTTTCCTCAAAGAAAAGGAACTTGCTGCTGCTACAACACCACAACTCTGTTACTGTATTCACAGGTTTGAATTCAAATGCTTCTTATTCAAATTAGACAAGAAAATCTAAACGGGTACCACTATTATTATTACTATCTACTATTATTTATGTCACGCCAAACCCTGGCTATCATAAAGGTAGTGATAGAGAAAGTGTTTACAGGAGTTTACTGAGCTGTTGGCTTTACATAGATGTCTCAGGTCTCAGTAAGTGTCACACCCCTAGTTACACCTATATGATATTAATGTCAGTATTCTTCTCAAACTCACCTTAAAACGTTCCCCAGTGTACTTAACCTGATGTGTCTTTCAACTGATGACCACAGCAGGCCTTTGTGTAAGTGGAATAAAGCAAAAAGTCACTGCCAAACAACAAGCACAGTTCTATATGACAAGAATAGGTCATGTCTGACCACAGCCACTTATAAGGCATGTTGTTGGTGTCTGTAAGGCACACCAGCTGTTTGCAGCTAACAGGTGCTGGAAGCGAGGAGCTTATCGCGGATCCTCACTGCAGCTACTTGAAACCATTTGGTGCGGCGCTCTTTTGCGACATGTTGACATTTTGTTGACTTTTATTACTGTGCTTGGGTGAAAATGCGCTAGTGGGTGATGTCCATTAAAATGCATAATTTAACAAACAAACGCACATGGCAAGAGGACATGGTTAATCTTGGATAAAGATGTGAGATATTTGACAAGTCCAAGGTAAAAAAAAAATAAGATCTCTAGTTATCCACATGAAAGCAACAAAGCTATCTAACCTTTCACTAATAATTTTGAGAATTCACTTCTTTCTTCACAAACTCTCTCTCAAGCACACGCAATGGCTCCGTGCCTCTTAGATTTGGCACAAAACCGACAATCCAACAAGTCCAAAACAGATGCTTGGATGGGATTCACTGATGAACTATGCGTGTTGGATAGGCTTGGGCTTGGCCGCGGCGTTTTGGTTAGAAAAGAAAAAACAGACTGATGAGTAGAGAGTGTGAGAAGAACAGAGTATTAAGAATGAGCTTGAGAGGAAAGAATGGAAAACTAATAAAGAGGCGAGGATAAAAAAAGCATAGCGTTAAAGCAGATCTGGCTCGTCGTTTATCTTATAAAATGCGTTGGCTCCACGTGGAGATTCCTCATCCATGGAGCGCATGGACCAAATGCACATTCCTACAAACTCTGCATGAGTGAACAATGGCGGTGATGATGTAACAAATAGAAACCGGTAAGAAAAACGAGAAGCCATCAACAAACCCAACCAGGCAGAAACAAATGGAGAAGGGGAAAAAATATAGATGAGAGGCTGAAGTAGAACAGAAAACAGGCGGGAGAGAAAAGAAATAAAAAGCACACCATGAGATCAGACACTTTTCACTGCTGACTGTCTTTAAATCTCATGACCATTTAGACCTCTCCTCTTTCATTTCAACTTGCAGACACTTAAAACCCGCCTGCGGTGTTCCTAATCCATCTTAGTCAACACTCTTCTTGGCACTTTCAAACTGGAATGGAAGTGGAAGCTATGAACATGGAATACATGGAAACTAAAAAGCAAACTAAAAAACTAATTTCAGACAACACCATAAAAAATTTAACTCTACCAACGATCTGAGAAACATAAGTAAATATGAGCACAGCTCATGAAAGACTCACATCATACGCATTAAATGTGAAGGATATTTACTTTACTGGTTGCTGTAATCACTTGTCTACCACAGCTCTTCAAAAAGACATTTCATTGATTACAATCTCATTGGTCCATTGCGGTTGCCGCACTGGTTGTGTTGCTTGCAAACAGTGACATCGCCATAGCTTTGTATAATGTATATCAACACTGAGGCTGCAAGTACTCATACAGTATTATATACTGTATGAAGGATTGGTGGTGCCAAAACAAATTGGGGTGTTTTTAGGTGCAGCCATAGAGAACAACCTTCCAATCTACTAATTGGAAGGTCGGTGGTTAAATCTTTGGCTTAAGCGTAGACGAAGTGCTTGGGCGAATGTGTCATGTTGTAGAAAGTAGTTTGAGTGCTCAGGTAGCGTATCTGTGTACCATTTACTTTTGACAGTAATAATCACAATTATTTAAAAAATCACACTGATTACTTCTTATCATTATGGAGAAGAGTGAGTTATTGTACATGAAGCTAATTTTAAAACTGTCTATCTATCTCCAACTGTAGATAAACATGTGTATTCATCCATGAGCATGAAATTTTTTTTTTTTTATTTAATAATTGTGTTGAAACAGAGAAAACTGAAGCAGTTGCCAGGGAGTCTATGAAAACAAATAGTGATAACTGCTAAATGAGACATCTTCATGTGTAGCAACAAACATGTTTCTATCTGTTATTAATGTCACATTTAAATGTGTTGCGTCTGCTTGATCTTATTTTTTCAATGTGCCGTAGGAGGACAAAAACATTTGCACAAAAATACTTTTGAAGATTGATTTTCCTATTTCATACAGTTGAAGCCTCATGTGTGCTTCAGCTGCAGTAAAAAGTAAAGAGAAAAGAGAGGGAGATGAGAGATGAGAGATGTAGAGGAATACATGCAAACAGGAAACACGTAGGGGCTCTGCAGATGAAAGAGGAGAGAGAGAAGCTGACCCGGAATCAATAAAACGTCTCACAGCGTGGTTTTAATAACACACACATTGTGTGGAGGCGAGGAAAGGGGAGGAAAAAAGTCATTCTGACCAACTTAAACTTCACTCTAGATAAAATTATTTAGTTGACTGTAGTATATCTGTCTAACACTTTTATTGCACTGTGCCTAACTGTGTATGTATCTAAATAAGAGACCAGATGGTTCATGGCATAAAACAACCTTGCCGATATCAGCGCATCAGTTCACAGCTCAGAGTTTGCAGGGACTGGGTTGGTTTGAACTCAAAACACAGCAGGAAACTATATTAGACCTCTGCATGGTCTCAGCGCTACTCTATCTTTATCTTCATTGACTTGCGGACTGGCTTCTGGTCTTATTTTGCTAACTTCTGAAAACTGAGTGAATGAAACTGGAAAGATGAATACAGGGACTGAGGAGAAGTTAATTTTGTTTGAGGGGGAATTGTTGTTGCTCTCTCTACTATAGGTCAAAGGGTCAAAACCAGCTCGTCTTGACTGTTCAGAGCAAAGGAAACCTTTCAATTTAGGGCGAGTCAGTCAATCCACACCCAGCTGTAGAGCTACAGATTTACTAAGACTTTTCTGACCTGTAGCAAAACATTATCATAGCTATGCTTATATGACCTCAGCTTCTATTTAACGTGAGCTTTCATGTGGTGTTATCAGGAGATAGGGCTGCTTAATTGACATGGAAAGGAAGACGTTTTTACATTTCCTTTCTGTCATCTCAGAGTCCACATAAAGAAGCATTTAACCTCATTACCAAAACCTGCTGCTTTATCTTTGGCCAACATGGAGGGAGTCTCAGAACAAGTGGAAATCTGAAACCCCTAACTTTACAACCGGGATGATGGAAGGCCCCCATAGAGACATTTAATGACCTTCAGATTCTTCTGTTATTAGCTTTGCATCTTGACCATTGTATGCTGATGTAAAGAACCCTAGCAATGTGTGAAAAGTTAACAAAAAGAGGAGACTACATTCGAAATCCCCTTTACTTATGTTCCTCAGATCCACCTTTGTGACCATTGAACAGCTTCGCTGATGGAAATGTTACCAAATATCTGATGGTTACCAAAGTTCACAAAGTACAACTAGGCTTGAGTATCATGAAACATAGATTTTCTCCAGACTTGATCCAAACCTAAATTACAGATGCTGAAACCTTCCCTGGAGCACAGTTTGGGACAAATAGCCAAACAGTGGTCTGACATGAAAAAAGTTGTCTTGGTCTGGATAAATTCTAACCAAGGTTCAGTTTAATGTTCCAGCGTTTTCTTCATGTTTAAGACATTGAGACCTACAGTAATCCAGGAAAATGGGAACCGATCAGTTAGTATGCTGATTACATGTCTGAGGTCAACAGCTAATATATCGGGGATTCCAGTGTGGTGAGGGGATCCCAGTTTAAGACTTCCTCTGCCGGTCGTTATTTAAGGTTTTGCACATAAATTTTAAAAAGCAAATAAAGAACTGACCCTAATTGAACAATGGCCAGTGTTCTTGCACTTTAAGAAAAAGTTTCATATTTTTGCTCTCCACATGGAGTCTCTCAACACACAACCATAAGCCAAGCACTGGGCAGTACTCCTCCAACTGCAAACACTTTCTGTTACCAAAAATCTTGTCTTTTGCCAGCATGTTCACCTGCAGATATCAGCGCTTACACAAAGTTCAGCCAGCTTTTAGAGCTTATAAATGGGTGCCAGGAACACCCAGTTAAAGGAGCAGGCCAAGCCTAATGTGAAAAATGGTTCAATGTGTTAGAAAATAGACAAGAATTTCTCACAGGATGAGAGAGAGAATGGAATGGTTATGCCTCATAAAGAATCAACAGCATACGCGCATGTGAGGCGTTAAGAAACGGAAGTTGTTCATTGACTTTATTTGATTCATCCAATTGGCAATAGTAGGCTACCTGCTGAGCTTACAGCATGCTGAGGTCAGATGAACGCCCATCTGGGAACCCATCACTGTCAAGTAGGTGGAAGCAGTCTGGATAGATGGTGAAAACAAGAAATAAAGGAAGTTGTGGTGAGAATTTTCCATAGACGCCTCATGGACATGAATGTCGAGATAATTTGTGGCTTTTAATGATTTCTTTGAACTGTTCTTTTTGGGTGAGTGTAAGTAAACAACTTTAGGTATTTCAAATAAGGTTTAGTGTGCACACATGACATCAAAGTGAAACCACACCTAACCATACAAAATGTATACAGTTTAAGACAAACATTGAACCTGTTTTGGTATAAAAAAGTCAGTAAGTAAAATAAAAAAAAGTAAATAAAAAGTTATCTCTCGCCTCTTTAATTCTTTTTTTACTCCATAGTTATATAATAATAATAATAATTTCATAACCGTTTCAGATGACAAATATGAAATAGTTTGTGCCTGTGGACACGTTACGCTCCAGTGTATTATTTGCAATCGTAGCTCAGTTTCCTTAGGAAACAAAGCTCCGTTGGTCTCTCTTTGTGAAAGCATTGTTATGTTATATCTCTAAATCTGCCCCCGTCTCAAAGCGGTGATGTCACAGCAAATATTTGGCTGTTGGCTGCTGATGCAGAACAGCTGCTTTGACATCAGTGTTTAGGGTGTGGATAGACAAGCTGCAGGCTTCAAAGGTTTAACCTTCAAAAAAGCAGTGTACCATGCAATGTGGTGTTAAATTACTCTTTGAAGCTTAATTATTCACTGTGACTTCTGCTATTAAGACAAGAATGTGGTCTTGTTCAACAGCTTTATTATGCCACACCAAAACCTTTTTAATTATATTAACCAATAACAGAAAAAAGTGTGTCTTTGATTCTCTGCCGCTCTTGTCTTCTTTCGACACTTGAAGTCTGAGCGAAGCCTGTGTCTGAAAGATGTTTGTGGTTTATAAGTGCACGGTTTAAAATCTTTGCTGAAATAACTCTTTTATTGCACTCAAATAATACTCTACACATAAAGGAAAGTAAGTGGAGTCAAACTTAACAATAAACAGTATGTTATGAATTCACAAAGCCCTGATAGACGTCAAAGAGTCGGACCCATGACTCACGATTTATTAAGCATGAACATTTCATCACCATTGTGAGTTCTCAAGGCAAGGCTTTGATGATGAAAAGGTCCTTAAAATAAGTTTCGCCGATATTAAAGTCAATGGTCCCGTTCACTTTAGGCCTCTGATGAAGACAGTGTAGTGTTAAAACGTTGGTGTTTACTCAGTTAAAGGACGAATTAGCTAGTGTCCTCCGGTCCCTTTGCTGTCCTCAAGCTGAAGCACCTGATCTGGCTGCATTTTGCTGGAGGAGAACCCTGACTTTTATTTTATCTTCTAAGAATTAGCATCAGTCAGAAAACTCTTACAATATAATGAAATGGAAGTTGGTCAACAGGATTCAGTTACTGTATTGCAAGTCAAAATTCACTTTGATGGAGGAACTTGGAGCTACTGAGCTTGTCTTAATCACTACAAATTGAAATGGGTAATTTGGCTGTTAGCATTTGGTTGCTAGCCACATACTAGCTGAGAATAAATACCTTGTCGTGGTTCTGGCAAATTCAGCATGAATAAACACCAAATAATGTTAAATACATATAATGTCACACAAAAAATCCTGCTAGCTTGATAGCATTGACTTCACTAAGGCTAACTAGCTAATGCTAACTCACAGCATCAACAACGTAACGTATCACCCTTCTGGCTGAAAACTGGTTGGTGGGCCTTCGCCTTCGATTTTTGTATTTAAAATGGTGGCTGATAATGGTTAGTGTTCCAACTTTTTGACCGTCACAAGTACCTAGGTACTTGTAATGCATTTCGTAGCCTTTTTGTGCCAGCACACTAGCAGGAAAGAATAGCAAGTGTATGCACAAATGATACTTTGCGTAATTGTAATAGGTATTTCCTTTTTAGTTCCTAAGGAAAAAAGAGGCAGAAATCACACTTTATATTTTATCAAGAGCTTCATTGTTATTACAGTGGGCATAAAGAACACCAAGTACCACTGTCGACAAAAAACAGTAGTACCTTGTTGCTCATGAAAAGTGTCACAATACATAACTGGTCTATATTCCAAGGTCAACACATGATAGACCTCACAAAAGCACATTTGCTCTTACAGTACCTTAACTGTTTCTTTGGCTGTCAAATGAAATAGATCAACTGTCACGTTATTCCATGGAGACAAACATGTGGTGTCCTTTAGGGACATTGTTGTCTTTCATAAACAAGTCCCAGTAATGATTTGTGGATTTTTATTTCCTTTTTTCAACCAGGGAAAACCCCAGAAATGGACCTATTTTAATTCTTCCTTCAGTTTGCTCTAAATTCTTGCTTTGTGTTTCTACTCCTTGCAGATGTGTATGAAGTCAATATGTGTGGATATACTTGTGGTCAACTAAGGACAGCACAGCCTGGGCTGGTGAATAATGCAAAACTGTTATATTTCAGCAAAAAAAAATAAACTTGAAACTAACATAGTAAGTTGCTTCAACCTTGTCAGACTAGCAACAGTAATACTTTCTAATAAGTTAGGGCAAAGGTTATTGCATCTAAAGAAATAAAGTTTTCTGTATTCAAAAGAACACTATAATTTGCATTTGGTAGCATGGTCCTGCTCTGGGACTCCTCGGTCCTTCCACTGGAAAATATGGAAAGTCGTGCAGTTGTTCATGAAAACAGATTCGATTTTGATGCTGGGTTGCAAAGTGGCTTGCAAAATACTCACACACAGTGTTCAGTATCTTGCAAGAACATCGCTCAGTGCTGTGTGAGTGTGAGTCTCCATGAAATAAGATGAGGTCATTGTTGGGACTTTTTGACTGTGAAAAACATGGAGAATATCACAGGTAAGTTCATTAATTCATATTTCATTGAAATGTGAAACATTTAAAATACATGTAAATATTTTTTTTTAAAACAAACATTAGAAGGTGCTTGTTTGACCTTCATCTGTGATGAAGAGATTGAAGGCAGCATGATGTAGCTGGAGTGACAGACTCTTGGATTTGTCTGAGGATTTGTTTCATGCCAAAGGAACAAGTTGGCTTTTGAGCAAAACTCCCTTATCTTATTCTGCTCTACAGTTGGCTATTGAAAAGCAAATGTCAGTCACTGACATACTGTTTATGCACTCACACACACACAGGGTGGAGTGGTGGGCTGCTGTGTTGTTAGTGATTTCCAGCTGATAGACAAACACAAAAGACCTCTGTGTCTGGCGTCGACCACCCTCCCTCTTTCTCTCCATTCATTCCTTGGGACGTGTTCCTGTCCAGCAAACCCCTGAAAATCCCCCTTACCTCCATCTTCACATCCTAAATACCTCACTGTAGCTTTCACATTTGCTGAGTTTCTTAAGCATTAGAAAAGCTTTCAAAATATCCATTAAATGCTAAATTCCAGACTCACGTTATCTTTTTCTCCAAAGCAGACGGTTTTCCTCACATGGCCAATGCATCCATCATTTATGTATAGCACATCCCTAAAGTATTTCAGATTCATATAATAGATTTCATACAGATTTTACATCAACTTTCAATACCTTAACTTGAAAAACAACCAAAAAAATAGCCTACAGTGACCTTGTACACTTGGTGCTAACAAAAAGCAAAGCTTACAAGATGTGCAGGTGCTCCAATCAATTTTTCACTCTTCCCAATAACCCATAACAGATGTATTACTTTCTCTCAGGTTCTTGTATTGGCTTACACGGTATGATTTCTTGCTCTCTGGCCAGCGCTATGAAAACGCAAAATATTTTGTGTATCTCTGCAGGGTTTTCACCAGAAACCAACAGACGCGGGTTTGTTGGTGAGGCCATGGCCCAGCTGTGAGTCGGTTTAGGCTCAGTGAAGCCTGTTTATATACCCAGTCTGAATATCCTTTAAAGTTGTTGTGTAAGCATTTTTCAAAGGTTTTCCAAAAAAGAGAGAGAGGGAGAGAATCAGATTTTTCATTAGTGCAGAATATCGTTAACTGCAACGGGGATCTCTGACCCCTTCTAGTTAATAACATGTTTC
Organism: Oreochromis aureus; assembly: GCF_013358895.1. NCBI lineage: Eukaryota > Metazoa > Chordata > Actinopteri > Cichliformes > Cichlidae > Oreochromis > Oreochromis aureus. Next base: position 35,516,974 of record NC_052944.1, read on the forward strand.
AAAATGTCTGAGTTTATCAGTTCCTGGCATCATTTTCTGACAGCTGCACCTTGAAAAACAATGATGTCAAACTCATAACAGCAGAGTTTTTGTATATGCAAACGTTTCCACTGTTTCTCCATTGTGAGAGATACTGAAACAATTGGACGACTGCAGAAAACCAGTGCAGGCATAATTTTTTTCCACAAGAACCAATAAGCAGAATCAGTAATTAGCAAACAGAAGTCAAAAGGGTTCAAAATGAAACTTGGAACGAGTAAAACAAACGTCACCCGATTGCAACACACTCAGCTCACACCTGGTGAGGAGATCAAAAACACACATAATTCTTGGTATTACATTTCATATCCAGTGAAGGTTGATTGGAAAAGCTTTAATAGGAAAATCACTGTAATAAGTGGATTCGCTGGCATACCGCCAAAAAAACAAACTGTCAACAGTGACTTTTAAGGGAACTAAATGCCAGACTTGAGTAAATGGAAAAATACAGACTAAACAGAAAGAGGTTGCATGAGCAATTCTGACCAACTAAAGTGAGCTATTATGCTCCCAGCTTGCTAGCTTTAGTTAGTGGTTTTCTAGTGTGGTAGCAGGTGAAGATTCCTGTGTTTTCAGAAAGCCTGGTGGAAGTCAATGAGAAAACTCTTCTGCTGATTTTATTTACAAACTCATTGGGCGCCGGTTTCGCTGAGTGCGTTGAGCGAGCGACCACATGCCATACGGCCGAGAGCTGCCGGCCCGGGTTTTAGTCCGGCCCTTTGCCGCATCTCTTCCCCCCTCTCTCTCTGCCCCCGCTTTCCTGTCCTTACAAACTCATTGAACACTTTCCTCTCCTCTCAGCTGATATTTTTGCATCTTAATCAGTACACCACAATATTCCGTTTGGACAGTATGACCCCATTTCGAGTTAAAACGGAGGATAAACCCAAGTAGGTAACTTGCCGATTAATTAACATTTATTTTGTAATATGGACACCAATTAACAGGGAATATACCTGACATATCAGTTAATGTTGAAACTGTACAGTAGCAAAACTTCCGAGAATGTCATTAAGGCTTGTCCTTAAGAGTCTGACCTGATCGACCCTTTTCATTAGTTTAAGTGTTTATGAAAATCTTCTTTTTTACAACACCTTTTTTACAAGTGTTTAGTTTCTAACGCCTTTTGTGGTCTTATTATCTTGCTTTTCTTCAAAGAATCTGATTTAAACATATCTTTGAGGGTAAAACAGGCAAGTTGCTCCAATAAACCCATATAAGGATGTAAAGCCTCTGGGAAACAGCCCCTCCACACACACACACACACACACACACACACACACACACACACACACACACACACACATATTTGTAGATGGAGCGTTCACAGACGAAACATTGTTAGAGCATCAAAACTGGTTGGTTTTCTCTCTTTGGCTTCTAGCCTTGGTTAAAGTTTTTACAGTTTGTCTTTTGGGATAAACAGTATCTGTTTTAAAACATACTGTCCGCTTTGTTGCATCCTTAAAAATGTGACATTTGAGTCGAGTCTGATGAAGTCATGGTTTCATACTCACTATCAAGGATGCTCTTGTTGAGGGTTTATTGTTTATTGAGTTTCCTTCAGGGGAAATAACATCTCTGTAGTACACTCCCAGCCACAGGAAGAGCTTCTCTGTGGCTTCTATGCTGTGTACTATGATTTTATCATATATTATCTTCAGCCCTTACTTTTATCTTTTTTTTATTTATAGCATTTCTTTAGATGTGTGGTGACCTCTTGGACCACACTCTGCCTTTTTTGCTATCGGCATAAAAACTAAAAATGGAAAAAACTGGCATAGATGCAAATTGGAGATAAAATAGTAACATGTTACTCAATGAAGTCACAGCAGAGTAAGCAGAAAGTCTTAAACCACCTTTGATAAATGTGTCCTTTTTGGCAGGATAAACAGAACAAGTTAGAGTTTCACCACCTTCCAAGTCTGGAAAGACCCAACAGATTTGTTTTTTTCAAATGACATATATTGCTTAAGGGCTTGGGTTTTTTTCACGTTATTAAAAGAAAAAAGAAAAAAGCTGTCATCTTAACCAGAGAGCTTCGTTTTAACCTGCCAGATGTAGCAAATGGGTGGGGCCATTGGACAACACAGAGAGGTGAGCCAAGTTAGAGAGAGATATTCATCTGATGAGTCAATGTGTTTATGGTGTGCTCCTATTTTGGATATTTGCCAGAGTCAAGGTGCAACAGAGAAGACACACAATCGTTATAATTCGTCTGATTATTAAAGCGCAAGACTTTAAAACACACATTCTAAATAGAAACAGTGAAGCAGCAGCCGAGGAAGGAAATCAATAACAATCTGGTTGAGACTTTTCAACTTTGAATAAAATGTCAGATGTTTTTATCCAAATGTCACATCTCAGGCCAGTCCATTACTGACTTCCCTTCAGAATTACAAGTGCTACCCAATAGTAACCCTGTAACTATTGGGTAGCCCTTCATACATACATACTTCACTGATAACCCTACATATATATATCTTAGCTGTATTAAACTCACAAGTCTTACTTGATTTAAATTTGGCCAATCTCCACTTCAAGGTCATCGCCTTATTACTAGATCAGTCCCCCGTGTGCTCGTGATGCAGGTCAAATCTTTTCCTTTGTGTCAAAATGTCAACCCTGGAAAGTGGGGCAGGTGTTAAGCACAGATTCTGGTGCGTGCCCATGTAACAGTATTGTTTGGTCTGTTTGTGCTGTTGGCAAACTGATGTAATTAATCACGTTGAGAAAAGGGAAAAATTAAGGGTGGTAGATGTTTCATAAATAAAGTGAAATATGGGAATGAGTGTTAGGCAGTTTTTGCCTGTAATGCCCCGGCTCTACTGTAGTATGTGCCTGCGCCACCTTTGGCTGCTCAACTCTTGATTCTGTAGAGAGAGAGACGGGCAGGAGATTTACTATATGCTATAGTGTTGCTTGATCTGGGATTTTAGTGGTGATTGAGAGGCAACAAATGACATCATACTATATCATACCCGAAGTACATTTTTATGCACATGTATCATAACATTACAATATCACTTTAATTTCACAACAATAACATCTAATTTATACAAAAAAACCCTTGAAATTTAAAATGGCATGCAGATAAATATGTGCCTGAGCCCTAAGTTTGGTTGCTCAGCTGCTCATGTAGAGGAGTTTGCAGACAAACAGAAAAAAATATTTTGAGTCTTTCCACTGAATTTTCTCTCTAAAATCTAATCAGGACATTGCAGTAGAACTGCACATTATATTACCATGGGCAATGAACTCTTGATGTGCAACACTGTGAATATCAACAAAAGAAAAAGCCAAGCACAGTCCTGTTTACACATGGTGCATTGGCTCCTTAGTCCTTAGAAACTGTGAACTATTCACCCAAAAACTGCCAACGACTGCTGGGTGGTACATCAGTTACAGTTTCTGCCCAGAGGGCTGGTTTGACGTAAAAGTTCATGTCTCCACAAGTTCAGAACAGCAATTTAAAAATAGCAGCCATACTAAAAACAGTCCAGAGTTGCACAAGAAAATAGAAGTAATTAGAAGGAAAATCAGCTAAATATTTAAAGGCGAACTCACAGACTAGACATGGTCCCTAAAGAAGGTGAATATTCAACTTGTGATGCAAATTCAGGCATCCATACTCTGTCACCTGCAGCAACTTTGCTTTTAGTTTTGTTGGCCTGTAAAACGTTTTTCTTAAATGTTTTTGTCTCCTTTCTCTCATTCCCGTGATGACCAACTGTCCTTATGGGTTGGTGCCAACTGAGGAGCCCAAAGTGCTTCCTGAAACAAGAAATGGGAGATATGAGGATGTCGTGCAGGTCAATTATCATGACATAATCAGACATTTATCATGTCATAATCTGAAATGCTTTTTATAATTCTTGCTGGGAAAAGACACAAAGCAGCATTGATGACTCCAGCTGTGTATGTGCTGCAGTTCTGCTGAGATTTTTTTTTATTGTTTTATTCCCTCAATTTGATGTTATGGGACATTTATTGAGATCACAAAAAGAAAATGTTTTTTTCAGAAACGTGTGTCCTGTGAAAATTCATTTTGTCCTTTATTAAAGAACAGAGATCTCCCAGACACTGCTGTCATATGACATACTTATATATTACTATTTGCAATGAAATGAAACCTACAACACTGAGTCAGAGAAACAGAACACTGAGGCTGTAAGACAACCCTGCCTCTGGCCTGTGTTAATGTTGTTTGCTTCTTTAGGGGCGATAACCAAGTTTTAAAAAAGATTACGGGGTGACTGACAGAAAGATAAAGAGATGCAGGGAGTGAGGAAAGAGAGTAAACTGCTTCCTTGAATGCAGCTCTACAGTTGATTAGCTCTTTTGCAGCGAAGCCAGGGAGAACAATACAGAAAGAAAAACACACAAACACTTATAGGAAGGTAAATACACATAAGAAAGAAGCGATAATGCACCATTTCTAGCGTATAAACAGTTTTATCCTGTTTGTGTTCTTGGTTGTGAAACTATACTGTGAAAGTTATTGAGAACAGCAGAGCTAATAACTCAGAGTCCTCTTGATGTGACTGAAACTAAACTCCAAAAGCAATAAAGGGTGATACCAATCTCCTGTTTTTTTGTTGTTGTTTTTTTTCTTCTCATGTGTGTACAGTCAATGGCTTCCTCAACTGTACACAGCATTTTATCTGGCAGGAAACTACCACGCAAAAGAGGTCAGTAATCAGTTCCTGGCATCGAGCTGGTCGCTGGTGTGTTACCTGTCATGAAACCTTTCCTCGCTGCTTTTCAGAGATAAAACTAATGAACGACTCCTGTTTGGTTGCACTGGGAGTAAATCACAGACAGACAACTGAATGCAGAGACCATAGACTGCCCTACCTGCCTTACCCTGTCTAAGTTAAATAGAAATATAAAAAGCATATAGAGTATTGACGTATGTCTTGGACTGTAGATTTTAGGCATTTATAGCATACTCTTGTTTTAAGATCAGTGAGGCAAACAAAGGGGATTTAAATGCAAGAAAATCGACACAAATTTAAGAAAGCTTTCGGCCACATCTCACGGCAATAATCAAAAGAGAAATTTGAATTGTCATGGGGTGTGCTTTGTTGCTGTCACGTGGCTGGAAGGTTTTGGAAAAATTCCCAGTAAGAGTAACTTGCGCCAAGAAAATCTTGTCAATCATCCAATTCTAAAGCCAACAATGAACATTAATTAGGAATGCATTAAAGAAGACCCCTTGTGGTTTCTCTTATTTGCTGCTGTGTGCTGTTACATTGGTGGTTGCTCTTATTGAATGTGACCAAAATTAAAATAATGAGGCCAGCTTATGTGCAGGTAGGGCTGTGAGCCAAAAGCTCAGGCTTCAGACTGATGTAAACACTCTGTTTCCAACTGGATTTTATGAGGTCAATAAGACCAGTTTCCATATCTAATGATCTCAGGCACATGGCTCTGGCTGTGAGAAGAGGCAGCCAGTCAGAAAAAAGCTAGCTTAAAGGGAGCAGAGCTAAGACCTCAGTCACCAGTTGGAGACTGCCTGGCAACCACCGATCACTATGGGAAAATGACCAGTTGTGAGTGGTTGCTGGAGGTTGCTGACAGTCAACCTGAAATCGATTGCTAATGCCCCAGCCACACAAGCCTGGAGACCAGTCAGTGACCTCCCTGGTAACCAGTATTCACCAGGAAAAATGTGTATTCCTTGACTTGCTGGTGAGTCGTTACTTGCTGTTGCTAGGTTCACAAGAACGTATAAGCTGCTCCACTGAAAACATCTGTGTGCTTGGTTTGGATGCTAGCACAGCACAGCACAGCTACTCGCCAAGCAGCAGCAAAACTACAAGAAGAAAAACACAAACAGGACACAGAGACAGTTTCCTGTATCCCTTCAGAGTAAAAGTTGCACCTCTTGAAACAGGTTTCAGCAGTTAGGCGCAACTTTTACTTTGAAGCCAGACAGCCTCAGTTTCTGGTTGGCATCATACCCTCGGTAGTATGTTAATAAGTGTTTACAGATATGTGAATGTCTTTCATATGGTGGCAATCTGCAGTCACAAAGAGGTTTTTGGTGCAGCTCTCTCTTTGTGACGGATTTTACCCAGAAACTAGCAGCAGCCTCAAGCAACTACTTGCCAACCAGTCAGGGATTACCGGGATTTACAGGGAATAGAGGTTGCTGACTAGAGGCCTAAAGCAGATTTTTTTTAAGACTGTGAATAATGCAGAGCTACTCTAGTATTCGTTGGAGAAAGTTTAAGCATAGAGAGGAAAGTTTTGTGGGATACTGCGCATGGAAACCTTCCTGCCTCCTCTACTCTCATCTGATTATGCAAAGGAACCACTAAAATGTTGGGTCTGCAAGTTGAGGCTTCACTGACTTCTCTACAACAAATGCAGTGAATGATCTTTTTTTTTCTTTTTCCTGCACTTGGACTCGTTTAACTGGCCGGAAAACTTTCCTGTGGCGATGCTGGAAGAACCCGTCCTGACACCACTCCAGACCAAACAGTCCATACATTAAATAAACCATAAATGGAGCTCATGTGGATTAGAATAACATTGTTCTGAGCCTTGATTCATTTCTAATGTTATGGCCCATGTTTGACTCCACTGTCGAAAGGAAGAAGTGTGTGGGGATTTTTAAGCTGCTTTCAAGTTATAACTCTGTATTAACATTGCTGATTTGGAAACACCTGTACGACTGTAGTGCTAAATCCACATCTCTATTGATCAATTCATTTTTAAATGATTTTTTAATTTTTAGGCAAAAAAACAAAAACAAATAAAAAAATATTTGCCAGTTTTCCAGTAGATACAGAACATCTAAAGGTCAGGCAATGAATCCAAAGGCCAAAACTGATGTAAACTGGCAGTTACTCTATTTACTGATGAAAAACCAAAAGTATCAACCCTGCCATCAAATGTGAAAAATATCTTCATCCGTTCAAATGTGTGCGTGGCTCGTAACGTGGTCGGATTTTTTTCCATGGAGATTACCCTGCCAAGCATAAATTTGTGGTTTGGCTCGAGGGAGATTTAAGAAAGGAAAGAGACTGTCAAAGAAAAACAAAACATTGTTGAAGCAGACCGACTCCTGACACTGAGGTGTTTGGTTTACATTAAGGCAAATGTGAAAAAAAAAACACCTTCAAAGCATTCAACCATAAAATTGTAATTTGTGCTCTTATCACTCTGGAGCTGGTGCTAGTTTTTTAGTCTTGAACAGTATGGCTTTACCAAGAAGACCAAAGTCAAAAAAACAATTTGTGGACCTTCGACCTGGCCTTAAACAACATTTGAGTTACATATTAATCTTTTACACAGCTTTAAGGAGTATTGGCACCCTTTAGGTACATAAACATGGTGGTGATTCACCTCTGTCTTTGGTTAATGTCATTTTTTTTTTTTGCCCTCCACTTTGCACACCAGAACTGGACAACACACACTCAGACAGTGAGGTATGACTTGCCTCCCAGACCAGATTAGGGCTGATAAGAGTTTGTAGCTTCCAGAAATACACAGTGAACCACACACGCACACACATACTGCCAGTCCAGGCCCGTCGGGGTCGAGCAGCATATTAAAGTATTGGGTTGCAGCTTCTGCTATCTGCAGAAGAAACGCTCCTTCATGTGCATACTTGTCCCTCTTTCAATCTCCTCCTTTTCCCCTCAATCCCCCCTTTCAGTTCTCCTTCTGTTCTTTTTTTTCCACACTTGTCCACTGTGACTCTCCTCTGTGTTTTCCCAACGTCTTCTTTTTTTTTTTTTACCATCATTCCTCTTCTCCTCTCATTTCCCATAATTGTCGATCCATTTCCCTATTTTCCCAGCAGCTTCTGATTTTTGGCACTGGTGTTTCGCCCTACCAGCATCTGATTTTTGTCCTATTTCGTCCTGTGTTGTGCGTTTTAGAAGTTACAATCTTGTCTTTTTCAGACTGGATGTGGCCATACTTGTACACCAGGATGGATCTGGGGAAGGGCCAGTACTTGCTAACTTGATTGGCAGGTGCATGCTGTGTGCACCTGCTAAGTGATGTGTGTTGTTGCATAAGAAAAATTTTGGTTAATGAAAAATGGGGTTAAAACAACTGAAAACACTGAAGACATTCCTCAAAGTGGCCATGACCTTGAGCATTTAGAGCTTCAAGCCTTAGTACATGTAAGTTGTGTTAATATTCCCTTTTACAGATTTCCCAAATGGGGAAATGTAGCCATAGAGACCCAAATTGTGGTGCAATGGTTGCCATTAGGGGGTCACAGCAAAAGGGTCTTGGGTTTAAATCCACTGGCCAGCTGGGGCCTTTTGGTGTGGATAAGGGGAAGAAAAACAGGTTAAAAAACCTGTTTATTTATGTTATAAAGTTAAGTCTAACATGGGGACTGAATCACTAATGGAGCCAGCCTCAAGTGTGTAGGATCTTTGATTGAACCAGTAAAATTGCCAGTTTATTAAGAGGTACAAGAGGTACATTAAGAGGTTATTAAGAGGTACATATTAAATAGATTTTTTAATCCTTAGGCATAAGCCAATATGCATTCTGACAAATTATTCCAGCAGATTATTTAAAAGTTAGAACACCCTTTTGGACTCCCTCTTGACCAGTGTTACCCCCATATCGACAGTGCTGACAGAAAGCAGAGCTTCCAACAAGACATTTTTAAGGATTTACTCGCTATCTTGTCTCTCTTTCTCTGTCTCTCTCCTTGTACAGTAACCTTTCATTTTTTCCCTCGATTTCTCCATTTCTTTCTTTTTTAAGCTTTTGGCCAGACATAGCATGACGTGAAGAAATCCAGTTATTTTTATCTCTGTCTGTTGTTCCAAACAGGGTGAAAGAGGAAAGTTCAGGGCTTATTTGTTGTTGTTATTGCAGCTGGAAGGGGGGTTTTTTGGACTTGAGCTGTTTCAGGCTTCCCTAAAGCTCATGCATACTTGCACAAATGCATACATGTTTGCAGACGCACCAGAGCAAATGCCCTCAGGTCGATGCAATCAACGTGCACTCGCATAAGGTCACTTTGGCAGTGAACTTGAACTTTGAGGCTTGTCACATCAGAGCCTCCATAGTGATTTACTGGAAACAAAATCAGTTTCCTTAATGAGGGCAGGAGTGTAGTCTTTCACCATAAACCACCAGCACACAGTGTCTGATAAAATCCTCATTAAGGGCAAAGCCACAAACACATAAAACTTACTTCCTTGTGGCAGAAAATAAGCCCGAAAGCATTCACTGCATGGTGAGAAAGAGGTTTTAATGAGCCCTTTGGTAAGGTCAGATGAATGATTGTTAGAGTTGTGGCTGTTATTTAGTGTTTCATCTGGGTTTCATGCATTGATAGGCGTTCTTTTATTTTCACCGACATAAAAACGGTAATTTGCAATGACCAAACAACATTTGCACCCCAAATGATCCCTCTGCAGAGCAGCTATTGTGCTTATTTTCAGCTCCGGCTTATACTGGGCCTTGGTGCAGCCCCTTGGTTTCTCTTCTATCTGAAACAAGCTGTTTTAATGTTCCTCTGACAGCTTTTATTCTTCAGCACAGTCTGAACTGTCTGAAGCAGCTTTCTTGTAACTTCTTTAAGTATTTTTCAGGAATAGTTTTTTAAATGACCCCGCACTACTTCAGTAATGTTGAGGTCCGGCCTCTGGGGAGGCCAATCAACTGATGGTGACTCATGGTGTTCCACTGCGTATGTTTTTCAATCCAGGTATGCTTTTACTGCATTGGTAGTGTGTTTGGGATCATTATCATGCTGAAAAATGAATCCATTATCAATCAGGCAAATTGCATGGTGGATCAAAATCGGATGGTACTTTTTAATGTTCATAATTCCATTAATTTAAAAAAAAACTTCAACTGCAACGGCTGAAATGCAGCCCGAAACAATGGCAGAACCTCCATCGTGTTTCAGAGGTGACTGTAGACACTCATGGTTTTATCTCTCTCCTCACATCTTCCGTACATATTGACAACAATGTGAACCAAACATTTCAAATCAGGATCTCTCTGCTGCCACTGATTATCAGTCCGGTTCTTTGGTAATATGCCATGCCTCAGCCCTTTCTCCATTTCCGTTCCTTAGGAATGGCTTCTTGACACCCACCTTTCCACTGAGAACATTTCTGGTGAGGCTTCAGTGAACGAATGAAGGGTTAGACGTAGGTTTTTGCTGGAGGTTTTCCTGTTTCTTAAGCACATGACTTTCAGATGCTAGTGTCTTAGGCCTGTCACTTATTCTTTTGTCCTCCATTTCTCCACTTTCCACCAATTTCTTGAGGACACCATGGCGAGTTATGTCCTCTTTTCGAGTAATAGTATATGGAAATCACCTTGTTGTACTTTTGTCAAACTGTGTTGTTGGTGGTATTTTTAATTAGCTTCAACTATAGAAATGGGAACAAATGACGTGTTTTGTGAAAAGCTGCTGTGCCTAAAGATACAATGTAAAATTGGTTCTTTGCTAAGTTCTCTGTTGTGACACAACATTGATCCTTTGAGTTTCATAGGTCAATGTTAAGTGGCTTCAAGAAGAAAATCTCTGGTGATGTTCAGGCACAACGAGGAGTGAAAATGAGTGAAAGACCTTTAGAAAGGCTGGAGAACTATTGCTTAGAACAAATTTATATAACTACTACTAAGTATCTCTGGATGATTGTTCCTTTCTTTCCTGTCATTCTTCTTCCTGCATGGCACAAAAAAGTTCAGTAGGGTGAAAAGGTAAAGAATTCCTTTCTCAGCATTGGCGTCTTATCTTTGAGCCTTTCTTGATGTTCTCATTTTTAATCTTGACATATGAAGCTGTAAAACAAAACATTAGTGTGAGTGTGGAGGATAGTGTGTGCATGTGTGTGAAGGAAGCACTTAGACGGATTGTGTGTGATTGATTTCCAAGGACATGAATGAGAGTTTTAGGAAAGACAGCTTTAAAAAATGCCTTTTCCATCTTATTAGACGAGCAGGCAGTGAGACATGAGAAAAAAAAATCATTTAGAAGTGCAGTCCTAAATTTAAAAAACTGTCAGGATACACCATAAATGAATCAATGCAAACAGTTCTCAAAAAAAAAAATACCAAGTGAAACCTCAAAAGTAAAGAAAATAAAACCCCTGAAAACAGAAAACAACCTCACCTGAAATGCAGCAGCCCCAACGGGTTGTCAGTGCAGCCTTTAGTCATTTGCGGGGAGCCATTTAAGTGGCGAATGACTCAAATAACTGTCTCGACCTCCGACACGCAGTAACTCTTTCCAGGCTTCAGACTTTAGATGGGCTCCATGGAATGCAAAGTCCAGTGGGGTTCAGCGGTTGGAGTGTAACTCACGGGAATCTGATGTGCATCAGTGAAGACATTTATATTTTACTTCCAGGCAAGAAGTCCAATGTGGTATCCTCATTTACGGTACTGACTTTATGACTCTCTGCTCTCCAACAATACTGTGTCAGACATACATGAGTCAAAAAATAATGACAGATAGATGCAAATATGTTGATTTGGTCTGACTGCCTTTTTTTAAATGAATGACCACCACTTAAAATTATGATCTCATGGATGAATAACTATTTATAGCTTTCTGGTTACAGTTTGTAGTCCCAGTAATATCACTCATGTTTGACCAGGCTTTGGTTGCATGCAGATACAAAACATGAGAAGGAGCCTATTTGCTGAAATGTAAATTTGACTAGGAGCTGTCTGATTTTCTATGACCATCATTTTGCTGTTTAGTGGCTTTTGTAAATTTATTTACATTTGTAAACAATGATCAGTGGATGGAACAGGAAGTCTTGGTCCTGGAGGTCCAAAATATTGGCTGAAGCAATCCTCTGATAGGTGGCTAAGATAAGATGAAGTGGGTTCCTAGATTGCTCAGAAGACAAACAGGCAATCCACTTACTGCTTCCCTAGTGCCACAAACAGGTTGACATTTTTGTTTTTTAGTGAAATGTCCATAAAAATATTTTACCTCAACCTTTAAAGCACCAGCATTGTCATCTCTGGTATGTCTGTACCCTCTCACAGCAGTCTCAATGCAAAACTGATGAGTATTCATGCACATTCATTTTTCTTTGTTTGTGCACATGGACATGAAAACACACTTTGAAGGCCATATTTGAAATGTTATTGGCACAAACTGACTGAGCAACAAAGTCTACAAGGTGGCAGCAGGGGCACGAGTCACTGGTGAATCAGCTGGCTGGACACCTCCAATGTGGGGATGATTTTTGGTATCAGTATCTGCTTTCAGCTACTTTGTGATATGTTTTTCAAAGTTAGCACTTCTCATAATCGTGCAATCTTGATACGTCTTCTTCTATACCGATGGGTCCAAGTCTCTTTTTATTTCTTGTTCCAACAGTGAAGCCTGAAATGGAAACGTCCCTACGCTGGAGGTCTGCTGCCAATAGTTTCCACAGTTTCATACCAGGAATGACTGCCATGTCAGTGTCACACTTAGCATGTTAGCATGCTGGTAATATTTTATAATGTCAGTCATTACAGGATCAGTTCGAACTAACTGTGATCAAACATGTGCCCTTTAGCAACAATCAAACCTAATTAGGAATGTAAGGACTTATTTTTATTTGCTTGCATTTAAGGCCACAACAGCCCTTAACTCAGCTAAAGAACAGGTGTGCATGCTGAAGTTTTCATATCCTGTCGATTCTAGACCAGGATGGCATTCTGTGCAAAACTTTTCCATGTTTTTCATTCAATTAAAGTGTGTCCCAGAGTAATCCAAATGCAGCTTCCAGCTTTTAATTTAATCAAGATATTTGTTTTTAAAAGTGTAATTAAATAATTCAAATTGTTTTACTCCTACAACAAACCCCTATTACCTAGAATTATGTCTTGATCCTAGCCATAATTAACCTTTCATTAAAAGGGCAGAGTAATGACTTCAAGCTGCAACCAGAGTGGAAAGTTGGAAAATCCAAAAAAAAGAAAGGAAGAAAGAAAAAAGTTCCCTTTGTTACCAATTCATCATACTGGAAACAATTCATGCAAGTTTCCACTGAGGTATAATTCATGTGATCGGCTCACCTGAGGGAAATATTGTGTTTACTTATGCAGAACAACATTTAGATGTGTTTTTATGTTATATGTTTAAGATGTCAGAACTCATTTTCCTTCCCTCAAAGGCCATTTTTCAGCAAGTGTTTCTTAACTCTCATGACAGTGGAAGAAAAATCATCCCCACTCAGAACATGATTTACTTTCACCGCAGCCAGTTGTGTGTTTTATGTCTTCATGGAAAAATCCCCCAGGAATCATTTTTATCTAAAATGTGCTGTATCTTTTCACATCAGGGTCTGCCATTTATTTCAAGCAAGTTTTCATACCTTGTACACAAAACACACAACACCCCAATGGTGCTTTATTGGATCGAGATTTGGTGACACTGTCATGTTCAAAAACCCAGTCGAAAAATATCCCCTACACCGTTACACCACTCGTACCCCGGTTTGTTTTTATTAGCCGCGATAGATCCATGCTTTCATGTCGTTTACACTGAATTCTGACTGTACTATCCAAATGTGGCAGCAGAAATTGAGACTCATTAAGCCAGACAATGTTTCCCCAATAGTCCAATATATTGTCCAATATGATTAAGTCTGTGTGAACTGTAGCCTCAGTTCTGTTCTTAGCTGACAGCAATGGCACCCAATGTGGTCTTCTGCTGCTGTAGCCCATCTGCTTCAAGGATTGACCTGCAGTCTGTTTAGAGACACTCTTCTGCTTACCTTGGTTGTAATAAGCGATTATTATTACTTCCTACCTCAGCTTTACTTCCTGTTTAGTATTTGAACTTCAGCAGGTCATATTGACCATGCCTATATACCTAAATGCATGCAGTTGCTGCCATGTGATTGGCTGATTGCATTAGTGAGCAGTTGAAACCTTAATGAAGTGGCCAGTGAGCATATATAACTGCATACAGAAGGTTGTAAATACAAACCAGATGGCAGTAAAGAAAACAAAGCACTATAACACTGGTGACACTGGTTTCACATTTAAAAGCGCTGCTGGTCCAAAATCCTTCAGGATGCCACTGAAACCTTCCAATCCTGTGTGCAGCATTGTGCATGTAGGTGATGTCACGCTGTAGCCATCCCATAGTTTCCAAAGTGATAGTTTAAGCATTAGAGACAGCAGACATAATGAAAACATGTTGCTCCAGAGTTGCCCTGAACGAGCTTGAAAGCTTCTGAAAGACTGTGTTTTTCTGGGTTGTTTTTTTTCCCTTTCTTTCTTCAACTGCAGCCACATGCAGGGCAGAAAATCTGTTGGCAATTTTCTCTCTTTAAGTGTGCGTGGGGGTAATTTTCTGGTTTTAGGACCCGAGGAACGTTAGGCAGAGACAGGCACGCTACGCCGAGCGAGACGAGCCGACACTCTGTGTTGCACTTTTCTATATTGTGTTCCCCCCTTAGAGTACATAGGATATACACAGGCGGTGGTGTCGCACTGACACACACACACACACACACACACACACACACACACACACACACACACACACACACACACACACACTGAACCCCAGAGCGATCATGTTCAATTTGCAGGTTGAGCTGAGTGTTCAGTGCAGGAGAAACAATCCCGCTGCCAAGAATAGCATCACGTGGGCAGCTGGGTGACCATTAAAAATTGAATTAATCATATTCAGGATATTGTGGTATTTCTGCAAATTAACGCAGAGATTTATTCCAATAGGAGCTCTGTACCCTGCTTTGGGGCACTTCAGATTGACCACATGAGCCCAACAGGTGGACAAAATGGGCAGACATGTAGTAGAAAGGGGGGGGAGAAGAGGTAAAAGGGGGGGAAAGAAGTAAAAGGAATTATAAATTAAAAGCACGATAAGTAAGTTAAAGTTAAGGGAAATCTATTTCATGCACAAAAGGCAACTGAAGCTTGATTTACAAAGTGGGAGAGACAAAAAAAGGAACAAGAGTCAGATGAGAAAGCATTAGCATGAGAGTGTGTGGGAGAAGAAGATTTACTGAGTGTGTGTGAGAGACAAAACGCATCTGTGTGTGTGTGCGTGACAAATTAAAGGAAGAACTTAAACCCTTGACCCCTGCCGGTGGGGTTTGGTGGCTCTGTTAGGGGTTGGCTTTCTTGTTCCCTTAGAGAGAAAGATCAGTTTAAAACACTTGTATCCTCATGGCAGACTCCAGGATGACAATGCCACCGAGTGGTTTGATGAGAATCATATGCTTTGGCTTTAAGTTACCAGCTTTCAATTCGGTTTAACACCTGTGGGAGATTTTTGGGCCCGTGCTTCTGACAGCACTCTCCACCACATCATCAAAACACCAAATAAAGGAATATCATTTGTTAGATTGATGTTCCAGAACTTGAGGAATCAATGCCAAGGCACACTGAAGCTGTTCTGGCAGCACGAGGTGCCCAAACACCTTACTAGAACACGCTTTGTGCCGCTGAGGGTCGGCTTGTTTTTTTGGTTGTTTGCTTTTCTTTTCTTTTTTCTCTGAATTTCTCAGTTTGTATTTTGGTCCTGGGTGTGTCTACACCTGGGGAAGATGAAACAAAAGCTACTCGCTGGGAACATAAATGATAGAGAGGAGCAGGAGAAATAAACCAGAGACTGGACGGCGGGGAGGTGTGTGCTGTTGACGGAAGAAAAAGAATGTTTATATTTTAGAGCTGAGATGATGGAAGAAGGCAAACAAAGACAGGAGAGTGTAAAATGAAAGAAGAAAAGAGCATGTAGTGTATTTTCTAATTTTAAAACTAAACTAAGTCGGAAACCTCTCCACACATTCCCCGCTGATGAAAATGTGCTGAATGTTCCATGTTCTTTCTCATGTAGTCATTATTCATCAGGATCAGGTCCTTCTCCCTCATTCTAACTGAGAGAAGTGCACCAAAGTTAGCTGAGCTACAACAAAATAATTCAGATTAATTATACCAGTTCACAGCAACATTCATCTCAAGGCACTTTGTTGTGACGTAAAGACCTGCAATGTTAGTGGGAGAGCTCCACTAGCTAGCACTTTACGATGGCGGGGAGGAAGAAGCAGAGCCAGGCTCAGGGAGGGGCAGCCATCTGCTGCAACTGGTTTTGGAGTGAGGGGTAATAGACCATAGGCAATAAACAGGACAAAAGGCAATCCATGACAAAAGTTAATGACATGCAGTAGTGGCGTATAAAGGAAGAAAGAAAGGAATGGAGAAGTGCTAATGGCATCATGGGAAGTCCTCCAGCAGTCTTTAGGAGCGTAACTAAGGGATGGTTCAGGGTCACCTGATCCAGCATAACTATACGGAAAACTTAATCTTGAAAGAGTGTGTCTACCAAAGCTAAATTTGGAGCTGTTTATACAGATGAGGGGCCTGAAAACTGAAGGCTCTGCCTCTACGTTTAAATACTCTAGGAACAACAAGTAAGCCTGCATTCTTAGAGTGATGTGCTCTAATAGGGTGGTACAGTACTATGAGGTCTTTAAGATCATTCAAGATCTTATATATTAAACTTGATTCTGGATTAAACAGGGAGCCAAAACAAAGCCAAAATGGGAGAAATATGCTCTCTCTCTAGTCCCAGTTAGTGCTCTCAGTGCAGCATTTTGGGTCAACTGAAGATTTTTCAGTGAGAAAAGGAAATATCTTTTACCTTTGGCAGCTAAACTTAAAAAAACTAATATTTACATCTTCATCTTTATCTCATGTATTCACAATGATTCATGTTGTAATTTCAATACTTGTGCTTTTGTCTTGTGCGTAGAACATGTAGAGTAATGTTTGTCGCCTTAAAGTTTCCTTTCTTAGCAAACTTTTCTTTCCTATCTGAATCAAAGCTGGGACGCTGTCGTAAACATTGCGAAGCTCAACCATGACACATTTCAGCTTTAGGGCTGTACAAATATTACTCAACTACAGAATCAATTTGTTTATTACAGAACAGTCGACACAATCAAAACAACTGTGTTCACTGCAGCCACTTCACACCCATAAAACTGGCTCTGTCTGCAGGTTAATGATTCAGTTTACAGTCAGAGTTAAATAACACCTTCGACTCTCACTTTAGCTGGACAAACCAATCTTTATTAACAGTTACAAAGCTGAAAGAAATGGACTGACAGGCAACACTTACAGTGCAATACAGTGCATTTATCTTTAAATTGACTTACATACACTTAGTGTTTTGTACTTTATCCAATTACAGATAACATTTGCGTGGGAGTGATTTATGGGACCATTAATTCCCAAGTTCAAAACATTATGGTGGTGGTGTTGTAATTGCTTTAATGATTAATTAAAGACTGATTCTGTGCAGAGTTTAAGGATGTTGTGGCTATGCAATGTAGAGCTGTGACTGGAGATACTCTGATTTCCTGAAAAAATTCAATTAAGCTATTTACAGTCACATTTTCTGAGTTATTTAATATGTACTACACGTATTTAACTTAAAATGAGCAGTTTTGCCTCTCTCTGGAACACTATGGAAAGTCCATGTGACTTTAGTTTATGCCAGTGTATTTACAACAGTCATCAGACCTAAGTTGATCCCCTGTCAGGCATTAGGGAATTAAGCTAATAATTATGTCTTATTAACTTATTGCTAATGTTTCATTATGCTTCAAAGAAGCGTTGAAAAATAGAAATATAATAATTTAAATAAATAAATGGATTTAAAACGTGTAAATAGTACATAGAGATTTAATTTAGGACAAAAATCAAAAAGTATACAAAATATACAAAAATAAAATAAAATACACTTTAAAAATTGCTTTATTTTTGCTGATTTAGTTTACTTATCAACAAAAGTTTGAATGTTAGATTTTTACACAAATATTATAATTTTATATCGTTTTAAATGTCCAGTAATTTTCTGGATGGCATTAGATGAATCAGCTGTATCCTATCCAGCCCTGTGTGAATAATCCTTTGTTATTTGCATTACTCAGATGAAACAAGCTAGTCTAGCTCACCATGTTACATTAACCTACTTTTTATCCGGCAGTGAGTTTGCACATTCTTTTGTTTTAGGTCACGCTAAGTTGTTACATTTAACAGCATGAAGTGAACAATTCCTTTTTTTTTCTTATTCTCACATTTTTGTTGACTTGTATGTTTTTCTGTATTGTCTTTTAGGTGGCAGATAGCATCATCTCAAAGCGCATCTTCACTGGTGAGCATTTCTTTGTCTACAGACACACACACAAACACACACAGACAGACACACACCTTCTCACTAACTTTTTTAATGTTCTTTGATCCCCTTTCTCCCTTAGAGGCGAGAACCATGCCTCACAATTTCAACAACTCGGGGTCAAAGTTTATGAGCCCCGTGACCCAGAGGCCGTCTGCCCACTTGACCCTCAGAGACGCCAGTTCTCAAGGTGAGGCATCTGTGTTTCAGCGGTCATCATTAATCTAGGCGAAAGATTTCGGGAAGTCGGAGAGGAAAATGAAAGGTTTGCCGCTGAGCCGTATGTTTTGGATGTGCCGAGCATGCACAAAACTATGGGTTGAATGGATAAAAATAACGATAAGCTAAACAGTTTTGGTTCCTACATGGTGCAGACATCTGGACTGAACATCACCAACAGCTTGCTGATTTATTCTGAAAGCAGAGCAGTGCTGACATGTCACAGCTTGAGCAGGGAGGAATTTGTCAAAAAAGCACTGATGAAACCATTTTTCATGATTTCAATATTAGACTGAGGAACACTGAGGAGCATTAGGAGCAGCTGCTCATGAAGTTTAAAAAACATCTAAGGAAAAAAATCTGAAGGAGTTTCTTGGATGAAAAACAAAAAATCTTCAAGAAACTTAAAGAAGTCTAGAGCTTTTCTTTCCAAGCTCCTTAGACCGCAGAAATGTAGCGGTATAGTCCGTGACTGTCACGCACACCCAGTGGCTATTTTCAGATTTACACACACTACAGTCCTGTTAGGAAGCTTTGTTTATTAAAATTATTCACAAAGAAATAAAATCTATTATTATTGAGTTCTTTGGTGTACACAGGGGCCTCTGGTTTCCCAGAAACCAAAAACATGTATGTTTAATTATTTATTTAATCAAAATTAGTGAACTGTAATGGAAGGCCAACCTGTCCAGGCTGTACCCCACCTTTTGCCCAATGATAGCCGAGATAGGACCAGTAGAAGGGCTGTAGCCAATCTGTATAACCAATTAAAAAAGATGAATGGGTGGATTATTAAGTTATTCCATCTGTTAAAGTTACAAATCACATTTTCTTCTCCATTTTCCGCTGTAGCTTTTTTAGAAGCACATTAAAGTCTACTCTGCTGCTCTTTTTCGTACCACTTCCTGTGTGCCCGAGGCATTTACTAAGAAACACTGAAGTTTCAAGCTGAGTCTGTGAGGTCTACCAGTATGCTGTATGTGGCAGTAAAGTAGATATTTATATAGTTCACAGATCAGAATCGCACATGTTATAAAACATGGAATTTAAAGTTGGAATGTGTTTCTCATGACTTTGGTATTGTTTCATCTGAATCTGTCGTGCAAGCTGAAGGGTGTTGACAATCTGGCAAAGGCTTCCTTATGTTATTTCCATTGAGTTGACAAAGGGTAAAAAATGTGCTGTGTGTGTGTGTGCAAGAGCTAGAAAGCCTGTGTGTGTGTAAGAGGGTGAGGTTCACACATTAAGCCTGGATTTCTCATAAGGAAATACAGGAGGAACTTTGATCCGCGATGGGTGTTTCTTAGATAGAGAAGTTATCCTACACATGAAGAAAACTGCTTCACGCTGGCACACACAAGCTATGACCCAACTAATTACAACTGAGAGCATAAAAAAAAGGAAGTAGTCACCATGACTTCGCCATCTGGGTTTGGACTGTCCATTTTGAAGCTTCAGGGTTAGTATTTTGGCTGCTGCCATGTTGGTTTGTTTGGAGCCCTAAGGTACCTTTTGTGGATAAAAGCACAGCATGCTTACATATCAGTTAATGGAGACAAGCTTGCGCAAATTTTGCAGACATTGTGAGTTATGCACGTGAATTGTATCCATGTTGGACATCACCATTTGCTAGTTGCAACTGCGTGTTACCTGACTAGTTCTCAGGGGTTTCTGATGGTTCCTGGCTGGAAATTGGTTGCACGGACGTTGCTGCACCAAAAACCTCCAAGCAATTGATTTGTTTTGTGACAAACTGCCTCCGTTTCCACTTTTTTGTCATGTTTGTCTGCGAATACTTGCAAACTACTACCGGAGCAGCAGTGCAACTTCTAAAACTGTACAATAAATTTACTTTTACATTCAAAGCAAAAGTTGCACCGCAGAGGTGCAGCCAACAAGTTTCAAAAAATGCAACTTGTACTTAAAGGCACACCATCTCCGTTTACCGTTTTCAATTTCAGTGCGCCTTGAAGAGCAAGTTGTCACGATTGTCACACAGACAACAGGTCAGTAACACGCGTCTTGGATGGTTTGTTCCATACAGTAAGTCATATTATTTGTCGTATAGTACTTGCTAAAGCAACACGTACACAATGGTGCAGTCCACTTCATTGACTAACAGAGGTGACGCTCTTCTGGAAAAACTTTTCATTTAAAGTTATGGTACCCCCATCCCTTCAGTATCCAGGTGGATGCGTTCTAAAATTAAAATTCACCCAGCATGGAGTTCTTATGAAGAGAAAAGCTAACACTGTTTTTGGTATCAGGCTGTAAACATATTTTTTAACGCAAGTCTTTGGAAACTGACTTGTTTTTGGAGCCTCAAGTGGCCACTAAAGGAACTGCAGTTTTTCGCACTACTGGGTTGTAAATCATTTTCAGCGTTGGATCAGATGGAAGAGTTTATTCAGTTAAGGTATCTGTGATTGTTATGTGCTAATAAATCACAGCATTTACATTGTAGTGTTATAGACTTAAGCTTCTATTGTTGATGGCAGTGTTTCAGATTTGCACACTAGTCACACAAGTACACGCTGCAGAGGAAATAAAGCCAGCGTGCACAAGAAATCCCTTGTGTTAAATGTTTCATTTCTGCTGTGAGGAAAACTGCTACACATGGTTCTAGTCAGCAGTATTCAGTATTTCCTGTATCTTACAGGACTTTGGCTTCAAGCTGGTGCCTCTTACCGGTGAAACAGGCTTAACCAAAGATTAAATCGCCACTTCTGCTATAAGTGGCCATTGTACAAGTTTGAATGTGCACTTCAGAGTGCCCTGCTACAGAGTAGTCAGAAGGAAAATCCACATCGCCTGCATTGTCCAATAGACATGGTGCAACTGGCTCAACTGTGTAATGTAAACATCGTTCACCAAAATGTTAAATAATACTGTAATTAAAAGTGCTTTTTTATCACAGGATTTTATCTTTTTTAACTCAGTATTTCAGATGTTTCTCAATATTTTAAGGGCTTTAGGGGAAAATGCAAACTATTGCTCAACTTCGGCAGCTGTAAGAAAGAAGAGCACTACTCTGGAGTCACAAACCGTATGTATTCAAGGTTCATTTTGCCAGCTGCTGCCGCTTTTGAGCTTTGGGCAAACACTCACTGATATGTGTCTTTGCTTAGTTTGTATAAGCTGGTATTGATTTTCTTTTTTTATTACATCCCATCTATGATTTCTAGGCTGTAGCTGGTTTGTTTTTCCCCACTCCTTTTATTTTCCATCTCCATGTGACAATTTTTCTTCCCTCTTCTGTTTAGAATTTGTCTCTTGACACTTTTTTAATCTTTGCCAACAGGGTTTTCTTCCTCCCTGAGCATCATGCCAGGTCTTCATCAGTCCTGCCGCCATTTAGTCCGCTCATGGGCCAATCAGAGCCTAGGAGCTCACCTGCACAACATGACCCTGTCTAATGGGAAGCTCCGAGTGCCCCAAGATGGGAGGTACTATCTGTACTCACAGGTGAGAAAGCTATGCAGTTTAGTCAGAACAATCAGGAGGTAGTAAACAATTTAATCATCTCTCATGTGTACCGTTTATTGAAGCTGAAACATCTATTTCTAAAATCTAAAGACTGTGATGTACTTGTCTATTTGCCCAGTTGTGAACAGGGGCTTCACACTTTTCTTTCTGTTCATGAAGTGCCAGATTGTGAAAAGACTATTACACACCATTGTATGAAAACTTCAGTTTTACAGCAATCCCCCATATTAATACCTTTCATCACTTAGAACAAAAACACTACACGTGGTAAGTTTAGAAAAAAGCTCTTTTTTGAGATTTAAGTCAAACTCGCAGATGGAGATGCTCCAAGCACTTTGCTAGCCACAGAAATTTGTCATTAATTAACCTTGTAGTGATAGCTGCTGAATAAAGGTGTCTGTGACCATTGTATATTCAATTTATATACAATTTATTAACCATTAATTGTTGCTCACAACAATTATAATTGGATTGCATGATGATGATTGACTGTTGTTGTGATTTGGTGCTGTATAAATAAAACTGAGTTGAATTGAATTGGATTGGATTTGTATTCACTGATTGCAGCAAACCTGTTTTTCTGTCAAAAACAAGGGCACGTCAAAGAGGAAAAAGAACAAAAAACAGCTCACTGCATTAACTTATTTCCACCTTTGTCCAGGTGTATTTCCGTTATCCATCCCCATCTGCAAATGAGGGGGACCAGCGCAGCGTCAGCCACCAACTGGTGCAGTGCGTCTACAAGAAAACTTCCTACCCAAGCCCCATACAGGTACAGCATCTCTGTTTTCCTAAAACAATCAAAGATCACGCTGAAGTATTTGTACCTTTCAGCACTTTCATTAGCACTAGCATAATTTTCTCTTCTTTGTTCTTTTTTTCCAGCTTCTGAAAGGTGTGGGAACCAAATGCTGGGCTCCGGACGCTGAGTACGCCCTACACTCCGTTTACCAGGGAGGACTGTTCGAACTGAGGGCCGGTGACGAGATCTTCGTCTCTGTCTCTTCCCCCACCATGGTAAATGCAGAAGAATCTGCAAGCTACTTTGGCGCCTTCCGTCTGGACCTCTGAGAGGAAAGGATTGGAGAAAAAAAAAGAAGCGATGGGACAATGGATGGATAAACAGATGGGCTGGAGAGCTTGGGGCCTTTTGAATATCCACTGATTGGGGGAAAATGGTCCTATAGACAGAAGAGGGAGATGGAGGTCTGGATCTTCAGTGTTTGCTTGGGCAGATGCACTGAAGGATGGAAGAACTGGGGTTTGAAAGATCTACGTGAGTAAAGAATGCTGCAAGAGCGCAGTGGATTTGCCTTTCCAATCTCTCGATCAAGAGAAACCAAGACTTCAAGATAAAAGACGTGCAATTATGAAAAATAAATAAATGTGAGGACTTTGATTTACAGTTGATTCTTAAGGGGGAATTTGCCACAGGAAAAAAATAAAATCACAACCTTCCAGATAGATGAAGTTCAGAAATTAGTCCACCTTGTTATCTAGATCTCAACATAACGCAACCCTGCATGTGTGAAAATGTCTTTGACCTTTTTATGGGGAAAAATTAAACCCTTGGATTTGGATTTGAAGAATTTATACAGAATAAAAACTTTAGTCTCTACATCAAAGATGCGAGTAAAGACTGAACGGCTGCAGAAGAAAATGAAACAATCAAACCAAAGCAAAAACTTTTTTTTTAAGTGTGCGATGGGAGTTCTGTACATATGTATGGCTGAGAATGAGATTTACACAATGGACTGTGGTGATTTTAAAAGTAATTCATTTTTATTTTACCTTTGACTGGACTTAAAACCACTTGGGGAATCTAAAGACTTCCTACTTGCGAAACACTAAAACTGTGGATTTTATGTAAAGACTTTTAGTGGAGGAAGAAGATTGCCTCTGTGACAAACTGTAGAAAGAGCCAAGAGCTTTGTGAAGAGGAGTCTGCAAGCCAAGAAGAAGTGAAAACAAGGAGGGAGAAATCTTGTAAACGCCAATAAGAATTAGCCCGGCACTGAAAGATTAAAGGAGCGATGCTGTGGGTAGTATGCAGCCTGACCACTCTGCCTGGTTGATGTCTCTTCTTTCTCTTTCCCTTTATTCCTTCTCTCATCTTTTCATGTTAACTATTTTATCTATCTTGTCCAACCTGTGAAGCTGCATTATATTTGAGTTCATGGAGCAGTTATGCAACCAACCACAAAGCAACAATGTGAGAAGAAGATGACAGAAACACATGCAAATAGTCTAGTTTCACAATCACAGAGAGCATGGATTAAAGTGACATTTAGGGTGGGTTACATGGAGTTGTTGTTTTCACTGCAATGATCATTGGTTCCTTAACATAAAAATCTCATTTTGGATACATGGAGTTAACATAGTTATTGGTGTATCGCATTATCTTTGCAGGGTAGTAGCTCAACTTGAACATGGCAAAATGTGCACTTACCTAAAACGACTGCAGCATTTAGTTAATGGACTGGTTCTTATATAGTGCTTGTCTACTCTGAGCACTCAAAGGGCTTTATACCGCTTGCCTCATGCACCCATTCACACCTATTCACACAAGCACATTTTTCTATGCTTTCTTTCACTGTAATTGTTGCTCTAGCTTCTGCATTTGGGGAAAATATAAAACCCGTCAAGTCTCAACACCAAAAAAATGCATGAGTTAAAAAAAGAAAAAGAAAATTCTAGTATCTAGCACACAAAAGGTAGAGATCCCTGGGAGGGTTGCATCAGGAAGGGCATCCAGCCTAAAAATCTGTGCCAAATCAAAAAATGTGGATGCATCCGCTGTGGCGACCCCTTGTAAAGCCAATAAAAGTTTTCTCGGTGCTAGCTAGAATGGAACATATCGTCCTCCTACTTGCTGAAAAATGATTGGTGATCCTGCCCTTAAGCTAGGTAACCCAGCTTTCCATGCTAAACATTTTAACCACCTTCTGGACACTCAGAATGCAAAAAATCCATACCTTCAGCAAGAACATGGGTTTAGCAGAAAAACCCAAAGGAACATTTTGATAGTTTGAACAGCAGTCACCCACTGGTTTGTGGACATTCTTAAGCTTTGAGTTTAGCATTGTGATGGTCGGTATCTTCAGCTTGCATCTGGGAACATCTGGGAGACTGTTTACTGAGGTCGGACGTCATGGGAGAAGCGGGATAATTTTCCTGCTGACTTCTACATGATCACACCTGTTTCTGCAACAAGAGATTTGCCCCCTGCTGGTTATGAGAAGGACTACAACTGTAAAGCATTTGGACTGGCAGAAAGGCTGGTTAAGCAGTCTGTGCCCAGGTTAAGGGAAGATAAACAATACTTTTATTATGCAACCACAGCTATGTTATTATTGTAGACTTCAGCGACAGTGAAAGAAATAGGGTATGGAAACCAATTTAATGCATCGGTGCTGAAACTGTTTATTCAGAAACACAAACAGCTGACTAAAATTGGCTGACAGTCACTTAGTAACACTGGTGGATACACATAACAATTGCAAACATTATGAGCAGTTCAGAAACTGTATTCTCAAACACACTCAGATGCTACAAATCTGAAACACAGGATCCCACACCAAGTCAAGCGAACACAGACCCAAGATTTGGAACGAGTGAGAGGATATTTGCAGACATAAACCATGCACCGCCTAGCACAGACACAACCCCTACATGCTTTTTTTCTCTGTATGCGCATAAAAAAGTACACACATCACCTCACACTACATCCAGGCTAGCCTGCGCTATGCAGACACACACATCATCCAATGTCACATCCAGCGTGAAGACATATGCCCTGATTAATCTGGGCTGTCTAGCCTCCCTGTGCCATCTGGTAATTGTCAGTGATCTGGCATAGAGCGAGGGTGCGCACACAAGAATATATGTTTGTTAAAAGGGCTTGGTTCACATAGACCATTCAGAAAACGGGGTAAAAAAAAAAATGTCTTTCACGTGTGTTTATTTGCGAATGTGACCTTAAGTTTGCTTTGTACACTTTGTACACTCAAGCACATATTTGATACGGTAACATCCAGACTAAGCCCCTCCTTCCCATACAGCACAGGACATCGTTGTATGCATACCCTGAAGAAGGCTATGTTATAATGTAGTTTTGTCAGGCATGCTATGAAACACAGCAACAGAGCTGGTTTATTTTTCTGCTCAAATCACAAAATTAAAGGTAAATCTCATATTGCATTAAAATTACTGTTTGAAGCTTCATTTTTGCTGGGTGGCACACACCTGCACATGCTTCTTATGCTCTAACGCTTCCTGTATGAAGTCAAGTTATATTCCAGTTAAAATAATATATGGTAACTTCAACAATTAGGTCAGCCATTAACCAAGATTTTGGCATTATCTGGGTTTGATGTGGAAAGATATTTGTGGTAAAGCTAAAATTTTACTTTCTGCCAACTAAACTGTCAACCAGACAGGCCTAGAGACCAGTCAGAAACACCCTGACAACTCGGTGGCTAGAGAGTGCTGCACAAAAACCTGTGTGATTGCTTTGGTTGCTAGCAGATTACTGAAGTTGCCGATAATTTGCAGGAAAGTTGCAGAAATATCTGCAAACATGTTCCAATTACTGGCCAAGCCTTAGTAAAACTTAAAAATATATGATTCAAACCAGAAATGTAGAAAGTTAACTAAGTAAATGTTGTGCTTTGCTGCTATAACCAATGTGTTTCAAAAGATGCATCTTTTACTTTGACGGAGAACTGTCTTTGTGTTGTACTTTCCTTAATTACATTGCCTTTTGGTGACTATTTGGCGAAGGTTTGCAGACAAGTCAGTGTCTCCCGTGCAGCAGCAGCAATCTGCTAACAAGGTTTTTAGTGCAACACCTTCTTGGTAGCCAGTTTCACATAGTGACTACCAGGAACCTCCATGAACCACTCAATAACATACTGGGGATTTCACATTTTTACTTGTTGCTGCCACAGCGGTCATTCTCTAGGCCTGTATGACTGGGGTGTAGCTAGCTATAGCTAGTAGATAATTAGCTTAGATTAGCCTAGGTATGGGAAACAGCAGAACTGATAAGAAGCTGCATTGAAACTTTTCAAATGTTTAATAGTAGCAGCTTAATAAAATCACAGTATAGAAGACAGGCTATTTGTGAGAAATTAGTGAGCATTGGGAAAAGTCGTGGTCCATGTTTATTTTTTGTGCTATGCTAACTTGGGTTTTACAATTGTCAGGCAAAAACAATGTTAAAAATTGGCTCCAGGTTTAACAGAAAGGATTATAAAATAACATATTTCAGCATTTAGCTTTGTTGGGGTCGCTGTGCATAGTGATTTAAAATGTTTCAGCAGTTATATTAATATTTACCATTTAGGTTCCCCTCTAAAGGGTCAAAAGATGATAACTGAGAAGTTTATGCCATGTAAAGTCACTTTTCCATCCATAAATTATTGTCCTCTGAGATGTATTCATTATGCTGAAGCCAAAGACTTCAGAGATCCATATGTTGCAAGTAATTGAACAGTTGTTCTGTTATGATTTGATTCACAGATCATTTCATTACATTTCTGTGTACACACTCGTTACTCCTGCTGGTTGGTTAATTAAATTTCTGAAGCTAAAATGTTTTTCATGTGTAGTACCCTGCAGAGTGAGTGTGTTCGTCTCTCCGCACTTCACTTTCTGTTAGATAATGTATAAATAAGGACACATGCTGGTTTAGTTTATCATTTAAAAAACATAAAAACCATGAGCTTGTCAGCACACTGTGGGGTAATGTCACAACAAATCATCCAAGTAACGCAAAACATCTACATCAGATGGTGTTTGGTTGGGGCGAAATAAATCCAAGTCATTGGATTTTACTAGGCAGATGAGCAACAATAGTCGGTCCTAAACTCAGAGTACATCACTGGATCCATAAAAAAAGCTTTCCCCAAACTACTCAAGGTTATCACAGAAATATTAACTAACACGATAGTCATGTAAAACAGTGACAAAATGTTAGGACTTGAAATGAATCAAAGACTAGGTGTTGCCACTGTCTGGTCTTGTGGTTGTGGTCACTCTTTTATGTGTTGGACATAAGATGGACATAACGTTCATGTGCCTTAAACCTACATTTTTACTAATGTCCAGCAGGGGGCGACTCTTGCGGTTGCAAAAAGAAGTCAGATTGTATGGAGGCCAATGAGCAAAAAGTCTAACTTTTTAACTTATCTGCAGCCACTCTAAACACATTCCTGATGTGTTTATGGTCTCAATTACGACTTCTAAGCCTTACTAAATACAACATGGTTGCTATTTTGGTGAATATTGGCAGGATTGAAAGTATAGTGCAGGAGAAAGCAAGAGCATAAAGTTCAAATTAATGAGGCGACTTAAAGTAAAACCAAAGTTTATCATATGTAAATGCTACTCACCAAGCAGATGGTAATTAGAAGGGTCGTATTGTGAGATAGGAAGAGAAGATATATATGTGTGGTCTGCTGACAATCCAACACGTGTTTAGTTAAATCTGTTGCATTGTGAAAGATAAAACATCACCATCCCGCGATGTTTACCTTTGCAGTTCAGTTCTTATTATTGAGCAAGGCCTGTTTTTGATGTGTTTTGGTAAAATATTGCTTTTAGTTTGAAATCAGATCTTGTCTGTTTTTCTGTGTGTGTATGTGTGTGTGTGTGTGTGTGTGTGTGTGTGTGTGTGTGTGTGTGTGTGTGTGTGTGTGTGTGTGTGTGTGAGTGGTTACGCACAAAAATGCACAAAAGTGGTTTTGGACAACAGTTGAAAGCATTGCTCTTGAAACTGCCAGACCACGAGTCAGACAAATTGTCCATCTCTTGCTCTCTACAAGACCTGGAAAGAGAAACTAAGCCATCACCGTGGGGCACTCGAAAATCTAGACCTCATGTAAGTCAGCGTTGAGATCTTTTCCAGCTATGCTCTGTTTCGAGCTCCCATCCAAGATTCATGCTGTGTTTATATTTTGCAAGCAGCGTGGCGTGCTGAACATAGATATATATTTTCAAGGGGAGGGCTTCACGAGTCCAGTTTCACTTTGACAGACTGGGTGTCCAAACACAACAGCTTCTCCAGTCTTGGCTTTACACAGGGTGGGGAAAACACCACCTTCAAGCTCCTGTTTTGATCCCGGTGAGGTTGTAGCTGTATTTAAGGGTCTGAGGTCGTGATTCCCCGACAAAATAAACCTTTTGGACACTAATAAACAAGCTGAATGCATCCTTTCTCATAAAACACACATTGAGAGCCAAATTTTGGAAGAACTTGAAGCATGCATTTTAAATTCATAGCAACCATCTACCTTACATATCTTAACATGTTACCATAATGATTTTGCACAGAACCACAAGTGAGACCATTATATGTTATAATTTGACCACAGTTCCTGCCAATTAGCTAATTTTCTATGGTTCAAAGTTGTTCCCCAGGTGCAACCCAGCCATTATATTTGGTTTCAACACCAGCTCTAAGAAACATCTGTTGCCTATTAAATAGCTGCATGTTGCAGGACACTTAAAGAAATAATCAAATTTAAGTCTATTTAACAGCTCAAGTGACTGGCAGATTTTGAAATACGCCCCCAAATGTTGGTGGAGTACCACATGCACAGCAAATATGCCGCAGTGCTCTGTTGGCACCGACATGAAACAACTAACTCTATCAACTCATCAGGACCAGATTAGTGTTCCTTTTGCCAGTTTTTGCAGGGAACTGACACAATGATAAATACTGTTTTGTATTATTTGGCAAATTTATTGAACACGGCAACTGAAGAGGATAAACACAACCAGATCCCCCAAATTTCTTTATGTCTGCACAGGCGTACTTGTCAGAACTCAAATATTTATATTTTATTGCAAGCACTGAAACAGCCCTCGAGGAGGTGAGGACAGGCAAATTTCCCCCACTGCAGAAGACTGGAACTGTGTACATATTTGAATATCTTACAAATAAAAGACAATCACTGTTACGCAATAAGTCGAAACATATGCCAAACAAGCGTCTGAAAACAGCAGAGTCCTTTTTTTAAATCGCTGCTTCTATTTCTGACTTTGATGCGCGCCACTATGCAGATTTGTATCAGTTGTCACTAAGCAGCACCGCTTGCATAATTAAACATTAAATGTTTTGCACAAAAGCAGAACAAGTGCTGTTTATGCTTTGCCTGCATGCCTGCGTTTTCCAAGGATGTGAAACAAGCAATCTCATAATCAGCTGGCTGACTAAGCTTTCATCCAAAACCTCACATATAATTCTCTTCTTTCCAAAAATGAACACATTTCCTTTCCAGTGCTAGCTTAACTAAGAGTACAAGAGTGAATGTGCTTTGAGTTCCCAAGGATGCATTAACATGCAGACTGGATGAGGCGGTGACCCACTCTACCACCAAATTACACATTTAGAATTTTTCCCAAGAAAGTAATCGCTCCGTGTTTTAGATGGATTAGCACTAGTTGGAAACTTTTTATTACAGTGACAGTAGCGTACTGTATTTTCCTCAAGTCGGCTACCATGGTTTTCACTCCTCTGCTACACTCTGCTTCACACACAGAGTGTAGCAGAGGACATACTCATTGAAACAGAGAGCAACTAAACAGCCGCAGACTTACACTGAGCTGAAATGAATCAAGTGCACATAGACAACATAAATCTTAGACTTCATTATGAAGCAGCTACTAGTGTGTTGTTAGTGTTAGATAAAGCTTGTTTCCAAGTCCCCACTCTGACAAATCAGCTACATTGATGAATTTATTTCTTAGGCTTGCAGCGTATGAAACTATCACTGTCTGAATCTGAGATTATGAGGTCACTGGTACACTACAGTCACGAGGTGGAGATTTTCGTTCATGATTGTTTCTGCTCATATATGTCTTTTAGCTTATAAAAAATGACATGTTAATACACTACAAACTGATTCTCATCACAGGGATCAGTGAAACAAACAGTTCTCCATTAAAGCAGTTTATGAATGTAGATACTGTTCAACACATAGCCTTTTCCTTTTCTTAAAATCACATTTGATACCAACTGAAGAATGTACATGTAAAGTTCTGCTGATTGCCTTGTGCCTTTTAAAAATAATGCTCCTTTGTGTTATTTTGTGCTCAAATAAAGTGCCTACTGTCAAACAGGAACATCAGTGCCCAGTTGTTTGCTTTAAATAGAGATGTAAGTGACTTTGACATGGTGACTTTGACACTTGGCATGGTTGTTGCTGTCACATGGGCTGATCTGCTGGGATGTTTCCACATAACCATCTCTAGGATTTACAGAGAATGGTCTGAAAATGCCTTGTTGATCTCAGAGGTGAGGAGAATCAACACCTTCTCACTTTACTCACTTTCTAACATTTTACACTAGGTGACAAATCGTCAATATATTACGCTTCCAGGCACCCGACATGTCTCTACATTACGAGATCGGAAAAAATGAAAACATGAGAACCGTTTGGAATGAATCTACACATGTACGCTCAGGAGTGAGAACAGGCTGGGAGAATGGCCGAAATCGACAGGAAGGTAACAAATAACCATTCGTTATGGCCAAGTTATCCAGAAGAACATCTCTGAATGCACGAAAAACTTGAAGCAGACATGCTACAGCAGCAGAAAACCACAGCAGGTGCCACTCCCGCAAGATAGAATAATAACAGCAAACTGATGCTTCAATTCACACAGGCTCACCAAAATCTGAACAACAGAAAACGTTGCCTGGTCTCATGGGGGTCGATTCCTGGTGCCACATTTGGATAACAGGGTAAGAATTTGGTGTAAAAAAATACAAAAGCATCAACACATCCTGTCTTGTATGGATGGTGTCGGTTGCTGGTGTTATAACTGTATCAGGGACATTTTCTTGGCACAGCCAAAATTTATTGTGAAGCCAAGAAAATGAATTTAAAAAAAAATTCACAATAAATTTTGTTCATTTAGGATCTAAAACTGTTACAATTGATTATCTGATTGTCTTTGAAACAACAGGACCCATTTTCTCGAAGCTATCCTGCCTGCCACTATGATCGGCTGCAGACATAAACTCTTTGGCACTGTAATTACAAGATTTTAGTGTTATTACAACACATGTGCACTGTGTTCAGCCTGTTTGCCCCTTTTCCTACTCCTGCTCCCTCAAACTTTAAAAAAAAAAAAAGACAAATGTGCTTTGAGACAATTTGTCTGGTTAAAAGGTTAATCCAGAACTAAGGCTCACCTTTGTTCTATGTCTCGACACAGGAATTTTATTACCTGGGTATATATCCAGTAATTTGTAATAATTGCTGACTCTATCAGTAATTTTAACCCTCTGTGAATTCAAAATGTCTCCAGTTTGTCAAGTACAAATTCCAACACAAATTGCCCACCATAATTTCCTTACGATGGTCTCTTGATAATACTGATCCTGTGCAAACTGAGCACTTTGTAACTGCAGCTGTAATTTGGATTTTGGCAGGATACTTCCATTTTCATCGAGTGGAATACAGCCACAGAGGTGAAATTAATGACCAAAGGAAATTTTGGTTTTATTTTACAAAGAAAACTTCAACTAAAACTTCTGTATCTTAACATGGCATCTTACACTATTGTGCACATGTCTTGGGCGACCCCCTATTTCTTATATTCTACTAGGAAAATGTGCGTGAAAGTTGATATTTGGTATGACCACCTTTATTCTTTAGCTCAGCCTGAACTCTTAGGCAATCGTTGTAATTTCTTGAAGCAGTCTTTTTGAATAGTACTCCAGACTTCTTCAAGGACATTCAAAACTCTTTGGATGTTGGCTGCCTTTTGTTCTGTTCTTTGTCAAGGTGATCCCACAGCCCTTAAGTCATGTCGAAGTCTGAGCTCTTGGGAGGCCAATCCATGACTGATAGCATTCCATTGTGTATTTTTCTATCCAGGTATGCTTTTACTCCATTAACAGTGTTTTTGAGATCATTGTCATGCTACAAAAATGAAGGTGTTGCCAATCAGATGTTTTCCAGATGGTATTGCACCGATTTTCATTCCAGTTCTTGTGTAATTTGGCATACCTCAGCCTTTTCTCCCTGTTTCCCTTCCGGCTTTTTTACAGCCACCCTTCCAATGAGAGCATTTCTGATGAGAGTTCAGCAAACAGTAGATGGGTCTACTGGAGGGCCAGATGCTTCTCCGCTCAAGAAATGGTTTTCTGTTACGTGTAAATGATTCATAGGTCAGTGTTAACCACAAGAAAAAACTGAAAATATTCCTCCAGACTGAAAATTACAGTATTTTTCGGACAATAAGGCGCACTTAAAATACTTTAATTTTCTCAAAAATCGACAGTGCGCCTTGTGTATGAATTCTGATTGTGACCTTGAACCGATTTTATGTGGTACACCGTACACGGAGCTCAAAAATCTGTCAAAAAATGTTTTAGTACGACTTTGGTAAGCTACGAAGCCGCAACGCTTGATGGATTGTTGGAGCATTACGGCTATTGTAGTCAGGAGCCTCGCAGAGTAATCCCAGGTGTAACAATCAAGTTTAACATCCAGGCATCCATGAAAACAGAATTTATGAAATTTAACGGAGTTAGAAGTTAGCAGGAAGTTAGCTCGCTAGTTTCCACCTAAACATGATATATCATGTTCTGACTGAGAGGTTTCTGAAAAAATTCAAACCTACAGCTCTGCTATCACTTCCAACATAAATGAAGACAGAAAACTAAACAGCAGTGACGTTTGTAGGGTTACTGAAGTTGGGCTAGCTGGTATATAATGATGAGCTATGTGATCACTAGCGACACAGGTATGTTAGCATAACATAAACACAGTGAAGCTGGAGGATGAATGCTAACTTTTTCCACTCAATAAAAGTTCATGTGAGGGTTCCCGATGGTTAGGGACAAATGCAATTGCATGGCAGGAAGCTGTAAACAGACCAAACTTTAGTCAGGAGAACAACTGAGATAATCCATCTACAATACGAGGTTAGTCAATAATATACTGCAACAACATGGGAATAGAGCAGCTGCAAGAGAATTCAGCATTACTGAGTCAATGGTACGGACGTGGAGGAAGCAAGAAGAATGAGTTGAGTAAAGTTTGACTTATCTGACTGTTTTGTTTCACTTAATGTGCCTTATAATCCGGTGCACCTTGTGGTCTGAAATTACGGTAGTGGAAAAAAGCACCTTCGAAAGACCCTCAGAAACCCTGGAGAACAATTGCTCAAGATCCCCTTTTAAAAAAGAAAGTCTGGCTGCTTGGAAGTAAGATATAAAGAATTCGGGACAAGAGATGGCTCAAGATGTTTGTACATTGTTGTACAATGAAATACACTGCTGAACACTGTTTTGTTTTGCTATGACTCTAGATGCAAATACTATACTTGTAGTGATTTTAAGTCAAGCCCAAAAGCTCCATACAAATATTTAATATAACTGCTGTTTTTATTGTTTTTATTTATCCATTTCTTACTTTCTTTTTTATGTACCTGTTAGGCATGTTATATATCAAATGCTATGTGACTGATACCAAAACGTATGAAAGTTTGTTTTGTTTTTTTATGAGAAAAGAGACTTTTAAAATTGTAACCTTATAATCTAACCTTATATAACATAAGCCACTTCAATACCTAAGTCCTGTGCTGGTTTGAACTTTGGTACCCTCGGTTTCTTATATAATGCATTTTTCTTTGACATTATGGAGTAATTTTCGTTGCTGTTTTCTAAACCATCCATCACTGAGCCAGACCCTTCAGTTTGTATTTACAGAGTTTAAAATGAATCGGCTTAAAAAAGAAGAACGGCAGGAAGCAGCAGAGATGTGGAGCAGGCCAGAACTGCATGGATATCTTCCAGTCAAACTCGATATGAGTTTCTTTGGGTTTATTTCTGTGTTATGTCAGAGAGAGATAATGACCAGCAGCATTGTTTCTTTGAACCAATGAACCAAATACACATCCACCAGTCCAAATAAGATCAGTGTGTGTGCTGCTTTAGGACTGTATGGGCCACAAGTACCACGTCAGCACATCAGAAAGGACGGCTTGTTCTTAATCAGAATATTTATTTATTTATTAAAATTACTTAATTGATGAGAAGTTCTCCTGTGCATGCCCACCTTATCCTCTGGGGATGACTTTAGAGTATCTCATTTCTGACTGCCCCACCTTGAAGAAGAAAAAAAACAACACCAACATTCCTTTCTCTTTCATCTTAGATGCAGGAAATGCCGATGATGCCCTGTGACCTGAATCAACAGAGCAGTGGAGCTTAACTAAGGAAGGTCTCCGTTCAAAATTTCCTCATAAATTTAAAGTTACCAAAGATGTGGTACTTGCTTGGACTACAAGCCAGTTTCACTTAATAAAGTAACCAGTGAGTTCTTGTGAACTTGAGAAGCAGAAGGGCTTTTCTCTTTTGTTAGTGGCATTTTTCATCTGAAGCACAAACACTTTTGTGATGCTTAAAGCTCTTCGGAGGCTCTTAACAACTGCTGCCTATACACGAGTTCAAACGACTGATGGACATTTTAGGCAAACTGCTGACAGGCGGATGATGAAGCCATTTCCTGTTGATACCCCTCATCTTCTCTGCATGCCACATGAGTAAAGTAACCAGGATGGTCTCGTATAGACCGCCAGGGTGAAGCAAGGACAGCCACGGTGACACAGTACACTTGAGGGAAACCTCATTAACATCTGAGCCTCACGTTCAGTTTACATCGCCTCTGGCTTTGCTTAATGTCCTGCTGATGTTTGAAAGACTATTAGCATAAACCAGAACCATTCAACTCAAGCCGTCTTTTAGACATTTTTCTTTTCCTGGATCTGAGGAAACCCACATGAAATCAGTCACTCCTAACTCGAGAGGTTTGCTTTATGTGTGTTTTTAGTGGGCACACTAGAACACTACCAGACAAAAGAAACTTGTTAAATAACAAAGACGGCCGGTTCATGAAGACGCATAACGAGTGGTGTAAATTCCCCCTGAGACTCCGTGGACAAAGGGACAGTGTGTGCATCTTGGTAAATGAAAGGAAAGCTCAGTTTCATTACTCTGCAGAAGAGCTAAGAATGTGTGTAATTTCAGCATACTTGGACAGCATGTAGATCCATCAGTGATAACTGGCTCCAAGACTAATAAAGACCTAATCTGAAACTAAGGAAAGCACGTGTTTGACCAGAAGAGTGCATTTCAAAGTCAAACATAGACATAAATTATTGCATTAATGGTGTAGAGTTTCAAGATTGAGCACGGGATTTCACCTGGTGAGGCTACAACCGAACTGAAGCAGGTGGATATGGTTTTCATTTTATAATAATATAAAATATATAATAATTTTTCAATTCTCCTAATCACCCTGTGAAAATATGTGGTTATTACAGTACTCACTGATGGGCTGCAGCTCATGTTCCCCAAATCAAACAAACATTGAGGCTCCACTGAGAGTTAAAAACAAATTATTATTGAAATAATGTGTGTGGTTCTTCTCCCAGGTGTTATAATAAAGTGTTATAATTTCTTATTTCTTTGTATTTGGATAATGGGGAACAGGTGCAGTGATTCAAATGAGCAGTTTATAACTTCCCTCCAAACTGTGGGCAACTAGCATTCTGCTGGCACCCAAACCAATCACACAGAGGTCCTGTACCACAACAACTCGCAAACTGGTCATGGGAACACACATTTTTCCTTAATGGTCCTTCTTGTTGCATGTTCAATCAGTAAATCCCAAAAGGTTGATTCTGTTCATCTGGATGTAGCGTTTTCAGTGGGAGAAACATTTGAACGCTACATCAAGGTTGACAGAATCAGCCTTTTGGGACTTAATGATCCTTGATTACCAAGCAGTTCCTGGCTACTTGTCTGACTGGTATTATACTTCCTATATCCATGAGTCCACTAGAGTCTGCTTAGAGCCATGCCATGTAAATTTCGTTATCAGATGGTGAACAGAGGATCTGTGCAGATTTAGGCCTACCTGCTTAACCCTGCCGGTTTTTTAAACACACAGACTCGTCTGTGGAGAATTTACATTAGAAGCAGACTTCAAAGAAGTATAACAGAAACAACTACATGTCTGTCGGGTCTCCACCTGTCTGTGTCCAAAACTGAGTATAATTGAAGCATTAATATTACCTAAGTCTTGCCGGGAAGAATTGTATGCAGAAATTGTAGAAACACTTTCTTTTTGTGACAATTTTAACCAACAAACTGCTTTTACTAGCACAGTAACAGGCATATAAGCAGCTCCAGAGACCAGACAGACGTTTTGATTAATGGAGACATTGGTCATATTAAACACTTAAACGGCTTTTTCTGTGACCTGCTGTGTTTGCATAGGAGTGTTAACAAAAGACCTATTGGTTTTTCTAACCTGCCCCCATCCATAGAGTACCACCCTTCCTGACACACAAGCACACACACACGCACTGTGCAGTCACCTACTTACTGTTATCTTCATATCAGCATTCTCCTCATACTGGACCCGCTTTCCCTCCATCTTCTCTCTCACACACACACACATCCATCATAACACTGCAGCACAGCCTTCATATCAGCAGCGCTGCCGTTCTCTCCATGTCGCCTGTATTATTGCCCAACATACACTCTGTTTTCCTAAGAGCCAGCCAGGAAATGAGTTTTATAAAGCTGGAAAGACATGCACAAACTTATACATGCACACAGACACACACAGAAAATCCCAAACATCCTGAAGAGACTAAGTGGGGCCAGACAAGCGTTCAACCTGACACACACACACACTTTTTTTGGAAGAACAATACTACTGCTTCAACCCCGCTGCCCCGACTACCGGCCATTGGAAATGGGAATTTCAGAATCAGTGGGAGTGGTGCTATCAGAATACCTTACAGGGCACCTAAACAATGCAGTTATTCCTGCAGCAGAGCAACAAACATTATTAGGCCTTTGATAAGGCCTTTAAAGCAGCCCTCCTTGGCACACAAAGGGTTTGTCACAGGAAGCTGGAGGAAACTACCCACAGAGAATGAGAAAATAAAAAGGTGTGTGGCTCAGAGAAAGTGCTTTTTCACACACAGATTATGTGTTTGATATTTTTATAACGATGAGAACAAACTATATTAAAGCTGCAAGCAGCGATATGAGGGCCCTCGCACCCCCGGCGCGTCGAGCCAAGCCCAACACCTAAAACCAGCGCTTCCGATCTGATGTCACATTGATGGAATTCATGCATTTAACCACCAGCTAAAATTTCATCTCATTCAACCATTATTATAGTCGTCCCACTAGGTGGCGCTCTAACCATTACTGACAAATGGCATAACAAACATTTCCGAGCTCGAGTCTCATCACGCCTGCGACCTTTGGGAGAGATTGGACATTGTGTTTTTGAGCGACAGCAGGTTACTGCTTTTTGGCGAGGGATTGAAACTCCACGTGCCGCCATGACCACCCCGTTTCCCTGAACGTAAAAGCTTCGCAATTTAACATCACAAAGGTCTTTAGATTCCACACACAGGAGATCGCGTAAATCTAATGAAATCCCTTGGAGGAGTTCGTCAAAGTATGAGGCCTGAAAAGAGGGGAAAATGTCGCCAAATTTACACATTGATTTTAAAATGGCTGACTTCCTGTTGGATTTGGGATATTGCTCCAAGAGACTTTTTGTACATCTTGATATCTCCAATAAGCTTGCCAGGTTTCAAACTCATACATAAAACACAGAGCAGGGGCTGTTGTTTTGAAATTTTGTAGGGGGCGCTGTGGAGCCATTTTGCGCTGTTCAAGGAAAATGAACATATAAAAAGAAATCCTCATCACATTAGAGGTGTGCGCCAAATTTCAAGACTTTTAAACTTTTCAAGCCCCTCAAAAGCCACTTCATCTTTCATGGTGAACTGCGCTGCCACCAGGGTGCGCCGTTCAGTTTATAGTCACAATTTTCTCACTGAAGCATCAAGAGGGACTGATGGTGATATTCACCGCTTTTGAGGTGGCCACGATGAACCTGTGAAAATCAGTACAACAAAATGAAAGACATGACATTTCCTGGTGCCACTAGGTGGCGCTCTACGTATTCCTGACAATGGGCATATCAATCTGTTCAGGGCGGGTCTGACATCATCCCTGTAAAATCTGGTACTGATCACATTGGATTTCATTGAGTTACACTAATTTGTTTCTTCATGGCGAGACCTCAATGTTCGCCATGCTGCTGGGGTCACACCCTTCAGCGAAAACTCACAGTTTTCTCTGTAACCCAAGACCAACTCCTTAAGGCTTTCCTGGAGAAATTTGAGGCTGCAGATGTCACCCATTACAATACTGTACCCCAAAGTGTAAAACATGACATTTCCTGTTCCCACTAGGTGGCGCTGTCCCTGGTGTCAAATATGGCAGTTGAAATATGTTCAGGGGTGGAGCCTTATCATATGTGTCCACTTTGGTCAAGGTCGGACAATGTATGACAGAACGAGAGGCAATAAGATTTTCATGGCGAGTCATCGAAATTCGCCGTGGCGCCACGACCTCACAGTAACCCGAAAACTCAAAAGCTCCGCAATTTAACATGGCCCAGGTGTGTAGTTGACACTGACCAAATATGAAGCTTGTACGATGAAATTCCAATGAGGAGTTCGCAAAAGTTCGAGGCATGGAAATGGCAAAATTAGAGCCAAAATGTCACCTTCACTTCCAAATGGCGGACTTCCTGTTGGGTTTAGGACATGGCCATAATAGACTTTTATGTGCGTCTCCGAAAGTTAGATATGTGTTCGAGTTTTATACATGTAGGTCATACCCATCTCGGGGCTCTCGTTTCTCATTTTTCTAGGTGGCGCTACTGAGCCAATTTTCCCTGGACATGTCTACGGACATTAAAATACGTAAATTTTCACCAGACCTGACGCGTCTGCAAAATTTCATGAGTTTTCGAGCATGTTTAGGCCCTCAAAAGGCCGATTCATTTGCCGAAATAATAATAATAATAATAATTAAAGCTGCAAGCAGCGATATGAGGGCCCTCGCACCCCGGCAGCGTCGAGCCAAGCCCAACACCTAAAACCAGCGCTTCCGATCTGATGTCACATTGATGGAATTCATGCATTTAACCACCAGCTAAAATTTCATCTCATTCAACCATTATTATAGTCGTCCCACTAGGTGGCGCTCTAACCATTACTGACAAATGGCATAACAAACATTTCTGAGCTCGAGTCTCATCACGCCTGCGACCTTTGGGAGAGATTGGACATTGTGTTTTTGAGCGACAGCAGGTTACTGCTTTTTGGCGAGTGATTGAAACTCCACGTGCCGCCATGACCACCCGTTTCCCTGAACGTAAAAAGCTTCGCAATTTAACATCACAAAGGTCTTTAGATTCCACACACAGGAGATCGCGTAAATCGAATGAAATCCCTTGGAGGAGTTCGTCAAAGTATGAGGCCTGAAAAAGGGGAAAATGTCGCCAAATTTACACATTAATTTTAAAATGGCTGACTTCCTGTTGGATTTGGGATATTGCTCCAAGAGACTTTTTGTACATCTTGATATCTCCAATAAGCTTGCCAGGTTTCAAACTCATACATAAAACACAGAGCAGGGGCTGTTGTTTTGAAATTTTGTAGGGGGCGCTGTGGAGCCATTTTGCGCTCTTCAAGGAAAATGAACATATAAAAGAAATCCTCATCACATTAGAGGTGTGCGCCAAATTTCAAGACTTTTAAACTTTTCAAGCCCCTCAAAAGCCACTTCATCTTTCATGGTGAACTGCGCTGCCACCAGGGTGCGCCGTTCAGTTTATAGTCACAATTTTCTCACTGAAGCATCAACAGGGACTGATGGTGATATTCACCGCTTTTGAGGTGGCCACGATGAACCTGTGAAAATCAGTACAACAAAATGAAAGACATGACATTTCCTGGTGCCACTAGGTGGCGCTCTACGTATTCCTGACAATGGGCATATCAATCTGTTCAGGGCGGGTCTGACATCATCCCTGTAAAATCTGGTACTGATCAGATTGGATTTCATTGAGTTACACTAATTTGTTTCTTCATGGCGAGACCTCAATGTTCGCCATGCTGCTGGGGTCACACCCTTCAGCGAAAACTCACAGTTTTCTCTGTAACCCAAGACCAACTCCTTAAGGCTTTCCTGGAGAAATTTGAGGCTGCAGATGTCACCCATTACAATACTGTACCCCAAAGTGTAAAACATGACATTTCCTGTTCCCACTAGGTGGCGCTGTCCCTGGTGTCAAATATGACAGTTGAAATATGTTCAGGGGTGGAGCCTTATCATATGTGTCCACTTTGGTCAAGGTCGGACAATGTATGACAGAACGAGAGGCAATAAGATTTTCATGGCGAGTCATCGAAATTCGCCGTGGCGCCACGGCCTCACAGTAACCCGAAAACTCAAAAGCTCCGCAATTTAACATGGCCCAGGTGTGTAGTTGACACTGACCAAATATGAAGCTTGTACGATGAAATTCCAATGAGGAGTTCGCAAAAGTTCGAGGCATGGAAATGGCAAAATTAGAGCCAAAATGTCACCTTCACTTCCAAATGGCGGACTTCCTGTTGGGTTTAGGACATGGCCATAATAGACTTTTTATGTGCGTCTCCGAAAGTTAGATATGTGTTCGAGTTTTATACATGTAGGTCATACCATCATCTCGGGGCTCGCGTTTCTCATTTTTCTAGGTGGCGCTACTGAGCCAATTTTCCCTGGACATGTCTACGGACATTAAAATACGTAAATTTTCACCAGACCTGACGCGTCTGCAAAATTTCATGAGTTTTCGAGCATGTTTAGGCCCTCAAAAGGCCGATTCATTTGCCGAAATAATAATAATAATAATAATTAAAGCTGCAAGCAGCGATATGAGGGCCCTCGCACCCCGGCGCGTCGAGCCAAGCCCAACACCTAAAACCAGCGCTTCCGATCTGATGTCACATTGATGGAATTCATGCATTTAACCACCAGCTAAAATTTCATCTCATTCAACCATTATTATAGTCGTCCCACTAGGTGGCGCTCTAACCATTACTGACAAATGGCATAACAAACATTTCTGAGCTCGAGTCTCATCACGCCTGCGACCTTTGGGAGAGATTGGACATTGTGTTTTTGAGCGACAGCAGGTTACTGCTTTTGGCGAGTGATTGAAACTCCACGTGCCGCCATGACCACCCCGTTTCCCTGAACGTAAAAGCTTCGCAATTTAACATCACAAAGGTCTTTAGATTCCACAC
The DNA here is from genome assembly GCF_013358895.1 of Oreochromis aureus. Lineage (NCBI taxonomy): Eukaryota > Metazoa > Chordata > Actinopteri > Cichliformes > Cichlidae > Oreochromis > Oreochromis aureus. Next base: position 35,559,089 of record NC_052944.1, read on the forward strand.
ACAGGAGATCGCGTAAATCGAATGAAATCCCTTGGAGGAGTTCGTCAAAGTATGAGGCCTGAAAAGAGGGAAAATGTCGCCAAATTTACACATTAATTTTAAAATGGCTGACTTCCTGTTGGATTTGGGATATTGCTCCAAGAGACTTTTTTGTACATCTTGATATCTCCAATAAGCTTGCCAGGTTTCAAACTCATACATAAAACACAGAGCAGGGGCTGTTGTTTTGAAATTTTGTAGGGGCGCTGTGGAGCCATTTTGCGCTCTTCAAGGAAAATGAACATATAAAAGAAATCCTCATCACATTAGAGGTGTGCGCCAAATTTCAAGACTTTTAAACTTTTCAAGCCCCTCAAAAGCCACTTCATCTTTCATGGTGAACTGCGCTGCCACCAGGGTGCGCCGTTCAGTTTATAGTCACAATTTTCTCACTGAAGCATCAACAGGGACTGATGGTGATATTCACCGCTTTTGAGGTGGCCACGATGAACCTGTGAAAATCAGTACAACAAAATGAAAGACATGACATTTCCTGGTGCCACTAGGTGGCGCTCTACGTATTCCTGACAATGGGCATATCAATCTGTTCAGGGCGGGTCTGACATCATCCCTGTAAAATCTGGTACTGATCAGATTGGATTTCATTGAGTTACACTAATTTGTTTCTTCATGGCGAGACCTCAATGTTCGCCATGCTGCTGGGGTCACACCCTTCAGCGAAAACTCACAGTTTCTCTGTAACCCAAGACCAACTCCTTAAGGCTTTCCTGGAGAAATTTGAGGCTGCAGATGTCACCCATTACAATACTGTACCCCAAAGTGTAAAACATGACATTTCCTGTTCCCACTAGGTGGCGCTGTCCCTGGTGTCAAATATGACAGTTGAAATATGTTCAGGGGTGGAGCCTTATCATATGTGTCCACTTTGGTCAAGGTCGGACAATGTATGACAGAACGAGAGGCAATAAGATTTTCATGGCGAGTCATCGAAATTCGCGCCGTGGCGCCACGGCCTCACAGTAACCCGAAAACTCAAAAGCTCCGCAATTTAACATGGCCCAGGTGTGTAGTTGACACTGACCAAATATGAAGCTTGTACGATGAAATTCCAATGAGGAGTTTGCAAAAGTTCGAGGCATGGAAATGGCAAAATTAGAGCCAAAATGTCACCTTCACTTCCAAATGGCGGACTTCCTGTTGGGTTTAGGACATGGCCATAATAGACTTTTATGTGCGTCTCCGAACGTTAGATATGTGTTCGAGTTTTATACATGTAGGTCATACCCATCTCGGGGCTCGCGTTTCTCATTTTTCTAGGTGGCGCTACTGAGCCAATTTTCCCTGGACATGTCTACGGACATTAAAATACGTAAATTTTCACCAGACCTGACGCGTGTGCAAAATTTCATGAGTTTTCGAGCATGTTTAGGCCCTCAAAAGGCCGATTCATTTGCCGAAATAATAATAATAATAATAATTAAAGCTGCAAGCAGCGATATGAGGGCCCTCGCACCCCCGGCGCGTCGAGCCAAGCCCAACACCTAAAACCAGCGCTTCCGATCTGATGTCACATTGATGGAATTCATGCATTTAACCACCAGCTAAAATTTCATCTCATTCAACCATTATTATAGTCGTCCCACTAGGTGGCGCTCTAACCATTACTGACAAATGGCATAACAAACATTTCCGAGCTCGAGTCTCATCATGCCTGCGACCTTTGGGAGAGATTGGACATTGTGTTTTTGAGCGACAGCAGGTTACTGCTTTTGGCGAGTGATTGAAACTCCACGTGCCGCCATGACCACCCGTTTCCCTGAACGTAAAAAGCTTCGCAATTTAACATCACAAAGGTCTTTAGATTCCACACACAGGAGATCGCGTAAATCTAATGAAATCCCTTGGAGGAGTTCGTCAAAGTATGAGGCCAAAAAAGAGGGGAAAATGTCGCCAAATTTACACATTAATTTTAAAATGGCTGACTTCCTGTTGGATTTGGGATATTGCTCCAAGAGACTTTTTTGTACATCTTGATATCTCCAATAAGCTTGCCAGGTTTCAAACTCATACATAAAACACAGAGCAGGGGCTGTTGTTTTGAAATTTTGTAGGGGGCGCTGTGGAGCCATTTTGCGCTGTTCAAGGAAAATGAACATATAAAAAGAAATCCCTCATCACATTAGAGGTGTGCGCCAAATTTTCAAGACTTTTTAAACTTTTCAAGCCCCTCAAAAGCCACTTTATCTTTCATGGTGAACTGCGTTGCCACCAGGGTGCGGCGTTCAGTTTATAGTCACAATTTTCTCACTGAAGCATCAAGAGGGACTGATGGTGATATTCACCGCTTTTGAGGTGGCCACGATGAACCTGTGAAAATCAGTACAATAAAAGGAAAGACATGACATTTCCTGGTGCCACTAGGTGGCGCTCTACGTATTCCTGACAATGGGCATATCAATCTGTTCAGGGCGGGTCTGACATCATCCCTGTAAAATCTGGTATTGATCACATTGGATTTCATTGAGTTACACTAATTTGTTTCTTCATGGCGAGACCTCAATGTTCGCCATGCTGCTGGGGTCACACCCTTCAGCGAAAACTCACAGTTTTCTCTGTAACCCAAGACCAACTCCTTAAGGCTTTCCTGGAGAAATTTGAGGCTGCAGATGTCACCCATTACAATACTGTACCCCAAAGTGTAAAACATGACATTTCCTGTTCCCACTAGGTGGCGCTGTCCCTGATGTCAAATATGGCAGTTGAAATATGTTCAGGGGTGGAGCCTTATCATGTGTGTCCACTTTGGTCAAGGTCAGACAATGTATGACAGAACGAGAGGCAATAAGATTTTCATGGCGAGTCATCGAAATTCGCCGTGGCGCCACGGCCTCACCGTATCCCGAAAACTCAAAAGCTCCGCAATTTAACATGGCGCAGGTGTGTAGTTGACACTGACCAAATATGAAGCTTGTACGATGAAATTCCAATGAGGAGTTCGCAAAAGTTCGAGGCATGGAAATGGCAAAATTAGAGCCAAAATGTCACCTTCACTTCCAAATGGCGGACTTCCTGTTGGGTTTAGGACATGGCCATAATAGACTTTTTGTGCGTCTCCGAACGTTAGATATGTGTTCGAGTTTTATACATGTAGGTCATACCCATCTCGGGGCTCGCGTTTCTCATTTTTCTAGGTGGCGCTACTGAGCCAATTTTCCCTGGACATGTCTAAGGACATTAAAATACGTAAATTTTCACCAGACCTGACGCGTGTGCAAAATTTCATGAGTTTTTGAGCATGTTTAGGCCCTCAAAAGGCCGATTCATTTGCCAAAAATAATAATAATAATAATAATAATAATAATAATAATAATAATAATAATAATAATAATAATAATAATAATAAGAAACAGAGCAGATACAATAGGGCCTTCGCACTTTTTGTGCTCGGGCCCTAATTAAAGCTGCAAGCAGCGATATGAGGGCCTCGCTTTCCCCGGCGCGTCGAGCCAAGCCCAACACCTAAAACCAGCGCTTCCGATCTGATGTCACATTGATGGAATTCATGCATTTAACCACCAGCTAAAATTTCATCTCATTCAACCATTATTATAGTCGTCCCACTAGGTGGCGCTCTAACCATTACTGACAAATGGCATAACAAACATTTCCGAGCTCGAGTCTCATCACGCCTGCGACCTTTGGGAGAGATTGGACATTGTGTTTTTGAGCGACAGCAGGTTACTGCTTTTGGCGAGTGATTGAAACTCCACGTGCCGCCATGACCACCCCGTTTCCCTGAACGTAAAAGCTTCGCAATTTAACATCACAAAGGTTTTAGATTCCACACACAGGAGATCAGCGTAAATCGAATGAAATCCCTTGGAGGAGTTCGTCAAAGTATGAGGCCTGAAAAGAGGGAAAATGTCGCCAAATTTACACATTAATTTTAAAATGGCTGACTTCCTGTTGGATTTGGGATATTGCTCCAAGAGACTTTTTGTACATCTTGATATCTCCAATAAGCTTGCCAGGTTTCAAACTCATACATAAAACACAGAGCAGGGGCTGTTGTTTTGAAATTTTGTAGGGGGCGCTGTGGAGCCATTTTGCGCTCTTCAAGGAAAATGAACATATAAAAAGAAATCCTCATCACATTAGAGCTGTGCGCCAAATTTCAAGACTTTTAAACTTTTCAAGCCCCTCAAAAGCCACTTCATCTTTCATGGTGAACTGCGCTGCCACCAGGGTGCGCCGTTCAGTTTATAGTCACAATTTTCTCACTGAAGCATCAAGAGGGACTGATGGTGATATTCACCGCTTTTGAGGTGGCCACGATGAACCTGTGAAAATCAGTACAACAAAATGAAAGACATGACATTTCCTGGTGCCACTAGGTGGCGCTCTACGTATTCTGACAATGGGCATATCAATCTGTTCAGGGCGGGTCTGACATCATCCCTGTAAAATCTGGTACTGATCAGATTGGATTTCATTGAGTTACACTAATTTGTTTCTTCATGGCGAGACCTCAATGTTCGCCATGCTGCTGGGGTCACACCCTTCAGCGAAAACTCACAGTTTTCTCTGTAACCCAAGACCAACTCCTTAAGGCTTTCCTGGAGAAATTTGAGGCTGCAGATGTCACCCATTACAATACTGTACCCCAAAGTGTAAAACATGACATTTCCTGTTCCCACTAGGTGGCGCTGTCCCTGGTGTCAAATATGGCAGTTGAAATATGTTCAGGGTGGAGCCTTATCATATGTGTCCACTTTGGTCAAGGTCGGACAATGTATGACAGAACGAGAGGCAATAAGATTTTCATGGCGAGTCATCGAAATTCGCCGTGGCGCCACGGCCTCACAGTAACCCGAAAACTCAAAAGCTCCGCAATTTAACATGGCCCAGGTGTGTAGTTGACACTGACCAAATATGAAGCTTGTATGATGAAATTCCAATGAGGAGTTCGCAAAAGTTCGAGGCATGGAAATGGCAAAATTAGAGCCAAAATGTCACCTTCACTTCCAAATGGCGGACTTCCTGTTGGGTTTAGGACGTGGCCATAATAGACTTTTATGTGCGTCTCCGAACGTTAGATATGTGTTCGAGTTTTATACATGTAGGTCATACCCATCTCGGGGCTCGCGTTTCTCATTTTTCTAGGTGGCGCTACTGAGCCAATTTTCCCTGGACATGTCTACGGACATTAAAATACGTAAATTTTCACCAGACCTGACGCGTCTGCAAAATTTCATGAGTTTTCGAGCATGTTTAGGCCCTCAAAAGGCCGATTCATTTGCCGAAATAATAATAATAATAATAATAATAATAATAAGAAACAGAGCAGATACAATAGGGCCTTCGCACTTTTGTGCTCGGGCCCTAATAATAATAATAAGAAACGGAGCAGATACAATAGGGCCTTCGCAGTCGAAGTGCTCGGGCCCTAATTAAAGCTGCAAGCAGCGATACGAGGGCCCTCGCACCCCGGCGCGTCGAGCCAAGCCCAACACCTAAAACCAGCGCTTCCGATCTGATGTCACATTGATGGAATTCATGCCTAGAACCACCAGCTAACGATTCATCTCATTCAACCATTATTATAGTCGTCCCACTAGGTGGCGCTCTAACCATTACTGACAAATGGCATAACAAACATTTCCGAGCTCGAGTCTCATCACGCCTGCGACCTTTGGGAGAGATTGGACATTGTGTTTTTGAGCGACAGCAGGTTACTGCTTTTTGGCGAGTGATTGAAACTCCACGTGCCGCCATGACCACCTCGTTTCCCTGAACGTAAAAAGCTTCGCAATTTAACATCACAAAGGTCTTTAGATTCCACACACAGGAGATCGTGTAAATCTAATGAAATCCCTTGGAGGAGTTCGTCAAAGTATGAGGCCTGAAAAGAGGGGAAAATGTCGCCAAATTTACACATTAATTTTAAAATGGCTGACTTCCTGTTGGATTTGGGATATTGCTCCAAGAGACTTTTTTGTACATCTTGATATCCTCCATAAGCTTACAAGGTTTCAGACTCATACATAAAACACAGAGGAGGGGCTGATGTTTTGAAATTTTGTAGGGGGCGCTGTGGAGCCATTTTGCGCTATTCAATGAAAATGATCACGTAACAAGAAAGCCCTCATCACATTGGAGGAGTTGGCCAAATTTCAAGACTTTTTAAACTTTCCA